>NW_027256887.1:36543436-37143436 GCF_029215685.1 Pituophis catenifer annectens
GCTCCTCACAGTCTGAAAAGAACAAATACGCCTTCAATTTTCAAGTACGTGCATTCCCTGAGGTGTTAGACCAAAGTGCATCTCAGAATTGGCAGTAGGGCTCAATTCAGCCAGAAAACATAACATTTGACACAGAGCTCAGATTTGCAAAAGAAACACATATTCATGCTCCTCACGGTCTGAAAAGCACAAAAATGCCTTCAATTTTCAAGTACGAGATTTCCCTCAGGAGTTAGACGAAAGTGCATCTCATAATTGGCAGTAGGGCTCAATTCAGCCAGAAAAAGTAACTTTTGACACAGAGCTCAGATTTGCAGAAGAAACACTTATTCATGCTCCTCACGGTCTGAAAACCACAAAAACAGATTCAATTTTCAAGTACGAGCTTTCCCTGAGGAGTTAGAACAATGTGCATCTCAGAATTGGCAGTAGGGCTGAATTCAGCCAGAAAACGTAACTTTTGACACAGAGCTCAGATTTGCAGAAGAAACACATATTCATGCTCCTCACAGTCTGAAAAGAACAAATACGCCTTCAATTTTCAAGTACGTGCATTCCCTGAGGTGTTAGACCAAAGTGCATCTCAGAATTGGCAGTAGGGCCCAATTCAGCCAGAAAAAGTAACTTTTGACACAGAGCTCAGATTTTCAGAAGAAACACATATTCATGCTCCTCACAGTCTGAAAAGAACAAATACGCCTTCAGTTTTCAAGTACGAGCTTTCCCTGAGGTGTTAGACCAAAGTGCATCTCAGAATTGGCAGTAGGGCTCAATTCAGCCAGAAAACATAACATTTGACACAGAGCTCAGATTTGCAAAAGAAACACATATTCATGCTCCTCACGTTCTGAAAAGCACAAAAACGCCTTCAATTTTTCAAGTACGAGGTTTCCCTGAGGAGTTAGACCAAAGTGCATCTCAGAATTGGCAGTAGGGCTCAATTCAGCCAGAAAAAGTAACTTTTGACACAGAGCTCAGATTTTCCGAAGAAACACATATTCATGCTCCTCAAAGTCTGAAAAGCACACATACGCCTTCAATTTTAAAGTACGAGCTTTCCCTGAGGAGTTAGACCAAAGTGCCTCAGAATTGGCAGTAGGGCTCAATTCAGCCAGAAAACATAACATTTGACACAGAGCTCAGATTTGCAAAAGAAACACATATTCATGCTCCTCACGGTGTGAAAAGCCCAAAAACGCCTTCAATTTTCAAGTACGAGCTTTCCCTGAGGAGTTAGACCAAAGTGCATCTCAGAATTGGCAGTAGGGCTCAATTCAGCCAGAAAACGTAACTTTTGACATAGAGCTCAGATTTGCAGAAGAAAACACATATTCATGCTCCTCACAGTCTGAAAAGAACAAATACGCCTTCAATTTTTCAAGTACGAGCTTTCCCCTGAGGTGTTAGACCAAAGTGCATCTCAGAATTGGCAGTAGGGCTCAATTCAGCCAGAAAACATAACATTTGACACAGAGCTCAGATTTGCAAAAGAAACACATATTCATGCTCCTCACGGTCTGAAAAGCACAAAAACGCCTTCAATTTTCAAGTACGAGCTTTCCCTGAGGAGTTAGACCAAAGTGCATCTCAGAATTGGAAGTAGGGCTCAATTCAGCCAGAAAAAGTAACTTTTGACACAGAGCTCAGATTTTCCGAAGAAACACATATTCATGCTCCTCACAGTCTGAAAAAAACAAATACGCCTTCAATTTTCAAGTACGAGCTTTCCCTGAGGAGTTAGACCAAAGTGCATCTCAGAATTGGCAGTAGGGCTCAATTCAGCCAGAAAACGTAACTTTTGACACAGAGCTCAGATTTGCAGAAGAAACACATATTCATCCTCCTCACGGTCTGAAAAGCACAAAAACGCCTTCACTTTTCAAGTATGAGCTTTCCCTGAGGAGTTAGACAAAGTGCATCTCTGAATTGGCAGTAGGGCTCAATTCAGCCAGAAAAAGTAACTTTTGACACAGAGCTCAGATTTGCAGAAGAAACACATATTCATGCTCCTCACAGTCTGAAAAGCACAAATATGCCTTCAATTTTCAAGTACGAGCTTTCTCTGAGGAGTTAGACCAAAGTGCATCTCATAATTGGCAGTAGGGCTCAATTCAGCCAGAAAACGTAACTTTTGACACAGAGCTCAGATTTGCAGAAGAAACACATATTCATGCTCCTCACAGTCTGAAAAGCACAAAAACGCCTTCACTTTTCAAGTATGAGCTTTCCCTGAGAAGTTAGACCAAAGTGCATCTCAGAATTGGCAGTAGGGCTCAATTCAGCTAGAAAAAGTAACTTTTGACACAGAGCTCAGATTTGCAGAAGAAACACATATTCATGCTCCTCACAGTCTGAAAAGCACAAAAACGCCTTCAATTTTCAAGTACGAGCTTTCCCTGAGGAGTTAGACCAAAGTGCATCTCAGAATTGGCAGTAGGGCCCAATTCAGCCAGAAAAAGTAACTTTTGACACAGAGCTCAGATTTTCCGAAGAAACACATATTCATGCTCCTCACAGTCTGAAAAGCACAAAAATGCCTTCAATTTTCAAGTACGAGATTTCCCTCAGGAGTTAGACGAAAGTGCATCTCATAATTGGCAGTAGGGCTCAATTCAGCCAGAAAAAGTAACTTTTGACACAGAGCTTAGATTTGCAGAAGAAACACATATTCATGCTCCTCACGGTGTGAAAAGCAGAAAAACAGATTCAATTTTCAAGTACGAGCTTTCCCTGAGGAGTTAGAACAATGTGCATCTCAGAATTGGCAGTAGGGCTGAATTCAGCCAGAAAAACGTAACTTTTGACACAGAGCTCAGATTTGCAGAAGAAACACATATTCATGCTCCTCACAGTCTGAAAAGAACAAATACGCCTTCAATTTTCAAGTACGTGCATTCCCTGAGGTGTTAGACCAAAGTGCATCTCAGAATTGGCAGTAGGGCTCAATTCAGCCAGAAAACATTGCATTTGACACAGAGTTCAGATTTGCAAAAGAAACACATATTCATGCTCCTCACGGTCTGAAAAGCACAAAAAAGGCCTTCAATTTTCAAGTACGAGGTTTCCCCTGAGGAGTTAGACCAAAGTGCATCTCAGAATTGGCAGTAGGGCTCAATTCAGCCAGAAAAAGTAACTTTTGACACAGAGCTCAGATTTGCAGAAGAAACACATATTCATGCTCCTCACTGTCTGAAAAGCACAAAAACGCCTTCAATTTTCAAGTACGAGCTTTCCCTGAGGAGTTAGACCAAAGTGCATCTCAGAATTGGAAGTAGGGCTCAATTCAGCCAGAAAAAGTAACTTTTGACACAGAGCTCAGATTTTCCGAAGAAACACATATTCATGCTCCTCACAGTCCTGAAAAAAAACAAATACGCCTTCAATTTTCAAGTACGAGCTTTCCCTGAGGAGTTAGACCAAAGTGCATCTCAGAATTGGCAGTAGGGCTCAAATTCAGCCAGAAAACGTAACTTTTGACACAGAGCTCAGATTTGCAGAAGAAACACATATTCATCCTCCTCACGGTCTGAAAAGCACAAAAACGCCTTCACTTTTCAAGTATGAGCTTTCCCTGAGGAGTTAGACCAAAGTGCATCTCTGAATTGGCAGTAGGGCTCAATTCAGCCAGAAAAAGTAACTTTTGACACAGAGCTCAGATTTGCAGAAGAAACACATATTCATGCTCCTCACAGTCTGAAAAGCACAAATATGCCTTCAATTTTCAAGTACGAGCTTTCTCTGAGGAGTTAGACCAAAGTGCATCTCATAATTGGCAGTAGGGCTCAATTCAGCCAGAAAACGTAACTTTTGACACAGAGCTCAGATTTGCAGAAGAAACACATATTCATGCTCCTCACAGTCTGAAAAGCACAAAAACGCCTTCACTTTTCAAGTATGAGCTTTCCCTGAGAAGTTAGACCAAAGTGCATCTCAGAATTGGCAGTAGGGCTCAATTCAGCTAGAAAAAGTAACTTTTGACACAGAGCTCAGATTTGCAGAAGAAACACATATTCATGCTCCTCACAGTCTGAAAAGCACAAAAACGCCTTCAATTTTCAAGTACGAGCTCTCCCTGAGGAGTTAGACCAAAGTGCATCTCAGAATTGGCAGGAGGGCTCAATTCAGCTAGAAAAAGTAACTTTTGACACAGAGCTCAGATTTTCCGAAGAAACACATATTCATGCTCCTCACAGTCTGAAAAGCACAAAAATGCCTTCAATTTTCAAGTACGAGATTTCCCTCAGGAGTTAGACGAAAGTGCATCTCAGAATTGGCAGTAGGGCTCAATTCAGCCAGAAAAAGTAACTTTTGACACAGAGCTTAGATTTGCAGAAGAAACAGATATTCATGCTCCTCACGGTGTGAAAAGCAGAAAAACAGATTCAATTTCAAGTACGAGCTTTCCCTGAGGAGTTAGAACAATGTGCATCTCAGAATTGGCAGTAGGGCTGAATTCAGCCAGAAAATGTAACTTTTGACACAGAGCTCAGATTTGCAGAAGAAACACATATTCATGCTCCTCACAGTCTGAAAAGAACAAATACGCCTTCAATTTTCAAGTACGTGCATTCCCTGAGGTGTTAGACCAAAGTTGCATCTCAGAATTGGCAGTAGGGCTCAATTCAGCCAGAAAACATAACATTTGACACAGAGCTCAGATTTGCAAAAGAAACACATATTCCATGCTCCTCACGGTCTGAAAAGCACAAAAATGCCTTCAATTTTCAAGTACGAGATTTCCCTCAGGAGTTAGACGAAAGTGCATCTCATAATTGGCAGTAGGGCTCAATTCAGCCAGAAAAAGTAACTTTTGACACAGAGCTCAGATTTGCAGAAGAAACACTTATTCATGCTCCTCACGGTCTGAAAACCACAAAAACAGATTCAATTTTCAAGTACGAGCTTTCCCTGAGGAGTTAGAACAATGTGCATCTCAGAATTGGCAGTAGGGCTGAATTCAGCCAGAAAAACGTAACTTTTGACACAGAGCTCAGATTTGCAGAAGAAACACATATTCATGCTCCTCACGGTCTGAAAACCACAAAAACAGATTCAATTTTCAAGTACGTGCATTCCCTGAGGTGTTAGACCAAAGTGCATCTCAGAATTGGCAGTAGGGCCCAATTCAGCCAGAAAAAAGTAACTTTTGACACAGAGCTCAGATTTTCAGAAGAAACACATATTCATGCTCCTCACAGTCTGAAAAGAACAAATACGCCTTCAGTTTTCAAGTACGAGCTTTCCCTGAGGTGTTAGACCAAAGTGCATCTCAGAATTGGCAGTAGGGCTCAATTCAGCCAGAAAACATAACATTTGACACAGAGCTCAGATTTGCAAAAGAAACACATATTCATGCTCCTCACGTTCTGAAAAGCACAAAAACGCCTTCAATTTTCAAGTACGAGGTTTCCCTGAGGAGTTAGACCAAAGTGCATCTCAGAATTGGCAGTAGGGCTCAATTCAGCCAGAAAAAGTAACTTTTGACACAGAGCTCAGATTTTCCGAAGAAACACATATTCATGCTCCTCAAAGTCTGAAAAGCACACATACGCCTTCAATTTTAAAGTACGAGCTTTCCCTGAGGAGTTAGACCAAAGTGCCTCAGAATTGGCAGTAGGGCTCAATTCAGCCAGAAAACATAACATTTGACACAGAGCTCAGATTTGCAAAAGAAACACATATTCATGCTCCTCACGGTGTGAAAAGCCCAAAAACGCCTTCAATTTTCAAGTACGAGCTTTCCCTGAGGAGTTAGACCAAAGTGCATCTCAGAATTGGCAGTAGGGCTCAATTCAGCCAGAAAACGTAACTTTTGACATAGAGCTCAGATTTGCAGAAGAAACACATATTCATGCTCCTCACAGTCTGAAAAGAACAAATACGCCTTCAATTTTCAAGTACGAGCTTTCCCTGAGGTGTTAGACCAAAGTGCATCTCAGAATTGGCAGTAGGGCTCAATTCAGCCAGAAAACATAACATTTGACACAGAGCTCAGATTTGCAAAAGAAACACATATTCATGCTCCTCACGGTCTGAAAAGCACAAAAAAGGCCTTCAATTTTCAAGTACGAGGTTTCCCTGAGGGAGTTAGACCAAAGTGCATCTCAGAATTGGCAGTAGGGCTCAATTCAGCCAGAAAAAGTAACTTTTGACACAGAGCTCAGATTTGCAGAAGAAACACATATTCATGCTCCTCACTGTCTGAAAAGCACAAAAACGCCTTCAATTTTCAAGTACGAGCTTTCCCTGAGGAGTTAGACCAAAGTGCATCTCAGAATTGGAAGTAGGGCTCAATTCAGCCAGAAAAAGTAACTTTTGACACAGAGCTCAGATTTTCCGAAGAAACACATATTCATGCTCCTCACAGTCTGAAAAAAACAAATACGCCTTCAATTTTCAAGTACGAGCTTTCCCTGAGGAGTTAGACCAAAGTGCATCTCAGAATTGGCAGTAGGGCTCAATTCAGCCAGAAAACGTAACTTTTGACACAGAGCTCAGATTTGCAGAAGAAACACATATTCATCCTCCTCACGGTCTGAAAAGCACAAAAACGCCTTCACTTTTCAAGTATGAGCTTTCCCTGAGAAGTTAGACCAAAGTGCATCTCAGAATTGGCAGTAGGGCTCAATTCAGCCAGAAAAAGTAACTTTTGACACAGAGCTCAGATTTGCAGAAGAAACACATATTCATACTCCTCACAGTCTGAAAAGAACAAATACGCCTTCAATTTTCAAGTACGAGCTTTCCCTGAGGAGTTAGATCAAAGTGCATCTCAGAATTGGCAGTAGGACTCAATTCAGCCAGAAAACGTAACTTTTGACACAGAGCTCAGATTTGCAAAAGAAACACATATTCATGCTCCTCACGGTCTGAAAACCACAAAAACGCCTTCAATTTTCAAGTACGAGGTTTCCCTGAGGAGTTAGACCAAAGTGCATCTCAGAATTGGCAGTAGGGCTCAATTCAGCCAGAAAAAGTAACTTTTGACACAGAGCTCAGATTTTCCGAAGAAACACATATTCATGCTCCTCACAGTCTGAAAAAAACAAATACGCCTTCAATTTTCAAGTACGAGCTTTCCCTGAGGAGTTAGACCAAAGTGCATCTCAGAATTGGCAGTAGGGCTCAATTCAGCCAGAAAACGTAACTTTTGACACAGAGCTCAGATTTGCAGAAGAAACACATATTCATCCTCCTCACGGTCTGAAAAGCACAAAAACGCCTTCACTTTTCAAGTATGAGCTTTCCCTGAGAAGTTAGACCAAAGTGCATCTCAGAATTGGCAGTAGGGCTCAATTCAGCCAGAAAAAGTAACTTTTGACACAGAGCTTAGATTTGCAGAAGAAACACATATTCATGCTCCTCACGGTGTGAAAAGCAGAAAAACAGATTCAATTTTCAAGTACGAGCTTTCCCTGAGGAGTTAGAACAATGTGCATCTCAGAATTGGCAGTAGGGCTGAATTCAGCTAGAAAACGTAACTTTTGACACAGAGCTCAGATTTGCAGAAGAAACACATATTCATGCTCCTCACAGTCTGAAAAGAACAAATACGCCTTCAATTTTCAAGTACGTGCATTCCCTGAGGTGTTAGACCAAAGTGCATCTCAGAATTGGCAGTAGGGCTCAATTCAGCCAGAAAACATAACATTTGACACAGAGCTCAGATTTGCAAAAGAAACACATATTCATGCTCCTCACGGTCTGAAAAGCACAAAAACGCCTTCAATTTTCAAGTACGAGCTTTCCCTGAGGAGTTAGACCAAAGTGCATCTCAGAATTGGAAGTAGGGCTCAATTCAGCCAGAAAAAGTAACTTTTGACACAGAGCTCAGATTTTCCGAAGAAACACATATTCATGCTCCTCACAGTCTGAAAAAAACAAATACGCCTTCAATTTTCAAGTACGAGCTTTCCCTGAGGAGTTAGACCAAAGTGCATCTCAGAATTGGCAGTAGGGCTCAATTCAGCCAGAAAACGTAACTTTTGACACAGAGCTCAGATTTGCAGAAGAAACACATATTCATCCTCCTCACGGTCTGAAAAGCACAAAAACGCCTTCACTTTTCAAGTATGAGCTTTCCCTGAGAAGTTAGACCAAAGTGCATCTCAGAATTGGCAGTAGGGCTCAATTCAGCCAGAAAAAGTAACTTTTGACACAGAGCTCAGATTTGCAGAAGAAACACATATTCATACTCCTCACAGTCTGAAAAGAACAAATACGCCTTCAATTTTCAAGTACGAGCTTTCCCTGAGGAGTTAGATCAAAGTGCATCTCAGAATTGGCAGTAGGACTCAATTCAGCCAGAAAACGTAACTTTTGACACAGAGCTCAGATTTGCAAAAGAAACACATATTCATGCTCCTCACGGTCTGAAAACCACAAAAACGCCTTCAATTTTCAAGTACGAGGTTTCCCTGAGGAGTTAGACCAAAGTGCATCTCAGAATTGGCAGTAGGGCTCAATTCAGCCAGAAAAAGTAACTTTTGACACAGAGCTCAGATTTTCCGAAGAAACACATATTCATGCTCCTCACAGTCTGAAAAAAACAAATACGCCTTCAATTTTCAAGTACGAGCTTTCCCTGAGGAGTTAGACCAAAGTGCATCTCAGAATTGGCAGTAGGGCTCAATTCAGCCAGAAAACGTAACTTTTGACACAGAGCTCAGATTTGCAGAAGAAACACATATTCATCCTCCTCACGGTCTGAAAAGCACAAAAACGCCTTCACTTTTCAAGTATGAGCTTTCCCTGAGAAGTTAGACCAAAGTGCATCTCAGAATTGGCAGTAGGGCTCAATTCAGCCAGAAAAAGTAACTTTTGACACAGAGCTTAGATTTGCAGAAGAAACACATATTCATGCTCCTCACGGTGTGAAAAGCAGAAAAACAGATTCAATTTTCAAGTACGAGCTTTCCCTGAGGAGTTAGAACAATGTGCATCTCAGAATTGGCAGTAGGGCTGAATTCAGCCAGAAAACGTAACTTTTGACACAGAGCTCAGATTTGCAGAAGAAACACATATTCATGCTCCTCACAGTCTGAAAAGAACAAATACGCCTTCAATTTTCAAGTACGTGCATTCCCTGAGGTGTTAGACCAAAGTGCATCTCAGAATTGGCAGTAGGGCTCAATTCAGCCAGAAAACATAACATTTGACACAGAGCTCAGATTTGCAAAAGAAACACATATTCATGCTCCTCACGGTCTGAAAAGCACAAAAATGCCTTCAATTTTCAAGTACGAGATTTCCCTCAGGAGTTAGACGAAAGTGCATCTCATAATTGGCAGTAGGGCTCAATTCAGCCAGAAAAAGTAACTTTTGACACAGAGCTCAGATTTGCAGAAGAAACACTTATTTCATGCTCCTCACGGTCTGAAAACCACAAAAACAGATTCAATTTTCAAGTACGAGCTTTCCCTGAGGAGTTAGAACAATGTGCATCTCAGAATTGGCAGTAGGGCTGAATTCAGCCAGAAAACGTAACTTTTGACAGAGCTCAGATTTGCAGAAGAAACACATATTCATGCTCTTCACGGTCTGAAAAGCACAAAAACGCCTTCAATTTTCAAGTACGAGCTTTCCATGAGGAGTTAGACCAAAGTGCATCTCAGAATTGGCAGTAGGGCCCAATTCAGCCAGAAAACGTAACTTTTGACAGAGCTCAGATTTGCAGAAGAAACACATATTCATTGCTCTTCACGGTCTGAAAAGCACAAAAACGCCTTCAATATTCAAGTACGAGGTTTCCCTGAGGAGTTAGACCAAAGTGCATCTCAGAATTGGCAGTAGGGCTCAATTCAGCCAGAAAAAGTAACTTTTGACACAGAGTTCAGATTTGGAGAAGAAACACATATTCATGCTCCCTCACAGTCTGAAAAGCACAAAAATGCCTTCAATTTTCAAGTACGAGATTTCCCCTCAGGAGTTAGACGAAAGTGCATCTCATAATTGGCAGTAGGGCTCAATTCAGCCAGAAAAAGTAACTTTTGACACAGAGCTCAGATTTGCAGAAGAAAACACATATTCATGCTCCTCACAGAATGAAAAGCACAAAAATGCCTTCAATTTTCAAGTACGAGATTTCCCTCAGGAGTTAGACGAAAGTGCATCTCATAATTGGCAGTAGGGCTCAATTCAGCCAGAAAAAGTAACTTTTGACACAGAGCTTAGATTTGCAGAAGAAACACATATTCATGCTCCTCACGGTGTGAAAAGCAGAAAAAACAGATTCAATTTTCAAGTACGAGCTTTCCCTGAGGAGTTAGAACAATGTGCATCTCAGAATTGGCAGTAGGGCTGAATTCAGCCAGAAAAACGTAACTTTTGACACAGAGCTCAGATTTGCAGAAGAAACACATATTCATGCTCCTCACAGTCTGAAAAGAACAAATACGCCTTCAATTTTCAAGTACGTGCATTCCCTGAGGTGTTAGACCAAAGTGCATCTCAGAATTGGCAGTAGGGCTCAATTCAGCCAGAAAACATAACATTTGACACAGAGCTCAGATTTGCAAAAGAAACAAATATTCATGCTCCTCACGGTCTGAAAAGCACAAACATGCCTTCAATTTTCAAGTACGAGATTTCCCTCAGGAGTTAGACGAAAGTGCATCTCATAATTGGCAGTAGGGCTCAATTCAGCCAGAAAAAGTAACTTTTGACACAGAGCTCAGATTTGCAGAAGAAACACTTATTCATGCTCCTCACGGTCTGAAAACCACAAAAACAGATTCAATTTTCAAGTACGAGCTTTCCCTGAGGAGTTAGAACAATGTGCATCTCAGAATTGGCAGTAGGGCTGAATTCAGCCAGAAAACGTAACTTTTGACAGAGCTCAGATTTGCAGAAGAAACACATATTCATGCTCTTCACGGTCTGAAAAGCACAAAAACGCCTTCAATTTTCAAGTACGAGCTTTCCATGAGGAGTTAGACCAAAGTGCATCTCAGAATTGGCAGTAGGGCCCAATTCAGCCAGAAAAAAGTAACTTTTGACACAGAGCTCAGATTTGCAGAAGAAACACATATTCTGCTCCTCACAGTCTGAAAAGAACAAATACGCCTTCAATTTTCAAGTAAGAGCTTTCCCTGAGGTGTTAGACCAAAGTGCATCTCAGAATTGGCAGTAGGGCTCAATTCAGCCAGAAAACATAACATTTGACAAAGAGCTCAGATTTGCAAAAGAAACACATATTCATGCTCCTCACGGTCTGAAAAGCACAAAAACGCCTTCAATTTTCAAGTATGAGCTTTCCCTGAGAAGTTAGACCAAAGTGCATCTCAGAATTGGCAGTAGGGCTCAATTCACCCAGAAAAAGTAACTTTTGACACAGAGCTCAGATTTGCAGAAGAAACACATATTCATGCTCCTCACAGTCTGAAAAGCACAAAAACACCTTCACTTTTCAAGTATGAGATTTCCCTAAGAAGTTAGATCAAAGTGCATCTCAGAATTGGCAGTAGGGCTCAATTCAGCCAGACTAAGTAATTTTGACACAGAGCTCAGATTTGCAGAAGAAACACATATTCATGCTCCTCACGGTCTGAAAAGCACAAAAACGCCTTCACTTTTCAAGTACGAGCTTTCCCTGAGGAGTTAGAACAAAGTGCATCTCAGAATTGGCAGTAGGGCTCAATTCAGCCAGAAAACATAACATTTGACACAGAGCTCAGATTTGCAAAAGAAACACGTATTCATGCTCCTCACGGTCTGAAAAGCACAAAAACGCCTTCAATTTTCAAGTACGAGCTTTCCCTGAGGAGTTAGACCAAAGTGCATCTCAGAATTGGCAGTAGGGCTCAATTCAGCCAGAAAACATAACATTTGACAAAGAGCTCAGATTTGCAAAAGAAACACATATTCATGCTCCTCACGGTCTGAAAAGCACAAAAACGCCTTCAATTTTCAAGTATGAGCTTTCCCTGAGAAGTTAGACCAAAGTGCATCTCAGAATTGGCAGTAGGGCTCAATTCACCCAGAAAAAGTAACTTTTGACACAGAGCTCAGATTTGCAGAAGAAACACATATTCATGCTCCTCACAGTCTGAAAAGCACAAAAACACCTTCACTTTTCAAGTATGAGATTTCCCTGAGAAGTTAGATCAAAGTGCATCTCAGAATTGGCAGTAGGGCTCAATTCAGCCAGACTAAGTAATTTTGACACAGAGCTCAGATTTGCAGAAGAAACACATATTCATGCTCCTCACGGTCTGAAAAGCACAAAAACGCCTTCACTTTTCAAGTACGAGCTTTCCCTGAGGAGTTAGAACAAAGTGCATCTCAGAATTGGCAGTAGGGCTCAATTCAGCCAGAAAACATAACATTTGACACAGAGCTCAGATTTGCAAAAGAAACACGTATTCATGCTCCTCACGGTCTGAAAAGCACAAAAACGCCTTCAATTTTCAAGTACGAGCTTTCCCTGAGGAGTTAGACCAAAGTGCATCTCAGAATTGGCAGTAGGGCTCAATTCAGCCAGAAAACGTAACTTTTGACACAGAGCTCAGATTTGCAGAAGAAACACATATTCTGCTCCTCACAGTCTGAAAAGAACAAATACGCCTTCAATTTTCAAGTAAGAGCTTTCCCTGAGGTGTTAGACCAAAGTGCATCTCAGAATTGGCAGTAGGGCTCAATTCACCCAGAAAAAGTAACTTTTGACACAGAGCTCAGATTTGCAGAAGAAACACATATTCATGCTCCTCACAGTCTGAAAAGCACAAAAACACCTTCACTTTTCAAGTATGAGATTTCCCTGAGAAGTTAGATCAAAGTGCATCTCAGAATTGGCAGTAGGGCTCAATTCAGCCAGACTAAGTAATTTTGACACAGAGCTCAGATTTGCAGAAGAAACACATATTCATGCTCCTCACGGTCTGAAAAGCACAAAAACGCCTTCACTTTTCAAGTACGAGCTTTCCCTGAGGAGTTAGAACAAAGTGCATCTCAGAATTGGCAGTAGGGCTCAATTCAGCCAGAAAACGTAACTTTTGACACAGAGCTCAGATTTGCAGAAGAAACACATATTCTGCTCCTCACAGTCTGAAAAGAACAAATACGCCTTCAATTTTCAAGTAAGAGCTTTCCCTGAGGTGTTAGACCAAAGTGCATCTCAGAATTGGCAGTAGGGCTCAATTCACCCAGAAAAAGTAACTTTTGACACAGAGCTCAGATTTGCAGAAGAAACACATATTCATGCTCCTCACAGTCTGAAAAGCACAAAAACACCTTCACTTTTCAAGTATGAGATTTCCCTGAGAAGTTAGATCAAAGTGCATCTCAGAATTGGCAGTAGGGCTCAATTCAGCCAGACTAAGTAATTTTGACACAGAGCTCAGATTTGCAGAAGAAACACATATTCATGCTCCTCACGGTCTGAAAAGCACAAAAACGCCTTCACTTTTCAAGTACGAGCTTTCCCTGAGGAGTTAGACCAAAGTGCATCTCAGAATTGGCAGTAGGGCTCAATTCAGCCAGAAAACGTAACTTTTGACACAGAGCTCAGATTTGCAGAAGAAGCACATATTCTGCTCCTCACAGTCTGAAAAGAACAAATACGCCTTCAATTTTCAAGTAAGAGCTTTCCCTGAGGTGTTAGACCAAAGTGCATCTCAGAATTGGCAGTAGGGCTCAATTCAGCCAGAAAACATAACATTTGACACAGAGCTCAGATTTGCAAAAGAAACACATATTCATGCTCCTCACGGTCTGAAAAGCACAAAAACGCCTTCAATTTTCAAGTATGAGCTTTCCCTGAGAAGTTAGACCAAAGTGCATCTCAGAATTGGCAGTAGGGCTCAATTCACCCAGAAAAAGTAACTTTTGACACAGAGCTCAGATTTGCAGAAGAAACACATATTCATGCTCCTCACAGTCTGAAAAGCACAAAAACACCTTCACTTTTCAAGTATGAGATTTCCCTGAGAAGTTAGATCAAAGTGCATCTCAGAATTGGCAGTAGGGCTCAATTCAGCCAGACTAAGTAATTTTGACACAGAGCTCAGATTTGCAGAAGAAACACATATTCATGCTCCTCACGGTCTGAAAAGCACAAAAACGCCTTCACTTTTCAAGTACGAGCTTTCCCTGAGGAGTTAGAACAAAGTGCATCTCAGAATTGGCAGTAGGGCTCAATTCAGCCAGAAAACATAACATTTGACACAGAGCTCAGATTTGCAAAAGAAACACGTATTCATGCTCCTCACGGTCTGAAAAGCACAAAAACGCCTTCAATTTTCAAGTACGAGCTTTCCCTGAGGAGTTAGACCAAAGTGCATCTCAGAATTGGCAGTAGGGCTCAATTCAGCCAGAAAACGTAACTTTTGACACAGAGCTCAGATTTGCAGAAGAAACACATATTCTGCTCCTCACAGTCTGAAAAGAACAAATACGCCTTCAATTTTCAAGTAAGAGCTTTCCCTGAGGTGTTAGACCAAAGTGCATCTCAGAATTGGCAGTAGGGCTCAATTCAGCCAGAAAACATAACATTTGACACAGAGCTCAGATTTGCAAAAGAAACACATATTCATGCTCCTCACGGTCTGAAAAGCACAAAAACGCCTTCAATTTTCAAGTTCGAGCTTTCCATGAGGAGTTAGACAAAAGTGCATCTCAGAATTGGCAGTATGGCTCAATTCAGCAAGACTAAGTAACTTTTGACACAGAGCTCAGATTTGCAGAAGAAACACATATTCATGCTCCTCACGGTCTGAAAAGCACAAAAACAGATTGAATTTTCAAGTACGAGCTTTCCCTGAGGAGTTAGAACAAAGTGCATCTCAGAATTGGCAGTAGGGCTCAATTCAGCCAGAAAACATAACATTTGACACAGAGCTCAGATTTGCAAAAGAAACACGTATTCATGCTCCTCACGGTCTGAAACGCACAAAAAAGCCTTCAATTTTCAAGTACGAGATTTCCCTGAGAAGTTAGACCAAAGTGCATCTCAGAATTGGCAGTAGGGCTCAATTCAGCTAGAAAAAGTAACTTTTGACACAGAGCTCAGATTTTCCGAAGAAACACATATTCATGCTCCTCACAGTCTGAAAAGCACAAATACGCCTTCAATTTTCAAGTACGAGCTTTCCCTGAGGAGTTAGACCAAAGTGCATCTCAGAATTGGCAGTATGGCTCAATTCAGCCAGAAAACGTAACATTTGACACAGAGCTCAGTTTTGCAGAAGAAACACATATTCATGCTCCTCACAGTCTGAAAAGAACAAATACGCCTTCAATTTTCAAGTACGAGCTTTCCCTGAGGTGTTAGACCAAAGTGCATCTCAGAATTGGCAGTAGGGCTCAATTCAGCCAGAAAACGTAACTTTTGACACAGAGCTCAGATTTGCAGAAGAAACACATATTCTGCTCCTCACAGTCTGAAAAGAACAAATACGCCTTCAATTTTCAAGTAAGAGCTTTCCCTGAGGTGTTAGACCAAAGTGCATCTCAGAATTGGCAGTAGGGCTCAATTCAGCCAGAAAACGTAACATTTGACACAGAGCTCAGTTTTGCAGAAGAAACACATATTCATGCTCCTCACAGTCTGAAAAGCACAAAAACGCCTTCAATTTTCAAGTTCGAGCTTTCCATGAGGAGTTAGACAAAAGTGCATCTCAGAATTGGCAGTAGGGCTCAATTCAGCCAGAAAACGTAACTTTTGACACAGAGCTCAGATTTGCAGAAGAAACACATATTCATGCTCCTCACAGTCTGAAAAGAACAAATACGCCTTCAATTTTCAAGTACGAGCTTTCCCTGAGGAGTTAGAACAATGTGCATCTCAGAATTGGCAGTAGGGCTCAATTCAGCCAGAAAACATAACACAAAGCAGGGCCGTTGCCACGTGGCAGGGAGCCAGGTACGTGACCAACATGCCCATCTGTACTCCACGACCCCACTTCACAAAGAGGGACTCACATCCGGCTATCTGTGGAACAATGGTCTCCCTTGGATCCAGACTTTCCTTTATAATAACCCCCCCCCCCCCCGCCCCTGCCCTGAGCCCTTGGCTGATGAAATGCACGGAAGCCTGGTGGGCATATATCCACGAGGGGAACTTCCCCCTCCTGGCCCAACCAGGTCTCCGTAATGCCCGCTAGGTCCGCCTCCCCCTCCTGAATAAGATCTTGAATGAGGGGGGCTTTATTAACAACGGACCTGGCATTGCATAACATCAGTCGAAGGCTCTGGCCCCGAGAATCTGGACAGCCTGGGGAACGAGGAAAGCATTGGGGACCGGAGTGTGCAATCGCTCTGAGATAGCGAGTGTGCATTCCCCGAACATGATGTGGTCCCCAGCTTCCGCCATATCTGCCCCTCCCACTCACTATACTGATGGAACAGCCCTCTTTAAATCGAACTCCAATCCCCTCCCCGACCTCCGGTTCTACGTCCCTAGTGTCGCAGCCCTTCGCTGAGGCTGGTCTTGAACCCGGTGGATTTCCCCCAGAACCCTCCCTAATCCCCCCGAACCCCTTAAAATTTTTGTTAAAAACCCACTAAAAAACCCACTTAAAAAACCCCTCAAACTCTTCTTTGCTGCATGCCATCTCTTGGGGCTCCAACGCCTGTCATTAAGATAGGCCATCGATAATGAAGAGGGCCAAACCTGCGAGAGGGGGGAATCTCGCAGGGCACGAAGGTCATTCACCGAGTACATCTGGACATCAAGGGGAGGTGATAATCCATGGCCAATAGCCAGGGGACAGTTTGATGTTATCACAGTCAGAAGGAGTGAATGCCGGACTTCAATAGAATTCCAATGGGACACGTAGGACCTCATTGCCCTTTCACGGCAATGGCAGGAGTAAGATGCTATTTCGGACTGGTAAAGGGTGACCCAGCCCCCCTCTCACGGCGGCTGGTCAACCACGATCGTCCAAGAACCAGAATTGAGACAGCAGCTGTAGACCCACTCCGCCAAGACTTGAATCCCCAGATGAAAACCTCCATTCAATGGAGGGAAAGAATGGGATCAGGTCAGTCCACATAGTCCAGGGCAGGCTCAAACGGCGGAGATCACAACAGTCAAAACTCCGGGGAGATCAAGATGACACCTAGTCCAGGAGATGATTATTCAGCAGACATGCGCAGCATGGCATCACCACAATCAGGGGAATGGGAGGGGAAAGAGGAGAGCCAAGGCAACAAACGCCAGAGGGGGGAAAAACCCTCAGTCATGGTCCAGCTCTCCCCCATCCCTCCAGATCTTCCTATGACCATGCTGCTCGCCTTGCCCAGCCTTCATAAATCATCATGGAGGCCTCTGGGAGGACCAAGGGGCCAAACAGCACCCCACGATCACCCAGGAGATCTAACACCACGAGTAAGCAGCTGCCACCATCTCCAACGCTCCCACACGCTAAACTGCGGCGGCCCCTTCCTTGACCCGGTGGCCGCCATTTCCACACTGCCAGCATCGCTGCCGCCGCCGTTGCCAGCCTCCCCGTCCTCACCTCGCCCCCCCCCTCCACCCTAGCACATGTCCAGGGGGCGGATTGGGTTGGCGAGGATCCCGACGAGGGTACCGTGCTGCCGCCATCACCGCAGCGCTGATGCTGTCTTCCTGGCTCTGCCGCCTTCGCCATGGGAAGCCTGCCGCCGCCGCTCCTCCTTTGGGCTGCTCTCGCCATCCTATGGTCTCCGCGAGCCGTGAGCCTCCGTGAGCCTCCAGGACATTCTAAGAAGCCGGAGACCCCTCAACAGAGAGCCCCAACACTCCTCCAGCTGGGCCAGGCTGCAATGATCGAAATTCAGCCCTCCAAAGGCCCTCTGAAGCCATAATCACCCCCCCCCGGATCACGAGAATCACAGGGAAGTCGCCATCTTGCGCATGCGCAGAAGAGATCATGTCATATTCACATATTCACGTTCCCCACAGTCTGAAATGCGCAAAAAGACATTCAATTTTCAAGTACGAGCTTTCCCTGAGGAGTTAGACCAAAGTGTATCTCAGAATTGGCAGTAGGGCTCAATTGAGCTAGAAAACTTAACTTTTGACACAGAGCTCAGATTTGCAGAAGAAACACATATTCATGTTCCCCACGGTCTGAAACGCGCAGAAACACATTCAATTTTCAAGTACGGGCTTTCCCTGAGGAGTTAGACCAAACCTGTACCTCAGAATT
The DNA here is from genome assembly GCF_029215685.1 of Pituophis catenifer annectens. Lineage (NCBI taxonomy): Eukaryota > Metazoa > Chordata > Lepidosauria > Squamata > Colubridae > Pituophis > Pituophis catenifer. Next base: position 36,561,565 of record NW_027256887.1, read on the forward strand.
GGCAGTAGGACTCAATTCAGCCAGAAAACATCATTTTTGCACAAGCTCAGATTTTCAAAAGAAACACAAATTCATGTTACTCAAGGTATGAAAACACCAAAAACACACAATTTTCAAATCTGAACTTTCCCTGAGGAGTTAGACCAAAGCTGTATCTCAGAATAGGCAGTAGGACTGCATTCAACCAGAAATCATAACTTTTGACACAGAGCTTAGATATGCAAAAAAAACACATATTCATGTACCCCCCAGTCTGAATAGCCCAAAAAACAGTCAATTTTTTCAAATCTGAGCTTTCCCTGAGGAGATAGACCAAAGTGCCTCTCAGAATTGGCAGTAGGGCTCAATTCAGCCAGAAAACTTAACTTTTGACACAGAGCTCAGATTTGCAGAAGAAACACATATTCATGTTTCCCACGGTCTGAAAAGCGCAAAAACACATTCAATTTTCAAGTACGAGCTTTCCCTGAGGAGTTAGACCAAAGTGTATCTCAGAATTGGCAGTAGGGCTCAATTGAGCTAGAAAACTTAACTTTTGACACAGAGCTCAGATTTGCAGAAGAAACACATATTCATGTTCCCCACGGTCTGAAACGCGCAGAAACACATTCAATTTTCAAGTACGGGCTTTCCCTGAGGAGTTAGACCAAACCTGTACCTCAGAATTGGCAGTAGGACTCAATTCAGCCAGAAAACATCATTTTTGCACAAGCTCAGATTTTCAAAAGAAACACAAATTCATGTTACTCAAGGTATGAAAACACCAAAAACACACAATTTTCAAATCTGAACTTTCCCTGAGGAGTTAGACCAAAGCTGTATCTCAGAATAGGCAGTAGGACTGCATTCAACCAGAAATCATAACTTTTGACACAGAGCTTAGATATGCAAAAAAAACACATATTCATGTACCCCACAGTCTGAATAGCCCAAAAAACAGTCAATTTTTTCAAATCTGAGCTTTCCCTGAGGAGATAGACCAAAGTGCCTCTCAGAATTGGCAGTAGGGCTCAATTCAGCCAGAAAACTTAACTTTTGACACAGAGCTCAGATTTGCAGAAGAAACACATATTCATGTTCCCCACGGTCTGAAAATCTTGAAACACATTCAATTTTCAATTACAAGCTTTCCCTGAGGAGTTAGACCAAAGTGTATCTCAGAATTGGCAATAGGGCTCAATTGAGCCAGAAAACGTAACTTTTGACAGAGCTCAGATTTGCAGACGAAACACATATTTATGTTCCCCATGGTCTGAAATGCGCAAAAACACATTCAATTTTCAAGTACGAGCTTTCCCTGAGGAGTTAGACCAAAGTTAGACCAAAAGATATTTAAAATAAAGGCTATAAGTTGATCGAACAGCTGCAAGTTTTTCACTGAATGGCCAAACTAGGCCTAGGTCTAGTAAGGGGGGGGGAGAAGCAGTCAGGGGAAGATAAAAAAAAATGTCTTCAGTTCTCAGCCCCCACCACTACCATGCTCTATTAGATAGGGCCATTCAGGTGATTAACTTGAATTCAGGTGATTAAGTGAATGTCCAGGCCCCCTCCCCATTACATCGAGGGGGGGTAACTGCTTGCAGCAAAGCCCTCTCCATCGTCTAGAGAGGGCATCCTCATAGCCTAGCCTCCCAGTGTTGCTGCTGCTGTTGGTGTCATCATCGCAGTTGCAAGTGTCATTTTAGTCAGCTCCGCCTCCGTATCCATGGCTGCCACCCCCGCGTCGCCGCCCGCAGCGCCCAGTACACAGCAAATCAAGTTTACAGCAGCCCAGGGACCGCCGCTGGCGTTGCCTGCACCGCCACCGCCACAGCAACATCGCTGACCGTTGCTTCAACCGCTCCAGCCTGGCAGCCGTTTGATTTATGACAGTCAGCTGGGCCTCGGTTTCAACATTTGCTGCCGTTTACCGCCTGCCGCGCCATCCCTAACTATCTCCACGGCGGCCGGGTGTTCTTCCGGCTCCATCTACGGCTCAATCGAGCCGGCTATGCTTCAGCTTGCTGGGCGGGGGTTGTAAGATTGTCAGCTGGCCCCCCAACACCCTCGAAAATGCCGGACATCGCCCCCTCGCCTTGGCATTCAATATAGAGTCGCCATATTGGTCTGCTACCCGGAAGGAATGCTACCCTGCCACGTGGCAGCGGCCTTGCCTGAATTATTCAACGTTATAGCCGCGGTGGCGATTGATACCCCTAGACTTATGGTCATGGGGGACTTCAACCTGCCATCCATCGGTGAGGCGTCTGAGGTGGTTCAGGAGTTCATGGCTTCCATGACGGCCATGGACCTGACCCAATTAGTTCACACTACTCACATGGGGGGAAACACGCTGGACCTGGTTTTTGTCTCTGGTCAGTGGCTGAGTGGTCTCGAGATAGGGGATTTAGCGATCGAGCCCTTGTCATGGTCAGATCACTCCCTCCTTGAACCGCCACACCCCGCCGCAGGGAGGCGGAACCGATGAGGTGGTTCCGCCCCAGGCGCCTGATGGACCCGGATAGGTTCCAGACAGAGCTTCGGCCATTTCCTGAGGCTCTGGCACACGGCTCGACTGAAGACCTAGTGACTGCCTGGGATAGGGCGGCCGCTGGAGCTTTGGACCGGGTCGTGCCTTTGCGGCCTCTGACCCGGCGTCGATTTCACCTGGCTCCCTGGTTCACCAAGGAGCTGAGGGAGATGAAACGCCGGAAAAGATGCCTGGAGAGCAGTTGGAGGGCCAGCCGTTCTGAATCTGACCGAACACTGGTAAGGTCTCATATTAAGACCTACCTGGTGGCAATAAAAGTGGCAAAGTGTAACTATTTTTCCGCTCTTATTGCGTCATCAGATAATCGCCCAGCCGGCCTGTTTAGGGTGACCCGCTCCCTGCTCCACCAGGAAGCGCGGGAGGACCCCTTGGAGGGTAGAGCTGAGGACTTTGTACAATATCTGTATGACAAAATCGCTCAGATTCGGGAAAATTTGGACTCTGACTGGGTAGATTCGGGAGGGAGGATTGAGGCAAGTCTTGAGAATATTACCTGGGAAGAGTTTGATTCTGTGACTCCGGAAAACGTGGACAAGATACTGGGCAGACTGAGCGCGGCCACATGTTTATTGGACCCATGTCCCTCCTGGCTGGTGCTGGCCTCTCGGGAGGTTACACGAGGTTGGCTCCAGGGGATTATAAATGCTTCTTTGAGAGAGGGTGTCTTCCCTGCCGCCTTGAAGGAGGTGGTGGTGAGGCCTCTCCTCAAGAAGCCTTCCCTGGACCCAGCAGTGTTGGCTAATTACCGTCCAGTCTCCAACCTTCGCTTCGTTGCGAAGGTTGTTGAGAGTGTGGTAGCGCGACAGCTTCCTCAGTACTTGGATGAATCGGCTTATCTAGATCCGTTCCAGTCAGGCTTCAGGCCTGGATACAGCACGGAAACAGCATTGGTCGCATTGGTAGATGATCTCTGGAGGGCCCGGGAGAGGGGTTGTTCCTCTTGTCCTGGTCCTATTAGACCTCTCAGCAGCTTTTGATACCATCGACCATGGTATCATGCTGCACCGGTTGGAAGGGTTAGGGGTGGGGGGGCACCGTGTTGTGGTGGTTCTCCTTCTTTCTCTCTGATCGGTCGCAGTTTGTGTTGACAGGGGGGCAGAGGTCGACCCTGAGGCCCCTTGTATGTGGGGTGCCACAGGGGTCGGTTCTCTCACCCCTTCTGTTCAACATTTATGTGAAGCCACTGGGTGAGATTATCCGTGGTTTTGGGGTGAAGTATCATCAGTATGCTGATGATACTCAGCTATACATTTCCACCCCGGACCACCCCAATGATGCCCTTAAAGTGATGTCCCAGTGCCTGGAGGCTGTACGGATCTGGATGGGGAGGAACAGACTCAGGCTCAATCCATCCAAGACCGAGTGGCTGTGGTTTCCGATGTCCCGATATAGTCAATTGGTGCCATCACTGACTATTGGGGATGAGTCATTGCCCCCCACGGAGAGGGTTCGCAACTTAGGCGTCCTCTTGGACTCACGGCTGTCTTTAGAAGAACACTTGACGGCTGTGGCCGGGAGGTCTTTTTATCAGGTTCGCCTGATTCGCCAGTTGCGTCCCTTTCTGGATCGGGACTCGTTAAATATGGTCACTCATGCCCTCGTCACTTCACGCCTGGACTACTGTAATGCTCCCCTTGAGGAGCACCCGGAGGCTCCAGCTGGTCCAGAATGCGGCCGCGCGGGTAGTTATGGGAGCAGCATGGCGCTCCCATGTGGCTCCCCTCCTGCGCGAGCTGCACTGGCTCCCTGTGGTCTTCCGGGTGCGCTTCAAGGTCTTAGTTACCACCTTTAGAGCATTCCATGGCTTAGGACCGGGGTACTTACGAGACCACCTTCTGCCACCAATAGCCTCTCACCGCCCAGTACGCTCCCATAGAGAGGGGCTTCTCAGGGTGCCATCAGCCAAACAGTGTCGACTGGTGGCCCCCAGGGGGAGAGCCTTTTCTGTGAGGGCACCCACCATCTGGAATGAGCTCCCCCCAGAGATACAGAAGATTCCGGATCTGCGCACTTTCTGCCGTGCCCTCAAAACATTCCTGTTTCAGCAGGCCGGCCTGGCCTAACTTTCCCTTTATATTGCTTTTTTGATTTTATTTTAAACTGGGATGTCTTGAATTATCTAGGACCAGAGTGTTTAGTATATTTTAATTGGTTTTTTATTAACGTTTGTATTACATGTATTTTTATCGTTTGCTGTTCACCGCCCTGAGTCCCTTAGGAATAGGGCGGTATGTAAATTTAATAAATAAATAAATAAATAAATAAAGTGTATCTCAGAATTGGCAATAGGGCTCAATTCAGCCAGAAAACGTAACTTTTGACACAGAGCTCAGATTTGCAGAAGAAACACATATTCATGTTCCCCACGGTCTGAAAAGCGCAAAAACACATTCAATTTTCAAGTACGAGCTTTCCCTGAGGAGTTAGACCAAACCTGTACCTCAGAATTGGCAGTAGGACTCAATTCAGCCAGAAAACATCATTTTTGCACAAGCTCAGATTTTCAAAAGAAACACAAATTCATGTTACGCAAAGTATGAAAACACCAAAAACACACAATTTTCAAATCTGACCTTTCCCTGAGGAGTTAGACCAAAGCTGTATCTCAGAATAGGCAGTAGAACTGCATTCAACCAGAAAACTTAACTTTTGACACAGAGCTTAGATATGCAAAAAAAAACACCACATATTCATGTACCCCACAGTCTGAAAAGCCCAAAAAACAGTCAATTTTTTCAAATCTGAGCTTTCCCTGAGGAGATAGACCAAAGTGCCTCTCAGAATTGGCAGTAGGGCTCAATTCAGCCACAAAACTTAACTTTTGACACAGAGCTCAGATTTGCAGAAGAAACACATATTCATGTTCCCCACGGTCTGAAAATCTTGAAACACATTCAATTTTCAATTACAAGCTTTCCCTGAGGAGTTAGACCAAAGTGTATCTCAGAATTGGCAATAGGGCTCAATTGAGCCAGAAAACGTAACTTTTGACAGAGCTCAGATTTGCAGAAGAAACACATATTCATGCTCCTCACTGTCTGAAAAGCACAAAAACACATTCAATTGTCAAGTACGAGCTTTCCCTGAGGAGTTAGACCAAAGTGCATCTCAGAATTGGAAGTCGGGCTCAATTCAGCCAGAAAAAGGAACTTTTGACACAGAGCTCAGATTTTCCGAAAAAACACATATTTTTTGCTCCTCACAGTCTGAAAAGCACAAATACGCCTTCAATTTTCAAGTACGAGCTTTCCCTGAGGAGTTAGACCAAAGTGCATCTCAGAATTGGCAGTAGGGCTCAATTCAGCCAGAAAACGTAACTTTTGACACAGAGCTCAGATTTGCAGAAGAAACACATATTCATGCTCCTCATGGTCTGAAAACCACAAAAACAGATTCAATTTTCAAGTACGAGCTTTCCCTGAGGAGTTAGAACAATGTGCATCTCAGAATTGGCAGTAGGGCTGAATTCAGCCAGAAAACGTAACTTTTAACAGAGCTCAGATTTGCAGAAGAAACACATATTCATGCTCTTCACGGTCTGAAAAGCACAAAAACGCCTTCAATTTTCAAGTACGAGCTTTCCATGAGGAGTTAGACCAAAATGCATCTCATAATTGGCAGTAGGGCTCAATTCAGCCAGAAAAAGTAACTTTTGACACAGAGCTCAGATTTGCAGAAGAAACACATATTCATGCTCCTCACTGTCTGAAAAGCACAAAAACGCCTTCAATTTTCAAGTACGAGCTTTCCCTGAGGAGTTAGACCAAAGTGCCTCAGAATTGGCAGTAGGGCTCAATTCAGCCAGAAAACATAACATTTGACACAGAGCTCAGATTTGCAAAAGAAACACATATTCATGTTCCTCACGGTGTGAAAAGCACAAAAACGCCTTCAATTTTCAAGTACGAGCTTTCCCTGAGGAGTTAGACCAAAGTGCATCTCAGAATTGGCAGTAGGGCTCAATTCAGCCAGAAAAAGTAACTTTTGACACAGAGCTCAGATTTGCAGAAGAAACACATATTCATGCTCCTCAGTGCCTGAAAAGCACAAAAACGCCTTCAATTTTCAAGTACGACCTTTCCCTGAGGAGTTAGACCAAAGTGCATCTCAGAATTGGAAGTAGGGCTCAATTCAGCCAGAAAAAGTAACTTTTGACACAGAGCTCAGATTTTCCGAAGAAACACATATTTTTTGCTCCTCACAGTCTGAAAAGCACAAATACGCCTTCAATTTTCAAGTACGAGCTTTCCCTGAGGAGTTAGACCAAAGTGCATCTCAGAATTGGCAGTAGGGCTCAATTCAGCCAGAAAACGTAACTTTTGACACAGAGCTCAGATTTGCAGAAGAAACACATATTCATGCTCCTCACGGTCTGAAAACCACAAAAACAGATTCAATTTTCAAGTACGAGCTTTCCCTGAGGAGTTAGAACAATGTGCATCTCAGAATTGGCAGTAGGGCTGAATTCAGCCAGAAAACGTAACTTTTGACAGAGCTCAGACTTGCAGAAGAAACACATATTCATGCTCTTCACGGTCTGAAAAGCACAAAAACGCCTTCAATTTTCAAGTACGAGCTTTCCATGAGGAGTTAGACCAAAGTGCATCTCATAATTGGCAGTAGGGCCCAATTCAGCCAGAAAAAGTAACTTTTGACACAGAGCTCAGATTTGCAGAAGAAACACATATTCATGCTCCTCACAGTCTGACAAGAACAAATACGCCTTCAATTTTCAAGTACGAGCTTTCCCTGAGGTGTTAGACCAAAGTGCATCTCAGAATTGGCAATAGGGCTCAATTCAGCTAGAAAAAGTAACTTTTGACACAGAGCTCAGATTTATCGAAGAAACACATATTCATGCTCCTCACGGTGTGAAAAGCACAAAAACGCCTTCAATTTTCAAGTACGAGCTTTCCCTGAGGAGTTAGACCAAAGTGCATCTCAGAATTGGAAGTCGGGCTCAATTCAGCCAGAAAAAGTAACTTTTGACACAGAGCTCAGATTTTCTGAAAAAACACATATTTTTTGCTCCTCACAGTCTGAAAAGCACAAACACGCCTTCAATTTTCAAGTACGAGCTTTCCCTGAGGAGTTAGACCAAAGTGCATCTCAGAATTGGCAGTAGGGCTCAATTCAGCCAGAAAACGTAACTTTTGACACAGAGCTCAGATTTGCAGAAGAAACACATATTCATGCTCCTCACGGTCTGAAAACCACAAAAACGCCTTCAATTTTCAAGTACGAGCTTTCCCTGAGGAGTTAGAACAATGTGCATCTCAGAATTGGCAGTAGGGCTGAATTCAGCCAGAAAACGTAACTTTTGACAGAGCTCAGATTTGCAGAAGAAACACATATTCATGCTCTTCACGGTCTGAAAAGCACAAAAACGCCTTCAATTTTCAAGTACGAGCTTTCCATGAGGAGTTAGACCAAAGTGCATCTCAGAATTGGCAGTAGGGCCCAATTCAGCCAGAAAAAGTAACTTTTGACACAGAGCTCAGATTTGCAGAAGAAACACATATTCATGCTCCTCACAGTCTGAAAAGAACAAATACGCCTTCAATTTTCAAGTACGAGCTTTCCCTGAGGTGTTAGACCAAAGTGCATCTCAGAATTGGCAGTAGGGCTCAATTCAGCCAGAAAACATAACATTTGACACAGAGCTCAGATTTGCAGAAGAAACACATATTCATGCTCCTCACAGTCTGAAAAGAACAAATACGCCTTCAATTTTCAAGTACGAGCTTTCCCTGAGGTGTTAGACCAAAGTGCATCTCAGAATTGGCAGTAGGGCTCAATTCAGCCAGAAAACGTAACTTTTGACACAGAGCTCAGATTTGCAGAAGAAACACATATTCATGCTCCTCACGGTCTGAAAACCACAAAAACAGATTCAATTTTCAAGTACGAGCTTTCCCTGAGGAGTTAGAACAATGTGCATCTCAGAATTGGCAGTAGGGCTGAATTCAGCCAGAAAACGTAACTTTTGACAGAGCTCAGATTTGCAGAAGAAACACATATTCATGCTCTTCACGGTCTGAAAAGCACAAAAACGCCTTCAATTTTCAAGTACGAGCTTTCCATGAGGAGTTAGACCAAAGTGCATCTCAGAATTGGCAGTAGGGCCCAATTCAGCCAGAAAAAGTAACTTTTGACACAGAGCTCAGATTTGCAGAAGAAACACATATTCATGCTCCTCACAGTCTGAAAAGAACAAATACGCCTTCAATTTTCAAGTACGAGCTTTCCCTGAGGTGTTAGACCAAAGTGCATCTCAGAATTGGCAGTAGGGCTCAATTCAGCCAGAAAACATAACATTTGACACAGAGCTCAGATTTGCAAAAGAAACACATATTCATGCTCCTCACGGTCTGAAAAGCACAAAAACGCCTTCAATTTTCAAGTACGAGGTTTCCCTGAGGAGTTAGACCAAAGTGCATCTCAGAATTGGCAGTAGGGCTCAATTCAGCCAGAAAAAGTAACTTTTGACACAGAGCTCAGATTTTCCGAAGAAACACATATTCATGCTCCTCACGGTCTGAAAAGCACAAATACGCCTTCAATTTTAAAGTACGAGCTTTCCCTGAGGAGTTAGACCGAAGTGCCTCAGAATTGGCAGTAGGGCTCAATTCAGCCAGAAAACATAACATTTGACACAGAGCTCAGATTTGCAAAAGAAACACTTATTCATGCTCCTCACGGTGTGAAAAGCCCAAAAACGCCTTCAATTTTCAAGTACGAGCTTTCCCTCAGGAGTTAGACCAAAGTGCATCTCAGAATTGGCAGTAGGGCTCAATTGAGCCAGAAAACGTAACTTTTGACATAGAGCTCAGATTTGCAGAAGAAACACATATTCATGCTCCTCACAGTCTGAAAAGAACAAATACGCCTTCAATTTTCAAGTACGAGCTTTCCCTGAGGTGTTAGACCAAAGTGCATCTCAGAATTGGCAGTAGGGCTCAATTCAGCCAGAAAAAGTAACTTTTGACACAGAGCTCAGATTTGCAGAAGAAACACATATTCATGCTCCTCACAGTCTGAAAAGAACAAATACGCCTTCAATTTTCAAGTACGAGCTTTCCCTGAGCTGTTAGACCAAAGTGCATCTCAGAATTGGCAGTAGGGCTCAATTGAGCCAGAAAACGTAACTTTTGACATAGAGCTCAGATTTGCAGAAGAAACACATATTCATGCTCCTCACAGTCTGAAAAGAACAAATACGCCTTCAATTTTCAAGTACGAGCTTTCCCTGAGGTGTTAGACCAAAGTGCATCTCAGAATTGGCAGTAGGGCTCAATTCAGCCAGAAAAAGTAACTTTTGACACAGAGCTCAGATTTGCAGAAGAAACACATATTCATGCTCCTCACAGTCTGAAAAGAACAAATACGCCTTCAATTTTCAAGTACGAGCTTTCCCTGAGCTGTTAGACCAAAGTGCATCTCAGAATTGGCAGTAGGGCTCAATTCAGCCAGAAAACATAACATTTGACACAGAGCTCAGATTTGCAAAAGAAACACATATTCATGCTCCTCACGGTCTGAAAAGCACAAAAACGCCTTCAATTTTCAAGTACGAGGTTTCCCTGAGGAGTTAGACCAAAGTGCATCTCAGAATTGGCAGTACGGCTCAATTCAGTCAGAAAAAGTAACTTTTGACACAGAGCTCAGAAATGCAGAAGAAACACATATTCATGCCCCTCACAGTCTGAAAAGCACAAAACCGCCTTCACTTTTCAAGTATGAGCTTTCCCTGAGAAGTTAGACCAAAGTGCATCTCAGAATTGGCAGTAGGGCTCAATTCAGCTAGAAAAAGTAACTTTTGACACAGAGCTCAGATTTGCAGAAGAAACACATATTCATGCTCCTCACTGTCTGAAAAGCACAAAAACGCCTTCAATTTTCAAGTACGAGGTTTCCCTGAGGAGTTAGACCAAAGTGCATCTCAGAATTGGAAGTAGGGCTCAATTCAGCCAGAAAAAGTAACTTTTGACACAGAGTTCAGATTTTCCGAAGAAACACATATTTTTTGCTCCTCACAGTCTGAAAAGCACAAAAACGCCTTCAATTTTCAAGTACGAGCTTTCCCTGAGGAGTGCATCTCAGAATTGGCAGTAGGGCTCAATTCAGCCAGAAAACGTAACTTTTGACACAGAGCTCAGATTTGCAGAAGAAACACATATTCATGCTCCTCACTGTCTGAAAAGCACAAAAACGCCTTCAATTTTCAAGTACGAGCTTTCCCTGAGGAGTTAGACCAAAGTGCATCTCAGAATTGGAAGTAGGGCTCAATTCAGCCAGAAAAAGTAACTTTTGACACAGAACTCAGATTTGCAGAAGAAACACATATTCATGCTCCTCACGGTCTGAAAAGCACAAAAACGCCTTCACTTTTCAAGTATGAGCTTTCCCTGAGAAGTTAGACCAAAGTGCATCTCAGAATTGGCAGTAGGGCTCAATTCAGCCAGAAAAAGTAACTTTTGACACAGAGCTCAGATTTGCAGAAGAAACACATATTCATGCTCCTCACAGTCTGAAAAGAACAATTACGCCTTCAATTTTCAAGTACGAGCTTTCCCTGAGGAGTTAGACCAAAGTGCATCTCAGAATTGGCAGTAGGACTCAATTCAGCCAGAAAACGTAACTTTTGACACAGAGCTCAGATTTGCAAAAGAAACACATATTCATGCTCCTCACGGTCTGAAAAGCACAAAAACGCCTTCAATTTTCAAGTACGAGGTTTCCCTGAGGAGTTAGACCAAAGTGCATCTCAGAATTGGCAGTAGGGCTCAATTCAGCCAGAAAAAGTAACTTTTGACACAGAGCTCAGATTTGCAGAAGAAACACATATTCATGCTCCTCACAGTCTGAAAAGCACAAAACCGCATTCACTTTCCAAGTATGAGCTTTCCCTGAGAAGTTAGACCAAAGTGCATCTCAGAATTGGCAGTAGGGCTCAATTCAGCCAGAAAATGTAACTTTTGACACAGAGCTCAGATTTGCAGAAGAAACACATATTCATGCTCCTCACTGTCTGAAAAGCACAAAAACGCCTTCAATTTTCAAGTACGAGCTTTCCCTGAGGAGTTAGACCAAAGTGCATCTCATAATTGGCAGTAGGGCTCAATTCAGCCAGAAAACGTAACTTTTGACACAGAGCTCAGATTTGCAAAAGAAACACATATTCATGCTCCTCACTGTCTGAAAAGCACAAAAACGCCTTCAATTTTCAAGTACGAGCTTTCCCTGAGGAGTTAGACCAAAGTGCCTCAGAATTGGCAGTAGGGCTCAATTCAGCCAGAAAACATAACATTTGACACAGAGCTCAGATTTGCAAAAGAAACACATATTCATGCTCCTCACGGTGTGAAAAGCACAAAAAACGCCTTCAATTGTCAAGTACGAGCTTTCCCTGAGGAGTTAGACCAAAGTGCATCTCAGAATTGGCAGTAGGGCTCAATTCAGCAAGAAAAAGTAACTTTTGACACAGAGCTCAGATTTGCAGAAGAAACACATATTCATGCTCCTCAGTGCCTGAAAAGCACAAAAACGCCTTCAATTTTCAAGTACGACCTTTCCCTGAGGAGTTAGACCAAAGTGCATCTCAGAATTGGAAGTAGGGCTCAATTCAGCCAGAAAAAGTAACTTTTGACACAGAGCTCAGATTTTCCGAAGAAACACATATTTTTTGCTCCTCACAGTCTGAAAAGCACAAATACGCCTTCAATTTTCAAGTACGAGCTTTCCCTGAGGAGTTAGACCAAAGTGCATCTCAGAATTGTCAGTAGGGCTCAATTCAGCCAGAAAACGTAACTTTTGACACAGAGCTCAGATTTGCAGAAGAAACACATATTCATGCTCCTCACGGTCTGAAAACCACAAAAACAGATTCAATTTTCAAGTACGAGCTTTCCCTGAGGAGTTAGAACAATGTGCATCTCAGAATTGGCAGTAGGGCTGAATTCAGCCAGAAAACGTAACTTTTGACAGAGCTCAGACTTGCAGAAGAAACACATATTCATGCTCTTCACGGTCTGAAAAGCACAAAAACGCCTTCAATTTTCAAGTACGAGCTTTCCCTGAGGAGTTAGAACAATGTGCATCTCAGAATTGGCAGTAGGGCCCAATTCAGCCAGAAAAAGTAACTTTTGACACAGAGCTCAGATTTGCAGAAGAAACACATATTCATGCTCCTCACAGTCTGACAAGAACAAATACGCCTTCAATTTTCAAGTACGAGCTTTCCCTGAGGTGTTAGACCAAAGTGCATCTCAGAATTGGCAATAGGGCTCAATTCAGCTAGAAAAAGTAACTTTTGACACAGAGCTCAGATTTATCGAAGAAACACATATTCATGCTCCTCACGGTGTGAAAAGCACAAAAACGCCTTCAATTTTCAAGTACGAGCTTTCCCTGAGGAGTTAGACCAAAGTGCATCTCAGAATTGGAAGTAGGGCTCAATTCAGCCAGAAAAAGTAACTTTTGACACAGAGCTCAGATTTTCCGAAAAAACACATATTTTTTGCTCCTCACAGTCTGAAAAGCACAAATACGCCTTCAATTTTCAAGTACGAGCTTTCCCTGAGGAGTTAGACCAAAGTGCATCTCAGAATTGGCAGTAGGGCTCAATTCAGCCAGAAAACGTAACTTTTGACACAGAGCTCAGATTTGCAGAAGAAACACATATTCATGCTCCTCACGGTCTGAAAACCACAAAAACAGATTCAATTTTCAAGTACGAGCTTTCCCTGAGGAGTTAGAACAATGTGCATCTCAGAATTGGCAGTAGGGCTGAATTCAGCCAGAAAACGTAACTTTTGACAGAGCTCAGATTTGCAGAAGAAACACATATTCATGCTCTTCACGGTCTGAAAAGCACAAAAACGCCTTCAATTTTCAAGTACGAGCTTTCCATGAGGAGTTAGACCAAAGTGCATCTCAGAATTGGCAGTAGGGCCCAATTCAGCCAGAAAAAGTAACTTTTGACACAGAGCTCAGATTTGCAGAAGAAACACATATTCATGCTCCTCACAGTCTGAAAAGAACAAATACGCCTTCAATTTTCAAGTACGAGCTTTCCCTGAGGTGTTAGACCAAAGTGCATCTCAGAATTGGCAGTAGGGCTCAATTCAGCCAGAAAACATAACATTTGACACAGAGCTCAGATTTGCAAAAGAAACACATATTCATGCTCCTCACGGTCTGAAAAGCACAAAAACGCCTTCAATTTTCAAGTACGAGGTTTCCCTGAGGAGTTAGACCAAAGTGCATCTCAGAATTGGCAGTAGGGCTCAATTCAGCCAGAAAAAGTAACTTTTGACACAGAGCTCAGATTTGCAGAAGAAACACATATTCATGCTCCTCACAGTCTGAAAAGCACAAAAACGCCTTCACTTTTCAAGTATGAGCTTTCCCTGAGAAGTTAGACCAAAGTGCATCTCAGAATTGGCAGTAGGGCTCAATTCAGCTAGAAAAAGTAACTTTTGACACAGAGCTCAGATTTTCCGAAGAAACACATATTCATGCTCCTCACAGTCTGAAAAGCACAAATACGCCTTCAATTTTCAAGTACGAGCTTTCCCTGAGGAATTAGACCAAAGTGCATCTCAGAATTGGAAGTAGGGCTCAATTCAGCTAGAAAAATTAACTTTTGACACAGAGCTCAGATTTTCCGAAGAAACACATATTCATGCTCCTCACAGTCTGAAAAGCACAAAAACGCCTTCAATTTTCAAGTACGATCTTTCCCTGAGGAGTTAGACCAAAGTGCATCTCAGAATTGGCTGTAGGGCTCAATTCAGCCAGAAAAAGTAACTTTTGACACAGAGCTCAGATTTGCAGAAGAAACACATATTCATGCTCCTCACTGTCTGAAAAGCACAAAAACGCCTTCAATTTTCAAGTACGACCTTTCCCTGAGGAGTTAGACCAAAGTGCATCTCAGAATTGGAAGTAGGGCTCAATTCAGCCAGAAAAAGTAACTTTTGACACAGAGCTCAGAGTTTCCGAAGAAACACATATTCATGCTCCTCACAGTCTGAAAAGCACAAATAGGCCTTCAATTTTCAAGTACGAGCTTTCCCTGAGGAGTTAGACCAAAGTGCATCTCAGAATTGGCAGTAGGGCTCAATTCAGCCAGAAAACGTAACTTTTGACAGAGCTCAGATTTGCAGAAGAAACACATATTCATGCTCTTCATGGTCTGAAAAGCACAAAAACGCCTTCAATTTTCAAGTACGAGGTTTCCCTTAGGAGTTAGACCAAAGTGCATCTCAGAATTGGCAGTAGGGCTCAATTCAGCCAGAAAAAGTAACTTTTGACACAGAGCTCAGATTTGCAGAAGAAACACATATTCATGTTCCTCACATTCTGAAAAGCACAAAAACGCTTTCAATTTTCAAGTACGAGCTTTCCCTGAGGAGTTAGACCAAAGTGCATTTCAGAATTGGCAGTAGGGCTCAATTCAGCCAGAAAAAGTAACTTTTGACACAGAGCTCAGATTTTCCGAAGAAACACATATTTTTTGCTCCTCACAGTCTGAAAAGCACAAAAACGCCTTCAATTTTCAAGTCCGAGCTTTCCCTGAGGAGTTAGACCAAAGTGCCTCAGAATTGGCAGTAGGGCTCAATTCAGCCAGAAAACATAACATTTGACACAGAGCTCAGATTTGCAAAAGAAACACATATTCATGCTCCTCACGGTGTGAAAAGCACAAAAACGCCTTCAATTTTCAAGTACGAGCTTCCCTGAGGAGTTAGACCAAAGTGCATCTCAGAATTGGTAGTAGGGCTCAATTCAGCCAGAAAAAGTAACTTTTGACACAGAGCTCAGATTTGCAGAAGAAACACATATTCATGCTCCTCACTGTCTGAAAAGCACAAAAACGCCTTCAATTTTCAAGTACGAGCTTTCCCTGAGGAGTTAGACCAAAGTGCATCTCAGAATTGGAAGTAGGGCTCAATTCAGCCAGAAAAAGTAACTTTTGACACAGAGCTCAGATTTTCCGAAGAAACACATATTTTTTGCTCCTCACAGTCTGAAAAGCACAAAAACGCCTTCAATTTTCAAGTCCGAGCTTTCCCTGAGGAGTTAGACCAAAATGCCTCAGAATTGGCAGTAGGGCTCAATTCAGCCAGAAAACATAACATTTGACACAGAGCTCAGATTTGCAAAAGAAACACATATTCATGCTCCTCACGGTGTGAAAAGCACAAAAACGCCTTCAATTTTCAAGTATGAGCTTTCCCTGAGAAGTTAGACCAAAGTGCATCTCAGAATTGGCAGTAGGGCTCAATTCAGCAAGAAAAAGTAACTTTTGACACAGAGCTCAGATTTGCAGAAGAAACACATATTCATGCTCCTCAGTGCCTGAAAAGCACAAAAACGCCTTCAATTTTCAAGTACGACCTTTCCCTGAGGAGTTAGACCAAAGTGCATCTCAGAATTGGAAGTAGGGCTCAATTCAGCCAGAAAAAGTAACTTTTGACACAGAGCTCAGATTTGCAGAAGAAACACATATTCATGCTCCTCACAGTCTGAAAAGCACAAAACCGCATTCACTTTCCAAGTATGAGCTTTCCCTGAGAAGTTAGACCAAAGTGCATCTCAGAATTGGCAGTAGGGCTCAATTCAGCCAGAAAACATAACATTTGACACAGAGCTCAGATTTTCCGAAGAAACACATATTCATGCTCCTCACAGTCTGAAAAGCACAAATACGCCTTCAATTTTCAAGTACGAGCTTTCCCTGAGGAATTAGACCAAAGTGCATCTCAGAATTGGAAGTAGGGCTCAATTCAGCTAGAAAAATTAACTTTTGACACAGAGCTCAGATTTTCCGAAGAAACACATATTCATGCTCCTCACAGTCTGAAAAGCACAAATACGCCCCTTCAATTTTCAAGTACGAGCTTTCCCTGAGGAGTTAGACCAAAGTGCATCTCAGAATTGGCAGTAGGGCTCAATTCAGCCAGAAAACGTAACTTTTGACAGAGCTCAGATTTGCAGAAGAAACACATATTCATGCTCTTCATGGTCTGAAAAGCACAAAAACGCCTTCAATTTTCAAGTACGAGGTTTCCCTTAGGAGTTAGACCAAAGTGCATCTCAGAATTGGCAGTAGGGCTCAATTCAGCCAGAAAAAGTAACTTTTGACACAGAGCTCAGATTTGCAGAAGAAACACATATTCATGTTCCTCACATTCTGAAAAGCACAAAAACGCTTTCAATTTTCAAGTACGAGCTTTCCCTGAGGAATTAGACCAAAGTGCATTTCAGAATTGGCAGTAGGGCTCAATTCAGCCAGAAAAAGTAACTTTTGACACAGAGCTCAGATTTTCCGAAGAAACACATATTTTTTGCTCCTCACAGTCTGAAAAGCACAAAAACGCCTTCAATTTTCAAGTCCGAGCTTTCCCTGAGGAGTTAGACCAAAGTGCCTCAGAATTGGCAGTAGGGCTCAATTCAGCCAGAAAACATAACATTTGACACAGAGCTCAGATTTGCAAAAGAAACACATATTCATGCTCCTCACGGTGTGAAAAGCACAAAAACGCCTTCAATTTTCAAGTACGAGCTTTCCCTGAGGAGTTAGACCAAAGTGCATCTCAGAATTGGTAGTTAGGGCTCAATTCAGCCAGAAAAAGTAACTTTTGACACAGAGCTCAGATTTGCAGAAGAAACACATATTCATGCTCCTCACTGTCTGAAAAGCACAAAAACGCCTTCAATTTTCAAGTACGAGCTTTCCCCTGAGGAGTTAGACCAAAGTGCATCTCAGAATTGGAAGTAGGGCTCAATTCAGCCAGAAAAAGTAACTTTTGACACAGAGCTCAGATTTTCCGAAGAAACACATATTTTTTGCTCCTCACAGTCTGAAAAGCACAAAAACGCCTTCAATTTTCAAGTCCGAGCTTTCCCTGAGGAGTTAGACCAAAATGCCTCAGAATTGGCAGTAGGGCTCAATTCAGCCAGAAAACATAACATTTGACACAGAGCTCAGATTTGCAAAAGAAACACATATTCATGCTCCTCACGGTGTGAAAAGCACAAAAACGCCTTCAATTTTCAAGTATGAGCTTTCCCTGAGAAGTTAGACCAAAGTGCATCTCAGAATTGGCAGTAGGGCTCAATTCAGCAAGAAAAAGTAACTTTTGACACAGAGCTCAGATTTGCAGAAGAAACACATATTCATGCTCCTCAGTGCCTGAAAAGCACAAAAACGCCTTCAATTTTCAAGTACGACCTTTCCCTGAGGAGTTAGACCAAAGTGCATCTCAGAATTGGAAGTAGGGCTCAATTCAGCCAGAAAAAGTAACTTTTGACACAGAGCTCAGATTTGCAGAAGAAACACATATTCATGCTCCTCACAGTCTGAAAAGCACAAAACCGCATTCACTTTCCAAGTATGAGCTTTCCCTGAGAAGTTAGACCAAAGTGCATCTCAGAATTGGCAGTAGGGCTCAATTCAGCCAGAAAACATAACATTTGACACAGAGCTCAGATTTTCCGAAGAAACACATATTCATGCTCCTCACAGTCTGAAAAGCACAAATACGCCTTCAATTTTCAAGTACGAGCTTTCCCTGAGGAATTAGACCAAAGTGCATCTCAGAATTGGAAGTAGGGCTCAATTCAGCTAGAAAAATTAACTTTTGACACAGAGCTCAGATTTTCCGAAGAAACACATATTCATGCTCCTCACAGTCTGAAAAGCACAAAAACGCCTTCAATTTTCAAGTACGATCTTTCCCTGAGGAGTTAGACCAAAGTGCATCTCAGAATTGGCTGTAGGGCTCAATTCAGCCAGAAAAAGTAACTTTTGACACAGAGCTCAGATTTGCAGAAGAAACACATATTCATGCTCCTCACTGTCTGAAAAGCACAAAAACGCCTTCAATTTTCAAGTACGAGCTTTCCCTGAGGAGTTAGACCAAAGTGCATCTCAGAATTGGAAGTAGGGCTCAATTCAGCCAGAAAAAGTAACTTTTGACACAGAGCTCAGAGTTTCCGAAGAAACACATATTCATGCTCCTCACAGTCTGAAAAGCACAAATACGCCTTCAATTTTCAAGTACGAGCTTTCCCTGAGGAGTTAGACCAAAGTGCATCTCAGAATTGGCAGTAGGGCTCAATTCAGCCAGAAAACGTAACTTTTGACAGAGCTCAGATTTGCAGAAGAAACACATATTCATGCTCTTCATGGTCTGAAAAGCACAAAAACGCCTTCAATTTTCAAGTACGAGGTTTCCCTTAGGAGTTAGACCAAAGTGCATCTCAGAATTGGCAGTAGGGCTCAATTCAGCCAGAAAAAGTAACTTTTGACACAGAGCTCAGATTTGCAGAAGAAACACATATTCATGTTCCTCACATTCTGAAAAGCACAAAAACGCTTTCAATTTTCAAGTACGAGCTTTCCCTGAGGAGTTAGACCAAAGTGCATTTCAGAATTGGCAGTAGGGCTCAATTCAGCCAGAAAAAGTAACTTTTGACACAGAGCTCAGATTTTCCGAAGAAACACATATTTTTTTGCTCCTCACAGTCTGAAAAGCACAAAAACGCCTTCAATTTTCAAGTCCGAGCTTTCCCTGAGGAGTTAGACCAAAGTGCCTCAGAATTGGCAGTAGGGCTCAATTCAGCCAGAAAACATAACATTTGACACAGAGCTCAGATTTGCAAAAGAAACACATATTCATGCTCCTCACCGGTGTGAAAAGCACAAAAACGCCTTCAATTTTCAAGTACGAGCTTTCCCTGAGGAGTTAGACCAAAGTGCATCTCAGAATTGGTAGTAGGGCTCAATTCAGCCAGAAAAAGTAACTTTTGACACAGAGCTCAGATTTGCAGAAGAAACACATATTCATGCTCCTCACTGTCTGAAAAGCACAAAAACGCCTTCAATTTTCAAGTACGAGCTTTCCCTGAGGAGTTAGACCAAAGTGCATCTCAGAATTGGAAGTAGGGCTCAATTCAGCCAGAAAAAGTAACTTTTGACACAGAGCTCAGATTTTCCGAAGAAACACATATTTTTTGCTCCTCACAGTCTGAAAAGCACAAAAACGCCTTCAATTTTCAAGTCCGAGCTTTCCCTGAGGAGTTAGACCAAAATGCCTCAGAATTGGCAGTAGGGCTCAATTCAGCCAGAAAACATAACATTTGACACAGAGCTCAGATTTGCAAAAGAAACACATATTCATGCTCCTCACGGTGTGAAAAGCACAAAAACGCCTTCAATTTTCAAGTATGAGCTTTCCCTGAGAAGTTAGACCAAAGTGCATCTCAGAATTGGCAGTAGGGCTCAATTCAGCAAGAAAAAGTAACTTTTGACACAGAGCTCAGATTTGCAGAAGAAACACATATTCATGCTCCTCAGTGCCTGAAAAGCACAAAAACGCCTTCAATTTTCAAGTACGACCTTTCCCTGAGGAGTTAGACCAAAGTGCATCTCAGAATTGGAAGTAGGGCTCAATTCAGCCAGAAAAAGTAACTTTTGACACAGAGCTCAGATTTGCAGAAGAAACACATATTCATGCTCCTCACAGTCTGAAAAGCACAAAACCGCATTCACTTTCCAAGTATGAGCTTTCCCTGAGAAGTTAGACCAAAGTGCATCTCAGAATTGGCAGTAGGGCTCAATTCAGCCAGAAAAACATAACATTTGACACAGAGCTCAGATTTGCAGAAGAAACACATATTCATGCCCCTCACAGTCTGAAAAGCACAAAACCGCCTTCACTTTTCAAGTATGAGCTTTCCCTGAGAAGTTAGACCAAAGTGCATCTCAGAATTGGCAGTAGGGCTCAATTCAGCAAGAAAAAGTAACTTTTGACACAGAGCTCAGATTTGCAGAAGAAACACATATTCATGCTCCTCAGTGCCTGAAAAGCACAAAAACGCCTTCAATTTTCAAGTACGACCTTTCCCTGAGGAGTTAGACCAAAGTGCATCTCAGAATTGGAAGTAGGGCTCAATTCAGCCAGAAAAAGTAACTTTTGACACAGAGCTCAGATTTTCCGAAGAAACACATATTTTTTGCTCCTCACAGTCTGAAAAGCACAAATACGCCTTCAATTTTCAAGTACGAGCTTTCCCTGAGGAGTTAGACCAAAGTGCATCTCAGAATTGGCAGTAGGGCTCAATTCAGCCAGAAAACGTAACTTTTGACACAGAGCTCAGATTTGCAGAAGAAACACATATTCATGCTCCTCACGGTCTGAAAACCACAAAAACAGATTCAATTTTCAAGTACGAGCTTTCCCTGAGGAGTTAGAACAATGTGCATCTCAGAATTGGCAGTAGGGCTGAATTCAGCCAGAAAACGTAACTTTTGACAGAGCTCAGACTTGCAGAAGAAACACATATTCATGCTCTTCACGGTCTGAAAAGCACAAAAACGCCTTCAATTTTCAAGTACGAGCTTTCCCTGAGGAGTTAGAACAATGTGCATCTCAGAATTGGCAGTAGGGCCCAATTCAGCCAGAAAAAGTAACTTTTGACACAGAGCTCAGATTTGCAGAAGAAACACATATTCATGCTCCTCACAGTCTGACAAGAACAAATACGCCTTCAATTTTCAAGTACGAGCTTTCCCTGAGGTGTTAGACCAAAGTGCATCTCAGAATTGGCAATAGGGCTCAATTCAGCTAGAAAAAGTAACTTTTGACACAGAGCTCAGATTTATCGAAGAAACACATATTCATGCTCCTCACGGTGTGAAAAGCACAAAAACGCCTTCAATTTTCAAGTACGAGCTTTCCCTGAGGAGTTAGACCAAAGTGCATCTCAGAATTGGAAGTCGGGCTCAATTCAGCCAGAAAAAGTAACTTTTGACACAGAGCTCAGATTTTCCGAAAAAACACATATTTTTTGCTCCTCACAGTCTGAAAAGCACAAATACGCCTTCAATTTTCAAGTACGAGCTTTCCCTGAGGAGTTAGACCAAAGTGCATCTCAGAATTGGCAGTAGGGCTCAATTCAGCCAGAAAACGTAACTTTTGACACAGAGCTCAGATTTGCAGAAGAAACACATATTCATGCTCCTCACGGTCTGAAAACCACAAAAACAGATTCAATTTTCAAGTACGAGCTTTCCCTGAGGAGTTAGAACAATGTGCATCTCAGAATTGGCAGTAGGGCTGAATTCAGCCAGAAAACGTAACTTTTGACAGAGCTCAGATTTGCAGAAGAAACAAATATTCATGCTCTTCACGGTCTGAAAAGCACAAAAACGCCTTCAATTTTCAAGTACGAGCTTTCCATGAGGAGTTAGACCAAAGTGCATCTCAGAATTGGCAGTAGGGCCCAATTCAGCCAGAAAAAGTAACTTTTGACACAGAGCTCAGATTTGCAGAAGAAACACATATTCATGCTCCTCACAGTCTGAAAAGAACAAATACGCCTTCAATTTTCAAGTACGAGCTTTCCCTGAGGTGTTAGACCAAAGTGCATCTCAGAATTGGCAGTAAAGCTCAATTCAGCCAGAAAACATAACATTTGACACAGAGCTCAGATTTGCAAAAGAAATACATATTCATGCTCCTCACGGTCTGAAAAGCACAAAAACGCCTTCAATTTTCAAGTACGAGGTTTCCCTGAGGAGTTAGACCAAAGTGCATCTCAGAATTGGCAGTAGGGCTCAATTCAGCCAGAAAAAGTAACTTTTGACACAGAGCTCAGATTTGCAGAAGAAACACATATTCATGCTCCTCACAGTCTGAAAAGCACAAAAACGCCTTCACTTTTCAAGTATGAGCTTTCCCTGAGAAGTTAGACCAAAGTGCATCTCAGAATTGGCAGTAGGGCTCAATTCAGCTAGAAAAAGTAACTTTTGACACAGAGCTCAGATTTTCCGAAGAAACACATATTCATGCTCCTCACAGTCTGAAAAGCACAAATACGCCTTCAATTTTCAAGTACGAGCTTTCTCTGAGGAGTTAGACCAACGTGCATCTCATAATTGGCAGTAGGGCTCAATTCAGCTAGAAAAAGTAACTTTTGACACAGAGCTCAGATTTGCAGAAGAAACACATATTCATGCTCCTCACAGTCTGAAAAGAACAAATACGCCTTCAATTTTCAAGTACGAGCTTTCCCTGAGGAGTTAGAACAATGTGCATCTCAGAATTGGCAGTAGGGCTGAATTCAGCCAGAAAACGTAACTTTTGACAGAGCTCAGATTTGCAGAAGAAACACATATTCATGCTCTTCACGGTCTGAAAAGCACAAAAACGCCTTCAATTTTCAAGTACGAGCTTTCCATGAGGAGTTAGACCAAAGTGCATCTCAGAATTGGCAGTAGGGCCCAATTCAGCCAGAAAAAGTAACTTTTGACACAGAGCTCAGATTTGCAGAAGAAACACATATTCATGCTCCTCACAGTCTGAAAAGAACAAATACGCCTTCAATTTTCAAGTACGAGCTTTCCCTGAGGTGTTAGACCAAAGTGCATCTCAGAATTGGCAGTAGGGCTCAATTCAGCCAGAAAACATAACATTTGACACAGAGCTCAGATTTGCAAAAGAAACACATATTCATGCTCCTCACGGTCTGAAAAGCACAAAAACGCCTTCAATTTTCAAGTACGAGGTTTCCCTGAGGAGTTAGACCAAAGTGCATCTCAGAATTGGCAGTAGGGCTCAATTCAGCCAGAAAAAGTAACTTTTGACACAGAGCTCAGATTTGCAGAAGAAACACATATTCATGCTCCTCACAGTCTGAAAAGCACAAAAACGCCTTCACTTTTCAAGTATGAGCTTTCCCTGAGAAGTTAGACCAAAGTGCATCTCAGAATTGGCAGTAGGGCTCAATTCAGCTAGAAAAAGTAACTTTTGACACAGAGCTCAGATTTTCCGAAGAAACACATATTCATGCTCCTCACAGTCTGAAAAGCACAAATACGCCTTCAATTTTCAAGTACGAGCTTTCCCTGAGGAATTAGACCAAAGTGCATCTCAGAATTGGAAGTAGGGCTCAATTCAGCTAGAAAAATTAACTTTTGACACAGAGCTCAGATTTTCCGAAGAAACACATATTCATGCTCCTCACAGTCTGAAAAGCACAAAAACGCCTTCAATTTTCAAGTACGATCTTTCCCTGAGGAGTTAGACCAAAGTGCATCTCAGAATTGGCTGTAGGGCTCAATTCAGCCAGAAAAAGTAACTTTTGACACAGAGCTCAGATTTGCAGAAGAAACACATATTCATGCTCCTCACTGTCTGAAAAGCACAAAAACGCCTTCAATTTTCAAGTACGAGCTTTCCCTGAGGAGTTAGACCAAAGTGCATCTCAGAATTGGAAGTAGGGCTCAATTCAGCCAGAAAAAGTAACTTTTGACACAGAGCTCAGAGTTTCCGAAGAAACACATATTCATGCTCCTCACAGTCTGAAAAGCACAAATACGCCTTCAATTTTCAAGTACGAGCTTTCCCTGAGGAGTTAGACCAAAGTGCATCTCAGAATTGGCAGTAGGGCTCAATTCAGCCAGAAAACGTAACTTTTGACAGAGCTCAGATTTGCAGAAGAAACACATATTCATGCTCTTCATGGTCTGAAAAGCACAAAAACGCCTTCAATTTTCAAGTACGAGGTTTCCCTTAGGAGTTAGACCAAAGTGCATCTCAGAATTGGCAGTAGGGCTCAATTCAGCTAGAAAAAGTAACTTTTGACACAGAGCTCAGATTTTCCGAAGAAACACATATTCATGCTCCTCACAGTCTGAAAAGCACAAATACGCCTTCAATTTTCAAGTACGAGCTTTCCCTGAGGAATTAGACCAAAGTGCATCTCAGAATTGGAAGTAGGGCTCAATTCAGCTAGAAAAATTAACTTTTGACACAGAGCTCAGATTTTCCGAAGAAACACATATTCATGCTCCTCACAGTCTGAAAAGCACAAAAACGCCTTCAATTTTCAAGTACGATCTTTCCCTGAGGAGTTAGACCAAAGTGCATCTCAGAATTGGCTGTAGGGCTCAATTCAGCCAGAAAAAGTAACTTTTGACACAGAGCTCAGATTTGCAGAAGAAACACATATTCATGCTCCTCACTGTCTGAAAAGCACAAAAACGCCTTCAATTTTCAAGTACGAGCTTTCCCTGAGGAGTTAGACCAAAGTGCATCTCAGAATTGGAAGTAGGGCTCAATTCAGCCAGAAAAAGTAACTTTTGACACAGAGCTCAGAGTTTCCGAAGAAACACATATTCATGCTCCTCACAGTCTGAAAAGCACAAATACGCCTTCAATTTTCAAGTACGAGCTTTCCCTGAGGAGTTAGACCAAAGTGCATCTCAGAATTGGCAGTAGGGCTCAATTCAGCCAGAAAACGTAACTTTTGACAGAGCTCAGATTTGCAGAAGAAACACATATTCATGCTCTTCATGGTCTGAAAAGCACAAAAACGCCTTCAATTTTCAAGTACGAGGTTTCCCTTAGGAGTTAGACCAAAGTGCATCTCAGAATTGGCAGTAGGGCTCAATTCAGCCAGAAAAAGTAACTTTTGACACAGAGCTCAGATTTGCAGAAGAAACACATATTCATGTTCCTCACATTCTGAAAAGCACAAAAACGGCTTCACTTTTCAAGTATGAGCTTTCCCTGAGGAGTTAGACCAAAGTGCATCTCATAATTGGCAGTAGGGCTCAATTCAGCCAGAAAAAGTAACTTTTGACATAGAGCTCAGATTTGCAGAAGAAACACATATTCATGCTCCTCACTGTCTGAAAAGCACAAAAACGCTTTCAATTTTCAAGTACGAGTTTTCCCTGAGGAGTTAGACCAAAGTGCATTTCAGAATTGGCAGTAGGGCTCAATTCAGCCAGAAAAAGTAACTTTTGACACAGAGCTCAGATTTTCCGAAGAAACACATATTTTTTGCTCCTCACAGTCTGAAAAGCACAAAAACGCCTTCAATTTTCAAGTCCGAGCTTTCCCTGAGGAGTTAGACCAAAGTGCCTCAGAATTGGCAGTAGGGCTCAATTCAGCCAGAAAACATAACATTTGACACAGAGCTCAGATTTGCAAAAGAAACACATATTCATGCTCCTCACGGTGTGAAAAGCACAAAAACGCCTTCAATTTTCAAGTACGAGCTTTCCCTGAGGAGTTAGACCAAAGTGCATCTCAGAATTGGTAGTAGGGCTCAATTCAGCCAGAAAAAGTAACTTTTGACACAGAGCTCAGATTTGCAGAAGAAACACATATTCATGCTCCTCACTGTCTGAAAAGCACAAAAACGCCTTCAATTTTCAAGTACGAGCTTTCCCTGAGGAGTTAGACCAAAGTGCATCTCAGAATTGGAAGTAGGGCTCAATTCAGCCAGAAAAAGTAACTTTTGACACAGAGCTCAGATTTTCCGAAGAAACACATATTTTTTGCTCCTCACAGTCTGAAAAGCACAAAAACGCCTTCAATTTTCAAGTCCGAGCTTTCCCTGAGGAGTTAGACCAAAGTGCCTCAGAATTGGCAGTAGGGCTCAATTCAGCCAGAAAACATAACATTTGACACAGAGCTCAGATTTGCAAAAGAAACACATATTCATGCTCCTCACGGTGTGAAAAGCACAAAAACGCCTTCAATTTTCAAGTACGAGCTTTCCCTGAGGAGTTAGACCAAAGTGCATCTCAGAATTGGAAGTAGGGCTCAATTCAGCCAGAAAAAGTAACTTTTGACACAGAGCTCAGATTTTCCGAAGAAACACATATTTTTTGCTCCTCACAGTCTGAAAAGCACAAATACGCCTTCAATTTTCAAGTACGAGCTTTCCCTCAGGAGTTAGACCAAAGTGCATCTCAGAATTGGCAGTAGGGCTCAATTCCGCCAGAAAACGTAACTTTTGACACAGAGCTCAGATTTGCAGAAGAAACACATATTCATGCTCCTCACGGTCTGAAAACCACAAAAACAGATTCAATTTTCAAGTACGAGCTTTCCCTGAGGAGTTAGAGCAATGTGCATCTCAGAATTGGCAGTAGGGCTGAATTCAGCCAGAAAACGTAACTTTTGACACAGCTCAGATTTGCAGAAGAAACACATATTCATGCTCTTCACGGTCTGAAAAGCACAAAAACGCCTTCAATTTTCAAGTATGAGCTTTCCCTGAGAAGTTAGACGAAAGTGCATCTCAGAATTGGCAGTAGGGCCCAATTCAGCCAGAAAACGTAACTTTTGACACAGAGCTCAGATTTTCCGAAGAAACACATATTCATGCTCCTCACAGTCTGAAAAGCACAAATACGCCTTCAATTTTCAAGTACGAGCTTTCCCTGAGGAGTTAGACCAAACCTGTACCTCAGAATTGGCAGTAGGACTCAATTCAGCCAGAAAACATCATTTTTGCACAAGCTCAGATTTTCAAAAGAAACACAAATTCATGTTACGCAAAGTATGAATTTTCAAATCTGACCTTTCCCTGAGGAGTTAGACCAAAGCTGTATCTCAGAATAGGCAGTAGAACTGCATTCAACCAGAAAACATAACTTTTGACACAGAGCTTAGATATGCAAAAAAAAAAACCACATATTCATGTACCCCACAGTCTGAAAAGCCCAAAAAACAGTCAATTTTTTCAAATCTGAGCTTTCCCTGAGGAGATAGACCAAAGTGCCTCTCAGAATTGGCAGTAGGGCTCAATTCAGCCACAAAACTTAACTTTTGACACAGAGCTCAGATTTGCAGAAGAAACACATATTCATGTTCCCCACGGTCTGAAAATCTTGAAACACATTCAATTTTCAATTACAAGCTTTCCCTGAGGAGTTAGACCAAAGTGTATCTCAGAATTGGCAATAGGGCTCAATTGAGCCAGAAAACGTAACTTTTGACAGAGCTCAGATTTGCAGAAGAAACACATATTTATGTTCCCCACGGTCTGAAATGCGCAAAAACACATTCAATTGTCAAGTACGAGCTTTCCCTGAGGAGTTAGACGAAAGTGTATCTCAGAATTGGCAGTAGGGCTCAATTCAGCCAGAAAACTTAACTTTTGACACAGAGCTCAGATTTGCAGAAGAAACACATATTCATGTTCCCCACGGTCTGAAAATCTCGAAACACATTCAATTTTCAATTACGAGCTTTCCCTGTGGAGTTAGACCAAAGTGTATCTCAGAATTGGCAATAGGGCTCAATTCAGCCAGAAAACGTAACTTTTGACACAGAGCTCAGATTTACAGAAGAAACACATATTCATGTTCCCCACGGTCTGAAAAGCGCAAAACACATTCAATTTTCAAGTACGAGCTTTCCCTGTGGAGTTAGACCAAAGTGTATCTCAGAATTGGCAATAGGGCTCAATTCAGCCAGAAAACGTAACTTTTGACACAGAGCTCAGATTTGCAGAAGAAACACATATTCATGTTTCCCACGGTCTGAAAAGCGCAAAAACACATTCAATTTTCAAGTACAAGCTTTCCCTGAGGAGTTAGATCAAAGTGTATCTCAGAATTGGCAATAGGGCTCAATTCAGTCTTTACAATGAGTTATTAGATGGGGGAGGGAATCTCAAAACAAGGGAAGAATTGATGGCACAAGGTACTTCTATAGACTGGTGGCCATATAATCAAATTAAATTCCGATATAAAAAAGATAAGGAGGAATTTGGCATAGAGACGAGCATAAATGGATTTGACAAGATATGGATGGGTACAGATGACAAAATACTAGCCAAATTATATAATTATTTATTGGAGTACGATATGGCAGAGGAAGTAGTTAATGAACCGATGTTAGCATGGGCCAAAAATATCAGACAGAATATAAATCTGAATGAATGGGATTCAATATGGAATAGTAATCTTAAAATGACAAAGGCGATGGCTTACAAGGAAAATCAATACAAGCTGTTTTATAGATGGCATATGGCCCCAGCTAGGATAGCCAAGATCTACCCCAATTCGAGCCCTAAATGTTGGAAATGTGATCATCAACTGGGTACTTTCTATCACTGCTGGTGGACTTGTAATCAGGCACAAAAATTCTGGAGGATGATATGGATGTGTATTAGGGAAATAATAAAAGAAAATTTTGATTTCGAACCAAAAGCTTTTCTCCTGGGAATCCTGAAAATTGAATATGCAAAAAAGAAAAAGTACTTAATTATACATATACTGACAGCCGCTAGAGTTTCCTTTGCCCAGTATTGGAAAGAAAAACAAATACCACCTCAAGAACATGTTATTGGAAAAATACTGGAGTGCGCCGAAATGAACAAATTGACCTTAGAAATTAATGACAGAGAAGATTCGGAATTTTGTAGTGTGTGGGACATGTTGTATCAATGGATGGGGAAAAGAAATAAAGAAGGAAATAGAGCATAGAGATTAAGTATCAATTAATCAACAAAGACCATAGAGAAATGAACAGCATTATATGTATTTTTAGAGATTGGAGCACTATTATCCTTAATTGTCTTAAAATTAAACTTAACTTTAAGAAACAATATCAAATAAAAGACAAGTAAAAAAGCATGTATATATATATATATATATATGTATGTATGTATGTATGTATGTATGTATGTATGTATGTATGTATTTGCACCACTGATCCAAAAATGTATTGAGTGTATCACTATTTGTTATAATAAAAATCAAATTAAAAAAAAAAGAAAGAAAGATTGATTTGGCATGATCTGTTTTTAAGGCATTCGGCAAAGTAGACCACAACCTACTTCTTGGTAAGCTAGAAAAAAGTGGGATAGATAACCAAAACTGCATGCAGTACTCTAGGTATAGTCTTACTAAGGTTTGCGAAAGCAGCCAAAAAAGCCAATGCAATCATAATTGCATTAACAGAGGGATACAATCAAGATCAAGTGAGGTACTAATACCACTCTATAAAACTTTAGTAAGACCACACCTAGTTTTGCTCACCACACTATAAAAAAAGATGTTGAGACTCTAGAAAAAGTGTAGAGAACAGTAACCAGGATGATTAGGCGACTGGAGACTAAAACATAAGAAGAACGGTTACAGGAACTGGGCATGGCGGGTCTAGTGAAGAGAAGGGCCAGGGGAGACATGATAGTAGTGTTCCAATATTTGAGGGGCTGCCACAGAGAGGAGGGGGTTAAGCTATTTTCCAAGGCACCCAAAGGCCAGTCAAGGAATAATGGATGGAAATAGATCAAGGAGAGATTCAACCTAGAAATAAGGAGAAATTTTCTGACAGGAAGAACAATCAATCAATGGAACAGCTTGCGTTGCTTTCAAGACTGCCATTTGTCAGAAATGGTGTAGGGACTGACTTCCAGTTGATGTCACAGCGAGAATGGCTGGAAAATAGCAGGCTCCACTGAGCCTTGAGAAATGCAGCTGGTAACTCTGTCAGGAGACCCTATGGGGCCATAGCCACCTTGTAGCAGAGGTGAAATCCAATTTTTTTTTACTACCGGTTCTGTGGGCATGGCTTGGTGAGCATGGCAGGGGAAGAATACTGCAAAATCTCCATTCCCACCACACTCCAGGGAAGGATACTGCAAAATCCCCATTCCCTCCCCACTCCTGGGGGAAGGATATTGCAAAATCTCCATTCCCACCCCACTTTGGGGACAGCCAGAGGTGGTATTTGCCAGTTCTCCAAACTACTCAAAATTTCTGCTACCAGTTCTCCAAACTGCTCAAAATTTCCGCTACTGGTTCTCCAGAACCTGTCAGTATCTGCTAGATTTCACCCCTGCCTTGTAGGGGTGATGAAGGAAGGAGAGGCACTTCACTGACCACAAGGAACTTGCAATTTCCTTGTTAGGTCTGAAGCAAGGTCTCCTGAATGGCAGCAGGGACAACAGCCATTTTTGGCAGCCACAAAGCTGGGACAACTGGGACTGTAAGATTTGTGCTGGAGTGGATCATGGACAGAGCATTGAAACTGGGTGAGATAATTACCAACTTTTACTCTAAAGACCTGATTTAAGTACAAGAATTTTAAAAGAGAACTTCCAAGCCTAAGAAAGTGGCAATTAAATACACAGAGAAAAAATACCCTGAAAATCAAGAGGCAAAAAAAGCCCAAGGGAAGCTTTAAAACACAGAAAGCCTGAAAAAAGCTTAAACAATTTGAAAGGTGATTTTCAGGAGAAACTGTCTTGTTTATTTGTATTTCTAACCCCACACTGGATTTATTGCATAATCAGCTGCTTTTGACAGGTTGTTTAACGTTGGATTTGGGAACAAGAGCACCATCTACTGGAAGAAGAGAAGTACTACAGCACTATAGCTGCAGTATACTCAGTGAAAGTGAACCCAATACACATAAAGTCTAATACACAGATTAGAAGTAACAACATCTGGAAGACAGCCTGACCTTGACTTTACTGTTAGAAGATGACTTGGATATTTTGAGAATACTTAATCAGGTTTTCCCCCCGTTCTGTAGATTTCTAAAAGGAATTAACCCTCAAATAACTAAGTTTTATTAAAATTGGCTATTGGATTATGGATCTGAAAGATTGGAGTAATCTATTGGATTAATTTGGATTTGGACTATTAATGTTATTTAACAGAACATTCTATGAGACAAAATAAGAAAGGTGATAGAAGAAAAGAAAAAAGAAGGAAAATTAAATAAGACTTTAAAATTTGGACAATTGGGAAGATACATAATTGGAAAACTATAAGGCTGTAAAATATGAAAGAATTTTAAAGATCATACATTTAGGGGTTTTAGAGGTATAATTATGGGATTGATAAAATCTTATTAAGAAGGAGTTTTTAAATATTGAATTGTTGGAACTATAGAAATATACTGAGTAATTTTTATTAAGTTGTTATAAAATGGATTTACAGGGGATGATAGAAGCATATGAAGAAATATTCTTGATGTTAAAACGTGTGCATGAAACTATAAAGAACAATAAGGAGACAAGGCAGGGGTGAAATCTAATTATTTTTGCTACGGGTACTGTGGGCGGGGCTTAGTTAGTGGGCGGGGCTTGGTGGTAAGGTGACTGGGAGGGCGTGGCTTGTTGGTCAGGTGGGCGTGGCCAAGTCAATGTCACTTTTTTGCCCTTTTTTAACCTACAAAACACAACACAACACAACTGGCTCACCCACAATATAAAAGCAGCTGTGCTAGACCCAAAATGGCCCCTGCAACAAGCAGAAACCTCACACAGCCACAAAAAGCCCAAAAAAACAACTTTCACACTTTACACACACACAACACAACACAACACAACACAACACAACACAAGTGGCTCACCCACAATGTAAAAGCAGCTGTGCTAGACCCAAAATGGCCCCTCCAACAAGCAGGAACCTCACACAGCCACAAAAAGCCCAAAAAACCAACTTTCACACTTCACACACACAAAATTCCACATACAGCTTTGTGAGATTTTGTGTGATTGTGTAGTTAGAGTGAAACACTACAGAAACACATTAAATCTCAGAAAGCTGCACAAATATTATTTTATTTTATTTTATTTTTATTTTTATATAAAAGCAGCTAAATTTGAAACTTCCTAAACTTTAAATGGCTATGTCTAAAAAAAGAACAACTAAAAAACCCCCCAATTAACTATTTTTTAAAAGCTCCCAAAGGGGAAAAAACTTACCCAATTGAACAGGGATCTCCAACCTTGGCAACTTTAAAACTTGTAGACTTCGACTTCCAGTTGGCACCGCAGGCGTCGTTGACGGTCTCTTCAGACCGTCAGCCCCGCGATCTCGTAAAAGCCGCCTTGACAGCGCTAATCAGCTGTCTGACAGCTTAAAAACCTCTCCATCGGGAGAAGGAGGAGAGGAGAGCCGGTGGGTGCGAGTAGAGCTCCCTGAAAGTCCTCTGGAAGGATTCCAGAGGCTTGGAGGGTGAGAGCTCCTCGGTCAGCCCACTAAGAAGCTCCGGATCCGGGACAACTCTGTTTTAAACAGAGCCAGACGCCGCATCCGATCCTGCTGTCAAAAGTGAGTTTGATTGAATACAAGCGCAGGCAGAGCGGAAACAGGAGAACAAGCTTTAAAAGTAACTGTGCTTAACTCCGGATTTACATTGTTTCTAATTGAATCTCTTTGAGCTGAAGGCTGAAGATGGCGCCTTTGTTATGGGTGTGAAAGTGAAAGTCAGAAACAAAAGTGTTTATTGAGAACTTTGCACTTTGAGAGTGGATTAAACCTGCTGGGAATTGAGAGCTTGTGGAGAAAAGACTATTTTGCTGGATAAATCATAAATTACAAGCTTTTGAAAATTGTTCAAATAGAAGGGGACAAGATAGAGGTTTACCAGGATATTTCTCGGGAGGAATGTATTAAAGCCAATTACAAAATTATTGAGAAATAAAGGCATTAAATATAATTGGAGATTCCCACAACAATTAAAAAAAATTTATAATAGAAGAATGCATACAATTGATACTAAAATTGACCCTGTTGATTATTTGCATATATTTGGGCTGATTGAGAAAGAAGATGATGTTATTAGTATGAAAGCTGAATTGCTTCAGATGGGTGGATATGGAGTGAGGAAGGAATTAAATCTGGATAAGGAACAAGGAGCTGCAGCTGGAGAGGGCCCAGAACTTAAAACTAAACTACAACGTAAAAGAAAACCAACAAAAGAGTGGTTGGATTTTCAAAAAAAAAAGTAGAGAAAATGGAGGAGAAAATGTTGGTGAAGAAAGTGAGATGGAAGATCAACTTGGTTCTGGGCCCGACTCAAGTGATGAATCTGAGTGCAGAAAAGAAGTAATAGAGTAATATTAATAGAGTAATAGAAAGAAAAGAATGCCTGGAGCTAGAGATGGCTGGATTGACAGACACATTCCCTCTCCCCCATTCTTGGAAGACAAGGCAGCTGGAATTGAGTGAAGGCAATGGGGGAAGAAGAAAAAATGTTTTTTTGTTTTTTTTTAAATTTGTTATTGGTGGTGGGTTGGGGAAAGATTCACAGTAGGGAGGAGGAGGAAGAAATGGAAAATATTGAATATAATGATGGGTGTGATTAAAATTATGTCATGGAATGTTAAAGGCACTGGGAATCAAATTAAAATAAAACGTTTAGAATTAAAAATGGGAAGGGAGTCACCTGATATAATCTTTTTGCAAGAGACTCATCAAAAGTCCGAGGATTCGGTTTCCGGTTCCGGTCATCGTGCTAGCAAGATGGATTTGGAGTTAGCTCCTGTCACGATCTTGCCAACTTCCTAGCCTGGGCGGCTTTGTTTTGCCGGCGGTGGCCCCAGAGAGGCGGCCGCAAGCGGAGAGGAGCTAGGAGCGTGTTAGGAGTGGCAATCCGGCACGCAAAAGCGAATCTCTCTTGTCCCAGGCTGAGAAGGCAGCGCCAGTAATGGCGGCTCCGTAGCGATGACTGCCCATATTGGAAGGGAAACCTGATCGTGACGGACAAGGCGCCCTACACCTTCAATTAAATAAGACCTAATGGAGACAGTGTTTTGACTCTTCTGAGAGCCCCACTGGATATGCTGAGGTGGTGAGATCTATGAAAAGTGCCCTGTGTGTGGTTGGAGCAAAGACGGGATAGCGGCTACGTGTGTCCCACTCCTTACTTGTGGAGCCGATTTTGAACTGTGCTGGCTGAATGGAACATTTGAAAAGGATCGAGTTGTGAGCTGTATCTGGTGGAGGGTGTGATTGATTTTGGGTTGATCTCCTGCTCCTTTCTTATATTTTCTATAGAGGATTTGGGAGGACCTGTGACTGAACAAACAGCTATACTTTTTGCTAGAAATCTATTACCCTTTCTCCCCCCCTTCTCCTCTCAACGTGTTTATTAAAGAGTGTGTGTGCAGAATAGCGCTATACCCCCATCTAGTGGAGATCTTTATTATAACCTGTGTATAGCAACTCCAGGAAGAGAAGAATTCTGCCGAGTAATATTTTTTGGATTTTTTTTTCTCCTTACTTTTCTTTCCTCTCTGAACTATGTATTGAATACTACCCCCACTACCGATTAGACTGCTCACCTGATTAATTCAAATCTTGTCTACCCTTGATTACCCCCTTTTTTTGGAATTGATCGGATAAAATCTTTTCAATCAAAATGTCAACGGCAACATCAGTGGTAACCACAAAAACTGGGAAAAAAGTCTTGACATTCCCTATGGTCACTGCTACGGCTACCACGGCTACACCCACCTCATCGCCTTCGTCTGCCAGGTCACTGGATGATATGGTTGCTGCAGGGAAACCACCATCGTTATCAAGGTTACAGAACATGCTGCAGGCAATGTATGAAGTGATGACCAAAAATCAAGAAGTTATTTCTAAAAATTTGGTGATGACCAAAAATCAAGAAGTTATTTCTAAAAATTTAGAGGACTTAACATCAGATATTAAAGGGGAGCTGGGAGCCGTTAGAAATGATATCAAAATGTTGAATGAGAGCTTGGAAGGTGTTCAGGGGGTGTTGACGCAACAGGAGAGTAAAATACAAGACATTGAAAGGAGGATGGGACGATGTGAGGAAAGACAAGATGGAGAGGAAAGGGAACAAATAGCGGTGAACAGGGTCCTTGAAGAGGAAATTATTTTTCTGGAAATGGAACGATCATCTTTCTATCTGAGGATTCAAAACGTGGTGGAAGAAAGGGGGGAGCCATTAAGAGATATAGTAGCAGAAATATTGGCTGGGACTTTGGAGATCACAAAGGAAGAGGTTTTGAGGGATATAGACGATGTGTTTCGGGTTCACACGAGTTATGCCAGGAGACAGAAACTTCCGACTGAGGTTCATATCAGACTATGTAAGAAAGCCCTTAGGGAAGATGTGATTGCGAAGGCCAGAGATAAAACAGTAACTTATAAGGATAAACAATTGATATTCTTAAGGCAACTCCCTAGGCGGGTTCGAGAAATACGGCGCAATTATCACTTTTTAACGGCCCAACTGAGAAAGCATAAAATATTATATAGGTGGCTACTCCCAGAAGGGTTATTATTTACTTGGGCAGAAAAAAGGGTGAGAATCGACAACCTTAGAAACGCTAGAGATTTCTTTATTAGACATTTGAACCCCTCAGAATCAGACGTGGGAGAAGAGCTAGAGAGCAAGAGCGGGGAAGAAGTACTAGAGGAGGAAGAGAGAAGGGAAATAGAACAAGTAGGTGAAAGGAAGAAAGGGAAAGGACAAACTCAGACTCAGGTAGAGAGGGGTGTCAAAACAAGACAATCAAAAAAGAAACCTCAAGCAGAAGGCAAGTAAGGGTAATAAGGAAGACGGGATGGGGGAAGAGATGCGTTTAATGTCTGTTAATATCAATGGATTGAATAGTCCAAATAAAAGGAAAAAGGTTTTCACTAAATTAATGAAAGCACGTTTGAATATAGTATGCCTCCAAGAGGTACATATAAAAAGAGATCACCTCTATTTATTGAATTATAATAAACTGGGTCAATTATATACATCCCTAGCAGAAACAAAAAAAAGAGGAGTAGCTATTTATGTACAAAAACATATAAAGTCGAAGCTGATTTTTGCAGACGAAGACGGGAGACTGCTGATGGTTGAGGTAGAAATATGTGATAAAAATGTCTATTGGTCTGTATATACGCACCCAATGGAAATCAGAAAGTTTTTTTTCAGATCTTACACTCTAAACTGGTTGAATATGATTACCCACATATCTGTGAAGTGGGAGACTTTAATGCTATAGAGGATAAAAGCAAAGATTATACATCTGGAAAGAGGAAGCAGGAAGGGGAAAAGAATATGATAAAGAAAAGGTTGCCTTCTATCTGGCATCAAATACAAGAAGAATTTGGACTCAGAGACATTTGGAGGGAAAAGCACCCAGATGATAAACAATATACATACTTCTCTGCCAGGCACTCATCTTGGTCGCGGATAGATGCGGCGTGGTTGTCAGGGGAATTGAGTCAGGGGATACAGAAAGCAGAAATAGGTGTCAATGAGTGGGCAGACCACAACCCTCTTTGGATAACATGGGGAAGCCGGAAAATAAGGCCTAAGTGGAGATTGGATATAAGAGTTTTTAAAGATGAGTTATTCTTAAAACACTTAAAGAAAGAGATGGGGTTCTTTCAGGAAAACAACAGGGAGGATGCAAGCCTTTTCAACGTATGGGACACAGCGAAGGCTGTGTTTCGTGGTTTGGTGATTAATTATATGGCAGGGAAACGAAAGAAGGAAAGGGCTGAGCACAATAAATTATTGGATGACCTGGTAAGAAGTGAGGCTATGTTAGAGCAGGATCCAAGCAATATAGGACTTAAAATGAACTTGAAATTAGCACGACACCAAATTAATTTATTAGATCAACAGGATTTGGAGAAAAAAATAAGGTGGATGAAGCAAAGATACTTCAAAAGGGTAAACAAACAAGGGAGGTGGCTCACTTACCATCTAAATAAAGAAAAGGAAAAGAATAGAATCCATAACTTGAGAGATGGGAAAGGCAATTGGATTACAGGGGAAGAAGGGAAGAAAATAATTGCACAGGAATTTTGTACTAACCTATATTGTAAGGAAGATAAGTCTGAGCAGGAAATAAAGAAATACTTAGAGGAATCAGACATACCCAAAATACCAGGTTTATCTAGGGAAGTATTGGATGAAGAAATTACGGAGGGGGAAATCGAAAGGGTCATGGGAAAACAAAAGACAGGGAAAACTCCCGGTACAGATGGCCTACCGATTGAATATTACAAAGCACTTTGGGAAATACTAGGTACGCATATGACTGAGTTATTTAATGGGGTGATTTGGGAGGGACAGACCCCGAAATCATGGACAGAAGCACTAATAACTCTTTGGCCAAAGGACGATAGTGACCTATCTCAGATTCAGAACTATAGGCCCATCTCGCTCCTTAACGCAGATTATAAATTATTCGCAGCAGTTTTAGCAGAGAGACTCAAAGGGTTTCTTAACCAATGAAGACCAAAATGGCTTCTTACCAGGCAGACAGATTAGAGACAACGTAAGAATAGTTATGAATGTTTTGGAATACTACGAAACCCATATTGATAAATAACTAGCCCTGGTATTCATGGATGCACATAAGGCCTTTGATCGTGTGAACTGGAGCTTTTTAATAGGTTTACTGCAACATATGCAATTTGGAGAAAGATTTATTCGGGCAATCCGTGCAATTTATTCGAAGCAGACTGCTAAAATTTCAATTAATGGTGATGTATCCGGTCAAATTGATATTGAGAAAGGAACTAGACAAGGGTGTCCACTTTCCCCGTTGTTATTTATTCTGTCATTAGAACCCTTACTGAGGGAAATTAGACGTAATACGGAGATAAAAGGTCTTTATATCCAAAATCAACAATATAAGGTGCAGGCTTACGCTGATGACTTAGTATTTATATTAGAAGATCCGTTGATATCGGGACCGTGTCTGACCCAGGAAATAGAAAAATATGGTAAGGTGGCGGGATTAAAAGTCAATAGGGAAAAAACTAAAATTATTGCCAAAAATCTGACAGTAAAGCAAGGGAAAGAATTAGAAGCGAATTTGGGGTTCCAAATTGTAAATAAACTAAAATATCTAGGTATTATTATATCAGCCAAATGCTCCACGATCAAAGAAAACAACTATCTGAACCTTCTCAAGAGAACAGGTCAGGATCTAGAGAAGTGGAAAAACATGCAGATATCCCTACTAGGTAGAATAGCAATTATAAAAACTTACATACTCCCGAAATGGATATACCTATTCTATACAGCACCAGCTAGATTGGATAATAATTTTTTGAAAAAACTAAATTACTATGTCCTTAAATTCATTTGGCAAAATAAAAAACCCAGAATCAAACTTAAAATGCTTCAAGAGCTTAAAGAAAGAGGAGGATTTGGTGTTCCAAAATGGGAATACTACTATCAGGCTGCAAATTTAGTCTGGATCAGGGATTGGATATTGTTGAGAAGAAGGAGGTTGTTGATCTTGGAAGGGGAGGGGCTACATCAAGGTTGGCATTATTTTCTTTGGCAAAACAGAATCCCAAAGCACAGGTGCCTTGCAGGACATTACGTGAGGAATATTCTAATTGAGTCCTGGAGGAAAATTAAGCGTAAATTTTACTCTTCAATCCCCTCTTGCCTGGTCCCACTCGAGGCTATAACGTATAGGCCTCTATATAACAAAGAAAATCACCTCTCTTACCGGGAACTTCTGGACCCCCAGAAGTTCCCCAGATTTCGTAGTCTGAAATCAAGAAATGAGTTGGAGCTGCAGGGAAGACAACTGGATTGATGGGTTTATGCCCAAATTTGCTCGAAATTTAAAAAAGATAGGGAACAAGATAATTAGAATCAGCATGATCTGGACAATATCATTCTAGGAAAAGAGGACAAAATGTTATCAAGGATATATAAACTTTTAATAGACTATTGGATAGGGGATGAAATAGTTAAAGACTCTGATTGCCTGGGGGAGAAATATTGGCTATCCAATTGATATGACAAAATGGGAAGAAATCTGGCTTAAACATATGAAATTCCTGTGGGCAACATCATACAAAGAAAATGTGTACAAGATGCTGTATAGATGGCACCTTCCACCTGCTGGTCTTTCTAAAATGTATTCAAATTTCTCACCAAACTGTTGGAAGTGTGGGGAGATTGGCACCTATTTCCACATGTGGTGGACCTGTTCCAGGACGACTGAATTCTGGAAAATTATACAGACATGGATCATGGAAATCACAGGTTATAACCTAATTCTGAAACCAGAGTACTATCTACTGAACATTAGGCCAGACAACATAGGCACAAATATATATTATCACCACGTCAGCAAGAATATGTTTCGCCCAGGGGCGAAGGGGAAAGACCTGCCGGCTGAAGATTTGATTTTGGAGAAAATTTTGGATTATGCGGAAGCCGACAGACTGACTAAAGCATTGAGAGATCAAAAGGACTCCGTATATTTCCAATGTTGGGACAAATGGTACGTTTGGATGAACAACAGACGCCCAAAAAGTCAAGTATAACCAGGATTATGTTTAATATATGTTAAATCTGACTGAAGCCTACATACCGTAGAAAGTGTAAATATCATGTAAAGTTCCTGTCACGATCATTTGTTTGACTATTTCTTTTTTTTTTTTGATGTATTGTTTTAAATAAATAAAAAAATTTAAATAAAAAAAAAAGTCCGAGGATTCAAATAAGTTGTATATAAAAGGAATATAGTTCTATGAGAAAGCATTTGGAACCTCGAAATCGAGAGGGGTCGCAACTTTAATTTCAAGTAGAGTTTAATTTGAAAAATTAAAAAGTGTAGTGGACTCCGAAGGTAGATATTTGATAATTGTTGGTAATATTAACAAAGAAACTGTAACACTGATTAATATTTACGCACCTAATGAAAAACAAAATGAATTCCTGATGAGAATATCAAAAATACTGCAGAAAGAAAGTAAGGGCAGATTGATTGTGGCGGGTGACTTCAATCTTATTCGAAGTAAATATGATACTACTAATGTAACCCGGTATGGTAATAATGTTCAAATGAGTATATTAGATAATTGGATGATAGAAAACGGAATATTTGATACATGGCGGGAAATTAAAGGTCAAGAAAGGGTTTATACTTTCCATTCTAAGGTATATAATACATATTCAAGGATTGATTATATTATGGTGTCAAGAGATACTTAATAGAGTTGGAAAAGTTGATGTAGGGATATTTAAAGAATCAGATCATGCAAATGTAATTATGGAGTTGAATGTATATACTGAGAAAAAAGAAAATAATTGGAGGTATGATGCTAAATTGTATAGAAATGAAGAAGACAAAAAAAGAATGATTGAAATTTGGGAGGAAAATTGGAAATGGAATGATAATGATGAAGTGAATTATAATGTGGTATGGGATACAATGAAGGCGATTTTTTGGGGTGAAAGTATAAAGTTGTCATGTAAAAAATATAAAGATTATTAAAAAAATGGAAATGGAAGGGAAAAGAATACAAGAATTAGAAAACGAATTTTCAAGAACTAAAAATAAAAAAATTGGGGAAGAATTGAGACAATTAAAAGATAAGCAGGTAATTGAAGATATTGAAGTTGTTAAAAAGAATTTAATGTATTTGAAAAGAGAATTTTTTGAATTTGGTAATAAGAACTCTAAATTATTGGCAAGGATGGCTAAAGATAAAAAATGTAGAAGAGAAATTGGAATATTAATAGATGAAAAAGGTAAAAGATGTAATAAGAAAAAAGATAAATGTGAGATTGAAAGTGAATGGGATCTTAACAAAAGAGATAATTTTGGAAGCGGGTACAAGACAAGGGTGTCCTCTATCCCCAGTATTGTTTTTACTAGCTATGGAGATCTTAGCAGTAAAAATAGAAGAAGACGAAGATATTATTGGATATAAAGGTGTTAAAATTAATTTGTATGCCGATGACACCCTGATTGTAATGAAAAATCCAGAAAAAGATATTGAAAAGATTAAGATGCATTTAGAGGAATTTGAAGAGTTTACTGGATTATCTATAAATTGGGCTAAATCAGAAATGTTATTAAATTGGGATATAAAAAAAGGAAAAGAGAAATTTAAAAATCAATTCGGAATAAAAGTTAAAGAAAATATAAGATATTTAGGAATAATATTATCAACAAAGATGAATGAAATGAAAAAGTTGAATTATGACAGACTGATAAGAGAAATTGATGAGAAAATAAAGTATAAGAAATTAAATTTCTCTTGGTTTGGGAGAGTGGCATTAAGTAAAATGATGTTATTACCGAAATTCAATTTCTTATTTGAAATGCTCCCAATATATATCTCTGAAAAGGATATGGAATGATATCAAAAGAAAATCAAAAAATTTTGTAATGGTGATAAAAGGTCTAGGATAGTTAAAAAATTATGGTATCAAAATCAAAAGGAAGGAGGTCTTGGGATACCTAAATTGATTAATTATTATAGATCCTTTCAAGTGAGGACTGTAGTTAAAATAATTGTTGGTCGAAATGAATTATGGGGAAAATTGGAGTTGGGAGAAATTGAAAAATGGGGAAGAATATATTTTATGGAGAATATAGCGGAAAAAATTAAAGTTAGAAATGATTTGTTAAATAGTTTGTTGAAAACTTGGAGTAAATTTGACAGAAAATTGATTCCAGACAGATTACAATTGGGGAATTTGGAAGATGGGGATTTTCCCATAAATTTAAATAGGGAGAGGAAACAGGTGTTAAAAGAGGAAAATCTGGAAGGAATAAAAGAATGGATAAACGTGGTAAGAGATGATTTTAAAAAAGAGGAAATATATGAAAAGTGGAAATTGAATTGGTGGGAGAAGATACAGGTTAATAATTGGAATAAGAAATATAAGGATAGAACGAGGGTAGAAAGGTTAAAAATGGAATTTGAAGAAATAGTATCCCAATTAGGAATGGAAGAAATTGGAATTAAGGGATTGATTAGTAAGGTATATAAAATTATTAATTTGGATAGTAATTTACAAATGGTGATGAAAGATAATTGGGTAAAAGATTTAGAAACAGATATTACAGAACAGGAATGGATTTTGAATTGGAATAGTAGAATAATGAGGACCTTATCAATAAGAATAAAGGAGCATAGTTATAAAGTTATCTGGAAATGGTACCTGTTCCCAATAAGATTATATAAAATGAATAAAAGTGCTAGCAAGTTATGTTGGAGATGTAAAGTGGAGAATGGGACATATGAACACATGTGGTATGGATGTCGTAAAGTGAAGAATTTTTGGTTATGAATAGAAGAAGAATCTAGTAAAATAAGTAAAAAGAAGGTAAAGTTGGGAGTAGATACCATCCTCATATTAAAGTTGAATGACAAAATGTTAACAATTGATGAAAGAGAGCTTGTAAGGATATTGGTCATTATGGGACAATTGTGATTGCAAGATACTGGAAATTGAATATTGAATACAAAATAAATGAATGGTTCAGAGAAGTTTGGAAAATTGCTCTTAATGATAAGTTAACGTGTGATATAAAATTCAAAAAAGGACTATTGAAAGAAAATATATTTTGGAGGATATGGCAACCATTTGTGGACTACACAATCGGGAACTTGGAAGAAATAATGCCAGTGCCAATGCAAAGAGAATTTTGGAAGACCTGAAGATGAAGAAAAAATTCCTCCGCTTCTCCCTATTTTGTATTATACACTAGGTGTGGTTTTGTGTTTTGTGTTTTGTCTTTAATTAAAAACTTAATAAAAAAATTAAAAAAATGAAAATTGTTCAAGGGATTTTGTGGCAGTGAAAGGAAAAAAGATTTAAAAAAAAAAAGATGGCTTCTAAACAAGTTAAGCCAGGAGCTCCTAGGGGCGGAGGGATTTCTCCAGTAGTGTCAGTAGTGACACAGAAAGCACAACTTCCGGCTGATTCACAGAGTCAGGAGGCTTCTTTTTATTGAACTCAAAGAATTTATAAAGGAAGCAATGAATAACCAAGCTGCAGCTATGAATAACCTAACAGTAATTATGGAAGGGAAATTAAAGAAATTTGAGGAGGATATAAAGTCAATTAAAGAAGTTGTTGCAATAAAGCATGATGAAATAAGAGATGATATTGTTTTTGCAGTCTCAGGATTGTCAAAACTTATTATCCAGGTGGAAGAGAGAGTGGAAGAAATTAATGAAGCTAATCTGAACCTGGAAAACAAAGTAGGAGACATTATGACTAAAACAGAGAAGGTGGATGATGAACTGGTAATGTTACAATACAGATCTATGGAATTTGCTTTGAGACTGAGAGGGTTAAAAGAAAATAGCCGAGAAAACTTAAAGGACATTTGTGCAG
This sequence comes from Pituophis catenifer annectens, assembly GCF_029215685.1. Taxonomy (NCBI): domain Eukaryota; kingdom Metazoa; phylum Chordata; class Lepidosauria; order Squamata; family Colubridae; genus Pituophis; species Pituophis catenifer. The sequence continues at coordinate 36,604,810 of NW_027256887.1, forward strand.
AAGCAATTGCAGGGCTAATCAAAGAAAGTCCAGATGATGTGGCAAGTCGAATTGATAAAATCTACAGGGTTAATTCTTGGGTGGCAAGACAAAGGCAGTTGTGGTGATTTATTTTACAACCAGGAGGATCAGAAATGACATTTTACAAGCCTTCTACAAGGACAAGGTTCAAGTGGCTGGACAAGAAGTGGTGGTTCTGAAAGAGATCCCTCCAAAAATGCTAAGAAGCAGAAAGGATTTTGGCTTTTTGGTAAATGAACTAAGAAATCAACAAGTGCAGTACAGATGGGATGTGCCAACTGGACTAATAGTGAATTATAGTGGAGAAAGATACCGGTTAAAAACAGTTTGGAAGGCAAAAGATTTTTATGTTAATGTTTTAAAGGCTGGACATCCACCCTCACCAGGAGGGGGTAGAAAGAAAATGGAGATGTTACAACAACAAAAAAAAGATGGAAAGCAGATACAAACTTATGCTGAAGTTGCAGCTGGAGGAACTACCATGGAAGAAGATTTGGATCTTGGGGGCTCACCCCCAACTCTGGAACCACTTAAGAAGGAAGAGCCAAGAGAACAATGACTGACCCAAGCAACTTATAAACATCAAGAACAACAACTAAAAGTGCAACAACTTCAAGATTTACCTCAAGAAGTTCAAAAAACAGAAGCAGTGTGGGGGGAGGCTAGGCCGAAGAGTAAGGTGGAGGAGGATGTTCAGCTGATGTTCTTAAAGCTTCGAAAGGCCAAAGATGGCAACTAAACTCCTATCTTGGAATGTTAATGGTTTAAATTCACCACAAAAAAGAAAGAAAGTTTTTCATTATTTGAAACAATTTAAGAATGATGTTATTTGTCTGCAATAACACATTGCACATATTAGATTATCAGACCAAAAATATTTGATAAATTCAAGATTAGGTACACACTTTGTGGCATCAGCGCCAGAGAAGAAAAATGGACTAGTTATATATGTAAAGAAAGGACTATCAGCTAATTTAATTGAGGCAGATATTCAAGGAAGATATATTGCAATTGAATTATTAACTCAGACTGGAAAAATGCTTTTAATTGGAATATATGCCCCAAATCAACAACAAGATAAGTTTTATAAATTTTTACACACTAAAATAATACAATGGGACTATAAATCTTTTATATTAATGGGTGATTGGAATGGAGTAATAGATACACAGAAAGATAAAAAAAAACTTTATCAAAGATTTCAACACGTGTGAAATTACCTAAATCCTTTTTTGATATGATGGAAGATATGGAACTGAGGGATATTTGGAGAGAACGCAATGTTGAGGAGAGAGACTTTACATTTTTTTCCGATAGACATCAATCCTTTTCTAGGATTGATTTCATACTAATTACAAATGATTTTATTTCTAGGGTGAAGAAGACGAAGATATGTCCAAGAACTCTAACTGATCATAGTCCGGTTTGGGTGGAACTGGAACAAGAGAGGGGAGAAAGGAGGTCTTGGAGGCTAAATGAAAATTTATTTAGATATGAAGAAAATATGAATGAGCTTAAAAAACAAATGAAAGAATTTTTTGCCAATAATATGCATAAGGGTACTTCTATGGAAATGGTTTGGGATGCAAGTAAGGTTTATATGAGGGGAACTTTAATATATATGAATAATAAACATAGATCAAAACAATAAAAGAAGTGGAAAGAGATAGAGAAGGAAATAAAAAAGAAAGAACAATTAGTCGTACTTAATCCAGGAGATAAGAAAGTAAAAGAAACAATAAATATACTACGAGAGCAATTTAATATGTTAATAGCTGATCAAGTGGCAACTAGTTTACAATATGCTAAACACAATACATTTTGTAACGCTAATAAACCAGGCAGGTGGTTGGCCTATGTGTTGAGGAAAAAACAGAAATCACGAGTTATTGATAAGATAGAATTTAGAGGTAAGGAAGTTTATCAACAGAATATGATCAAAAAGGCTTTCTTAGAATTTTATACAAAGTTATATGCTAGTGATTCAATACAAGGTATAGATATAGATACATACCTAAAGGAAGAGAATATTCCTGAATTAACGTTAGAACAGAGGGAAAGGCTGAATCAGCCAATAACCTCTGAGGAGATTATTGCAGCGATTAAACAGTTAAAAACAGGTAAAGCTCCGGGAACAGATGGATTAACAGCTGTTTATTACAAGAATTTACAGTCTGAAATGGTAGAACCGCTTAGAGCATTATTTTGTAAAATTCAATCAGGGGAGGAGTTCCACCTTCTTGGAGAACAGCTTTTGTGTCACTGATCCCGAAGGAAGATCAAAACTGTACCAAACCTGAAAACTTTAGGCCAATATCACTTTTGATATTGGAGGGAAGATCAAAAAATTGGTGTCATGCAAAATGAGGAAAACCTGGTAAAGCAGATTAGAGATCAAAGTCAGATGCATATTAAAAGGTTGTATAACGCTTTATTGGAAATAGATTCAGAAACGGAATTGGGTAAGGATTGTATGATAAAATGGGCACAAAACTTTCAGGAACCTGTGATGATGGAAACATAGGAAAAGATTTGGGTTAGAAATGTTAAATTTACGCAAGCACAAAATTTGAGAGAGAATTTTTATAAAATGTTTTATAGATAGCATTTAGATCCTAAAAAATTATCATGTATGTATCTGAATTTACAAGCTAAATGTTGGAGATGTGAATGTGATGATGCAACTTATTATCATATATGGTGGACTTGTAAGAAAATCAAGGCATTTTGGATAAAAATTTGGTGGGTGATGCAGAACATTCTGAAAAAAAGGTTGAAATTTACTCCTCAATTGTTTTTATTGGGTATAACAACAGATTGTACAGTATTAGAGACTAAACTGATTTTGAACCTAATATCGGCAGCTAGGCTGTTGGTAGCGCAATATTGGAAGAAGGACTCTTTGCCTACTATTGAAGAATGGACATTGAAAGTAACGAACTTAGCAGAAATGGCGAAAAATTCAGCATATCTGAAGGACTATACACAAGAAAGATACATATCGGAATGGAGAAGATGGATTGATTATATTCAAAATAAGTATCAGACAAGAAAATATCAAATAGCTTATGAATGAATGTTAAACTTTATTTTAGAAGTATTATATTATCCATAGTGGAGTTAAGGTTTCAGGGGGGGATTAGTTAGTTTAAGAATAGTTAGGCTAATTTAGCTTATGATTGTTAATTGAAATACCCTGTATTTTGCTCTGGGAAGTCTAGGGGTGGGGTGGGGTGGGAAGGGAAGGGAAGGGGGGAAGGGGTATTGGGGGGGGAATTTTCTTTGTAAAACTTTTCAATAAAAAAAAAACTTGTAGACTTCAACTCCCAGAATTCCTCAGCCAGCTTTGCTTTGCTGGCTGAGGAATTCTGGGAGTTGAAGTCCACAACTCCCTGCCTGCTTGAGTGCAGGCAAGGAGTTGTGGTTTTTGCTACCAGTTCTCCGAACTGCCCGCCGCCATCGCTACCTACTCGCCGAGCCGGTCCGAACTGGGAGCATTTCACCCCTGAGACAAGGGGATTGTTTAAAGACACAGAAATGAATGTAGAAGTCACTCAACAATGGGGGGGGGGGGAGAGCAACACGATATTCAGGAAATAGATGAGAAATTAGAAGAAGCAGTGGAAGAGGAAAATCAAAATGAGATGCAAGAAGCTAAAAATAAATTAGAGAAAGGATTAATAAGTAGGAATCAATTAGATAACTCCTTAAAAGTTCATAATAGAACAGAGAGAGAAAAGAAAAATCTCTTCAAAAAAAGGAGAAAGATTTAGAGGGAAAAAAAGAAAAATCTCTTTTTTAAAAAAAGGAAGTCTTGTTGATGGGGGGTTCAAATAATACAGTAGAAAGAGACAAAGGGCACCAAGAAGGGAATGTTCAGTAGGTGCAAATATATCAAAAAGAGCTACAAGTTTCCAAGAGAGAGAGATAAAAGGCTGACTAAAAAGTCAATAAATGATGGAATTTCAAAAAGATTAAGAGATGATGGAAAATATATTAATAAAATGGAAAAATTCAAAAAGGGAAAATAGTAGTATGTATGTATGTATGTATGTATGTATGTATAGACAGATAGATAGATAGATAGATAGATAGATAGATAGATAGATAGAGAGATAGAGAGATAGAGAGATAGATAATACAACTTATTATAACTAAAAATAAATTAAGCATAGTGGAAGTTTAGGATTAGGTAATCTAATTTCATTAGCAACATTAATAGTGTGTTAAAGTATATTGTGAATTTAAAATATTAAGGATTAGAAATTGTTGGGATTTTGAGATGCACTCCCGGAATTGATTAAATATCGTTAATAGTTGACTTTATTAGTAATCCTACACATTTGGAATATTGAAGTTATGGTGAAATAATGGGTAATTTTTAAAATATTAAATATTAGTAATTTATTACTAATACATGGCACAAAGATATATTATCTATGTTTAAATGAATTAATGGGAAAAATGATAATTATAAAGAGAGAATAGTATTGTTGAAGTTGGAAGATTAGGATTACATATACTTATTTGTATTATTATTGTTAGCGTTATTTAAAAAAGATTTGACCCAGTCAATACACTGTCCACAAAATATGTATGGTGTGAAAAGAAAACTGAAAATAAAACATGTTTTTTAAAAAATGGTGTAGGGTCTCCTGTTTGGGCAGGGGTTGGACTTGATGACCTACAAGATCCCTTCCAACTCTGTTAATCTGTCAATCTGTCAAACGACTTTGAAACTATTGCATAACATTGACTAAGTAGTCACAATATAGGGAAATGCACAATGAACCAAGAATAATTCTGCTGATTTACTGTACCCAAGTAGATATTTCTATTATTCTTTGATCTTTGGTTTCAGTGTAAAGTAACATTGTTCATCATAGTAAGAAGTCACCAATTATTAAAGCTCCTTTCATTGTCTTCTTTACTCATTGTCTCTCTTCCAAAATTCTTCCAGAATTCCAAATTTGAATCTCCTGTTCAGCTCAGTCTCTCCTGGTAACTTAAAGCAGTTTCTGTGCAAGCACATGAAAGCTATTTCCTGATTATTTTCTTCTATAGTTCCTCTAGTTCTAGTAGTGTCTCTCATGGTCTTGGTCTGTGGATTCTCTTCCTTTAAAAGAGTTGCCTCTCTATGACAATTCTTCTAATGCTTCCTTTCTTGGTTATGATAAATCTTATTCTTTATTATTATCTGAAGTGTGGTCACCAATAGCATTTTTATTTTCCTTTCAAGCACTTCAGCAAGCTTGCATTTTCTGCAGATATATGTCACATACAGTATATGCATGGACATAACTTCCTAAAAACAAACATGCCCCAAGCATTGCTAATCACGACTACAAAGCCATGCTCCATTGTATTTGTTGTTCAGTTAAGCAAGGCATAACTACTCACCTAAAAAGAAAATTTATTAGGAACCTTCTTTGCTGAATCCAACATAACAATAAAATCCCTATAGCGTAATGATTCCTATGTAATATAGATATCCATTTCATAGCTTAAGTGAAGAAAGGACAAAAGAGTTCTGCTTTTGTTCATCACAGCATGATAGGGTGCATGTAGGAAAAAAATTGTTTACCAAACATTACCAAACAATCATACTTTTCATGTGTTTATTCCATTATGATAAAAGGTGCTGACTTACACTATCTCTGTCCGAACCTTTGATCTATTTTATATCAAATCCATGCATAATCATGAAACATGGGTGATTTTGGATTATACTTTCCCCATTTCTGCTAACTTACATCACAAAATAATTGTGAAGATTATATGATATAATACCAAACTTTGTGAAAGGTATATAACAATCATAACAGTAATTCTAATTTTTTTTTAATTATAAGTAGCACTGTAGACCTCAAAGATCTAAACTCCCACTTGAAGAAAAAATTTGCAGCATTCCTAATATACAGTTATCCATCCTTTCCTTTAAACATTTCTTAACACTTTTCTAGTCAAATAGGTCGTTCTATCATCGAAGATTCTTCAATCAGTACCTATCACCTACCGGCATATATTAATCGGTGAGATATGCTGCAGGATAAAAATGGACTTCTCCCTCAAAATACTTTGCTAACCACAAAGCCGGCTCCCTTGCGCGGAAAGCAGAGCTTTGTTTTGTTTGACACCCCGGCTGAAACTCAGGAAAAGATGTTGGCTACCGCGTGCCCTGAAGGGAAAACACAAAGCAAAACATCACTGCTTCCAGTTAAATTTCAGAGGGTCTCTATGGCAACCAGAGGAAACTCCCCTCCGGTTCTCTTGTCTTCCAAGAGGCGGCAGCGGCTGGCTGCGAGCGAGGTTTGCAGACTCTTTGCGAAACTCCGTGACACGACCAAACCCGCTTCGTCTCGCCCCTCCCAATATCGCCCCAAACACATTGGGTCTCCAAGAGCTCCTAAACTTGAGCTTTTGCGCCTCTTGGGAACTTTTTAGCCATAACCCTCGGCAATTGAGCTCAGGTAATTGCACTCTTTGCTTCTCTCACCCAAGGAACAAGAAAAGAACGAGCGAGGAGAGAGGTCTGGCGTGATGGATGTGGAGAACCGGGAAAGGTTCTCAGAGCAGGAGGGAGAAGGAGAAGAAGAAATGGAAGGAGAGGAAGAGATTGGTGAGTAAGTAGATTGGAAGAGAGGCAAACAAGCGGACAAGGAAAGCAGAGCAGATTTGAGCAAGGGAGGGATGGAAGAGGTTCCTCCAATGTAGATTGGACCTAGAAGTTTTTCTCCTCCGCAAATGACAGCTGGATATTTTTAAAAGATTCTGCTTGACTGATAGGTTCACCTATTGCCATGTCCGCCTTCTAATTCTCACTTCGGGAAAGATTGCAAACAGTTTGGACAGGCAGTATATCTATTGGGGAGTTTTGCTTCTGAAAGCTTCTGGGCTCATTTCCCAACTCCTAGACATAATTGACTGATGGTGTAATTATGGAAAAGGATTCCAGCTCCTTCCAGGATGGATTTCAGTACTAGCTCCCACCCACCCCCACCCAACCCCCACCCATTTCTCATACTGAACTGGAGTATGTGCAAAACAAACTGTTTCAAGGGGCTTTAGAAAGCAGTTGGCATGGTTTGGGGATTTTCCTTGACTTTGGATTTAAGTCCAAAGAATAGTGAACACTTTGCCAAACAATGATGAGTCAAACAATAAATGGAGTTGGAGGAGCACTGTAAAAAGGAATCTTTTTATCAAACAGTCAAGATTTTTATCAAACAGTCAAGATTACTCAGCAGTGCTGTCCTTTCCTCCACATGAAAAAAAAATCCATCCTAACAGAAAACTGGAAGGTGGATGACTGATTGTGGTGCAGAACTCAGGAAGTCTAGCATTTGAAAGCTTAGTAATGCTGCATTACGGCCATCTTCCTAAGGTGACATTAGAACGAGTCAAGGAGCATCTATTATGATGATTGGTCAAATAGCCAGATGTTTGGACTGGATTTGGCATTTTTAGGCACATGTCCAGCTATTTGGCATTTTATTCACTTCCTTATGGACCAGGAATAGACAGAAGTTGTGTAATAGTATTAAAGAATTAGCTTCTCTGTCTCTTTTTTCAACTTTCTTGCTCTTATCCATCACCAGATATTTTATTATCTGCTTTGCCTGCAAGTTTTTTTATATACTAGCTATCCTTTGCCTTGCCATGTCTTTTTTCTTCATTTAGTCTTTCTTATTGGCCATCTTGCTTTCTTTGACACTCAGTAAGTATACTAGCCTCAATGCATCTTCTTCACTGCCTTTCAAATAACCTTTCAATGCCCTTTTTTCTTCTTCAGTTATCTGGCGTACTTGCCCACCTATGTTCTTTGTCAACATAATTTTTTCAGGTCTTTCTATTCAGAACTTTTAGTTCAATTTGAATTCAGTCCAATATTCCAAATAAATATCTAATGACTGGAATTGTCCAGTTGACAATCAACAGCAACTGTGTCTTCCATTGTGCAATTGATCTTTGCACAAAGTTTCTAATGTTTCTACTGACTCCTGTTATATCTAGGCACTTGATTATCCGATCATGTGGCAGGGATTTGAATGCCTTCTTGTAATCAATGCAAAATCACTTTGTCAATTTAAATCAATTTTTAACTTTTAGATTTAAAAAGTTTCAATTTTACTAATTGAGAGGTTCATCTTTTACTCCAGCTTTTACCCCAGTTTTTTACGCCAGCTACTAAAGCATTTAGTGAATGAGAGGAAAGTTTCCTCTACTAAGCAAATCAGCTATCCATGGCTGCGACAACACTGAGACAACCTAAGATAAAAGACTTTTTTCAGACAACGGACACTGCAAGTAAGTCTCCTTTTCTCTTTTCTTCCCCCCTTGCGACCATGGCAAACAAACCTAGCCCCCTTCTGGATTGGGAAGAGGACGACTGCTCATCTGTGGAGGAGGGAGTTGCAATTCCAGTAGGAGTTGGAGGGGAGAACAAGAATAATAATACTAGGAATAATTTTAAAGGAGACTTGGATTTGGTTGCTAAGAATTGCCTACTAAGAGCACAAACAGTTGCTGCATATTTGACCAGGTCCTGGAATCAAATGGAGGGATTAAAGAATTAAAGTCTCTAATGAGAAAACACATTAATAAACTAGCTGAAGAAGTAAACAGCAAAGCTCATATTCCAAAGCTTACCCATGATGTTTAACCAGGCTGTGTGGACTGGGGGTCTCAGAGCAAAGAGGATGCGGTGGAGAGGCTGGTCTTGTAGAGGCACAGGATTTTACTCCAGGTTACTAACACCCCTCTGAATAGGGGCAGGTGGCACAACAGGAGAGTGGTTTTGATCTCTCTATCTCAACTCTTACACTGTAGGGTATATTCTGATGAGCTAATAGAGATTTCTTGGCTCCCCGACAGACAAGGCTGCAAAAGAATATTGCTAACTTTGGGCAGATTGTACTACCATCAATGTTACTCAGGCTTGAGACCTCATTAAAGAAACTCTGTATTTGGCCAAGATGGGTATTTCACACCACCCAAATTCAGTCCCTGTTAAAGTCTGGGCAGAGAGCCAAGACAGTGAAGGAGGTTGATACTAATCTTGGGAATGCCAAAATACCAATGGCCAAACAAACAAGCCCTCAACTAATAAGGTTAGGAAAATATAAGGACAATAAAAAAGAATTTCTAAACCTACACAAGAGAAAGCTTCAGTTTATTGATCATGAGGAGGAACTGGTCCACCAGTTTGCTACCCTCTGCCCAGGAGACCAAAAGATGATACTGGAGAAGATTGAGGTCAAATGTTGATGTCAGCAGCTGATGCAACAGAAAGCTTGAATGCTTTGCTTCCTTCTGGCAGCTCCTCCATGTAATTGCTATCAGGTCCAGCTTCTGAAAGCACTCAAGCCCCAATAAATAAAAAGAGAAGGCATACTAGTCCAAAAGAAAAAGAGGTGAAAAGGGAAATCCATCAGGACTTGGTAGTACATGTCCAAATTGACCAACTAGACAAGGAGAGAGAAAGCCGGAATACCTGCCCATCTGAAAAAATTTCATTCTTGGAGCAAGGGCAGAGACTCACTGGCAATCAAGATAAAGAGGAGCAACAAGTTATGCAACCCATGAGGAGAAATATTGAACTTCACAATAACTGTGTTTATATGGGAAGCGTAGTTGATATCAACCTGGCTCCAATGTCAAATTGACATCCAGCATTTTTACCATCTAGCCAACCAACCAAGCCAGACCACCTTGCTTCCAGGAACCCCATACAGATGCTGACCTGGAATGTAGCTGGCTGGAAAGGGAACATTGATAGTGGACTAATGAGCTTTCTCCACAGATTTGATGTAATAGCCATTCTAGAAACTTGGTTAACCGAAGTGGATGAATCAGTACAACTGCCAGGCTTTCAGGGATGGGGCTCCCCAGCCCAAAAAACAAAAAACAAAGGGAGTCCCTCTGGTGGGCTATGCATTTTTATAAAACAAGAGTTGCAATGGCAGAGGGAGACTATAAAATGAAGACAAGTATTAGTACTTCCTAGCTGTTAAATTTGGATATGAAGAGTTCAAGTTAATACTGGTAAATGTGTATATCCCTTGAAACACATCCTGGTATTATAACTCTGAATACTGGATGGGCTTGGAAGTTATCCTAGATGATATATCTGTATTGTACCCTCAGTCCATAGTGGTATTACTAAGAGATTTGAATGCTAGGTTGGGTCTCTCTTTGTATAAGCTCACCCAGAAGAAAGGAGTCTCAGGGGAGTTTTTTGATAACTATCCTCAGTGGCTCTCGAGAGACTGCAAAAGTAATGCTGCTGGCCTGCTCCTAGTTTCCTTGATTTAAGGGTAATCTCCAAATTCTGGGAGGTAAGGATAAGAATTACACATATCCTTACACATACCACTTGGCCAATTCAAGCAGTGTACTGAATCTCTTTTGTGTGTCTAGAGATAAAGTCAACCTCTTTTCGGAGGTCACAGTACACCTTAGCAACAATAGCGATCATCAGCCTGTAAGCGTGACATTGCGAGGCCGCTTAGATTTAAAACCATATAACATGGCTGACAGATGGCTCACCAAAAAGGTAGAGGTGACCCAGAATAAAAGGTTAATTTGGGCCAAAGGTGATACTAAGGCAATATCAGAGAATGCTACCAAGTGGGCTAGAACAATCCAGTCATCTACTACTGACTGGCTGTCAGCCTTCAATGCATTCTCTAATCTCTGTAATATTCTGAAGAAAACCTAACAACTAAACCTGCTACAAAAAGAGCCTGAGTGGGTAGACCCCGTTGGTTTAATCCTGAATGCCAGTGACTGAAAAAGAAATTGAAGGCAGCCATGAGGCTCGCCCAGAGGAATCCTGCTGCTCATATACAAGCAGAGATGTTGCACACAAGAAGGGAATATAAAAAAATTATAACATTAAAGAAAAAAAGTTTTGCCATTTCAATCTGGTCAGAACTCGAGTTGACTGCCAGAAGTCATAACTCAGTAATATTTTGGCACTCTGTAGCAGGTGACTTGAAGGGATGGAGATTTGCTTTTGACATACCAATCTCTGCTGAGGACTGGGAGAATTATTATCAGTGTTTGCTTCCACGGAACTTGCAGAGAAACTGTCTTTAAGCAGTGATCTAGTAAACCCTAGAATTCCCCACCACCACTTGGCCACCAGTCTCAGAAAAGGAGATACAATCCATCATTAAAAGCTTAAAGAGCAATAAAGTCCCCAGTGAGGATTTTCAGCAGAATTATACAAGAAATTTCCCAATTGGTGGGGGCCAGTATTGGCACATATAAATAACAACTGCCATATATCAGATGGGTGGAAGATGGCAATAGTTGTCCCCATATATAAAAAAGGAAATAAAAGGGATCCTAGTAATTATAGGCCCATTAGCCTGATTGACATTGTAGCAAAAATATGAGCTAGGTTCAGGGGTGAAATGCTCCCTGTTCGGACCGGCTCGAGCAAGTAGGTAGCGATGGCAGCGGGCAGTTCGGAGAACCGGTAGCAAAAATCCCTGCCCCCGCCCCCCATGCCCAGCTGAGCCCCGCGATCATCAGAGCCTTTTTTTCCTTTTAAATGGCTCTGACCAGCCAAGCTCTGACATCCCAGCTGAGTTGCCTGCTAATCAGGCAACTCAGCTTGGATCGCCAGAGCCATGTAAAAGAAAAAAAGTTTCTTTTTTTCTCCCCCCACCACAGCCTCCAGCTTGCTTATCTTAGCTGCTGATTGCATGACAATCGCAATCCATGTATCAGCAAGCAACTGAATCTCCCTGCCTGCAATCAAGCAGGCAGGAAGTTGTGGACTTCAACTCCCAGAATTCCTCAGCCAGCAAAGCAAAGCTGGCTGAGGAATTCTGGGAGTTGAAGTCCACAAATCTTAAAGTTGCCAAGGTTGGAGATCCCTGTTCTATTGGGTAAGTTTTTTTCCCCTTTGGGAACTTTTAAAAAAATAGTTAATTGGGGTTTTTTTTAGTTGTTCTTTTTTTAGACCTAGCCATTTAAAGTTTAGGAAGTTTTAAATTTAGCTGCTTTTATATAAAAATAAAAATAAATTAAAATAAAATAATATTCGTGCAGCTTTCTGAGATTTAGTGTGTTTCTGTAGTGTTTCACTCTAACTACACAATCACACAAATCTCACAAAGCTGTATATAGAATTTTGTGTGTGTGAAGTGTGAAAGTTATTTTTTGGGGGGTTTTGTGGCTGTGTGAGGTTCCTGCTTGTTGGAGGGGCCATTTTGGGTCTAGCACAGCTGCTTTTACATTGTGGGTGAGCCAGTTGTGTTGTGTTGTGTTGTGTGTGTGTAAAGTGTGAAAGTTGTTTTTTGGGGCTTTTTGTGGCTGTGTGAGGTTCCTGCTTATTGCGGGGCCATTTTGAGTCTAGCACAGCTGCTTTTACATTGTGGGTGAGCCAGTTGTGTTGTGTTGTGTTTTGTAGGTTAAAAAAGGGCAAAGAAGTGACATTGACTTGGCCACGCCCACCCAGTCACCTTACCACCAAGCCCTGCCCACTAATTAAGCCACGCCCACAGAACCGGTAGCAAAAAATTTTAGATTTCACCCCTGGCTAGGTTCCTTTTGAACAGAATTGAAATCTGGGTAGAGGAAAAAAATATCCTCACAGAAGAACAAGCAGGTTTTAGTCAAAGCCGATCCACTATTGATAACTGCTTTGTCTTGAACTATCTAATTGCCAAATATATTTATAAGAGGAGACCCCTGTTTGCTGCTTTTATAGACCTTACAGTAGCATTTGATATGGTAAACAGAGAAGTACTATGGAGTAAATGAACATCTCTTAAAATAGAACCTAGACTGCTAGCTTTGATTAAAGCCCTTTACACAAGTACCTGTTTGAGGGTGCAGTATGGGGTTAATGGGGCTCTGACTAACAGGATTCACACAAATAAAGGGTTGTATCCTGGCCCCATTATTATTTAGTTTATATATCAATGACTTGCCAGGGTTAATGAAGGATCCCATGATACACATGCCGATGATCCTAAATACTTACTGTAAGAGCTTGCTTTATGCTGATGATATGATTTTATTGTCATATTCACTAGTAGGATTATGTAGGCTATTAAGAAAATTCAGCTCTTATTGCCAGAATAACTCCCTAATCATTAGTAAATCTAAATTAAAAATAATGGTGTTTGGAAAACATCATCAGAGACATAGGTGGCAATTAGATGGTGAACCAATTGAACAGGTTAACACCTTTGTATATTTAGGCATAACCTTTTCCAAGACTGAATCTTGAGCTTGCCATCATCAATGGAGCAAAAGCCCATTTGAATTTACTGCTTAAACTAAAGAACCATAGTTACCCAGGGTCCCTAGCTCTATTAATTAAAGTATATGAAGCTAAGGTTATCCATATGCTTGTGCATGGAGCAGAAGTTTGGGGTCTATACTCAACCACAGTCCTAGAACAAACACAGTCCCAGCATTTGAGACATATTTTGGGCATAGATCCAAGAACATCTGCTGCAGCAGTTAGAGCTGAATTGGGAATTCATACAATTCATGTAGTATCCAAAATTAGAGTATATAATTACTGGTGCAAAGTCAATGAAATGGAGACTGATAGACTCCCCAAGTTATGTCTGCTACAACAAATAAAATTACAATCACAAATCTCCTGGATCACCAAACTAACAAACTTTGTAAGAAGCTGTGGCCTTCCTATCTCTTCCGTAACAGGAGAACAATTCAAAAAAAGAGCTGCCCAAAGAATTAAGAATATAGAAGCACAAAATGATATAGCTATCCTTAGTAAGGTGGATAATTGAAATGGCTGAGCAAATACAAAGGTACTTTTCAAGTAGACAGCTATTTGAAGTTACACCTGCCAAAACATCTTAGGGAGATATTTACCTGAGCGAGATTCGAACAGCTTGATACAATGGTCAGATATGGGAGATTCCATTCTATACCCTACAATGAGTGTTTCTGCATTTGTAGAGTGGCAGAGGTAGAAGACCTGGCTCACATCCTATTTGATTGTTGCTTGTATAAGGGGGTAAGTCTATATACCAAACAAAGGACCCATTGGGATCTCCATATCAAAACAACTTACTTTATGTGTGGCCAGCACCTGAAAATAACATTTAACACAGCACAGTACTTAAAAAAAATGGTTTGGTTGAGATCAGCATACATGAGATTGATTGGGGTAGATTGTAAGGGTGACATCAAAATATAATTTTATGTCATTTTATTCTATTTTACATATTTATATATTAAATTATATTGTATCTTATCCTATAATTATTGTATTTTACCCTACTCTTATTTAAATTGTTTGTATAGGATATTATTGGTGATATGTGTTTGAACTTTGTGCTTTGATATGGCCTATAGGCCAGTGATGGCTAACCTTTTTGCCATCGTGTGCCAGGAAGGGGGGGCAGGGGAGGTTTGCCTGTGCGTGTGCCACACCCATAATTCTATGTGCCCCGCCACGCACATGTGAGCGTGATCCCCCTTCCCCTCCCACTCCTGGCACGCGATGGCACGGTAGGCCCGATTTTCTTTCTCACCTGGCTCCATATCCTTTCTATGCATCTGGGGAGGGTGAAAACAGCCTTCCCCACCCCCTCAGAGGACAGAAATTGAGAAACTGTCCGTTTCGGGCCTCCGACGAGGTGGGGAAGACTGTTTTCGCCCTCCTCAGATGCATAGAGAGGATCTGGAGCCAGGGAGAAAGAAAATCGGGCCTTCCTCCCCCCCAGGCCCTCTTCTGGTGGGCCCAAAAGGGCCGAAAATCAGCTGACAGAGCTGAGCTGGTGTGCCAGGCAACATGACTCCACGTGCCACCTGTGGCACGCGTGCCATAGGTTCGCCATCACGGCTATAGGCTAATCAATAAAGCTATCTTTATCTGGTGCTGACCAATTCTTCATCTTCCTTGCAATTTTTTGTCCTCTTTCTTCTTTTATTACAAATTATTTCATATTGAGTTGTTTTTTTTCTTCTTCTTTACCTCCTTTATCTAAGATGCATTCATAAGATCATAATGTCCTATAGCTATATCTAAACCTGCACTGTTTTTTCTTTGTCAGGTGTTGACTAGTTCACTGCGTTCTTCCACAGACGGGTTGAAATAAACCTTTCTGATTCAGTTGAAACTGGAGATTCTGCTAGTAGCGTGCAATTCAAGCATTGTCTGATTTTGACTATGGCTGTTATTTGTTGTCACTTTAATCACTGCACCAAACTGGCTCTATAGAGTAACAAATTGTAATTTACTGAAATTAAATTGCATTCATTAAATTAATGAAATTTGTTAATGTGAAAAGTTGTGACTAGATTAATTTTGGGCTTTCATAAACTAATATAGCTCTCTTCTTGCCTTGTCTCTAACATGGCATTAACATTCCTGATGTTGAGAACTGAATTGCATTTTGAAGGGAAAGTTTGTCTTTTAAGAAGTGGCTGCTCTGTGTTTGGGGCTGGGAGGGTCAGTTGGGTATGAGGTGGTAAACAAGTAGATGACTCCACCTGAAATGAGAATGTGCTGTGTGCTTGTCTTTGTATTTTAGTGTGAGGATGCTCTGGGATATAGACACTTTGGGAATTTTGAGGATTTTTCTGTTTCAGCAGAAGTCATTGGGTGCAGACCCAGTAGAAATGTCAGATAGCTGATCTCAAGAGGTAGGTGATTATAATTAGTGAGAGGGGAAATATATTTGGCTGATGGCATATGGTTGGGAAATATATAAAGTTATTGAGGAAAGTGTTATGTCCTTATAAGGACATCCGCCCGGATTGGCTGTCAGCCATCGGGCGGGAAAGTTTGAATCACTGTCAGGGGCGGTGCGACTGCTGGAGCGAATATAAGGAGAGCTCCGGCAGCGCGCAGCCAGTCTTGCTACTGTTACTAAATAAAGTTATTAATGTAACGAGCTGGTCGCGTCTTCCATTCCTGTGCCGATCTAACACTGGCGACGAAGGACTAGAGAAAGAGACAAACCTCGTGGCACCAAGCCAACAAGACCAAGACTCCGGCACCTGAAACCACAGTAGGCATTTCCGAAGGCATGGCATCCGCTGAAGTCACTTTGCCAGCCCTTGCTCCATTCCGCCCAGGGAAGGACAAGTGGAAATCCTACGTGGTCAAGTTTCGGCAATACCTGAGAGGCAACAACATCAGGGATGCCGATGATGACCGCAAGAAGGGCATCTTCCTGGCTAACTGCGGCTCCGAAGTCCTGGACATGGCAATCGACCTCGTAGCACCACGAGACATCGAAGAAGTGCCATGGACGGACCTGTTGCAGATCCTGGAGGACCACTATGCCCCAACTGGAACACCAGTAGCGAACTGTTTCACCTTCCATCAGAGGGATCAGAAGGAAGGTGAGACCATCAAAGAATTTGTGGCCGCCCTGCGCCAAATCGCAGCCAGCTGTGAGTTTGACCACGTGGACAACGCCATCGCTGACCGCGTGGTTTTCAGCATGAGAGACAGAGGCCTGCAAAAGAAATTCCTGAGCAGGAAGAAACTCGTGCTCAAGGATGTGGTGGAGGAAGCCACCGCATCCGAAATCTCGGAGAAAGCGGCTGCCGCAGTAAGCAGAGCTAAGGGAATCCACAAGATTCGCGCCACAAAGCAATCATCAACTGAGGATTCCACAGCTGGATCAGAGTCGGAGGAGGAGTCCACCGTCCACAAGGTATCCAGACCCCCAAGGCGGGAAACCGTCCAAAGAAGCTACAAGGGGGAGCGCTGTGCCAGCTGCAGAGGGGACCATGCCAGGGCAACCTGCAAGTGGAGAGATGCGACCTGCAGACGCTGCAACAGAAGGGGTCACATTGCCGAAGCTTGCAGAGCCGAGGAACCAGCCCCAGAGCCCTCCAGCCACCGTCCCCGCGAGAATCAGAAGGATTACCAGAGATCATCCAAACAGTCCTCTGGCCCATCCAGATGCAGAGATGATGAGTTTCCCCGGAGCGGAGCGGTCCACCAGACGACCATCGCCCACACAAACTCAGACAATGCCACCAAGTTCCATGTGACCATCCACGTGGAGGGATCACCCTGCTCAATGGAGGTAGACTCGGGCTCGGTCTACTCCATTATGGATTGGCAACAACTGAAGCGCCTGCAACCCAGCATCACCAAGCGAGACCTGAAGCCATTACACTCCAAGCTCGTCGATTTTGGGGGAAACCCCATCGGAGTCTTAGGAAGGATGTAGGAGACATCCGAGTCTCCTACAACGAGTTCCAAGGCAAGCTTCCCATCACAGTCGTGGAGAACAGCCGACCGAACCTGGTAGGAGTGGAGTGGTTTAAGCCGCTGGGGCTCTCAATCGAAGGCATCCACCAAATTCGCAGGGACGAACTCGACAACCTGATCGAAGAGTTCAAGGAAGTCTTCGATGGTAAGCTGGGGAAATTTGTGGGGAGGCCAATCTCCTTTAATCTGGACAAGGGAATCACCCCAATTAGGCTGAAGCCCCGCCGGGTTCCATTTGCCCTGCGGCCAAAAGTAGATGAGCAGCTGGATAAGCTGATCGCCCAGGGCGTCCTGGAACTGATCGATCATGCATCATGGGAGACCCCCATTGTGACCCCACTGAAGCATGATGGGTCTGTGCGCATCTGCGCCGACTATCGTTGTACCATCAACAAGGCGTTGGCACAGAGCGCATACCCAGTCCCAGTGGTGCAACATCTGCTGCATTCCCTGGGAACTGGCTCAATTTTTGCAAAACTGGACCTGGCCCAGGCTTACCAGCAACTGCCAGTGGATGAAAAAACGGCGGAGGCACAAACAATAGTCACACACAGGGGGGCATTCAAATGCAACCGTCTTCAGTTTGGAGTCAGCGCTGCCCCCGGCATATTCCAATCAATGATGGAACGCCTTCTCTAAGGCGTTCCAGGGGTGGTGCCATACTTCGACGATGTATTAATCTCCGGAGATTCACGGGCACAACTCCTTGAAAGGCTCAGGCTTGTCCTGCAGCGCTTCAAGGCCAAGGGCTTGAGAGTCAGGAGAGATAAGTGCATCCTAGGAGTACAAGAAGTCGAGTTCCTGGGCTATCTCATTGATAGCACTGGCATCCACCCCACCAAATCTAAAGTGAAAGCAATCCATGAAACAAAACGGGACTTCAGGCATTCCTTGGGTTGCTCAACTTCTATGCAATGTTTCTTAAACAGAAAGCCACAGTTGCTGAGCCACTCCACCGCCTGCTGGGGAAAGCGGCTTCCTGGAAGTGGGGCCTAGAAGAGGAAGCAGCATTCCGAGCCGTAAAAGGACTTTTAACGTCAAAAAGCGTCCTCATCCAGTACAATGAGACGCTCCGCATCAAGCTAACCTGCGATGCGTCGCCCTACGGGGTGGGGGCAGTCCTCAGCCACAAATTGCCCAACGGCTCCGAAGCCCCAATAGCATACTTCTCGAAGACCATGTCCGGCGCGGAGCGCAACTACAGCCAGCCGGACAAAGAAGCTCTGGCCATCGTGGCAGGAGTGAAACGCTTCCATGAATACCTCTATGGGAGACGTTTCACCATAGTAACCGACCACAAGCCACTCCTGGGGCTCCTCGCAGGCGACCAACCTACCCCGACCTTCATGTCCCCGCGGATGACGAGATGGGCCATCTTCTTAGCCGGCTACTCCTACAGGCTCGTGCACCAGCCAGGCACAGCCATAGGAAACGCCGACGCACTGAGCAGATGCCCATTGAAGGATCCAGTAGAAGACCCAGCCCCCACACTCCACCTCTTCCACATAGATGATGACGCCAGCTGTCCAGTCTCGTCCGCAGATGTGGCCGTCCACACCCAAAAGGACCCCACACTCCGCCAAGTGAAGTCCTGGATCCTCAGAGGGTGGCCATCTGAGAAGACGGAGAAGAAG
This sequence comes from Pituophis catenifer annectens, assembly GCF_029215685.1. Taxonomy (NCBI): domain Eukaryota; kingdom Metazoa; phylum Chordata; class Lepidosauria; order Squamata; family Colubridae; genus Pituophis; species Pituophis catenifer. The sequence continues at coordinate 36,623,698 of NW_027256887.1, forward strand.
TTCAGCCCGTTCGCCAGGAAGCAGAAGGAGCTGTCCACCATGAAGGGCTGTTTGCTATGGGGAGACAGGGTGCTGATCCCAAGCACTCTGCAACGGCGGACGCTAGAGACCTTACATAAAGGGCACCCAGGCATCGTCCGCATGAAGGCCCTGGCACGGAGTTACGTCTGGTGGCCCTCACTGGACAGAGACATCGAAGAATGGGTCTCCAGATGTGACCCGTGCCAAGTAGTATGCCCAGTGCCACCACAAGCCGAAACAGCGAAGTGGGAGACCCCCAGCAACCCCTGGTCGAGGATCCACATCGACTTCGCGGGTCCGATGCAAGGGCGACACCTCCTCATCGTGGCAGATGCCTTCTCCAAGTGGCTCGAGGTGGTACCCATGGCATCTACCACAACAGAAGCGACGATCTGGTCCCTGCGCCGTCTTTTCGCCACCCATGGACTACCGGATGTGCTGGTCTCCGATAATGGCCCCCAACTCACATCCCTGGCCATGGAGACATTCCTGGCAGGACTGGGCATCCGCCATGCCCTGTCCGCCCCGTACAGGCCGGCTGGAAACGGACAAGCGGAACGAATGGTGAGACTCACCAAGGAGGCGCTCACCAAGATGGGCACAGGCGACTGGCAGGAAAGAATAGACAAATTCCTCCTCACCCAGCACATCACGCCGCATGCCACCACCCACAAGAGCCCGGCCGAATTGTTGATGGGCAGAAGGTTGAGGTCACCATTGGACCGGCTGCACCCCCAATACAGCCCAGAAGTGACCGCAACGGCCAGCCGCCCACTTCGCACCTTCAGCAAGGGAGATTCGGTTTTCGTGCTAAACTTCAATGGCCCTCCTAAGTGGCTGAAAGGGAAGATAGACAGCACAACCGGCCCGAAGTCCTACACCGTGGAGCTGGAAGATGGACAGGTCTGTAGACGTGACATCGACCAGCTCCGGAAAAGGTGGGGGGGAGCACAAGAAAACCAGCCTGACGAGGGAGGCCTGCAACACCCCGATGAGGTAGGCCTGCAACACCCCGACGAGGTAGGCCTACAACACCCCGACGAGGTAGGCCTACAACACCCCGACGAGGTAGGCCTACTACGCCACGGCGAGGCAGACCACCGCCACCCCGACGAGGCCGGCCAAGCCCACTACCAGGCGCTGACACACCGACAGTCCAGAGTGGTAGACCGGGGCCAGCCGCATGGGGGATGGCAACACCAACCCAGCGAGGTGGGCACCCGGCACGACAGGGCGAGAGACTACCAAACCAGCCCACGAGTAGACCGGGACCTGCCCAGGGTGGAAGCATCACACCCCTCCAGCGAAGGCAACCCACGACAGCCCTGCCAGGGAGACCTCCACTCCAGGCAAGTAGACCGGGAACCATCCAAGAGGGGCACACCGCAGCGCATGGGTGAGGGTGGCACACAACACCCCGGCGAGGGGGACTCCCGCCCAGCACAGAGAACAACCCGGCAACAACAGTCCAGCCCAGATGACCCCAGACACCAACCTGCGGTAGACCAGGGACTAGGGCGAAGGGAAAGCCGACAACAACCTGGCCAGGGAGGCCTGCACCACCCCGGCAGGGGAGACCTCCACCGACCCACGGAGGTAGCCCCACAACGACATCCCGACCAGGTCGACCACCACCGACCCGACGGGGTAGGCCAACGTCAGCCCGACCAAGGTGACCTGCGCCACCCCTGTGAGGTCGGACATCACGACCCGAGCCAACACCATCCACCGCTGGCAGACTGGACCCGAGGGCACCGATCCAAACCAACCCCCAGACGACAGCGAGCCGAACCGCAGCCAAACTGCAGCACCCAGGAGACCAGGGAGGAGCAAGTGACAGCCTGGGACTTATCGAGACTCAGACGCTCTTCCCGGGTCAGAACCGAGCAGCCCCGATGAGGCGAGAGATCCACAGGCCAGGAGGAAGACCACCAGAACCAGCAATCCAAGGTTTGCGGTCCGGCCGGAGGCGCTGAGGGTGACCCCGCACACTCGCCAGCCGAACCGAGCCCGGTTCCGGGGAGGGAACCAGGAGACAAAGGAGCCCCGTCCATCCAGGTCGGGGACGAGGAAGAAGTGAGACTGCGCAGGTCAGCTAGGGTGCCGAGGCGTCCTACGTACCTGCGTGATTACGTGACTTTTATAAATGAACATTGACTATTTGCGGACTAAGAGGGGAGGAGTGTTATGTCCTTATAAGGACATCCGCCCGGATTGGCTGCCAGCCATCGGGCGGGAAAGTTTGAATCACTGTCAGGGGCGGTGCGACTGCCGGAGCGAATATAAGGAGAGCTCCAGCAGCACGCAGCCAGTCTTGCTACTGTTACTAAATAAAGTTATTAATGTAACGAACTGGTCGCGTCTTCCATTCCTGCGCCGATCTAACAGAAAGTCATATGATTCTAGCTGAGATGTCAGAAGAGGCATGGAGGAAGATATAGGCTGGTCATTTCAGCAGAAGGGAGCCTGGCAGTCCAATTTTGACGGTCCCAATTTTGTAATCATGTATGATGACTCCTCCAGATGTCAGTTCAAAGAAGGGTGAACCTGTTCCAGGCACTTCAGAAGAGGTGTGGGTCAATGGTTCCAAGTACTGACTGAGAGTGATTTGGCTGAAGCACAGCTGCAGCAGGACAGCCCTGAAGTTTCAAATGGGGAAAACATGCATTTGCATCTGGTTAGTGGTGATGAGGAATTGCCTTCTGCACCTGATTTGAGAACACGTAGGGCAGAGAAAAGGCAAAAGCAGTGAAAATCAGCCCAATTACTCATGAGGAGGCAGCCTTCTCCCTCTTGATGGAAAGCACCAGAAGCTGGCTATTTAGCACAGCAGACAGATAGAGATGATGCTGGGAACAATGTGTACATTTCGTATCTGTGTATTTCCAGGTCATTGTGATTCCAGCCTTGCCTTGGATTGACCCCGTGCCTTGACTTTGGATTGTGCCTTGTGAACTCTGGACTTGTCTTGCCTCATGCACCCTATTGCTTTGGGGATTTAGAATAGAATAGAACTGGAAGGGACCTTGGAGGTCTTCTAGTCCAGCCCCTGCTCAAGCAGGAGACCCTATACCTGTGATGGAGAACCTATAGCACGTGTGCCACAGATGGCACACAGAGCCATACATGTGGGCATGTGAGCCGTTGCCCTAGCTTGGCTCCATTGCGCATCCACACGCCAGCCAGCTGATTTTCGGCTGGCCCCTCCCATACCACCCCACCTTTCCCAAGAGTTTACACACAGCCCGTTTTGGATGCCAAGTACAGGGCTTGCATGGAGGCTCTGGGAGGGCATTTCCGGCCTCTGGAGGGCCTCCAAGGGGCGAGGAAAGCCATTTTTGCCCTCCCCAGGCTCCAAGAAAGCCTCTGGAGCCTGAGAAGGGTGAAAAACAGGCCTACCGGGCCCACCAGAAGTTGGGAAACCAGCCGTTTCCAGCCTCTGGAGGGCATCCGGTGGGGGGAGGTCATTTTCACCAGTAGTGGGTTTCAAAAAATTTTACTACCAGTTCTGTGGATATGGCTTGGTGGGCGTGGCATGGCTTGGTGGGTGTGGCATGGTGGGTGTGGCAGGGGAAGGATACTGTAAAATCTCCATTCCTACCCCACTCCAGGGGAAGGATACTGCAAAATCTCCATTTCCTTCTTTATCAGCTGGGACTTGGGAGGCAAAGAATAGATGGGGGTGGGGCCAGTCAGAATTTTTACTACCGGTTCTCCGAACTACTCAAAATTTCTGCCACCGGTTCTCCAGAACTGGTCAGAACCTGCTGAAACCCACCTCTGGTTTTCGCCCTCCCCATGTCCAAGAAAGCCTCTTGGACCCTGGGGAGGGAGAAAAATGGGACTACCAGGCCCACCAGAAGTCGGGAAATGGGCCGGTTCTGGCCTCTGGAGATTTCAGGGAGGCCTGCTAGGCTGAAAATCGGGTGCAGGAGGGTCGTGCGTGCATGCATGGGGGTGGGCGTGGGGTGCATTGAATTATGTGTGTGCTATTGTGTGCGCATGCACATTTTTGGCATCTGAGGAAAAAAAGGTTCACCATCACTGCCCTATACCATTTCAGATAAGTGACTGTCCAGTCTCTTCTTAAAAACCTCCAGTGATTAAGCATCTACGAAGTCTGAAGGCAATCTGTTCCACTGGTTAATTGTCCTCACTGCTAGGAAGTTTCTCCTTAATTCCAGGTTGCTTCTCTCCTTGATTCCAACCATTGTTTCTTGTCCTGCCCTCTGTGCTTTGGAGAATATTATGATACCCTCTTCTTGTGAAAGCCCCTCAAATACTGGAATTCTTCTATCATGTTGCCCCTAATTCTTCTTTTCTTAGTCTCCAGGCCTTTGATCATCTTAGTTGCTCTTCTTTGAACTTTTTCCAAAGTCTAAACATCTTTTTTGTAGTATGGTGCAGTATTCCAGGTGTGCTCTTACTAAGGCTTTATAAAGTGATACTAATACTTCACATGATTTTGATTCTATGCCTCTGTTTATACAACCAAGGATTGTATTAGCTTTTTTTATGCACACTGCTGGCTCATATTCAGTGAGCATCCACTAGGACTCCAACTGTGAGTAACTCTCACAGTTACTCTTTTTGAGCCAGGTTTTGCCTAATCTGTACTTATATCTTTGATTTTTCCTCCCTAAATGTAAAACTTTGCTTTTCTCCACATTAGAATTCCTTTTGTTGGATAGGGCTCATTGTTCAAGTTTGTTAAGATCTTTTTGGATCCTGAGCTTGTCTTCTGGGGTTTTTGGCTATTCCTGCCAGTGTAAGGATCGCCTCTCCTTCCAACTTAAAGTACGAACTCTTGAAACGTAGTTGTTCAAAAGGATTCTTTTATTAAGCAGAAGTGAAAACCATCCAGCTAAAGCACAATCTGAATGCCCTTAGGCAAAGCAGTAGGATTAAAGTGTTAGAGACCCCTTCCTTTAGGTCAGAATGCAGATTTCAGCCAATACACAAGTGTGAAGATGTTTTCTTTACTATTTCCTTTGAGAACCCGAACAAACATGCATTCCCACCACTTCCCTTTAAAGTGAGACAACCCACATGGCTATCATATAAATTCCTGCTGGTAAAGGGAATCTCAGGCTTCCTTGGCGCCAGGATATAGGTTGTAAAATATCTGATGACACAGGCCATGCTAGTAAATCGAATCCAAGTCCCCCCTTCCTTCACTTGAATGGCAGTATCACTTTTAGGGATCTGACATGCTACCCTCCTTAGAAAACAAAAGGGTCCACCTGTAAAAAAAAAAAAAAAAAAACAAATATACACAAGATTTCAAGATTTCATGATAGTAGATCAACAAGGTTTGTTAGGGTATTGGGAGTGAAATTTTCTCAGTAAGATTGGAGCCCTAATGTGGTGTTTAGCGACCCATTCATTCTGTGCTGATGGTAAATGTTTCCAAGCAACTAAGTATTGGACTTTCCCTTTGTGGATCCTAGAATCAAGGATTTCCTTGATTTCAAAGTGTTGTTCACCTTCAATCATGATGGGAACAGGTGATGTAGATGCAGGTGGTCTGAGGGATGAGATTACTTCTCGTTTGAGTAAACTGATATGGAATACTGGGTGGATCTGCCTGAGTGTCTTTGGAAGAAGTAGTTCAACTGCTACTGGATTGATGATTCTAGTGATGGGGAAAGGTCCAATGAACTTTGGCCCTAGTTTCTTTGATGGTTGTAATGATTTCAAGAATTTTGTAGATAAGTATACTCTGTCTCCAATATGAAAAGGTTTGGGTTCCATCCTTTTCTTGTCAGCTTGAATCTTAAAAGTTTCTCTAGCTTCCTGTAAGGCTAATCTAACCACTGGCCACGTTTTTTGCAAATTATCCATCCACTCCTTAAGTGAGGGGATGGTGGGTTCTTCTGTGGGTAGTTCAGGCATGGGGCTGAAATCCTGGCCTGTTGCTACTCTAAAAGGGGTAAAACCAGTGCTTGAATGTACAGCATTATTAAACACAACTTCAGCAAAAGGCAAAAGTTCGGTCCAGTTATCCTGTTGAAAATTAATGAAACATCTTAAATATTGTTCTAGTACCGAGTTCAAAATTTCAGAATTACCATTAGTACACGGATGAAAAGATGTGCTCAACCCCTGGCCAGTACCAAGTAAGCCCAAAAACGCCCTCCAAAAGTTGGAGGTGAATTGAGCCCCTCTGTCGGAGATGATCCTTTGTGGAGCACCATGAAGTCGATAAATGTGTATTAGGAATAGTTTGGCTAAGCTTTTAGCAGTTGGGATCTTTTGGCAGGGTATAAAATGTGCCTGTTTTGAAAATAGGTCTGTCACAACCCAAATAACAGTACTTCCCTCACTGTTTGGCAATTCCACGATTATATCCATAGCGATCTCTCTCCAAGGCGCTGCAGGTTCAGCTACCTTCTGCAATAGACCTGGGGATTTCCCCTGGCGTCTTTTAGCTGCTGCACAAATGGGGCAGCTAGCTACATAGCTTTCTATGTCCTTTTTTAGTGATGGCCACCAAAATTGTCTTTTAATCAGGTATAAAGTTTTCACAAACCCAAAATGTCCAGCTAATTTGGAGTCATGGCACCGTACCATTAAGCATAGTCTTTGGCTTGCAGGGACATACAACTTCCCCCCCACCCACCCAAGCCAAGCCTTCTTTCATCAGAAAGCTGGATTTGTTGTTCAAAAACCATTCATCAGTGGCCAATGCTTGTTTAAAATTTTGGGTGATGTCATTGTCTGTCACTGTTTCTTGTTTTTCCTGGGATCTGGTGACTACTTTAGTGGCTAGTTGACTGTTTTGTACTATAGGTTTGATTACGTCTGACCTTGCACGAATGTATTGCGGTTTTCTGGATAGCACATCCGCCAGAAAGTTTTTCCCCCCCGGGAGGTATTTTAGAGTACAATCAAACCGTTTAAAGTACTGAGCCCATCGTACTTGTTTTGGGGAGAGTTTCCTTGGGGTCTTTAGGGCTTCTAGATTTTTATGATCAGTCCAGACTTCAAAAGGGGTCTTACTGCCTTCTAGGAAGTGCCACCAGGTTAACAATGCCCAACGAACTGCATACGCCTCTTTCTCCCAAATAGCCCACCTTTGCTCAGTCTCATTCAACTTTTTGGATGTGTAAGCGCAGGGTTGTAGTTGGTCTTGCTCATTCTTCTGAAGCAGGACCGCTCCTATTGCCACATCACTGGCATCTGCTTATATGACAAATGGTTTCTCCATGTCCGGGTGTTGTAGAATTGGTTCTGCTGAGAACAGCCGTTTAAGTTTTGCAAATGCTGCCTGGCATTCCATAGTCCAGTTCAATGGTTGCTTTGGTTTAGGGTTGTCCTCCCCCTTTGTTTTTAAGAGCTTGGTGATGGGGAGGGCAATCTGAGCGAACGCAGGGATAAACTGGCGGTAAAAGTTGGCAAACCCCAGGAAGCTCTGTAACTGTTTACGTGTGCGTGGAGGGTCCCAATCAATACAGCCTGCACTTTTAGAGGATCCATCTCAACCCCCTGGTGTGAAATGCGGTATCCCAAATAGTCAATCTTCTCTTGATGGAATTCACATTTGGAAAGTTTGGCATAAAGTTTGGCAGCGCGGAGTTTGTTTAAAACTGCCCTGACTAGTTTTACATGTTCTGCTTTGGTCTCAGTATAGATTAAAATGTCGTCCAAATAGACCAGAACCCCGTTATATAAATGCTGATGCAGCACTTCATTTATTAACTGCATAAACACTGCAGGGGCTCCTTGTAACCCAAAGGGGAGCACCTTGAATTGGTAGCAGCTGAGGGGGGTGTTAAATGCCGTTTTCCACTCATCCCCTTCCTTAATTCTGACACGGTAGTAAGCCTCCCTTAAGTCCAGCTTTGAAAAATTTTTCCGTTTAGCGAGGTGTGCTAACATATCTTTCATAAGGGGGAGAGAATACACGTTCTGCACACTGATAGTATTAAGGTTTCGATAGTCAACACATAAGCATTTTGAACGATCTTTTTCCTCTCTAAACAACACTGGGGCTGCAATTTTTGGTCGGGCTGGCTCGATGAAACCCCTTGCTAGGTTTTTCTCAATGAATGTTCTCAGCTCTTCCAACTCCCTCGGTGACATGCTGTACATCTTGGGTTTAGGGAGTTTCGCGCCGGGTAAGATTTCTATTGCACAGTCAGTGGCACGGTGTGGGGGGGAGCTCATCTGAGGCTTTTTCACTAAAAACCTCAGCTAAATCCTTGTATTCTATGGGTATGCCCTCAGTTGGTGTGGCTTGACCAGGCATGGCTGTTTCTCGATTCTCTGCCCACTCAAGTCCTTTATGTGGATACTCAGCAAAAGTCACCTTCCTCTGAAATTTTATGATGCCTTGTTTCCAATTGAATTGTGGGTTCCATCTTTTTAGCCACGCAAGGCCCAGAACCAACGGCCATTCCATGCCAGGTGCCACTATAAAGGTAAGCCTTTCCTCGTGGCTTCCAATGCCTATATGTAGAGGCACGGTGGCCAGAGAAGCTGGCTCCCCTCCTGCTATTGACCCATCTAGTTGGCAGAAAGCAATGGGGGTTTTCAGCTTTCTTACGTTAATCCCTAACTTCCCTACTAAGGTTGGGCTGATCAAACAACGGGTGCACCCCGAATCCACTAGGGTGGGGATACTTATCTCCCTGTCCTGGTTTGGGATAAATAGTCTTAAGGGGAGGATAAGCGGTTTAATTGGTTTGCTTACCAGTGGCTCATCATCTGGATCGCTTCCGAACGAGTGTGATTCCTCCTGTTCAGATGCCAGGGTTTCTTCCCCAAAGAGGGGAGGGGATGGGACTTCTACGGTCTCCCTGCTCCTCAGGGCAGTCTCCTTCCCACGCTGACCCGGTTTTCCAGGACCCTCCCCCGGTGGGTGGTTCCGGGCGGGTGTTTGCGAATGACACTCTGCAGCTCGGTGCCCTTCTTTTCCACACTTGAAACAGGCTGAAGATCTCGGGGAGAATGCGGTTTGTGGTTTGTGGGGCTCTTGCTTCCATTGGGGTGAGGATTTCTTCCATGCTCGCCCCGCTCGATACTGGTTTCTGGCCATATCGATCTCAGCTTCTTCGGCGGTGACATACCATTCATGTAGGTCATTTGGTGCCCCTCGGGCCATGCAGGCATTGTATAGATCATCACTCAGTCCGTCCTTGAAACAGCTCACCAAAATATCTTCCGGCCAGTGCACATGACACGCGAGGTCCCAGAATTCTTCAGTATACTCTGCTACTGGCTGTCGCCCCTGCCTCACCACCTTAATGCGGTCACGTGCTTTGCGATCTGCCAGTGGGTCCTCGAACCGACGTCGCAGGGCCATCATGAAATGGTCGAAATTCTGCAGTTCTGGTGCGTTGGCATTATGTAGGGTCACCATCCATCTGGCTGTGGCACCCTCTAGGGCTAGGGTCACAACTCGCACTCGGGAGCCTTGGGTTTGGAAATCACGCCCATACTCTTGCATGTAGGTGAGCACATGTGCCACAAAGAATCCTAATTGTTGCGGATTCCCATCAAACTTCACCCCAAGAGGGGGAGTTTCTCTTTCCAGCTGAGGAGCCCGGGGTTGGTTGGGAATGGGCGCCGGGGTGCGTGCTGCCTGGAGGGTTTGCTGGGTCTTCTCCCGCAGCTGCTGCACCATCTGCTCGATAGGCGGCCTCCAGGAGGGGGGTGCCTCCCCTGGCATCATCCATGACTGCTGCCCTTTCAGTGCTCTTTGGTTGTTGTCCTGGCTCCCTTCGGATGTTAAGATTTTCCAAAGTCTCCATCACCAATTGGGTTATATTCCTCTTCAGATAGTCCTCCCTCAGGTGTGCTTCGATCAGCCCCCCCTGGTCAGTAAGGGCTTCTAGTTCCAGTTTCCACCCCGGGTTTCGGTTGCCACGGTTGAGGGTGACTCCTCTGGTTCTCTCATCCCAGCCATCTTTCTTCCCAATGCCAATTGACCAGCGGGGCTTTTCAGGATTCTTCAGGGTTACCTCATCCTCTCCGATGGGTTGCACGAGACAGGCATCCGACTGGGTGGCGGTTGCTGTCTCTCCCCAGCAATCGGTTTCTCCCAGCTCTCTGCTTTGTTCAGACATGGTTTGCAAGGTCCCCTCAGTAGAGCAAAGATTGCTTCTCTGGGTTGACCGTTTTGCAGATTGTGCTTTCTGTAAGGATCACCTCTCCTTCCAACTTAAGAAAGTACGAACTCTTGAAACGTAGTTGTTCAAAAGGATTCTTTTATTAAGCAGAAGTGAAAACCATCCAGCTAAAGCACAATCTGAATGCCCTTAGGCAAAGCAGTAGGATTAAAGTGGTAGAGACCCCTCCCTTTAGGTCAGAATGCAGATTTCAGCCAATACACAAGTGTGAAGATGTTTTCTTTACTATTTCCTTTGAGAACCCGAACAAACATGCATTCCCACCACTTCCCTTTAAAGTGAGACAACCCACATGGCTATCATATAAATTCCTGCAGGTAAAGGGAATCTCAGGCTTCCTTGGCGCCAGGATATAGGTTGTAAAATATCTGATGACACAGGCCATGCTAGTAAATCGAATCCAAGTCCCCCCTTCCTTCACTTGAATGGCAGTATCACTTTTAGGGATCTGACAGCCAGTTTAGTATCATCTGCAAATTTGATGAGTTCCCCTTCTATTCCCTCATCTAAGTCATTAATGAAGATATTGAAGAGTACTGGGCCTAAGCCAATACCTTGGGCACCTCAGTGCTTACTTCTTTCCATGTAGATGTAGTACTGTTAAGGACTACTCAATGAGTATGGTTTGTCAGCCAGTTACAAATTCATCTGGTTGTGATGCTGTCTATCCCATATTTTTCTAGCTTAGATTGTGGTCTACTTTGTCACCTTGCTAAAATCTAAGTGTACTATGTCCACAGTATTTCACTGGTTTACTAATTTAGTCACTATGTCAAAGAATGAAATAAGATTGGTTTGGCATGATCAGTTTTTAACAAACCCATGCTGACTACTAGTTAGATCTGTTTCTTATTACTTTTTCCATTATCTTCCCGGGTATTGATGTTAGGCTGATTGGTCTGTAGTTTCCTGGCTCTGTTTTTTTCTTTCTTTCCTTTTTGAAGATGGGAACCACATCAGCTGGTAGTTCCCTGGTGTTTTTTTAAAAAATGCACTACATCTTTAAAAAAAACTTTTAAAAGTTTTTTTAAAAGATGCACTACAATGGTTCTGAGATAACATCTGCCAACTCCTTCAGAACTCTGGGATGTAATTTGTCAGGTCACCGTGATTTATATTCATCTAGGTCAGATAGGTGTTCTCTTACTATTTTCTTGCTTATTTTAATTTTTATTTCTAGTTTGTCTTTTACAGTAGGTTTTTTTTTTTTTTTGGTACTGTAGGAAGTTAGCACCCACCCCACTGCTAGAAGAATGAAATATTCTAGGAAATATTAAAAAGGTAGAATATTATATTTTCCCTAAAGTAGAAACATGTTTCTAAAGACAAGCTCAGAGCCTCAGCTCCCTGCCCCTCCCCAGCAGATATTTTGATGGCAACCTACCTACAAGACAAAGGCTGGGCCAGCTTATCTACAACACAAAAGACCTTCATCCTCAGGACATAATAGGATTAGCCCTTTACCCACCTCACCACATGGTCCCATGGGAGTCTGATAACCAATCAGAATACATTTCTTACACAGGAACAAGAAGCTCCAAGGAGGGGCCCAAGAGAAGGAATAAATCTCTCTCTCTCTCTCTCTCTCTCTCTCTCTCTCTCTCTCTCTCTCTCTCTCCCTCCCTCCCTCCCTCCCTCCCTCCCTCCCTCCCTCCCTCTCTCATGTTCATTTTGCCCAGGACCTCAAAGCATGTGGTCTTGTCCATCATTAAACCATCTTTCCAAGCAGTCTCCATGTTTCCAGTGTCTGTCTTCCCACTTGGAACTGAATCCAGATGGACATTTTTCAAACATCAGTATGACATGGTTACTTTCACCCAAAGTTCTGGCAACTTCTATTCTCTCTATCATTTCTTCTCTATTAGTAAGAATTAGGTCCAGTACAACTTTACTTCTAGTTCTCTCCTCTACCATTTGGATGATAAAGTTGTTGGCTAGGTTGGTTAGGAATCTGTTTGATCTCCCCTTCATTGAAGAGTTGGTCTCCCAGTTGATACCTGGATAGTTAAAGACTCCCATTACTACTGCGGTATGCTTCCTACATACCATATTTTTCAGATTATAAAATGCACCGGTGTATAAGATGCATCAAGATTTCAAAGAGGTAAGCAAGAAAAAAAGTTTTTTGCCCTCCCTGACCCCCTTGGAGCACTCTGCAGGCCTCCCAAACCCTCTGCATGGCCTGTTTTAGTGAAAAAAAGGGCCTGTTTTTCACCAGTTTTTCACAAAAGCGGGAGCATTTTTGCCCTCCCTGTTATTTATTTATTTTATTTATTTTATTTTATTAAATTTCTATACCGCCCTTCTCCCGAAGGACTCAGGGCGGTGAACAGCCACAAGATAAAACACATAAATACAAAAATTTAAAATAAATTAAAAACGAATTAAATAATTTGGCTGAATTTAAAATACCCCATAATTTAAAAACAAATTAAAATTTACATTTAAAAGGGGGAGAAGATTTAGGCCAGGCCAGCTTGATGAAATAAAAAAGTCTTAAGCGCACGATGGAAGGTGCGCAGATCCAGGATCCTCCGTGTCTCTGGGAGGAGCTCGTTCCAGATTGTTAGATTTGGTGATAGAAGAGATGGACACAGTTCTTCAGTAACAACAGCTCTTTAATAGTAGACCAGTACAACCCAACAACTTGCTTGTCTGGCAGTGTCCTCTTTTATAGCTGATGGCTTAGCCAATGAGATTCAAGTATCTTCCCCTATTTGGAGGACCTGAGTGAAGCCTACAGCTCACTTCCTTACTTCCTTATATGGTATATAACACCCCTCCCTTCCTAGAACAAATTTACAAATTTATATGTTTACAAATGTAATCACGCAGTTAGGCGGGGCTAGTGCGAGTCCTAGTTGACCTGCGCAGTTCAGTATGGTCCTGGGCATCAGCCTGAGAGGGTGGATTAGTTGCTGTCTCTAAGCCAGCCAATGGAATCTCCTGGAACACGTCTTTGGGCGTGGCGTGGACTGGAAGGCCCAACCCCTCTGGAGATCTGCGCTGGAGTCTTAGTTCCACAGGTGGCTGTTCAAGCTGCACAATTGGATTTGAGTCAGTGTTAGACATTGGATTTAACAGTTTAGTACAGTCATGGATTGGCCTCTGGTTGGTTTGAGCTAGGTCTGGTGTTCGGAGTGGAGAATTAGAAAGTCGGCCTCAGAGTTGGTCCAAGTGCCGACGCCACAATCTTCCGTCCTCTAATTTGACTTGATAGGAGCGAGGACCAGATATTTCTACAACCATGCCAGGAATCCAAAGGGTGCCCCCCGCATAATTGTGGGCATAGACCTTGCCCCCAATTTTGAATTTCTGAATTTTTCCTGTTGAATCGGGTGGAGTATCAGCAATGTAATTTGGGTGCAATCGATCCAATTGTGATTGGAGTCTCCTACCCATGAGGAGTTCTGAAGGGCTTCTGTTGGTGGCTGCACATGGAGTAATGTGCTGTACTAATAAGAATTTATCAATTCTTGCCTGCCAATCCCCAGGTCCCATTCTAGCCAAGGCTTCCTTAGTAAATCTCACTAATCGTTCGGTCTGCCCATTACTGGTTGGATGAAATGGTGCCACTAGGGCACGTGTGATTCCCAAGTTGGCTAAAAATGCTTCAAATGGGATGGCCATCAATTGTGGGCCATTATCCAAGACTAGCACATTGGAGAGACCATGGGTGGTGAAAAGCTTTCTGAGTGCCTTGATTGCGGCCTTGGCAGTGGTCGATATCATTAGGATTACTTCTAACCACTTGGAGTAACGTCCACCACAATTAGGAACATTTGTCCCTTAACTGGCCCTGCGAAGTCAATGTGCACTCGGGCCCAAGGCGCCTCGGGGGGGGGGGTGTCTCCCATGTTTTTGGTGGAGCAACGGGTGGAGCCAGATGGGATTCCTGGCACAGGGAGCAGGTGGCAACCCATTCCATTTTCAATCCATTTTAGGCCACCAGATGTAACTCCTGGCCAGGGCTTTCATCTGGACTATATCAGGATGCCCAGCATGCAAAATTTCTAACACCTCCTTTCTTAGCATGGAAAGTATAACCACCCTTTCCCTCCATAATAAACAACCCTTTAACACAGACAATTCATTTCGGCATGAAAAATAAGGCTGTGCTGACTCCAACAATGGTTTGCCAGGCCAGCCCCTCCATGCATAGTTTAAAATTTGCAATAGTTCAGAGTCCTTAGCAGTAAGTTGAGCAATTTCAGCCACGGTGACGGGACCCGCAGCAATGTCCTCAAGCAGGAGAACCTGACAGACCGGCACAGGGTCCTCAACCAAGGCAGGCAGGAGGCAATGGCTAAGGGCATCTGCATGCCCCAGGGACTTTCCAGGATGGTGAACAAGCCGGTAGCTGTAGGCAGCGAGGAACAGCGACCAGCACACTATCCGGGGGTAGTATGTTTGGGGTCAGGCGGTCGCCAGCCAACAAACCCAGCAGGGGCTTGTGGTCTGTCATGAAGGTGAAATGTCTACCATACAAATAGTCATGGAAACGCCAGACCCCAGCAACTGCAGCTAACGCTTCTCTGTCCAGTTGGCTGTAATATTGCTTGGCGGAAGACAATGTGCAAGAATAGAAAGCAAGAGGAGCCTCCCAGCCACTAGGAACCTGGTGGCTGAGGACAGCCCCAACCCTGAAAGGTGAAGCATCGCAAGTCAAAATCAGGGGCAGGGAGTCACTGTAATGCACCAATTTATTTATTTATTTATTTATTTATTTATTTATTTATTTATTTATTTATTTATTTATTTATTTTTTATTTATTTATTTTCAATTTATATACCGCCCTTCTCCCTGAGGACTCAGGGCGGTGCACAGCCAGAATTAAAAACATGAAATACAAATATTAAAAACAATTAAAATCTATATAAATTTGGCCCAAAAATTTAAAAAACCACAAACCAATTAAACATTTAAAAATTTTTAAAAATATTAAAAATTTCTTCCTAAGCCAACCTGGCTTGCTGGAAAAAGTGGGTTTTAAGGGCACGGCGGAAGGCACTGAGGTCTTGGATTCTCCTTATCTCTGGGGGCAACTGATTCCAGAGGGTAGGTGCCCCCACAGAGAAGGCTCTCCCCCGGGGGTCACCAGCCTACATTGTTTGGCTGATGGCACCCTGAGGAGGCCCTCTCTGTGGGAGCGCACGGGTCGCTGGGAGGTCGTCGGTAGCAGCAGGCGGTCTCAAAGATAGCTAGGCCCTATTCCATGGAGCACTTTAAAGGTGATAACCAACACCTTGAAGGGCACCCGGAAGACCACTGGGAGCCAGTGCAGCTCGCGCAGGAGCGGTGTTACATGGGAGCGCCATGCTGCTCCCATCACTACCCGCGCTGCTGCGTTCTGGACCAGCTGGAGCCTCCGGGTGCCCCTCAAGGGGAGCCCCATGTAGAGAGCATTGCAGTAGTCAAGGCGAGAGGTGATGAGGGCGTGAGTGACTGTGCACAGGGAATCCCGATCAAGAAATAATAAATAAACTGTCAGAAGTCAGCAGGTTCTTTACGGCAGTGAAAGCAGCCGCCTCGGCTCGGCTCCATATCCAGGAAGCCTTCTTTCCCAGCAGCCTATGTAAGGGTTCAGCCACAGTGGCCTTATGTCTCAAAAATATGCTATAAAAATTTAGCAACCCTAGAAAGGCTTGCAGCTCCTGCTTATTTTGGGGGGTGGGGGCATTCCTAATGGCGGCAATTTTGGATTTAGTTGGGTGAATCCCTGAGCTGTCGATCATGTATCCCAGGAATTCCATCCTGGGACAGCAATGTGGCACTTTTCACGCTTAACTTTAAGACCCGCCTCCCTGAATTTGGTCAGGACAGCCCTAAGGTGGGAGAACAGGATCAGTTTATTGGTAGCAGACACCAGGATATCGTCAAAATAGGGCACCACCCCAGGGATGCCTTGCAAAATCCATTCCATGAGGCTTTGGAACAGTCCTGGTGCCACACTGACACCTAATTGCAAGCAGCGGCACTTAAATGCACCCCTGTGGGTGACAATTGTTTGTGCTTCGGCCATGCTGTCATTGACCAGCAACTGCTGGTATGCTTGCGCGAGATCAAGTTTTGTAAATGTAGTCACAGTTCCCAATGAGTGCAGCAAATGCTGAACAATGGGAAAAGGATAGGCACTCTGCTGCAAGGCCTTATTGATTGTACACTTGTAGTCTGCGCAGATGCAGACCGAGCCATTAGCTTTGACTGGCATGACTATTGGGGTTTCCTAACGGGCATGATCCACCGGCTCAAGGATTCCCTAGGCAATTAAGTTATCTAGTTTCTTATCTATTTTGGGCCTAATTGCAAGGGGTACCCTTCTCGGTTTAATCCTAATTGGAGCCACCTTGGGATCTAGGCTGAAGGAAATAGGCATTCCCTTGTACTTGCCTAAGCCGTTGCTGAAGATGTCCTCAAACTCTTTGACGAGGTTGTCGGTGCCGTCATCCAACATGCCCAGGGCCTCAAACTAGTCCAAGCCGAGCAGGCTTGGCAATGCTCCTTCGACCACAGTGATCTATAAGGGGCCTGCAAAACCCCAAAATTGCACCCGGAACTTTCCGCTGCCTACTACGGGGATACGGTTCCCCTGATAGTCTTTTAGTTGTATTCATTATGGCCTCAAGTACTTCTTTTTCAAGTTCAGGATTGTCTTTTTCATCGTGTCCCATGCAACAATAGTCAGAGACGATCCCCTATCTATTTTCATTTCACACTCTGTCCCCTTGATCAGGACGGTAACGTGGATCTTTTTTTCTGTCAATCTGGTTTGTCTTATGTTGGTCTGGTACGCCTCTCTGTCAGCCACAGGAGATCTTGCCTTCCGTGCGGTCTTCTCTTTTCTACTGTTTCGGTAGTGGCAGGTTGCGGTTTAGCCCTGAATGCAGATGGCATGCTTGCATGGCAGACTCTAGCCAGATGCCCTTTACAGTCACACCTCTGGCACACAGGGTCTTTGAATCTGCATGCTGCTCTGGAATGTGGCCCTCCGCATCCTGCACACAGGGGTTGCCTCCTATCTGCATTGTAGTAGGCTTTTTCCTTTTCGTCTTGGAGTCAGTAGATGTCATTTTCGTCTGCAGAAAATGCACTCTCCTGATGCACTGCGACATTTGGACGTGAAGTCAGCACGTTTCCCACTCTTTGCAGGGCTGCAGCTGATTTCTGCAAGTTCTCTGATGCTCTGGCCTCGTCTAAGGCCGTTTGTAGAGTAAGGACCGGCTTGGCTAACAACTGCCATTGTTAGCTCTCACTCTGCTGATGAGTTGTTCCAACAACACATCCTCCAGCTCTTGGAACTTGCAATATGCGGCGGCTTTTCTGAGCGCTACTACATAGTGGTTCACCAATTCCCCTTCTTCCTGCAGTCTGTGGTGGAATGTGGCCCTCCGCATCCTGCACACAGGGGTTGCCTCCTATCTGCATTGTAGTAGGCTTTTTCCTTTTCGCCTTGGAGTCAGTAGATGTCATTTTCATCTGCAGAAAATGCACTCTCCTGATGCACTGCGACATTTGGACGTGAAGTCAGCACGTTTCCCGCTCTTTGCAGGGCTGCAGCTGATTTCTGCAAGTTCTCTGATGCTCTGGCCTCGTCTAAGGCTGTTTGTAGAGTAAGGGCCGGCTTGGCTAACAACTGCCATTGTTAGCTCTCACTCTGCTGATGAGTTGTTCCAACAACACATCCTCCAGCTCTTGGAACTTGCAATATGCGGCAGCTTTTCTGAGCGCTACTACATAGTGGTTCACCAATTCCCCTTCTTCCTGCAGTCTGCGGTGGAATTTGCACCTTCATACAAATTTCAACTGCACTAGAGCATAATGAGCTTGTAGTGGGTTTTGTAGGGTGGCCCACAGTACCACTTGAACCGTGACTGGTTTGACGAGTGCCTTTGCCATGTCAAACACGTCCATTCCGCAGTAGCTAAGGAATAGTGCTCACTTTCGATTGTCGGGTAGACCCAGGAGGTCGTTCGCCTCCATGAAGCACTCAAAGTGATTCATATAGGAATCCCAATGGTCAAGCGCTGGGTTGAACGGAGCAGGCAGTGCATATGCGGTCATCATGCTGGCAGACGTTGATTCTGCAGGCAGCAAGCAATGCCGGTTCCACTTTTGCTCCGCTGGGACTCTGGTCTACTTGTCCTGATTCTTCTGTTCCCACCTTCATTGCCAGTGTTAGGTTCAGTGATAGAAGAGACGGACACAGTTCTTCAGTAACAACAGCTCTTTAATAGTAGACCAATACAACCCAACAACCTGCTTGTCTGGCAGTGTCCTCTTTTATAGAGAGCTGTCAGACGGCTTAGCCAATGAGATTCAAGTATTTTTCCGCCTATTTGGAGGACCTGAGTAAAGCCTACAGCTCACTTCCTTACTTCCTTATATGATGTATAACACTCTCCAGCCCACAGGAGCACTCTGCAGGCCTCCCAAAGTCTCTGCATGCCCTGTTTTTGTGAAAAACGGGCCCATTTTGGGGTAAAATGGAACCCGCAGGGTGGACAAAAGGACAAAAATGGCTGTATTCAGTGTATAAGATGCACCAACATTTCCACCCTCTTTTGTGGGGTGGGGGGGAAGTGTGTTTTATACTCCTAAAAGTATGGTACATTTGTTAATTTATCTATTTCTTCTGATTGATTGGGTGTCCTGTAATATACACCTATTGCAATGTCACTTTTCCCCCTTTTATATTGACCCATATACATTCTGGAGGGGTTTTATCTTTGATCATGTGCATTTCTGTAGATATGTAGTGGTTTCTCACGTATAGTGCAATTCCACTTCCTCTTTTTGTTGATTTGTTTCTTTTGAACAATTTGTATCCATCCATCAGTACATTCCAGTCATGGGTTTCATCCCACCAGGTTTCTGTAATGGCAACTATGTCATACCTACTGTCAGGTCCCAGATATTTCTACAGGGACATTGGCATTTTGGTGGGAGGGAGGGGGGAGGAATGGAGTGATTTCTATATGAAGTTTCCGTTTCTGTTTCTTGCATTTCTGTGTTAATTTCTATGTGAAGTTTCTGTTTCCAGAACTGCAATTTCAAGAGTCCTGCTTTCTTGGGAAGATTGGAGAGGCAAGACCTTACACCTACCCTCATGTACTATTGCTTCTAGTTCATCCTGTTTGTTCCCCAAGCTTTGAGCATTTGTACACAAGCATTTAAGACTTTTATGTCTGTCCATGGGTATGGTTACTGCATCT
This sequence comes from Pituophis catenifer annectens, assembly GCF_029215685.1. Taxonomy (NCBI): domain Eukaryota; kingdom Metazoa; phylum Chordata; class Lepidosauria; order Squamata; family Colubridae; genus Pituophis; species Pituophis catenifer. The sequence goes on from NW_027256887.1 coordinate 36,643,065, forward strand.
CCTAATTGTTGTTTGAGTTTTTCTTTTTTCTCATCACTCCTTACCTCATTGTTTTATTTGTTTTCTTGGAATTTATGATTGTTTTTGTGTTCTAGAGATTCTAAAGATTGGTCACCCTCCCCTCTCAATTTTAGTTTAAAGCTCTTCTGATGAGTTGGGCCAGTCTTTTTCTGAGTACATTTTCCCCTGTTTTCTTTTTTTTTTTATTGAAAAAGTTTTTCAAATACAGATTTTTCCCCCCTTCCCCCCCTCCTCCCTAACCCCCCTCCCCCTCCCCTCCCCCTGTGGCTTCTCCAGAGTAAAACCCAAATTAATAACAGATTATATAATACTTTACCATCCTTTTTACTCCACCCCCCATATGCTGACCCTTTCTTTCTAACAATATTAATATATCCCCTTTAAACTATACATTTCAAAGCAACATTCAGCTGTAAAATTATATAACAAATCCTAATTTGGCAATTTCAGCTCATAATCTATCCATTTCCTCCTCCCCCATGCATATATCTCTTAATTCAAATCTTTTATGTATATTAATATAGCATAACATCCCTTTTCCTAAACTAAACAATCAGTAAGCTAACCTATCTCCACCCTTCTAACAATATTATTATATCCTCCTTATTCTATACATTTCAAAGCAACATTCAGCTGTAAAATTATATAATAAATCCTAATTTAGCAATTTCAACTCATAATCTATCCATTTCCTCCTCCCCCATGCATATATCTCTTAATTCAAATCTTTTACATATATTAATATAACATAACATCCCTTAACCTAAACTAAACAATCAGTAAGCTAACCTATCTCCACTCACTTTCCTACAGGTCTACCATACATAATATTTTCGATATCTTTGTTCTTCTGCCCACACCACTAAAAAATATTTCCATATATAAATAAAATTCTCAAATGACTTTAAGCTTGTAATCCATATAATATCTTCTGTGATGTCTTTCAACTGGATTGTTAATTTCATCACCCATGTTAGGGTAACATCAAATTCTAGTTCCAACAGTATGTTCAATATCTTCAATTACCATCTGCCCCCATCAATAGTAAGTATTTTCGTATAGCAAAAAAGTAACCCGAGTGACTTTATATTTGTATTCCATATAGTGTCTTTTGTAATGTCTTTCATCTAGATTATTCATTCCAACCACCGTGTTAGGGTAACAACCAGATCTTCTGCATGCCCCAATCCCATAATTCTCTTGCCTTGTAACTCAGCATAAACATAATCCATTTGTCAAAGAATCCAAAATAGAAAGTTCCAATCCACTCAATTTAAGGCCATCTTCCACACCCCAAGAGTACAGCACTGCAGAGATCTGTCACTCTCCTCAAGATAATATAAACCAATACTTTGCCTCAACTATATTTTCATATATTCAATCATCTCTTAAGTAACTGGCATTACACTGTTGTTTAGTCTAAACATTTTTATTTTTGTAGGACCTGCTTCTTCTTTTCTTAACTTTTTGTGGCTTGGTTTCCTTTCTATGAGTTGTATATCAACTGTTTGATTTCCATGCTGGTCTGTAGCTTGATAAGTCATCACATTAGAATCCAAAGCCGCCTCTCTTGTATTTATAGGTAATCCAACTATAACCTCTAAAGGAGAATCCAGAAGCGGCTCGTCCACAAAGGCCTCTGTAGCTTGTTGTTTTTCTGTTACCTCCACCACCATCTGCTTAGCCTGAATTTCAATCTCTTGTTGATTTTGCTTTTCTTTATTCCCCTCATGTGTTATACATGGAAATGTTGAACCCATTTTGAAAACCTTATCATAAAATTCTTCCGTTTTTTCAACAGTATTTAGTTGATATCTTTCTCCTTGATATCTCAATATTATACCAACTGGAACATCCCACCTAAATGGGATGTTTTGTTTCTTTAGCTCAGTCACCAAAAATCCAAAATCCTTTCTATCTTTTAACATCTTGGGCGGTAGCTCTTTAAATATCCAAATCTTCCTTCCATGCATTTCAAGAGTGGAGTTAAAAGACTTTTGCACAATATCATTTCTTATTTCTTTATCAGTAAAATAGATCACCACATCTCTAGGCAGCTGCCTTTGCTTTGCCACCCAAGAATTAACTCTGTAGGCTTTATCAATCTTGCAGGATACCTCTTCAGGACTAACCTTTAAAATCCCAGCCAGAACTTCAGCAGACATCTTTCTCAAATCTTCTCTTTTATCTTCCTGTATTCCGCAAATTCCATAAATCTGAATTGCATCATTATGACTTCATTTTCAATCCTTTGTTTTATATTATCTGCATTGTAAGTCTTGTATTCAGCTTCCTTTATTTTTGGCTCTACTCCTGAGATATTTTCTTGAATCATTGTTAAATCATTTTCAATTCTTTGTATTTTATTATCCAAATTATGAATCTTGTAATCAACTTCCTTCATATTAGACTCTATTTCTGAATTAAACTTTTCATCCATCTTTATCATTGCGTCTAAGAAACTTATCATATGTTTCTGCATCTGCAAACTCAAAACTTGTTCATGTGGTTTATGAATGGGGGAGACCCCCCACAGCTTGGTTGTCTGGCTTTGTGAGTTTTAACGCCATCCTGCCACACAAGCAGATTTTTTTTCCTTTTCCTTTTTTCCCCTTTAAAGAAGAAGACTTCTCTCCAAACAATATCAATATCAAGTCTCTAAGAAGGAAGAAGCATGAAATAAGAATTTTTCTCTTCACTTCTAGCCAGCACTGTTATCTCAGTTACTTTGTAACATATTAAACTAGTCAAACGGAAGGACTTTCACTTTCAGCTCTTCTCAAGCCTCAGCCAGTCGCCATTTTAAACTTTCTTTTTTCCCCCCTTCCACTCTTCTTTGCTTTTAAAGTCAATCTTAGGGTTGTTAGAAGTACTTGCAATTTAGGGTCCCAGGTCCAGATTTCATCCTTCTTATTCAGAGAGTCTGTTAATTTTCGTTGGTTGGTCTGGTCCCATCGCCTGGCTCTGCAAGGTGCAGAGTTCGCCCGAAGCCTGGAGCAGCGGCGAGGAGAATAGGGAACCTCATCCTGCTTCCGCCCCAGAGGTAAAAAAGAACTCTGGGGACTTTGCAGAGGGCTCTACCTGCCCTTGCCGGCTCTGTCTCACATTTCCTTACGGAAATGGAGTTTTTTGAGCCGCCTTTCAGGTGTAAAGGTGGCTCTTTACGGGCAACAGGGCTGGCAGTCTCAAAGGACCGTCTGGCGGCGACGGAAGCCAGACCGGACCATTTTCCCCTGTTTTCATGAGGTGCAGCCCATCCTTGCCAAGAATTCTTCGTGTAGTTATGCACAGGAAACCAAAGTTCTCTTGGCGACACCAATCCTTTAACCAGTGGTTTATTTCTAGGATTCTTTTTCCCCTCAATGGGTATTGACCTTTTGTTGGAAGTACTGATGAGAACACTACTTGTACTCCTAGATCCTTAACTTTGTTGCCTAGTTGCTTATAATCTCTCAATATTGTACTCAGGTTCTTTGTTGTGTCATTCGTCCCAATGTGAAGAAGGAGGAAAGGGTAGTAATCTGTGGGCCTAATTATTTTGCTTAGGTTCTCAGCCACATCTTTGATTTTTGCTCCAGGGAGACAATATATCTTCCTTGATTGTATGTCCTGTCTGCATATGGCTGTTTCTGTTCCTTTGAGAATAGAATCTCCTATCACCAATACTCACCTTCCTTTTGGGGGGGGGGATGCAGTCTGGAGTGCTTTTCTGTTTATCTCAGGTATGTTTGTTGATGTGACTTTTTAAGGGATATTTGATGCTGTCTCTTTTCTAGGTGTCTGCATGTTTTCTTGGAGGGGGAGGCTGAAGGGGAGAAATCAATTTTAATGGGGCTGTTTCTGGTTGGGTTTGCTGGTTCTTTTAAAGGTAAAAATGTTTTTTTTTCTATCCTTTTTTCTGCCTTTTTGTGCTCATTTTTCTACCTTGTTGGTTACTATTATGTTAGTTTTATTTAGCTTTTTATTCCCTATTTTTTCAGTTTTTGAGCTCGAATTCCTCCCTACCTTATTGTTTAAGATTTGCCTTATTTATTTGATTGATCTTCATTAATCCTGTTCTTCCTTGATTTCTAATGTTCCACTCTTATCCTTGTTATTTGCCTATTTATTTATCTTTTATTTTCTATCCTGTATTTATTTTTATTCTCTACTGGGGTCTTCCCTCCCTTCCTATTGGGACCTCAAGTTTAATTGTTGCTTTCACTTGCGTCATTCACTGCTCTGGCCTCTTGTTATTTTCTCTGCCAGCTCCCTTCTGTGCTTCAGTGCTCAGATATTTTCAGCCTTGTCTCTGCTCTGGTCAGCTCTCTTGGCCTACTGTTCAGCTTTCTGCCATCTGGTCTGCTTCGCTCAGCCTGCCACTCAGCTTTAGAAATCAGAACTCAGTGCACCTCTGCTGCTGTTCTGCCTATCTCTGCTGCTAAAGATCTCCCCTCCACCAATTCTGCTGCTGCTGCATTTCTCCTCTGCTCCGATTCTGCCACCTACAATTTCTCACAGCCACCGGTTCCCTTTGTTGGATGGGTTGCTCCAGGCCCTTTGTCCTCTGCCAGATGGGTTGCTGGGAAGGGCTGCCAGGCTAGCAGGAGGCAGGGGGGCTGCTGATCTCACTGGAGTGGGAATGTTGATCAAGTCCTCCACATGGGGCAGGTCACTGGGGAGCACTCCCAGGCTGGATGTTCATAGGGGGAGGGCTGCAAAAGTCAGGCTGCCTTTAGCTTGCTAGGCCCTGGGGCCTGTGATGCCTGACTGTCCCCTTGAGCCTAGATTGGAGTTTGGTTCTAGGCTCGTGATGGCGAACCTATGGCATATGTGCCCAAGGTGGCACGGAGAGCCATCTTTCTGGGCACGTGAGCTGTCACCCAACTCACTTGCAGCTGTGCATACATGCATGCCCCAGCTAGTGTTCAGGCTCTGGTGTGCATGCGTGCAATTCAGGGGACCCAGCTGGTCTTCAGAGCTCTCCTGTGCATGCATGCACAGATGGTATTCACATGTGTGGATTGCACGCACGGAAACCATGCACATGTGCAGATGGTGTGATTGCACATGCAGTGCACTGGGGGGTGTATGCGAAAGTCATGCACATATGGTGTGGTTGCACGTGCAGTGCACAGGGGAGGAGCCACATGGAGCGTGCAAAGTGCGTACCTGTTCAGCACTTAGTGAGTAAAAGGTTCACCGCCACTGGTCTAGGCAATTACCAAATATACTGTTAATCATCAGTTCACTGCCTCTAACAGCCTTCCTTCTTGTCTGCTGTTCAGCCATCAATTCGCTGCTCTCAGTTGCCTCTTTTCCAGCGTTGGGCTGCTTAGTTGGGCTCCTGAGATGGATCTGTTGTTCTCTGTTGCTGGCTGCCTCCAACTCAGCGTGAAGCCATTCATTCACTGCACTGCTGTTTTGCTGGCATTTTCCTCCTTAACCCCAATTTCTTCTTTTCTTTATCCTTTCTATCTTCCCTGTCTAATTTTCTGTTCCTTTTTTCCTCCCTTTCCCCCCTTCTCCTTATACGTTCCTACTTAATTTAGTAACTTCTCTCCCTGTGATCTGATACTGTTTCCTTCACTGCCACCATCTTGAGATCAAGATTTAATTTTTCCTAGTGGATTTATCTTGTTTGGGAAATTTTCAAGGGCCTTGTGGACTCACTGGCCATTGCTCTGTGGACAATGTCAGAGCTCAAGAAGAGGATTTTAGATCTTCATGTGGTGAGGGGGATGTAAGTTGCCCAGGTTTGCTACTCTTTCTGCTACTAGCATCTAAACTTTCCACCCAAAATCAGTTCAGTAAGTATATTTTCCCATTACATTTTTCAGCCACTTTTTTGCTTAACGAAGGCCATTCTAAGCACACATTCCATGTTCAGAATCCCTTGATTTAAAATGCAGGAAAAATACAAATGCTACATATTTTGACAGCTATAGTCCTGACTTAAATAGAATGATTTACAGCAGTGGTGAAATTAAAAAATTTCCCCTACAGGTTCTGTGGGCATGGCTTGTTGGGGGGAGGTCATGTGACTGGGTGGGTGTGGCCAACTCGACATCACTCACATCGAGGGGCTCCTCACCGGCCCCTCCCCTCCCAGCCACTCCTTGTCACGAATGGCAGGAAAATGGGGAGGGGAATAGTCCTGCCTACCATCCTTCCCTCAGTCTGTGCTGAGATTGTGGAATGGACAACAGGCAGGAAAATCCCCTTCCCCATTTTCCTGCCTTTCACGAAAAGAGTTCTATTCCAGCTGTTCCCCCCGTCCCCCTCCCTCCTGGGGACTAAAGGGACAGGCTGCAGCAATTCCTTTGTGAATGGAGGGAGAAAAGTTAGGATTTTCTCTGCTGCATTTAACGTTGAATTCTGTGGCAGAGAGAATGCTAACTTTTCTTCCTCCATTCACAACAGAGCTGCTGCTCCCTTTATGGTTCCCCACTGGCCCCCTCCCTCCTGAGGACTACCTTAAAAGGAAAGGCTGCAGCAGCTCCATTCTGAATGGAGCGAGAAAAGTTAGAATTCGCTCTGCTGCATTTAACATTGAATTCTGTGGAATATTGAGCAGACGGAAGAGGTGAGCGGCCACTGGCAGGGCATGGGTGGGGCCAACAAGGGGTGATTACTACCAGTTCGGGAACCAATGCCAATAATCCCTAGCGGTTCATCCGAACTGGTCTGAACCGGTCAGATTTCACCCCTGATTTACAGGCTGCTGTTGAGACATATAGTATCAACTATTGATAGATGAAGTATGCTTTGTCTTATTAAGGATATTATTGATCTGCATAAGATATTGGAATGATATAATCTATAAGAATATGGATCAATTTTGTGATTGAAAGTTTTGCTCCTTGGTAACTGTAATGATTCAGCGATTAAAGATACTGAGCTTGTCAGCTGGAAATCTGACAGCCCTGGACTATCATGCTAGAGGTGAGCTCTCATTACTTGCCCAAGCTCCTGCCCACTTGGCAGTTCAAAAGCATGTAAATGCAAATAGATAAATAGGTACCACTTTGGTGGGAAGGTAACAGTATTCTGTGTGTATAAGAGCCTTCGTGGCGCAGCAGACTAAAGTGCTGTTAAATAGCACCAGCTGCTTGCAATTACTGCAAGCTCAAATCTCACCAGGCTCAAGGTTGACTCAGCCTTCCATCCTTTTGAGGTAGGTAAAATGAGGACCCGATTTGTGGGGGCAATAAGCTGACTTTGTATAAAAAAGAACACCGCTTGGGGGGGCCGAAAGCCCTACTAAGCAGGTATATACAAAAGTATGAAGGCAATTGCTTAACGCATTGTAAGCTGCCCTGAGTCTCCGGAGAAAGGCGGCATATAAATTGAACCAATAAATAAATAAATAAATAAATAAATAAATAAATAAATAAATAAATAAATAAATAAATAGTCATGCTGGCCACATGACTACAGAAATGTCTTCAGACAATGCTGAATCCTTTGGCTAGGAAACAGAAATAAGCACCACCCCCTAGAGTCGGACAGGGGGAACCTTTACTTTTACTTTTGATACAATACCAAATCTCATCCCAGGATGCTAGGGCAGATATTTCAGACATCCCATGTAGAAAGATGAAGCAATTTGATTTTAGCTCCAGGACAGAAAAAGTGATGACATTTACCCTGGTGTCCTATTTAGACCACTAGAAATAAAACTGATGAACTTTTTATATATTTCCAAGTAAATAAAACAAATATTTCAGCTTCATTCTAAATATACTCCATGAAAGAGAAGTGGTATTCTTATTCCAGAGTATTCCATTTTATAACACTAAAGTTATTTCAGAGGAAAAATGAACAGAAAATATATTATTTTCATTCTTCAATAAAACAGTAAGTCGTATGTAGCTAAACAATGATAATTACATTTTATTTCTCATTATCTGTGTTTTATGGAAATGTTCAGGGCTTGACCTCCCAGAATGCTTGCTTGTCTCATTGTTGTCACTGTTTTTGTTAGTAATCAGCTTTATATTAATTAACAAGTATTTCTGTCATCCTTATCTTGAGCAGAAACTGCAAAATGAAAGCCTGCTGGAGAATAATTGCACAGGAGTAGGAGAGCAGTTCAATTACAGTGAAAGGAATACATTAAACTGAGCATATGTACATCAGCAGGGTTGAAGAGTTAATATAAAACTTCCTTCACTATTAGGTTTATGCTAGAATCCTAACTGAAGTAGTTCTGGCATGAAAAACAAAAATATGAAAATACAAAGAAAAATAAATCCTTTTGAACTGCATCATTTAATTCCTTTCATTGCTGCTTTTTATATAGAGTATTTTCCTCTTTTTTAGTGCCAGCTGTGTACATTTTACATATAAATTATAATATCCACAGCTAGGAAAGTGTGAATCAGGCAGAGTGGGGGAAAAAAAGAGCATTTCTTGATATTCAACTATGAGTGAGCCCAACTATCCAACTTCATTGTTAATTTAATCATAAGTTTGAATCTAAAATTGGCTGGATCATGTTAAGGACTGAAAAGAGTGGGGGGGGGGGAATCCTAAATATATTCTTATTGCTCCTGGTGGCAATATAGTCTGGAAGTGATTAATTTCTAATCAACAAAATTTACTAATACAAGGGTTAAAGTAACAATATCAGAAATTTACTAGGTATACATTCAATAGGCAAAGAATTTAGGCTTATATATCACACCATAGTGCTCTACAGCACTCTCTGAGTGGTTTACAGAGTCAGCATATTGCCCCCGGCAATCTGAGTCCTCATTTTACCAAACTCAGAAGATGGAAGGCTGAGTCAACCTTGAGCCCATCAGGACCGAACTCCAGATTGTGACAGTGTTTGTCTGCAATACTGCATTCTAAGCACTGTGCCACCAGGGCTCTTCAAATATATATGTATAATCTAGGACAGGGGTCTTCAACCCCCAGTCCATGAATCGGCACTGGTACGCGGCATGCCAGAAACAGAGCCGCGCAAACAAGCAAAGCCCCATCCATGGAATGAAGGCAGCACATGAAATCACAACCCCTCCAGTCTTCAGAAAAACCCCTCTCCACAGGACTGGTCCCTGGTGCCCAAAAGGACAAGAAAGTTCTGGGTTTTTTTTCCTCTGATGAAAACTGATATCTTTTGTGAAAGTGGAGAGGGCAGGTTGTATCTGTTAATTGTTTTAGAAATGGTTACTGGGCCCACTTATTAGAGGCATATGAAGATGCATTAAAGAGTTCCCATCTGCTTCTTTTCCATCCCTACTTTGTTTCTTTGGTGTCACTTCTTCTCTACACTATCACCATCATTGCTTATGTTGCCACATTTTTTTTTATATTGCCATCCCCAAAACATTTTCTTCTGCTGTTATTGCATGTGATTGATTTATCTGAAAAACCGCTGCTATATCTAAGCAGCAATATTAAAACCATTATTAAAATACTCTACAACCTCAACATGTTATATTTATTTTATAATCATATGCTGCTCCATTTTTAAAGCATGCTATAGTCTTAGCAAGACTGATTAATTGGATGTTGTCTTTATAGTATGGATCCTGTGAAGGTAATGGTGGCTCATGACCATCCCAGACTTGCAGTGTTTGATTCACTAGTTCACTCTTTAGGAGTGGGGTAGCTGGTTCTTTAAAAGATCAATACATGGCCCATAGCTTCAAAAGTCTGGTAGGATACTTTTCAAAAACTGGCAGTAATATTTGGCTTTGGTTTCCAATGTATTATTTTACCCAATAAACTGTTAACTTTTAAAGCCCCAAATGGCTTGTGGACAGCACAATGGGGCAGCAGTTAAGAAGCTGGGCTTGTCAGGTTTGAGACCAAGTGCTGTGTAATGGGATAGCTGCCATTACTTGCCCCAGCTCCTGCCAACCTAGCAATTTGGAAGCATGCAAATGTGAGTAGATAAATAGGCACCATTTCGAGAATGTAACACTGTTCCATGATGTCATGCTGACCACATGACCATGGAAACATCTTCAGACAGCACTGGCTCAATGGCCTAGAAACAGAGTTGAGCACCACCTCCTAAAGTTGGCTGTGACTAGTGGAGAAAAACCTGCAAGGGGGGGGAGCTCCAATGATTTGTGATCACATTATTCAGAGGACTTCCTCCTTAATAGATTTGTCCAGATCAAGACTTTATTTAGTGGACTCTCCCTTATGACTCAGGGATTTGAGTGAAAAGGATCATGACTAAAATGAAGAGCTTTGGCAACATGCTGTTAGCGCTATATCCAGCCTTTTAAACTTTTTGTAATATGTTAGTTATAGTTTTATAATGTTTTATTCTGCTGTGTTTGCTTTATTGCTCTTGTTTTATTCCATAGCTATTACTTGTTTTAGTGCGTCTCAAGTGCTGTCAGATGTCTTCTTTGGAACAGGGAGATTCACTTAAAGTTTATGCATACAGCATTGACATCAATAATTCCAATGGAAAATGAAAAATTTGGCACATAATCTCTTTTATACTTTCTTGAGAAACAGTCATCAAGCTGGCTTAATCTGGTCAGTCAAATTTTTTAAGATGTTTTTGCACTTTGTTCAAAAAGAAAGAATGAGGATTTAAATGATTCAACTAAGAATGACTACTGTATTTGCCATTTCCACTTAGATAACTAAATTTATTCATCCCATTTACACATATCGACCCTGCTTTGCAGAAGTTTGGCATATTTGTTTCCATTTCCAAATTTTGAGACTGAAGTATAAAAATGAGATTGATAAAGATAAGGTCCAAATCCATCTGAAGGAGTGTTTTGTTTATATTCATGGTTCTTGCCATTGCCAAAGCTGCCAATGCTTGTGATAGTTCCTGGCTCCTTAGCAAAAACAAAACACTTCACCACCTGCCTGAATTGCCAACACAGATTCTTTATCTAGATGCAACAGAAAAAAAACTGAAAGAAATGCAGGTAACAGGAACAAAGCACTTGTGGCTATGAGGCTATAATATTATATATTGAAGTTTTGATGTTGGTTTTACAGAATAATAATGTAATGATGAAATCGTTGTAACTAAGTATCAACTCATGGTCTCTGTTTCTAGCCTGATGCCTTAACCACCACACCAAACTTTATTTCAGGGCTCATGAAATAAAAACTCAGTGTTAACTAAAAAGAAAAAAAAAAGAAATTCTATTCATCATTGTCTCAGTACTCATGTCACAGGAAGGTCTGTAGGAAATAAACCCTAATCAGAAGTTTGTAAGCTTTCTATTCTTGTTTTAAAAGCTTTTGATTTCAAGGGTGGAGCATAACATTATTTCCAGGCATGGGAATGGCAATATATAAGGCATTTTGAAATAATTAAAGTGCTCACTACAATCTGATATACTTACTCTAAAGAATTACACAACCATTTTGTCACAAGTAAATGCCTTATTCTCAAATGGGGAAAATGTATATTCACAGAACATCAGGGGTTAATTTATATCTTCTTCTTAATGTATTCATATGTAACCACTCCCATCCATTACTCTGCCTCATTGATATAAAAGGGGATATATGGACCTCCCTCTTGCTTCTATCTGCGATCATTCAGAGAATATAGAATGCCTACTGTAAACAAATAGTGTTTTGTTTAAATACTTCGTTCCTGAATCATTTATTGAGTCTGATCCTCAAAATTACGCAACAATCTGGTAGCAGAGGATGGTTGGACTGACTCAATAAAAATAGATATGCCTAAGAGAGAAAACTCCAGAAACAAAAGAGAAAGACCCAACACCAGGGCATACAATAAAGAGATGGAAACGGATCAAGAAATGATCAATGAATCTACAACTATAATAACAAAAGAATCTGAAGACTGCGCTACAGACAACGAAGAGGTAATCGATGAAACTGATGACCAAGAAGAGAACGAGATAGAAAACAACGAACTCAGATCAGAGATACTGAGACTATTGAAAAGCCAAAAAGATGACGAAAATCTCATTGCGAACCTCCAAGACATCATAAAAAACAGCGGAGCAGCAAGAGAGAAACACATCGTAACAAATGAATCTAAAGAACTAAAAATGGTGAGCGAATTACCTATAGATAAGAATATAACGAAAAAGAAGACTAACGGTCCCGCACAAAATTTCGAATGGCAGCCATCTTGGTTTCAACAGACCACTAAGGTGAGCGAAGCAGAGCCAATCAGAAAACAGAATTCAAAATGTCTGGCGCGAAAAGCCCTACATAGTGTGAAAAGTAAAAAAGAAAAAATCTACTCTTCAGAAGAATCTGATACAGATATCGAAGAAACTTCAATCGAACTACAAATAGAATCAGCAATGAAAACTCTCTTTGCAACATTCGGCCCGAATTTAAAAATTACAAAAGAACTAATGAAAGCTGGCGATCAAAGAATAAAGAAAAGACAAGCAAGCAAGCAAACATCTCAGAATCTACCCGCTTCTATCCAGACGGCGAGAACACCAACGCCTGAGCCCAGAGAACCCTGTAAATACTCCCCCACGCCGCAGATGATTCCAGGAGCCAGAGACCTCAACAGGAACAACTTCAGCGAGAAGAAGCAAGCGCCAGTCGTCACCTGGACACCCAAGATCGAACCGGAGACCGAGTCATCGGAGGAAGAACACTACGAGGGAGCTACAGCAACGAGAACCTCTCCCGACAGCTTCAGAAGCGAAATGAGCAACGCGCATGCGCAAACACACGCAGACAACTACGGAAGACATGAAGAACAGAGAGAACCATTCAGACTCGTTGCGAGGATACCCACACCATTCTGCAACTATCAACATTTACAAGATCATGGACAACCTCCAGTTGTAAGTAATGGAACAAATAATATTGGGAACTTGCCCAATGATTTCCCAAAACTGAGAATAGATGGTATTAATTTACAGGAATGGTGTCAACAACTTTAGGTTGTTTTTCTAAAAGATAACTTATTATTTTTTATAACTAACCCCCCCCCCCAAAAGGCCTTGGACTCTAAAATTGGACTGCCTGCATCACAGAGCATTCTACTTATTAATATCTAGTATATCTCCTGCTATGTATCATAGTATTAAGCATAACTTGACTGTCTCAGAGATTATTCACTGCATGTTTAAATTGTTTCATAGTGAAAGTGTAGCGACCACTACAAGAATGTCTAAAGATTTCTTCTCAGCTAAGATAAAACCTGGGGTTACTGTAAGTGAACATTTAATATTTCTAAACAAAATCAGAGCAGAGCTACATTTAAGGGGAGAGATAATATCAGATCAAACAATGAAAAGTGTTATCATTAATTCATTAGACTCATCATGGGATAACTACATATCACATTTAGACACAATTAATTTGGGATACTTATCCATAGAAAATTTATCAAATAAGCTAATAGCTGAAGATAATTTAAGAAGAAGCCGCTGTAATACACACATAGAACATAGACAAAGTAAGAGAGTAGTATTTCAAGAAAAATATCGAGAATCAATTGAATGTTATAATTGTGGATCCAAAGAACATTGTAGAAGAGATTGTCCTAAATTCCTTAGAGAAAGACAAAAACATGACTATAGAAGCAGATATCATAACAGACAATCATGTATTGATAGACATAGATATAGAAACTCACCTAATTTCAGAGAGCGTAGAGGGGGCAGAGATAATTCAAGAGATAGAAAGTCTGGATCATTAAATGGATTAGATAAACATAATATAACTAACATACAGAATTCAAAGGATAATGCTTGGCTCATTGATTCTGGGGCAACTAATCACACAACACATGACAAAAAAATACTATCTTCCTTTATAGAAGATAAATTTGTAATTAAGGTAGCCAATCAAGAAAAGGTCCAAGTTATTGGAAGAGGAAATGTAAACTTACCCGGTCTAGGGAAAATAGAGGGGGTATTATTAATACCAGAAATACCCCATAACATACTTAGTGCAATAAAACTAAGCAGAAATTCTGACATAAATATAGTATTCTCAAAAGGAAAAGCAACACTAGAGAAAAACAAAACAAATTTGGGTAGTGTGGTTATCAAAGGGGGTCTACCATATTTAATCACAGAAGAAAAATGGCTACACAATATTGATTCAAACATGGAAGATGACACTAACACAGAGAATGAAGACAATAGCAATAGTGATAATGAGGAACATGAAACAAACCATAACCACAAAAACACATCTATTAGCGACACACTCAATAACAAAAAACCTACGATTGGAAAACCAATTCACGATGAATGTGCACATATATTACATAGAAAGCTGGGACATGCTAGTTTTCCTGTAGTACAAAAAATGATTGAACATGCTGAAGGTGTTAAAATAAAAAATTGTAAAAATTATTTGGAATGCTCAGTATGTAAGTCCTCAAAACTCAGAACTAATCCCAAGCCAAAAAGGGCAACAAGATCAACTAATCACATTTTTGATCTGGTACATATGGATCTAGTTTGTCCATTAACCCCATCAATCACATATAGAAAACAATATTTTCTAACTATTGTAGACGACTATAGTCGTTATGGATTTGTCTATACTTTGAAACACAAAGATGAAACATTTCAAAAATTTAAAGAGTTTTACAAACGTGTAGAAACACAACATAATATTAAAATAAAACAAATCATGACAGACAGGGGATCTGAATTCATGTCAAAAGAATTCTCCCAATGGCTAAAAGACAAAGGAATGCTACACTTCACATCCAGCCCTTTCTCTGCATTCCAAAATGGAGTGGTAGAACGAAAGAACTCGACACTACAAACCATGATTAGATGTACATTAGAAGATGCTGGCTTAGGAAAACAATTCTGGTCAGAAGCCCTGCTATATTCCAATTATACTCAAAACAGAACTTGGTCCAGCATTGTAAACAAAACACCATATGAACTAATGTATAATAGAAAACCTAAGATAACACACATGCACATATTTGGAGTCACAGCGGATGTACACATACCAAAACAATTGAGGCGTAAAGGAGAGAACGTATCCAGAAGACTTAGATTCATGGGATACGAAACAGGCACAAAAGGGTACAGATTTATTGATAATAATAACAAATTCATAATTTCTAGAACAGCTGTATTTCATGAACAGGCCAATTGGTCTAAAATACATCTTAATGAGATATTCCCAACTACAAAGACAGACACTGAACATCAAGACAAAATAGAAAGAGAAGAACTCAATCACAATGCACATGAAAACAAAAATAAAACATGGACAAATAGTCACCCCAGAATAAAAACAGATTCATTAACAAAAAAGAAGGCAAGATATCTACACGATAACGATAGCAAACCAGAAAAAACAATCAGATGTAACAGAAATCAGGTGCCAAGTAAATACAAAGATTACATAATGTACATGAGTAATGAAACATCAACACCCAACACATACGAGGAAGTATTAAAGCTCCCCATTGAAGAAAGAAAAAAATGGGAATTAGCCATGGCCAAAGAAATGGACAGTTTGCGAGAATTAAATGTATTTACACCTACTCCTGCACCTAAGGACAAAACTATTATAGGCACCAGGTGGATATTCAAAATTAAAAATCTGGAAGAAGGCAACACATTATATAAAGCTAGATTAGTTGCACAAGGTTATGCTCAAAAGTATCCTGAGGATTACACAGACACATACTCTCCCACAGTAAGGACTGAAAGTGTTAAGACAGCTTTAGTTATAGCATCTGCACTTAATCTTGATGTCTTTCAATATAACATACAGACCGCGTATTTACACGCAAAGCTTGATAAAGAGATATATGTAAGAGCACCTCATAGCCAATTCACAAACAAAAATGAAACTTGGTTATTGAATAAAAATTTGTACGGACTAAAGCAATCCGGCAAACGTTGGTATGAATGTTTGGTCAACGTACTCCAAACTATGAATTTCAATGCCACAACTGCAGACAATTGTTTCTTTGTTAAAAAAGAAGGTGACTCATTAGAATTTGTGTTAATTTATGTGGATGATATTTTATATATCGGTAAACATAAAGAGAAAAGAGATACATTTGTAACAAAACTGAATGAACATTTTTCTTTAAAATCATTGAGAAAAGTAAACAAATATCTTGGAGTTCAAATCAGCAAAACCAAAAAAGGATTTAAACTATCTCAAAAAGATAAAATTATAGAACTCCTGAATAAATGTAATTTGAATGATGCCAAACCTTGTGATACTCCAATGCAGGCCGATTTTTTAAGAAACATGGATGAATCATCCCCTGAATTTAAAGATAATACACTTTACAGATCAGTTATTGGTTCCCTTTTGTATATATCCAACTGGACTAGACCTGATATTGCTTTACCCCTCAATCTGTTATCCAGATATGTTAGTAAACCCTTAATGTATCATTGGGAAGCCATTAAACGAGTATTAAGGTATTTAAAGCACAGCTTAGACTTCTGCCTACTACTGGAACCCAATAATATTAAAGAACCCATTCTTACTTGTTACGCTGATGCAGATTGGGCAGGTGACACTAAATGCAGAAAAAGCACCTCAGGTTATATATTCTTTCTTAACAATTGTCCAGTCTACTGGTATACTGGAAAACAAGACTTAGTAGCCACATCAACAACCGAGGCAGAATATGTTTGTTTGTCTAAAGCCTCCAATAATCTTGTATGGTTTAATGATTTATTATCAGATGTTTGGAAAAATCCTTCATTACCATTTATCATACATGAAGATAACAAAGCTGCTATTGAAATATCTAGATCTGATGCTATTGGTCAAAGATCCAGGCATATAGATATCAAATTCAAACACGTAAGACAATTATCTCAAGATGGATTTATTAAAGCCATTCACTGCGAAACCTCAGAACAAATAGCTGACATATTGACTAAGCCTTTACCATCTAAACAACATAAATATTTAACTTCTAAACTACAAGTTTTATATTGTTCTGAACCTGAATGTAATTATTGTTGTATATCGAATTGGCATTTAGAGGGGGATTTGTCACAAGTAAATGCCTTATTCTCAAATGGGGAAAATGTATATTCACAGAACATCAGGGGTTAATTTATATCTTCTTCTTAATGTATTCATATGTAACCACTCCCATCCATTACTCCGCCTCATTGATATAAAAGGGGATGTACGGACCTCCCTCTTGCTTCTATCTGTGATCATTCAGAGAATATAGAATGCCTACTGTAAATAAATAGTGCTTTGTTTAAATACTTCGTTCCTGAATCATTTATTGAGTCTGATCCTCAAAATTACGCAACACATTTATATAATTTACTAAATGGCTTCTCCCCTGAGATACCTGACCCTAACTTTACTAGCCTGAAACTATTTCCCCAGACACTGGGGACAGTCTATTAATGCAGCTGTGATATGGATGCAGCGGATATATCTATTGTTCATAAACATTTTAGGATCTTGTTTTGTTACTTTTTATGCTATGGAGGTGATTTTGTTATATTTAGGTTTGATTTATGAACTACCCACAGTGCCTTTGGTTGATGGGCAGGCATATAGACATGTTAAATAAATAATTAAGCCCTGCATGAGCACAATTATTAACTACGCATGCCCAAGATGGCGACGGTTGCCGAGATCGCGGCTTGAGGATGAGGGACTGACCTACCCACTGGGGTCTTTGGGGGTCGTTGTGAAGATCTACGACCCCAGGCCCGGTTAGGAGAACTCTGCCCACACGGAGAGGGTCTTTTCCCCTCCGGATATTGAGGCTGGGCAGAGAGAGAGAGCGGGTGATGTCGGGAGCAGCGGACTGCATCAGCTGGGTGTCGGCAGCGTTTCCTCCAGCTGGAGCCCACGTGGGCGTCGGAATTGGCGTGGTGGCGTTTTTGCCTGGGGCGCTGCTGTACGGCGATTTCCCAGGCTGAGGGGTTGCCCGGAGTGCTGTGGGAGTTGCCGGATTTCCCAGAAGATCTTTGGGACGCTGCGAGACCTTTTGGGCATTACGGCAGCGACGGCGGCGATGGCATGATGACGGCAGCTGTGTTGGCAGTCCAGAGGGCCTGGCAGGGAGGAGACACCCCCCCCAGGACGTGGCTGAGTGGTCTGGATATAGGGGATATAGTTACTGAACCCCTGTCATGGTCGGACCATTCTCTCCTGAGACTGGACCTTTTGACCGCTGCACCCCACTGCAGGGAGGCGGAACCGACCAGGTGGTTCCGCCCCAGGCGCCTGATGGATCCTGATAGGTTCCAGAGGGAGCTTGGGCCTGTTCCTGAAACTCTGGCTCACGACTCGGCTGAAGATCTGGTGGCTGCCTGGGATAGGAAGGCCGCCGGT
Organism: Pituophis catenifer annectens; assembly: GCF_029215685.1. Taxonomy (NCBI): domain Eukaryota; kingdom Metazoa; phylum Chordata; class Lepidosauria; order Squamata; family Colubridae; genus Pituophis; species Pituophis catenifer. The sequence continues at coordinate 36,661,329 of NW_027256887.1, forward strand.
GCTCTGGACCGAGTCGTGCCTTTGTGGACTCTGACCCGACGCCGAACCTGCCCGGCCCCTTGGTTTTCCGAGGAGCTGAGGGAGATGAAGCGCCGGAAAAGATGCCTAGAGAGTGGTTGGAGGGCTAGTTGCTCTGAATCCGACTGAACACTAGTTAGGTCTCATATTAAGACCTATCTAGTGGCGATAAAAGTGGCAAAGCGTAACCACTTTTCCGCTCTTATTGCATCGGCAGATAACCGCCCAGCCGCCTTGTTTAGGGTGACCCGCTCCCTCCTACATCAGGGAGCGCGGGAAGACCCCTTGCAAGGGCAGGCTGAGGATTTTGCACAGTATCTGCACGATAAAATCGCTCAGATTCGGGAAGGCTTGGACTCTGACTGGGTAGATCCTGGCGGGGTGACTGAGGCTAGTCTTGAGAATGTTACCTGGGATGAGTTCGACCCTGTGACTCCTGAGGACATGGACAGGATCCTGGGGAGGTTAAACGCAACCACATGTTTATTGGACCCGTGCCCCTCCTGGCTGGTACTGGCCACCCGGGAGGTAAAAGGAGGCTGGCTCCAGAGGATTATAAATGCTTCTCTGAGAGAGGGTTTCTTGCCTCCCGCCTTGAAAGAGGCAGTGGTGAGGCCCCTCCTCAAAGAGCCTTCTCTGGACCCCGCCGTTTTGGCAAACTACCGTCCGGTCTCCAACCTTCGCTTTGTTGCGAAGGTTGTGGAGAATGTGGTTGTGTGACAGCTCCCACAGTTCCTGGATGAAACCGTCTATCTAGATCCGTGCCAGTCCGGCTTCAGGCCTGGGTACAGCATGGAGACGGCATTGGTCGCATTGGTGGATGATCTCTGGAGGGCTCGGGACAGGGGTTGTTCCTCTGTTCTGGTCCTGTTAGACCTCTCAGCGGCTTTTGATACCATCGACCATGGTATCATGTTGCGCCGGCTGGAGGGATTGGGGGTGGGAGGCACCGTGCTGCGGTGGTTCTCCTCCTATCTCTCCATCTGGTCGCAGTCTGTGTTGGCAGGGGGGAAGAGGTCGACCTCGAGGCGCCTTGCTTGCGGGGTGCTGCAAGGGTCGGTCCTCTCGCCGCTCCTGTTCAACATTTATGTGAAGCCGCTGGGTGAGATTATCCATGGTTTTGGGGTGCGATGCCATCTGTATGCTGATGACACTCAGCTGTACATTTCCACCCCAGACCACCCCAATGATGCCCTCGAAGTGATGTCCCGTGCGGGCCGTGCGGGTCTGGATGGGGAGGAACAGGCTTCGGCTCAACCCTTCCAAGACCGAGTGGCTGTGGATGCCGGCGTCCCGGTATAGCCAGCTGGTGCCATCGCTGGCTATTGGGGGCGAGTCACTGGCCCCCACAGAGGGGGCTCGCAACTTGGGCGTCCTCCTGGACACACAGCTGTCTTTAGAAGAGCATATGATGGCCATGGCCAGGGGGGCTTTTTATCAGGTTCGCCTGATACACCAGTTGCGCCCCTTTCTGGATCGGGACTCCTTGTGCACAGTCACTCATGCCTTGGTTACGTCACGCCTGGACTACTGTAACGCTCTCTACATGGGGCTCCCCCTGAGGAGCACCCAGAGGCTCCAGCTGGTGCAGAATGCGGCCGCGCGGGTGATTATGGGAGCGACGTGGCGCTCCCACGTAACACCTCTCCTGCGCGAGCTGCATTGGCTCCCGGTGGTCTTCCGGGTGCGCTTTAAGGTGTTGGTTCTCATCACCTTAAGCTCCATGGCTTAGGGCCAGGGTATTTGCGAGACCGCCTGCTGCTACCGATAACCTCCCACCGGCCAATACTTTGATTCATTGTCTATCTCCTCCTTTTCTTCTGTCCTTTCCATGTCACTTGTATCGGATTGTGATCTGCCCAGCTATTTGTCATTATGTCTACCTCTGTCTTCTCAGTACCTGGGTCATCCATACCATACCGATCCTTGACCATGATTGATGTGAATTTGAGTAAAATGTATATTGGCTGTTCTTTGCATTTAATTTCCTCCATGCATCTTGTAAGTTTAGTTCCTGGGTCATCTTGAAAAAAATGTTCGGCAGTGTTCTTTTTTTTTTCTTATTCCTTTTGTTACGTCTATAATCCTTTTTAGTATCTACTACTTCATTAAAATCACCTATTAAGTATATATTTTCATATGCTCTCTCTGTTATTTTTTTGTGTATTTGTCTATAAAATTCTTTCAGATTGTTGTTTGGTGAATATATTGTAATAAGCAGTATTTGTTTCTGATCCGTTGTTATCTCCATCATTAAAACTCTTCCCTCCTCATCTGCGTATATTTGTTTAGGTTTTAGCCATTCTTTGATATATATCGCTATTCCTCTCTTTTTTTGCTGTGCTAAAGCTACATAGAGTTTTCCTATTTTTGGGTGTTCTAGTAGGTCTTTATATTGTTTCTTAATATGTACCTCTTGGAGGCAAACTATGTGAGGGATCTCACGAAAAACGATGGTTCGTTGAGGGCGCTTCCAAGAAAAGGTCAGCATGCAAGGATGCAATCAAATTAAGTCTTTATTTAGAAGTAAAAGTGGAGTAAAATAAATTCCCAGGCATGGAGGCATCCATGCCTGGATTGAGCCCATGGGTCAGTCCCATAGGAGACTAGAACAAGAGCAGGGAAAAGGGAAAAGCAAAAAGGGGTAAAAGCAAAAAGGGGGGAGCAACCCCTGTGCAGGGGCTCTTATAGGGGCCCCTGGCCCCTCCCTTACAAGGTGTGTGAGGGGGCCGGAGGGCCATTAACTCTCCCCAATGGGGCTGCAGGGGCTGGAGCCCCTTGACCCACTAGTGGGATCAAAGGTGCCTCTTTGCCCCCATCTGGTGGCCTTTGAAGAGACTGCCATGGCTGGCACAAAATACCTAACAAACTATATCCATGTCCAATCTTTGTAGTTTTGTCAAGGTCTCTTTTCTTTTCATGGGTGAGTTCAGTCCATGTATATTGATTGAAAGCACCTCCTCCATTTTGTTATTTGTATACATTTCTCAGTTTTCTAGTTGTCCTTGTCTCTCTCTATATTTTTGCTCTTGTGCCCTCACGTTCCGCTCATTCCTTTTCCTGCTTCATTCTTTCCGCTCATTCCGTCTCATTGTCTTCTAGTTGTTGTTCCTCTTGACTCTTACTTTCTATTTTTTCCCTGCTCTCTTGATCTTCCTCAGCCATAAAGTGATGCTCAAAAAGCTCATGTGCTTTGTCAAGTGTATCAATTTTAAATTTCTTCTCCTGCCAAGTAATCATGATTCCTTCCAGGATTAGCCATCTAAACATCACATTGTATTTGACTAGTTGTGTAGTGAGAAATTGGTATTGTCTTCTCTGGTCCCTAACTCTCCTAGGTATCTGTTTGAAGGTTTGAATTTTTCTTCCTTTATACATCATGGGTTCCTCCCTTGTTTTTTTGTATATTTTGTCTCTTATTGCCTTTTTGGTGAACCTCATGTGTACCTCTCTTGGGAGTCTGTGTCTTCTCACATAATTTGTGTGTATCCTGTATACCTCATCTATACACTCTGTATGTTGTGTTTGCTTTTCTGCAGTGTGTCTGCTAATAGTTCTGCCATGATCATGCCCAGATCTTCCTCTTTGTCTTCCACTATGTTCTGGAACCTTAGGAAGCAAGCTGCTTTTTCCATCTCTAAAAACACAATAGTCTACTGCAGATCCCTGTTATCCTGAATGAGTTTTTGTTCCATTGCTTCCATTTTCTTTTCTGTTTGTTCCATTTTTGTCTCCACGGTTTGTATTCTCTGTTCGTTTTTAGTTAATGCTTGCTGGATATTTCCTATTTTATCGTCCATTTTTCTAATATCTCCTTTCATTTCTCCCATCTCATTTTTCATCTCTTCATGGTTTCTTTTTTGTCTCCTGATGATTCCTTGCTATTGACTCCTCAGTCTTTGTCATTGTTTCCTGTTTCATGAGGAGTGTTGACTGCATGGTTTGCAAATTCAGTTTTGAACTTGATTTCTCTGTACCAAACATGCTCTCTATTGAGCGTTGATTTGAAGGGAATGATGTTGCAGATACTGGATTTGATGAGGCTTTCTTACTTATTTTAGTAAACAACAATAAGTCACACTACAGGAAGAACTTTAAAAAGTGGAATTAGATTTGCAGACAGAACCACAAAAACACAAAATAAAAGAAAAAAGAAACTTAATAAAACATAGATTAAATTTGATGACACAGGAAGAAATGGCACAAAAAGTTAAAATGGCAAAACAATTTTTTTTTGAACATGAAAACAAGCCAGGGAGATGGCTAGCATATAAATTAAAAAAAGAAAAAGAGAAGAAAAGAATACATCAACTGCAAGACGAAAATGGAACTCTACATCACCAGAATGAAGAGAAAAAAATATAATACAAGAATTCTTTACTAGTCAAGAAAACATACCAGAAGACAATATCAAACAGTACTTAGATAAGATGAGCTTAACTAAAATTGAAGAGACAAAAAGAATGATGCTAGATGAAAAAATAACCATGATGGAATTATTCGAAGCAGTTAAGAAACAAAAAAACCAACAAAACACCTGGCTCAGATGGACCTCCTGCAGAACTATACAAAACCATACAAGGAACTTTACAGGCTACAATGTTGGAATTGTATAACGAGGCCCTTGCAGAGGCCAAACTACCCGAATCATGGGTAGAAGCATACATTACACTTATATCAAAGAAAGATACAGACCACAAACAGATAAAAAATTATAGACCCATTTCATTACTAAACGTCAACTACAAAATATCCATAATTTCAGAAAGATTAAAATGATTATTAAATGAATTCATTCACCCAGACCAAAATGGGTTCCTACTGAAAAGACAGCTGAAAAATAATATGAGAGTGATCATGAACACCCTGGAATATTATGAAGCACATCCCGGCAAACAATCTGCACTGATTTTTCTGGATGCACAAAAAGCATTTGATAATTGAATTGGTGATTTATTACTTTACAAGAACAAGAAATAACAGATCTGAAAATAAAAAAAGAAGAATATAAAGTGCAAGCATTTGCAGATGACTTGGTATGTCATCTAGAAGAGACACTAGAAACATGACCCCAATTAGTTCAAGAGATAGAAGAATTTGGCACAGTGGCAGGACTCAAAATAAATAAAAATAAGAGAAAGATAATACAAAGAACCTCACCAAAAACAGGAAAAAGAACTAGAGGAAAAAATGGGAATGCAAATAACTAAGAAAGTTAAATACCTGGGAAAAATTAAAAAAACAGGGAATGGATATGGATTGGTGGCCATACATGCAAATTGAGACCAAATACAAGAAAGATGCAGGACTTTATGGGTTTAATAAGGAACCACAAGAATTGGGTAAGATTTTGCAAGGAACATAGGAAAAACTGATAAGGAAAATATACAATTATCTATTGCAATTTAGAATGGAAGAGGAGACAGTAAAGGAAACCATGATAACCTGAGCAAAAAATTTCAGCTATACAATAGAATTAGAGAAGTGGGAAAAACTGTGGGAGAAAAATTACAAATTGACAATGTCAGCAGCTTACAGAGAAAACCTATACAAAATGTTCTACAGATAGCATCTACCCACAGCGAGACTGGCAAAAATGTTTCCAACCAGATCACCGGAATGCTGGAAATGTAGGAACATACTACCACATGTGGTGGACATGTGCAGCAGCAAAAAAATACTGGATAAGAATAAGAAAGTGGTTAGAGGAAACAACTAAACAACGAATAGAGCTGAAGTCAGAGATATTCCTATTAGGCATACTTAGAGTACAGGAAACTATGACAAAAAAACTCAATATCTAATACATGTAATAACTGCGGCCAGAATAGTCTATGCGCAAAATTGGAAAAATAGAAACATACCGTCAGAGGAAAGTGTGATAAAGAAAGTGTTAGTGTGTGCCAAGATGGATAAATTAACATTGGAAATAAAAAATAGAGGAGAAATTGAGTACTATTTGATATGGAATCTATAGTATAACTGGTTAGATAATAGATGTACAGATTAGGAAATTAACAAAGAAAGAGGATAAAGGAGCCAGAAAATAGTAAAAAGTATAAATTCAAAGATAAATGAAGAACATGCAGTATTAGTGTATGATAAGATGTGATAAAAATGTAAAATGTTAAAAAATACTTAGAGTAATAACGATGCACTGTATATAAATGAACATATTAGTATATTAGTATATACAAGGGAACCACATGTATGTAATTACATAGATATAGGAGGGGAAATGTATTTATACCGGATATATACCGATATTGAAGTGTTGCAAAGATGATGAAAATTGTGATATAAAATGGAAAAAACTGCTTAATAAAAATATTTTTTAAAAATGTAAATATTTGTACATAAATAAGTTCCCAGAACTAATTTTATTTGACAAAAGTCATGACAAACTCAGAATTGGGGCTTTGAAATGGTTTGGGACACTCTTTGTATAAGAATATACAAATGGAGAAGCTTGAAGAATTATCATGGGATAATTTATTCTACTTTATTAACATTTCATCCCTTTTATTACATCTCTGTTATATATGCAGTACTCTTTGGATTCAAATAACATTTTCCATTCTTTCATATTCATAGTTATTCCTACTTTATTTCTCCTCTATACATATTTAGTAAGATGCATGGTTTTAGGCAATATGAAATTGTGTCCTGACAACTTGGACTGTCTGAGACAGTCTTGTTGATCCAGTTCATTTTCCTCCATAGATTAAAATTGCATACAGGACTGGGAAAATTAAGATTCAATTGTGTAACTGCCTAAATGATAGTCTTAATTCTCCATGAAAGATATAAATGGGCAACCCATGAAATTTGACTTCCTCTCAAATAGAGCCTATATTTACCTGAATGCTATAATCAAACATATTGTTTTATGGGATATCTTTCTTTTAGTCTTAGAAGACCTAGAACAAATTGTTGTTCCCAATTATGGAACAGTACCTGGCCAGCAAGCTCTTCATATGCCTGAATTGGTAGGTACTAACTCATTATTCTTATAAAATTTATCATATAGTTCATATAAAGATATGCAAACAAATCTGAATTTCTCATAAGATATTTTAGATTTGGGTTGTAGAATTAAAACTGTTTAAAGCGCTTTTTTAAATGTGGCCTTTAGCATTACATTTTCTGAATAATGTACTATTTGGGCAATATGAAATAGTGGTAATTTTATATTTCAGATTTGAATTTGTATATTGTTATTTTTGCAACGTAACATATGAAACATTTTTCTTGCTGTTGTCCAAATATATTGGACTACAATTCCATTTTGGCTCAGGGATCAAGTTGTACTCTAATCTTCCAGACAGTTGCAGTTTATGGAGGGAAGGTAAAATGAGGGAATGTGATTCTTATTTTTTTAAAAAAACAATGAACAAGTGCTGCTTAAAGAAAAATGTATTATTCCTAATTGGAGTAAACTAACTTTTTTGTATAAAATTTGAAATCATACCTCAAATTGCATTGTCATAGTTGACTGACTTTTTCAAGATGCTAGTGTATTAGAAATAGTAATAGTTCCACAATCTAATTTAAAAAGGCCCACAAGGATTGTCCCTTGTCCTAACTGGAATTCAGAGGCATGCAGCTTCATATCCTCCATTAATGTATCCAATTAGATCAAACAGGAGAGGCATGCTGCAGATCCCATTTGCTAGGGAATGCTTTCAGGCCAATTTCAGGAGTCTTTCCTGCCATAGCCCTGCCCTTTGGAACATTATCCTTCCATAAATCAGATTGGCTACAACCCTACTAACTTTCTGCAAGGACTTAAAAACTTGGTTTTGCTATTGGGCATTGGGACTTGGATGGGCAGTGTAGAATGACTGTATTGATTACTGTTGATGGGTCTATATATTATTAAATATCTCAGCTATGGCTGCATTTCATGGGTGTTTACATGTTTTATACTATTTATACTATTTTAAATCTATGTTTATATGGGGTTTCTTCATTTTTATATGGTTTCTCATATATTTGAGATAGGCAGGTATATAAATTGAAATAAAGACATTTAGATACATGGCTATCACTACTATTTGAAGAACTGGAGTCAACTTAAACTACTTTTAAAAATATTCATTCAAAAAATTTCTCAAGGCATGCCAGAAACCACAAGTGATTCTAGGACTAGTATTATATTTTTGTATTGCTCATATGCCCACTAAATTATGTATTATCTTCTCACCAAAATGGTACCTATTACTCTACTTCAATTTGCATGCTTTTGAACTGCTAATGGGCAGGAGCTGGGGCTGGAATGGGATTTCACCCCATTATTCAGCTCTCAGGTTTTGAACCTGTGCTTTCCAACTGACAAACTCAGCATCTTTACCACTGAGCCATTGCACAAATTCTACAAAATTCAGCAAAACCAATGTAATATGTACAATTTGCATTTAAAAACTGAAACTGAAAAATCAAACCAGAAAAAATGTTCATAGTGCACAATACATTTCTTTTTTAAACCCAGAATATGCAATTTATAAAGTTTATTACAACAAACTTTATAGCAATAAACTACAATTGAAAGCTGCCTCTGCCCATTCTTGTATTGGAATTCAGCCATCCCAAATGGGCATTGAATGCAAATGCAATAGAATATTTGATCTAGACAAGTAATCCTAGTTACTTGTCTAGCAAGAACTAGCTCTGAGCAAATGATGCAATAATTTCTGCCTCTCCATCACCACCCTAATCTCTTGTCAACTAGTCTTGGACAATAAGAATAAGGAAGAAACAGGTCTAATTTACTGGTTATACAGCACTGTTTTTAAAAAAACAAACCGTCGCATTTGACTTTGTTGTAGGCTTATGAAGCAATGCCACACAAACAATTATGTTTTGTCTGAATCTAGTAAGAAACTAGAATTTAGATGTAATGTTTGACCAGAAGTCTCAGAACATAGATGGTTTCTCCTCAGTTCACAATACTCAAAAAAGTTATTGGGAATATTTTTTTTCATACTTGGAAAATTTTGCAAATCCATATCATATATGTATTTGAGTAAGCTAACCAAATACTAGATGTAAGATTTCAGATATTTTGTTTTCTTCTATTTATTCCCCTGTGAAGACTGATTCAACATATATTTGGCTGAAATATTAACACATTCAGTATGGATTACAGTATTTGGGTGTGTGACATGTTTTTCAGACATCTCTTTCTAGGACTCTGCTAACCAACTTTTGCTCTCCTCAACTAATCAACTACATATATTTTTATTCCCAAATTCCATTAGGTATAATAATATTTATATAGGTATTAATATTTATTCTAGGTAGAGTTTGACCTGAATCCTGACTCTCTGTACTTTAATGATGGCCAAAGAAAAGTTGACTTTGTCTTAGTATATGAAGATGAAAGCAAAAGGGAAAATCAAAATACCTTTCATAAAAAGCAAAAGGTATGAATTGCTTTCTATTTGATGTTGCTATTGATAAAGTTTTAGTATTTACAACACTTTCCCTTAATCCATTAATTTAGATAGATTCCTCTTAAGATTCTGATAATTACTAAAAGGGTTCTTCTTTGTCTGTCTCAACTTCACCAAGATGCGTAAGATTTAATAATACTTATATAATTTCAGACAGGAGGAGGATTTGATCTATCACAATGCAATGTTCCATAGCTTTCTTGGAACTGAACCACGTCAGAATGCATATTTAAATGTCAATAACATTAAAAAAAGGAGAACAAAATCAAACAATACAGTATTTTTCTTCATTTTATTTTTTTTACAAATAATATGTATGTATATTTAAAACAAGACTGGATAATAAAGAACAAAAATGAGGACCCAGTTTGTGGGGGCAGTAAGCTGACTTTGTATAAATATACAGTATGAAGGCTATTGCTTAACGCATTGTAAGCCACCCTGAGTCTCCAGAGAAGGGCGGCATATAAATCAAATTCAAAAAAAAAAAAAAAAGTTAAAGAAAATAATTAAAAAAATAATAACAAGTTAGTGAGGCAAAATGTACAATATATTACAGTAATATGTTCAGATTACTCAAACAACAAGTTAAACTTTGCCTTAAAGCAGTGGTTCTCAACCTTCCTAATGCCGCGACCCATTGATACAGTTCCTCATTTTGTGGTGACCCCCAACCAGGGGTGGGTTCTAAAATTTTTTACTATCGGTTCTGTGGGCGTGGCTTATTTTGTGGGCATGGCTTGGAGGTCATGTGACTGGGTAGGCATGGCTAGCTGGTCATGTGACCGGGTGGCCATAGCTATGTGTATAGGGACTACTCAGAGGGCTGAAAAAAGTCATTTCTGACAGATCCTCACACTTTTGACTGGTCCTCACACTTATGACCATCCTCACATTTATGCCCGTGCAGCATTCCTAACAACCATGTCACTCATTTCACAACTGCTTCTCTTCACCATTGTTGTGGCCCCGCCCTCTGAGCCTGTCCCATCGGAGGAAGAAAGCTCCGAGCATGAGGAAGAGGAGTCAGCCAGGCCTCCCTCTCCAGGCCCCTCCCCTCTGGCATTGTCTCAGGTGCCGGCCGAGGGAGAGGAGATTAGCAGGGAGACAGGTGGCTCAGATCAGAGTGACGGAGAAACATCATTCCTGGACGCACGCCTCTGAAGGCGTGATAAACGATTGCAGCAGCTCAGAAGGTGTGCTAGGGATTAGAACTGAGTCACTGGACCACACCCCAGAGACTATATAATAGAGGGTAGTGGTCAGTGATCCTTGTGACGAACAAAACTAACCTTGGACTAGAGCCTCGTTCGGAACTGCGGAGAAAAAGATTTATTGTTGTCGGACATTTGGAAGCTGAGTATTTGTCTTTCTGTTTTTCTGTGAAAATAAAGGCACTTGGCAGACGGTGTGTCTATCGCTGCCAAGTGGGAGATAAAGAAACTGGGTGCGTTCCAAAGTGTTTCCTTAACCCTCGGCTGGCTGTGTTTGTGTGTGTGTGTGGACTGGGACAGATCATCTTGTTCGTCACCACATACTCCATCGTTAACCCACGATGGACCAACAGCTGCAGCAGCAGTTACAGCAGATGCTGGAGGCCAATCAGCTTCTGCAACAGCAAGTAGCACAGCTAACTGCCCAACTTGCTTTGGGAAATGCTCCTGCAGCTCCACCTCCTCCCCCTCCCCGTCCGAGATGCCCAGTGAACGTGCCAGATAGGTTTTCTGGGCAGCAGGAGATGTTCCCGGCCTTCTTGGGACAATGCCAACTGTTCATGGCGATGAGGCCGGAGGATTTTCCGGATGACCAGGCTCGGGTGGCATTTGTTATCAGCTCCCTCTCTGGCACTGCCGCCCGATGGGCCACGCCCCTGTTGTTGCAAGATAGCCCCTTGCTCCTGGACTTTCAGGGCTTTATACAACACCTGCGCACCATGTTTGAGGACCCCCTCCGGGTGCAGACGGCAGCGAGGCGCATCAAGGACCTCCGCCAAGGCAAGCGCCCCCTGCAGGACTATATTGCAGAGTTCCGACTGCTAGGCCAGGATTCGGCTTGGAATGAGGTGGCGCTGATGGACGCCTTCCAGGACGGCCTTTCCGCCGAGATGCAGGACGAGCTGGTTCGTGTGGAGGCGCCACCGACCCTCGACGCGCTGGTGACCCAATGCCTGCGCATTGACGCCCGCCTGCAATGGCGACGGCCCCATCGGGCTCTTCCAGAACCACCGACAGCGTCGGCACCCCCGCGTTTCGCACCGACAGCGCTCCGGACCGCACAGCGTTTTGTAGCGACGGCTGAGGAGCCCATGGAGCTCGGAGCAGCCAGACCTCAACTGACGGCCCAGGAGCGGATGCGGAGACATCAAGGGGGGTTGTGCCTCTATTGCGGCGAGGTGGGACATTTTGCCGCTTCGTGTCCCCGGAAGCGGAGTGGACTGCTCAAGCCTGTTCCGGAGTCTCGGCGTGACCAGCCGGGAAACGGGCCAGGCCTGGCCTAGGGGAAACTCTGGGTCAGGCACGTGACCATGCCCCGCCGGAGTCGGCAGCTGTGGACTGTGAGCCCCCTCGGCACCTGATTTTGAACACCCGGGTGTTGTTGGCTAACTGGTCGGAGGGGCTCCAGGCGCACGCGCTGGTGGACTTGGGGGCCACCACAAACTTTATGGACCAGGACTTTGTGGCCCATTACAAAGTCCCCTTGGTTCCAGTGGACCCTCCGTTGAGGGTTGAGACTATCGATGGGCGGGAACTCGTGGTGGGGCCCATCAAATTTGCTACCCAGCCCTTGCGCCTCGCCATTGGGAACCACGAGGAGGCGATCCAGTTTTACGTAACAGCGGATCTGCACTTTCCCTTGGTCCTGGGGATGGCCTGGCTTCGGGCGCACGACCCTCAGGTGGCTTGGTCGAGAAACGCCATCTCGTTCCCGAGCCTGCAGTGTGTCGACCACCTTCGCCACACCTGTGCCGGCCAGGACGTCTCTGCCCCGAACGTCTCCTTGCCTCCGGAGCTGACGCCCTTCGCCGACGTGTTCAGCGAGAAGGAGGCGGACTGCTTGCCCCCGCACCGACCCTACGACTGCACGGTGGACCTGATGCCCAACGCGCCCCTGCCCTCGGGACGCCTGTACTCCATGTCGGAGCCCGAGCTGGCCGCCTTACGGGACTTTTTGGAAAAGGACCTGGCCCGTGGGTTCATCCGGCCTTCGACCTCCCCGCTCTCGGCCCCGGTCCTCTTCGTTAAAAAGAAGACGGGGGACTTACGCCTGTGTTGCGACTACCGGCGTTTGAATGCCATCACAGTGCGAAATCACTACCCCCTGCCGCTGATCCCGGAGCTGATGGAGAGGTTGCGGGAGGCCTCGATCTTCACTAAGCTCGATCTCCGAGGGGCCTACAACCTGGTGCGCGTGCGAGAGGGGGACGAGTGGAAGACGGCGTTCGGCACTCAGTATGGACACTTCAAGTATACCGTCATGCCGTTCGGATTGACCAACGCCCCTGCGGTCTTCCAGCACTTGATGAACGACGTGTTCCGGGACATGCTGGATCGGTTCGTGGTGATCTACTTGGATGACATTTTGATCTATTACTGGACCCCGGAAAGTCACCTCCAGCATGTCCACCAGGTCCTGCAGCGCCTGCGGGAGCACCAGCTCTATGTGAAGTTGGAGAAATGCTACTTCTTCCAGACTTCCATAGAGTTCCTCAGGCACATCATCACCCCCGAGGGCATCACGATGGACCCGCGCAAGGTGGAGGCCTTGCGCAGTTGGGAACCCCCGTGTCGGGTGAAGGACGTCTAGCGTCTGTTGGGATTCGCCAACTACTATCGGACCTTCATCCCGGGCTTCGCCACCCTGACCTTGCTGTTGACCCAGCTCCTTCGGAAGAAGGTCCCGTTCCAGTGGGGGCCCCCACAGCAGCAGGCCTTCGAGGTCCTCAAGCAGGCCTTCCTCACGGAGCCAGTCCTGAGGCACCCCAATCCACACCGTACGTTCGTGGTGGAGACGGACGGGTCCAACGTGGCGATTGGGGCGGTGCTGCTACAGGCTCCGGTGGATGGCGGCACTCTTTTTCCCTGCGCATACTACTCCCGGAAACTCAACCCTTCCGAGCGCAACTACACCATCTGGGAAAAGGAGTTGCTGGCCATCAAGGCCGCGTTCGAGGCTTGGCGACATCACCTCGAGGGGGCCCGACACCAGGTGGAGGTGCGGACGGACCATCGGAACCTGGAGCACCTCACCACGGCCAGGAAGTTGAACCAGCGGCGGTCATTGTTTTTCGCCCGGTTCAACTTCCACGTCACATACATTCCGAGCAACCTCAACCAGAGGGCGGACGCGCTATCCCGTAAGCCAGAATACTTTTGCCCCAAGGACTCCCTTCCCCCCCGGACGGTGCTGCCAGCGGACTCCTTGGCCGCGGTCCAGGAACCAGTGGACCTGCGGGCTCAGGTGCTGGAAGCGCAGCTACGGGCCGACTGGTCGCAGCAGCAGAGAGCGGACGTTGGCCCCGCGTCCCCATGGACCGTGGAGGAGGGCTTGCTCAGACACCGTGGTCGGCTGTACGTGCCCACGAGTCCGCTCTGAGCCCTCGTCATGAACCAGTGCCATGACAAGCCTGCGGCAGGGCACTTCGGCTTCTTTAAGACTTTGAACTTGGTGACGTGGACTTTTTGGTGGCCTCGGGTACGGCACGACATGCACGCCTACGTGATGTCCTGTGTGATGTGCCGACAGGCCAAAGCCGCGTCCGGCCCCCCTCCCGGACTCCTCCAGCCGCTGCCGACACCGGAGAGACCGTGGGGAGCCATCTCCATGGACTTCCTGACAGGCCTGCCCCTGTCCGCTACGTACACAACCGTCCTCGTGGTGGTGGATGCGCTCACGAAGATGGCACATTTCATCCCGTGCCGCGGCTTGCCCTCGGCCTGCACCACGGCTAGCCTGTTCCTGCAACATATCTTCCGCCTCCACGGCCTGCCGGACCGGGTGGTTTCGGACCGCGGGGCCCAGTTCACGGCCCGCTTCTGGAAAAGCCTGATGGCCGCGCTGGAGGTGCAGGTGTGCCTGTCGTCGTCGCATCATCCGGAGACTGACGGGGGCACGGAGAAGGTCATCGGCATACTGGAGCAGTACCTCCGCTGTTTTGTCAACCAGCAGCAGGACAACTGGGCCGAGTACCTTCCCCTGGCGGAGTTCGCTTTTAATAACTCCCAACACACCTCCACCCAGATGACCCCTTTCCATGCCAACGTCGGATACCATCCACGGCTTTTCCCGTTGAGCATCATGGACTCCCCTGTTCCCGAGACCCGGGACTTCCTCTCGGAGCTGCAGGCGGTGCAGCAACTGGTGCGGCGGCAGCTGATCCGGGCGAAAGAGGATTATAAACGGTTCGCCGATTGCGCCCACTGGGCGACGCCACCGCTGGAAGTAGGAGATCGGGTGTGGTTGTCCACGAAACACCTCCCCACGGACTGGCCGGTGAGGAAACTGGCCCACCGCTTTATCGGTCCCTTCCCTATCGAGGCGGTCATCAATCCGGTGGCCTACCGGTTGACTCTACCCTGCTCCATGCGGCTCCACCCTGTTTTTCATCGGTCCCTCCTGGTCCCTGAGGCCCCCACGAGCCATCTCCGCCGCCCGCCGACGCCTGACCCCCCAGCCGCAGCCGACGAGGACAACGCCTCGACGTACGAGGTGGACAGTATCCGGGACTCCTGTTGGCTGAAGGGGCGCTTCCAATACCTCATCGCCTGGAAGGGGTACGGGCCCGAGGATTTCACCTGGGTGGACGCGTCTGCCGTTCAGGCCCCTGACCTGGTGCGGGCTTTCCACGAACAGTTCCCGTCCCGACCCCATCCCGACCGTCAGACCCGGGGGAAGGGCCCTGCGGTGGGGGATAGTGTTGTGGCCCCGCCCTCTGAGCCTGTCCCATCGGAGGAAGAAAGCTCCGAGCATGAGGAAGAGGAGTCAGCCAGGCCTGCCTCTCCAGGCCCCTCCCCTCTGGCATTGTCTCAGGTGCCGGCCGAGGGAGAGGAGATTAGCAGGGAGACAGGTGGCTCGGATCAGAGTGACGGAGAAACATCATTCCTGGACGCATGCCTCTGAAGGCGTGATAAACGATTGCAGCAGCTCAGAAGGCGTGCTAGGGATTAGAACTGAGTCACTGGACCACACCCCAGAGACTATATAATAGAGGGTAGTGGTCAGTGATCCTTGTGACGAACAAAACTAACCTTGGATAGACACTAGAGCCTCGTTCGGAACTGCAGAGAGAAAGATTTATTGTTGTCGGACATTTGGAAGCTGAGTATTTGTCTTTCTGTTTTTCTGTGAAAATAAAGGCACTTGGCAGACGGTGTGTCTATCGCTGCCAAGTGGGAGATAAAGAAACTGGGTGCATTCCAAAGTGTTTCCTTAACCCTCGGCTGGCTGTGTTTGTGTGTGTGTGTGGACGGAGACAGATCAACCATGGTGATAAGATAGGTCAAAAAACTTAAAATGTGAGGACAGTCATAAATTCGAGGACTGGTCAAAAGTGCGAGGACCAGTCAAAAATAACTTTTTCAGCCCTCTGAGTAGTCCATGTGCACAAAAGGACTACCCAGAGGGCTGAAAAAAGTGATTTCTGACAGGTCCTCGCACTTTTGACCGGTCCTCACACTTATGACCATCCTCACATTTATGCCCATTGTGGCATTCTTAACAACCATGTCAATCATTTCACCACTGCTTCTCTTCACCATGGTGACAAGATAGGGCGCAAAACGTGAAATGTGAGGACAGTCGTAAGTTCAAAGACTGGTCAAAAGTGTGAGGACCAGTCAAAAATAACTTTTTCAGCCCTCTGAGTAGTCCATATGCACATAGGGACTATTCAGAGGGCTGAAAAAAGTAATTTCTGACAGGTCTTCGCACTTTTGACCGGTCATCATTTATGCCATCATTTATCTTCTAATCCAGAGATCTCCAACCTTGGCAACTTTAAGCCTGGCAGACTTTAACTCCCAGAATTCCCCAGCCAGCTATGCTGGCTAGAGAATTCTGGGAGTTGAAGTCCACAAGTCTTAAAACTGCCACGTTTGAAGACCTCTGAGCTAGGGCTTTAAGGCCAGCCTTTTGGGGAGGGGGTCCCATTCGGAGAGACCCCCTGCCTCTCAGGAAGCATCAGGCCCAGGCAAAGAAAGTTGCCAAGGTTGGAGATCTCTGGACTAGAAACCTCCAAAGATCCCTTCCAATTCTGTAATTCTGGTATTGACAAGCAAGCACAGTTAAGCTACTTAAATCCTCCAGAGCAGGGGTCCCCAACCTTTTGGACCTCAGGGACCATCAAGTTCATAATTTTAAATTTCGCAGACCACTAATACGAATCCAGTGTGCCACTTGCTGAAGCACCTGGACTCCCAGTGACGGGATAGGGTCCTTCAGGCACTCTCCCCCCCTCTTTCTCCCTCTCTCCCCCCTCTCTCATTCTCTCTTTCTCTCCCCCCTCTTTCTCCCTCTCTCCCCCACACTCTCTCTCTCATTCTCTCTTTCTCTCCCCCTCTTTCTCTCTCTCCCCCCCACTCTCTCTCTCTCATTCTCTCTCCCCTTCTCTCTCTCCTCCACTCTCTCTCTCATTCTCTTTCTCTCCCCCTTCTCTCTCTCCCCCACTCTCTCATTCTTTCTCTCCCCCTTCTCTCTCTCCCCCACTCTTTCTCTCTCCCCCCTTTCTCTCATTCTCTTTCTCTCTCCCTCTTCTCTCCCTCCCCCACTCTTTCTCTCGCTCTCTCCCCCTCTTTCTCTCATTCTCTTTCTCTCTTCCCCCCCTTTCTCTCTCCCTCTTTCTCTCCCACTCTCCCCCACTTTCTCTCTTTCATTCTCTTGCAGGGGGCCGATCTGGTGTCTGCAATGGAGAGCAAAATCCAGCTTCTTCTCTCTGCTGTAAGTGCAGCATCAGGATTCTGCCTTGGTATATTTGCAGCGCAAGGCAGCCCTCATTTCCTGCTGACTCAGAGCGGTAAATAGCGTCTGGTTCGGGGAACAGCTGGATTTTGCTCTCCATTGCTCTCTCAGCCCCCTGCAAGCTCTCATCTCTCGAGAAGCCCAACCAAAGTTTTCCGCACCACTTCAGGGAGCGCTCCTCGAGAGATGAGAGCTTGCAGGGGGCTGAGAGAGCAATGGAGAGCAAAATCCGGCTGATCCCCAAACCAGACGCTGTTTACCGCTCCGAGTCCCAAGCGGCTGCCTTGTGCTGCAAATATACCAAGGTGGAATCCTGATGCTGAATTTACAGCGGAGAGAAGAAGCCAGATTTTGCTCTCCATTGCAGACACCAGATTGTATTGCACCACCTGCAAAAATGCAAAAATTTCCAAATGTAGCCCTGCCCTCTAACAGCCCTCCTGATGTTCAACTGTTGTCTCTCAAGGAGGATACTTGGCCATCTTCATGCTTGAAAGGATTCTACAGATGTCTCCCACCTTGGCAGCTTTAAGACTTGTGGACTTCAACTCCCAGAATTCTCCACAATTCCCCAGAATGGGCTAGGCGGGAGTTGAAGTCCACAGGTTGTAAAAGAGTCACAATTGCCCAGCCCTGGGCTAGGGTAGGCTGATGCCGTGCGGGTGGGAGACGGGGCAAGGTGAGGGGTGGATGAGCCAGCAATTTAACAAATGGTTCGGTGTGCTGCGAGGCCAATAAATTGCAAAAAAACACCGAACCGTCTGTTAAATTACTGGCTCGCCCCCTCTCACCCCGCCCCACCCCCACTATTTATTGGCAAGGGGTGGGGCGAGCCAGCAATTTAACAAACGGTTCGGCCAAACCACCTAGAACCGGCAGAATCCCACCACTGGTTTGTTTCCCTCTAGCCATCAGCTGGGACTCAGGAGGCAGCAATAGATTGGGAGTGGGCAGGTAAGCGAACGGCAATCGGCGATCCAACAGAGGCAGAGGGTGAGGGTGAGTGAAGGCGTGGGGGGGGTGAGAGAGGGCTTTAGCAACCCCTGTGAAATGGCCGTTCGACCCCCAAAGGGGTCACGACCCCCAGGTTGAGAACTGCTGCCCTAAAGGAATCATATTTCTCCCTTTCCCTAGCCAGGAATTCTTTGGCATGAAAAGAACCATTCAACCATCTGTTTTTTCCATTCAAATTCAGAATAATGAAAATTTCATATGATTGGTTTAAAAATAGGGAGGTTAGAAGTTGATTGGGGGCTAGTAGATTATTGTGGTTTATTTTACTAAATAAGGTCCCAATTAACCTGGTTAATAGACATAAGTAAATATAAGCAGAAACGGCAAGTAATCCAAATTTAAGCAAATTAGGAAAGAAAAGAACATCTGCACCATCATCTGCAGCAGCAGCAGCAGCAGCAGCAGCATCAAGTCCATCAAGTCAAAGATTGATAGAGAGCATGTTACAAGCAGAGAAATCAAATTCATTTCAAAAAGATGTGATGATGATGTTCCACTCTTTACCGGAGGCAATAACAAAGAATCATAATGAGGTGAAGAGTGAGTTGAGAGAGGTGAAAGATGCATGATATGAATGAAAAAATGGGGAATTTCCAACAGATGATAGAAAAAAATGAACAAAGGATTCAGGTAATAGAAGAAAAATCAGAACAAGCTGAGAAAAAAATAGAAAATATGTACCAAAGGCTTACACAGGAAAATAAAGAGTTGGAGGAAAACATGATTTCGTTGCAAATGAAAAAGTCCACTTACTTTCTGAGATTCCAAAACATTGAAGAGGAAAAAGGAGAAGACCTACCTGATATAATGACAGAATTGCTGGCAAATGCTTTACAAATTACAAAACAGAAAATGCAAGCAGAGATTGATGAAATATTTTGAATACACAAAAACTACGTGAGAAGACATAATCTCCCAAGAGAAGTTCCTGTAAGATTTGTCAAGAAGATGATAAGAGTTGAAATACTTTAAAAAGCAAGAGATGGACCTCTGCAATATAAAGGCAAAGAAATTGTGGTGTTGAAACAGGTGCCAAGAAGAGTTAAGAAATCTAAGAAGACAATATCTATTTTTGACAGGTCAGCGTAAATTTACAACGTAAATTTCAGATGGCTGATATCAGAGGGAATTTTGGTAACTTGGAATGAAAAAAGATATAGATTGGACTCATTAGATAAAGCACATGAATTTTATGAATATCAATTTGGAACTACTGAAGAACAGGGAAGGGGAGAGGAAGTAGAATGTAAAGGACAAAGAGAACTAGCAATTGTGGAAAAGACTAGATGGCAAGAAGAAAATGAGTCCGAACGAGCAAAACGAGAATGAGCAAAAGTAAAGGAACAGAGAGAAATAAGATCAACTAGGACAATATGACCTATATACAAGTGAGAAGGTGGAAGAAGAAATACAGATGGTATCAAATAAATTGAATTCACCAATGAAAAGGAAAAAAAAACTTTCACAAAACTACAAAAATTAAAATTTGACTTAATTTGCCTCCAAGAAGTCCATATTCAAAAACAGCATAGTAAGCGTTTTGAATACCCCAAAATGGGAAAAGTATATTTATCATTAGCAAAAGAAAAGAAAAGGGAGGTGGTCTTATATATAAAAGAAAGAATAAATGCCAAGCAAATATACACAGATGAAGAAGGGAAAATTTTGAGAGGTAATAATAAACCAAAAACAAGTACTTTTGATAGCAATATATATGCCAAATAATAAACAAGAAGAATTCTATAAAAAAAACTCCACATGAAAATAACCAAAATGGATTATGAAGATATTTGTGTGTTAGGGGACTTTAATGCAATTATGGATGCAAAACTGGACTATAGGAGCAGGAAAATAGGTAAAAAGGTCCAGAAAACACTCCCTAGGACTGTGATGGCAAACCTATGACATGCATGCCACAGGTGGCATGCATAGCCATATCAGTGGGTACGCCAGCTCAGCTCCAGTGCCCATGTGCACACCCACCAGAAGTAAGGAAACAGGGTGTATCCTGCCTCTGGAGGGCCTCGGGGGGGGGGGAAGGCCCGGTTTTTTTTTTTCTCACCTGGCTCCAGATCCTCTCTATGCATCTGGGGAGGGCAAAAACAGCCTTCCCCACCGCCTCAGAGGCCCTCCGGAGGCCCGAAACGGCCCGTTTCCCAAATTCCAGTTGGACAGGAAGTGACATTTTTTGCTGTCCCCAGTCTCCAGAGACTCCTAGAGAGTCTCAACACACAGAGACACACCAGAACACCTTCTTCCTGCTTTCCTGACAGGATTTCATTTGAAAAAGAAACAAAAATTTAGGCAAAACATTCATTTTTACTGCTGCTATTCTTCCTAGCAAGGATAATTGTAATTTTTTCCAGTTTTTTTTTTTTTAATTTGATTTATATGCCGCCCTTCTCTGGAGACTCAGGGCGGCTTACAATGCGCTAAGCAATAGCCTTCATCCTTTTGTATATTTATACAAAATCAGCTTATTGCCCCCCACAACTGGGTCCTCAATACCTTAGAAAGGATGGAAGGCTGAGTCAACCTTGAGCCTGGCAAGATTCGAACCTGCAGTAATTGCAGGCAGCTGGTCTTAATAACAGGGTGCTTTAGACCACTGTACTACCAAGGCTCTTTTCCAAAGAGAGTTTTCCATCTCTCTTTGTATTTTTTGCCACAATGGATCATAATTATACCAGAGCCTTGGTAGTACAGTGGTCTAAAGCACCCTGTTATTAAGACCAGCTGCCTGCAATTACTGCAGGTTCGAATCTTGCCAGGCTTAAGGTTGACTCAGCCTTCCATCCTTTCTAAGGTAGGTAAATTGAGGACTCAGTTGTGGGGGCAATAAGCTGACTTTGTATAAATATACAAAAGGATGAAGGCTATTGCTTAGCACATTGTATGCCGCCCTGAGTCTCCGGAGAAGGGCGGCATATAAATCAAATTAAATATATATATATATACTTAAATAATTTCGCATTTGATGTCATAATATAAACCCCTAAATACTTAAACTTTTTTACAATTTCAAATCCTGTTAGTCTTTCTAGTTCTTCTTTTTGCTTTATAGTCATATTTTTAGTTATTATCTTTGTTTTCCCTGCATTTATTTTAAATCCAGATACTTGTCCATATTGATTAATTATATCCATTAGACCTATAATCGACTGTAATGGTTGGGTTAAAGTAACAACCAAGTCATCTGCGAATGCTTGTAATCTATAGTCATACTGCCTAATCTTAATTCCACTTATTTTGTCCGACCCACGTATCTTACTTAACAAAAATTCCAAAGTCAGAATAAACAATAATGGAGACAAAGGGCATTCTTGTCTTGTTCCTTTTTCTATATTAAAACTGTCTGTTAAACTACCATTAATTATAATTTGTGCTGTATGTTTATGATATATTGCCTTAATAGATTTTGTGAAATGTTCCCCAAACTGCATCTTTTCTATTATTTTCAATAAAAATTGCCAATTCAATCAATCAAATGCTTTCTCTGCATCAAGAAATATCAGCACCGCAGGGATTTGGTTGTTCTTCCCCAAATACTCCAATAGGTTAACAACTTGCCTTACATTACTCTTCATTTGTCTACCATTTATAAAACCAGTTTGATCATTATGAATCATTTGTTGCATGACTGTCATTAACCTATTTGCTAATATTTTAGCAAAAATCTTGTAATCTGTATTTAAGAGTGATATGGGCCTATATTTTTTTGGCTGGGTATGGTCTTGCTCCTCCTTTGGAATCAAAGAAATATAAGCTGTCCTCCAAGATGGGGGTACATCTCCTCCAGATTGTATATTAGTAAATAATTCTTTAAGTGGTCCCACCATTTCTAACTGCAAATGTTTATAATAAGCAGCTGTCAAACCATCCGTCCCAGGAGCTTTACCCACTTTCAACTGCTTAATTGCAGACATAATCTCCTCAGTAGTTATTAGTTGATTTAAACCCTCCCTTTGCTCTTTTGTAATTGTAGGAGTATACTCTTTCTGTAGGTATCTATCTATATCTGTACCTTGAATTTTATCACCAGCATACAACCTCGTATAAAATTCTAAAAATGCTTTTTTAATCATATTTTGCTGATAAACCTCTTTACCTTTATATTCTATTTTCTCTATGGTCTGTGACTTTTGCTTTTTCCTTAACAAATATGCTAACCACCTCCCTGGTTTATTAGCATTACAAAAAGTATTATGTTTAGCATATTGCAAATTAGTTGCAACCTGATCTGCCATTAACATATTAAATTCCCCGCACAATAAATTAATTGCCTCTTTTATTTTCTTATCTGCTGGATTCAATATCAAAGCTTGTTCTTTTTTCCTGATTTCCTCTTCTAAGTCCTTCCTTTTTTTTCCTGTTTACGTCTATATTTATTATTCAAATATATCAAAATGCCTCTTATATATGCTTTACTTGCATCCCATACCATTTCCATAGATGTACCCTTATGCATATTTATAATAAAAAATTCTTTCATAAATTTTTTACATTCTTTTACATTTTCCTCATATCTAAACAAATTTTCATTTAACCTCCAAGACCTCTTAGATCCCCTTCCATACTCTAATTCCATCCAGACTGGACTATGATTGGTTAAAACTCTTGGGCAAATCTTCGTCTTCTTCACTCTGGAAAAGAAATCATTTGTAATTAATATATAATCAATCCTTGAGAAAGATTGATGTCTATCAGAAAAAAAGGTAAAGTCTTTTTCTTCGGGGTTTCTCTCTCACCAGATATCTCTCAGTTCCATGTCCTCCATCATTTCAAAAAACGATTTTGGCAATCTGGCACATGTTGAAATGTTCTGCAAGAGCCCCTTCTTATCTTTTTTAGTGTCCAAAACTCCATTCCAGTCGCCCAATAAAATACATGATTTATAATCCCATTGTAATAACTTGGAATGTAAAAGCTTATAAAATTTTTCCTGTTGTTGGTTTGGTGCGTAGACTCCAATTAAAAGTATTTTTTCTCCTTTTATTAACAGTTCAATTGCTAAAAATCTTCCTTGATCATCTGCTTCAATTAATTTGGCAATTAAGTCTTTTTTAGGTATATAACTATACCATTCTTCTTCTCAGGAGCAGATGCAACAAAATGTATACCTAACCTTGCATTTATTAAATATTTTTGATCTTTACTTCTAATATGAGTCTCTTGTAAACAAATTACATCATTTTTAAACTGTTTCAAATAATGAAATATTTTTCTCCTCTTTTGTAGTGAATTTAGGCCATTAACATTCCAGGTCAAAAATCTAGTTGCCATTCTTGGCTCTCTGAAGCACTTGGAGCACCTGCTGGAAATCTCCATGCATTTTACTTTTTGGCTTTGCTCCTCCCACTGCTTCTGTTTTTGTAGTATCTTGAATCATTTGAAGTTGCTGCACTCTTAATTCTTCTTGACGCTTGGCTGCCCCTCGAGTCTGTCTTTGATCCTTAGGTTCTTCTATCTCCAAAGCTTGAACAGTAGTCGAAAATTGTATTAATTCTTCTTGAATAATCAAATCACCCTTTTGGGCCAACAATTCTTCTTTCTCCCCCTTTCTTGCCCCATCCATTTCTGTCTTCCTTCTAGCTTCCTGGGGCTGAGGGCATCCAGCCTTTAATACATTGGTATAAAAATCTCTTGCCTTCCACACTGAATTGAGATGGTATCTTTCTCCTGAATAATTCACCACCAAACCAGCTGGAACTTCCCATCTATAATGTATCTGATGGTATCTCAATTCTTCCACCAGAAAGGCATAATCCTTTCTGGCTCTCAACATTTTGGGGGGAATTTCTTTCAGTGTTAAAACCTCCTGCCCCTGCACTTGAAGTTTGTTTTTAAAAGTGACTTGTAGGATTTCATTGCGTAATCTTCTTGTTGTAAAATAAACTACAATGTCTCTTGGTAGATTTTTCTGTCTGGCCACCCATGAATTGACACAATAAATTTTGTCAATTTGCCATTCAAAATTTGCTTTTTGATCTTCCATTATCTGTGCAAATGCTTCTGAAAAGATCTCTCTCAAATTCTCTTGCTTATTTTCCTTGAGGCCTCTTATTCTCAAAGCAAATTCCATGTCTCTATATTGTATCATTATCACATCCGCCTCTGCTCTTTCCATCTTGTCCTGGACCTCCCCCATTTTATTTTCCAAGTTCTCATTAGACTGCTTAATTTCTTCCACTTTTTCATCTATTGCTTCAATTTGTCCTGCCAATCCTTGTACTGCCATAATAATATCTTCTCTAATTTCTTGGTTTCATTTTTGAATAGTCTCTTTGACCTGTGCAATTTCTTCAGCAACTTCTCGAGTTTGCTCCTGAAACATTGAAGCAATTTTTGTTTCTGTAACAGAGGCTTGTGTTTTGAGGGCTTCCTGCAACATTTCAAATGTTAATATTGTTGGTTCCGTTGGAACAGAGAGAGATTGCAATCTGGACGTTTGAGCTGGTGAAGTCCCAGCACTTCTGGGGACAATAGCCTTAATTTGTTTTGAAGCTATTTTTAGTTTCCAATTTAAATTCAGTCAACTGCCAGAACTGTAAATCCACCAAATCCAGAAATCAGTCTTTAAATAATATCAGTCCTTTTTTTTTTTAAGGATCACTGCTGTAATCTCTAATCTTCTCCTTTTTAAAAAAAAAACACAAATCTCTAATTTTAGACAGGGGCTGCCAACACTAAAAGAAACTTTCCTTTTTAACTTTCGCTTTCACGCCCCATTAAAGCACAATTGCCATCTTGGTTTCACTTTCTCCCCTTAATAAATCAGAAGGAAGTAATATACATTTGGAGTTAAAGTTCAGTACTTGCAGATCTCATCTCTTCTGAGTTTACTCAGCCTGCTTCCGAATGATGTTTATTCAAGCATGGTTTGCAGAGGTGGTTGCAGCGTCTTCTTCTGCTTCAAGCAGAAACGTCCTGGATCCGGAGCTCTGTCAGGCTTCCAGGGAGCTCTCACCCTTCAAGCCCCAGAATTGTTTCTGGGGCTCCTTGTGGAGCTCTACCTATGCCCATCTGCTCTCTTCCTCCCCTTTTCCCGGGGAGAAAGTTTTCAAGCCGCTAGACAGCTGATTTGCGCTGTTCTAGCGGCTTTACAAGATCACGGGGCTAGCGCTCAAGGGAAGAGCGTCCTCAGCGCCTGCGGTGCCACCAGAAGTCCCCTATGCTTTAAATCTTGATGCAGGTTGAGAAGAGTAGCTATGGCTGCCACACTGTGATATAATATACTCGAGAATAGATTGCTGCTTTTACCCAGTCTTTAATTCAATATGGAAAATGAAGAACAGAAAAGCTGTTGAGATATTTAAGTAAAGTAGGTTCTGGATAAAAACCAACAGTGCTTTTCATAACTGTCTTCATAATTGTACCCAGCCATATAATGATTAGACATGTGTACATCTAACATTTTAATGCAGCAGCTGCAGGAGCTATCAGCTTCTCGAATCAGGCAGAACATCAGGAGAGACACTTTAGTGTTTTGAGATGACTGTAAGTGGCAATGTGCTGTTCATTCCTGTGTTAGCCCTTATATTTCCTTTGACATTCTGTTCCTAAACAATATGGAATAGTGTTAATAGCATAGAAATAGGATGGCTCTCCAAAACCTTTTTGCAAGGTGACTGAATTAAACACATTTTCAACTCTTTTTACTCTGGGGTCAAAAACTGCAATTTAAATCCCTGAACTATGCTTATTTTTCCCTCAATATTAAATCCCATTTAAGATTATCAAAGTCACCTCTAAGACCAAATGAAATACCAATAGGGAAGTAAGAGTTATATAACACTGATATCATTTTAAGATGTATTGCAATCCTCACCATCAGATTGGGAAGAAAATACAAAAAAATGGATTATGTATAATTCTAAGGGCTCACTCGTGTGGTTCTTCTTCATTCCATCCTTCTCTCTTTATTTGCTCTCTTCTTCTTCTTCTGCTTCTGCTTCTTCTTCTTCTGCTGCTGCTGCTGCTGTTAGTCCTCTTGCTTCTTCTTCTACTGTATCTCTGAAATGAGAAACATGGTTCATTTTACAAGTCAAAATTTAAACCAACTTTATTAGAATCCTGGTTTGGAAGGTAAGTAAAACAAATGTTGATTGTCTTTATCACAACTGTCAATGGTGATTTGATACAAACTCTATAACAGCTAATGAAAGAAAGATGCAAGTGAAGAAAAAAAGTACTTCCATAGTGCCAAATTATGATTATGATCAAATTCAAAACTGTGTTCAATGGCTATAGCAAAAATTCCAGTTTAAAAGAAAAATCTAATTTTATAATTAAATCAATTTTTATTGATTAGTTTTACCAAATAAATCTAATAATTCAAATTTTATTTAATTTCTTCAAAAAGAAATTCTTGGTTGTGTATCTCTATTAATTGTTGAAGGCTAAATTCTAAATTTTGTTTTAGTGATAAATGAAATTAATTGAAACAATGTTTTATTTTTGTTAAAATGTTTTCATTTCTTTTGAAAGATATAAATCATTAAAAAGTTTCACAATTTTTAACCAATTTTAACAGAGGAAGAGACAAGTCTATGAGTCAAACCTGATAAGTCGTGGTTTGCAGCTTGAAGCCACAAAGTCGGTAAGTACAATCCATTGTACTTTTAAAAAATATATCTATTGCTGCATTAAAAAGAAATGAATTTATGCAGAAGTATGATATATGCATTTATATACATTTATATAAATATTACATATTTTGTATTTTTATATACTTTGTACATTCATGATTTATAAATTTATTTTTTAATAATTTGAGGAGATAAATCAATGTGATTAAATAAACAAATAAATAAGAGGAGAACAAATATACTATCTTAAGATGCCTTTCCTCCACAGTGTTTGTTATATCTGTGATTGGTAAAGTCAGATCACTTGGATTTATACAGTATAATAAAGCCTTTTGTCTAATATTTAGATATTGACACGTCTCTCACTGGAATAAAAGCTCTTTGTGCATGCTTAACATAATATAGATCTAAGTTCATTCCCCTATTACAAGTTATTTATCTGAGGTATTGTACCCTAACAATACCTTTGATCTTATGTGGTCATGTGGAAGGAATGAGATTGGCTTGGCAGAGAAAAGGCACTCTTTTCTCTGCTGCTTTTAAGTGACCATTCCTGTGTTTGCTAATGGAGTATGTGTAGAACTGGCCTATCTATTTTGTTGAAACTCCATTTTGTTGAAAAAAATATCTTCATTTTGCTCACTTCTGTTCTTAGTTGTTTTCCCTTTGGGACCTCTCATCCTTGGGCCTCATATACTTGCCAAAAAATTCCAGGAAGGCTACATCAAGGAACTTGTACCAAGCCAAGCAGTTGATTCAGGGTCAACTCCCCTTTCCTGTTACAGATAAATTAGCTAGAAAGTTTTATATACTTAATTACTAGCTTTATCAGTTAGGGAGTGATGGGTAAGAGCTTTGTTATTTTAGTAATAAGCCCACTTTCTGGAAGGGCCATCCTCTGCCAGGGATGTGAATACTTTATAGGTTGTTGCCTATTTGCTATTGATCATGTGCCTTGGATTTCTTTTTTCCCAATTTTTTTTATTATTTTTTAAACATAAAACATAAAATACATCTTTTTAAAGCAAGGGTTTGGTCCATCATAAAGTAAGTACAATTATTCAAATTCCCTCAATCAACTTTGTTCCAAATTTTGTCCATTTACATCTTAAAAAGAAAAAAAAGAAAAGAAAAAATATCTTATTCTAAACATTTATCATTCTACTATTACGCCCAAAATTCTAAACAATAAACACTATTCTAAATCTTTATCATTTTAACAATCAATATTTCATATATATTCCTCAGTCCTAAGACCCATTACCATAAATCTATATTTTACTTCACTTAAATGACATCTAATATCCATAATCTTGACAAAAAGTATTTTCCTCCTCTTAAAGTCATTTCATAAGCAATCAACATTTCCTTCTATAGTTTGTTACTTCCACAAAGTTTATTTTGTTTATTTCAAATTTATTCTCATATTCTATTGAGTCTAATTTTTAGCTAATTCATAGTTTAAATGTCTATTTCCCAGCTGTATTTTCCCATACGGCTATCTCTATTTATTTAGACTGGTTTACAGTTTAGCTCCTATTCTCCAGTAAAATCTCTTCCACTTCCTCCTAAATTTATTTTTTAGCTGGTTCGCATCTTAATCTGCTGCTTTCCAGCAATGTTTTCCTCCACTCCTTACCTTAATTATTTTGGCTGGTTCACAGTATTATTTTAACTGCACACCAACCTTCTCCTTAACTCCTGCTAAATCTATTAGAGAACTGGTTCACAACTCGAGTAGTTGCCTTCCAGCAATGCTTTCCTCCACTCCTACCCCTATTTTTAACTGGTTCACAACTTTATTTCAATTGAACCCCAGGTATAATCTCCTCCACTCCTAACTTTTTATTTTTGGCTAGTTCACAGTTTTGCTTTAACTGTTTCCAGCATATGCTTTCCTCCACTCCTAACTCAATATTTTTATTTTTAACTGGTTCCCAGTTTACTTTAACTGTTCTCCAGTATGATGTTTTCCTCCATTCCTACCTTATTTGTAAAACTGGGTCACAGCTTTACTTTCACTGATCTCCAGAGTCATGCTTTCCTCCACTCCTAAATTCATTTATATAAGCTAATTTGTAGCATTTATCTCTTATTCAGTTGTTTAGTTCCAAATTACTTCAAAGTGTGTTACCAATATTGTTTTCCAATCTATTCTCCTCCATGTCTCTTACCAATTTAAGATAGAAATATATTTCAATAAATATTTTATCTCCTATTCTCTCCTAAGTTTTCTCCCATTCCATGCTTGTTTCTTATTTTCAATAAAAATATTTTAAACCACTTTAAGATCAATTTTTTATGATTATTAACTCTATAAATAATTCTTTTTAGCATCCAATGCCTTGAAAGGAAAACATTTTCTTCCATGTTATTAAATCTGTAAATAATGCTTGCTGAGAATACAAAATTTAAAAAGGCATTAGAATATCAAAAATCATGTTTTTCTTCAATCATTTATGCTCTTATTTCTTAATCAAATTGTTTATATATTTATATAAAAAATAATAAAAGAGAGAGAGAGCAATAGCAATAATAATAATAGTTACAGTGAAAAAAAATAAAAATAATAAAAATAAAACAATACTAAAAAAAGAAAAAAGGGAAGAGAGTAGAAATATAAGCAAAGAAGTCAAATGGGTTAAAAAAGAAAATAGAGAGGGAAAAAAAACAAAGAGAAAGATACAAAAAGAAAGAAATAGAGAGAGAGCATAGAGAAGGGGAAAAAAGGTATCTCCTAACATTATTCAATCACCCAGAAACCATTACATTCATTTAAATCAAAATATGATATTTTGTTGTCTTGTTACATGATATATTCCATAATTCCTTTCTCCAGTCTATCCAGATATGTATCTTTTCCATTTCAATGTCATCAAAGTTATGAATTCTACAAAATTAGCTCTGAAGCAATTCCATATATGGTATCATCATGTCCTTCTTCTATTGCCACACCCTTCTTTTGTTGCCACATTTATTAGTTCAATTATCATTGTTCCATTTAATTTCTTCTTTCTATTCTTCAATAAATCCTCTAGTGTACAGATTACATATCCTAAGTCAAGTTCTCTAAGTCTTTTCCTCAAAATAGTCAAGTTTAAATAACAAGCAACAAAGTTTCTCTTTTCAAGTAACAAGTGGAATTTAGACTTTCACTTTAGCTGGCAACCATTTTGTCCGTCTCCGTTTGTCTCCGTCTCTTTGCTTTTAAAGGCATAATTATATCCTCTTCTCCTTCCTCTCTCCCAGACACAGTCCAATCTCATTTATCCACCAAAAAGAAAAGAAAAAATATATCCAGATCTGTAATCAAACATCTCCAAGAAGTCAGCAATTTACGCTATCCACCAACAGGTCTTTTGTCTTTGTGCCCCAATAGTTCTCAGCCGCTATCAAGGCTGGGGCAAAGTAATTGTAAATTAGCGTTTGTGGGCAGTTCTGCCTGGGCCAATGTCCACTCACCCGGCATCCAAACTCCCGGCTCCGCTCTCCGCTTCTCCACCTCTCCTCCTGCACATTCTTATATCCTGGTTGCTGCGGTCTCAGGGCAGCCGCCATGGCCGCCGCTCCACCGCCGCCGGCACAGAGGGTAAACCTCCGGCCCCGAGGAACCTGCCCATTCCTCTCAGCCATCCGAGGGATCCCTCTCTATCCCCCTGTCACTACAGGACAGGGTAGGTCCAAGGACCTACTGGCGGGGGCTTGGCAGACGGGGTTTTCGCGGGGCTCCATAGAGCCCGCTAATTCCCTGTCTGTATCCCCGCGGCACCAATGTGCCCATATGCCTTGGATTTCTAAATTAGTATAGCTTTTATACCATGTGCCTTGGATTTCTAAATGGTATAAAAGCTATGCTAATTTGTATTGAGGCTCTCAATTTGTGATTTAGTCCCAAGAGCATACCTCTTTGTGCTGTACAAAATGAACAGGTTTCAATTTCCCACTTTGTGTGATAATTGGCTTCTTCTCACATGAAAAACAAATCCAGCAAATATCATTCTCTCTCTCTCTCTCTCTCTCTCTCTCTCTGTGTGTGTGTGTGTGTGTGTGTGTGACACCAAGAGAGAGGCATGGTTTACAGATAGTTAAAGCAAAAAAGTGAAAGAAATACTGTTTAGTTCAAGCCAGGCAGGTGCAACCCAAGCCTACAGGCCACATGTGGCCCTGTACAGCTAGTAATATGGCCCCATAAGATCAAATAAAAATATATATTAAAAAAGGAAGTTTGTTATTTATATACATTAACTATATTGTATATTTTATATGCGTCCCAAGTTAATTCCTCTTCACTCAATGCGACCGAGACAAGTCAAAAGTTGCCTGCTTTAAGCTATAGAGCTAAAAGTTAAATAGCAAACACGTAGAGGAAAATCACAGTTACAGGTAGTTAAAGTTTCCCTGAAGCTACAACAACTTGAACAGGTACAGGTGAAGCAAGGTCAGCCATAAAGAGAGTGGGATGAGCCAGGAACAAGGGCAGTTCAGCAGTAGCAGACCTCATTGATATATTTAATATGGGAAACCAGAAGCAGTCCAGTGAGCAAGGCCCAGCAAAAAGTCCAAGTCTGTTAGCAGTGGAGAGCTATCAAAGAGGCCCAACAAGAAAGATTGATTGAAGGACAAGGTTTTGAATGTGTGCTCACTTATTCAGAGAGATTAAGAAGAAAAGAATGGTTCACTGGAAAGCAACCAGTTTTCTATCACTAGAACATGGTCTCTTGATCAGGGCTTTTTTTATTTTTACACTAACAGGTTTTGCAGCCAGAAAAAGTTTGACTAAAGAGTGATAGAAAGTGACTGCCAGTTGTTAAATGGGCTGAAATTGTTAGGAGAGGCTTCCTGGAAGAAGATGATGTGAGACAGCAGATCCCAGGACAGAGATCACCCTAAACTTTGGAGCCAAGTAGCCTCTGGAGACATTTAACAGCTCAAAAACAAACCCTTGATGATGTTAAAGGAACCTCCTTAGAACACCAAGGCGGGCGATAAAGCATAGGCCTAGATACATTAGAGGTTGGACTGGAAAATAAATTACACTCTCTTCTGTAATTAAACTTCCAACAAGCTACTCAATTCATAGGACTTACCATCCCTTTTGCTTGTGCTGGAACCTTCTGTATCAATTTTAAGCATATGCAGCCCTAGTGACTATATCATTACAAAAAAGAAACAGATTCAGTTTCTATATATTCTGATTAAAATTGAACATAAATGGCAGTCATCATACTTTTAGGCACCCATCCATAAATATGCTGAAATGAACTGTTATATAAATGTCCCTTTTTAAATTCACACTTTATAGCAGGAGTGTCAAACTCACATCATCACGATGGAGTCACGAGATGTTTTGGGACTTCGCTAAACCGGGCTTGGGCATCACCAGCATGAGACGCATCCGGCCCACAGGCCAAGAGTTTGACAGCCCTGCTTCATTTCTTCTCAGTCCGATTTATATTGTAGGCTAGTAAGATCAACTTTATATATTATTTGAAACTCAGATTATCACAGGAAAGCAATAAAATTAAGAACAAGCAAAGTCTTATATTCAAATTGGTAATATTTATGATTATAAATCAATTGTATGCTCGTTCCATCATCTGGAAATGTTCATCAATGAAAACATTTTCAGAATGGTAATCATGCTTACAGAACAAATTTACAGTCACAGCTGTTAATATTGTGTTATTTATACAACTTTGCTTGGAATGTATTTCACACATATTTTGTATGTAG
Source organism: Pituophis catenifer annectens (assembly GCF_029215685.1). NCBI lineage: Eukaryota > Metazoa > Chordata > Lepidosauria > Squamata > Colubridae > Pituophis > Pituophis catenifer. The sequence goes on from NW_027256887.1 coordinate 36,694,090, forward strand.
ATCAGATAAGTGTAAACTTAAACAATTAGGATGTAAAATTAAGATGGGGCCTGGTGGCTCAGCAGACTGATAGCATTGTGATTAACACCAGCTGTCTGCAATTACTGTAAGTTCGAATCTCACCAGGCTCAAGGTCAACTCAGCCTTCCATCCTTTCTAAGGTGGGTAAAATGAGGACCCAGTTTGTGGGGGCAATAAACTGACTTTGTATAAATATACAAAAGTATGAAGGCTATTGCTTAACACATTGTAAGCTGCCCTGAGTCTCCGGAGAAGGGCGGCATATAAATAATAATAATAATAAAAAAAATTAATGGAAACTGATGTTTTTATTTTCTGCGAGGTTCAGGTTTGCTGATATTTCTGAATTATGTAGAACAATTACAAAACCACTCTAAATGAAAGCATTAGCATGGCAAATATAGTTGAATTTAAGTAAGCATGAAGAGAAATATGTTAAGTAAAAAGTGTATTTAACTGGCACTGAAACTGGCAATCTTAACTAGCAGTGAAAAAAGAAAAACAGGGACTTAGGATTTTGGTGCACACTTTGACAAAAATATATCATTCAAGAGCTGTGCTGCTACTGCTGTTGAAAAAAATGTCATGAGTTGAAGCCATGTTTCCATTTCAAATTTTAGATATAGTTTTTTTTCCTGTTTAAACATTTTATTAGATTATAGAGTAAAGTATAGAATGCAAAAGCAAATAGGAAGACAGTGGGGAGGAAAAAGGGAAAGAGAAATGAGGGGGGACAGGGGGAAAGAAAACAAAAGCATTGAGTTCAGACTCCCTGTATTGCAGTAAAAAAGAGCATTAACATCAAACCACAACCTTTTGCTTTTCCATAATAATATAAACTAGCCATTTCTATAAAAACAAATCAATCTAATCAGTAATGCCCAAAATCAAGGTTTCATTTTTTTCTACCTCAAGCACAAAGTAAAGAAGTGTTCTCCATGTGGCAACAAAAGTAATTGTTTTTTTCTCTTATCAAAGCAGTCAATTTAGTCATCTCTACTAACTCCATCAACTTTTGCAGCCATTCGTCCATGGTGGGAATCGAAATGTCCTTCCATTTTTGTGCATACAGTAGTCTTGCTCCTATCAATATGTATAAGATCAAAGTTCCAAATTTTTTATCAAATTCTTTGACTATTAAACCCAAAAGAAAAGTTTCTGGTGTTATCTTTATCAAGATAAATATATTATAATCGATATCCTTTTACTGCAGGTCATGGATGAAAAGCTGATCTTTGTAAAGGTGCATGGTCCTTGGGAAGTGCTATGTAGCTATGCTGAAATTATGCACATCAAATTGCCTTTGCAACCCGATGATACGAAAAGTCATGACTCAGCACTTACGTGGATTAGCAGATTCTTTAATGTGGATGAAAATATCATCAACCCAGAACAGGAGTTTTTTACTGCTGCATTTGAAAATGAACATATTTCAGACTTTTATATTCAGGACAAGGACTCTTTCTTCAATTCAGCAACTAGGAGCCGAATAGTAAGTTGTAGAATTTAGTATTAAAGGATGTATTTTTAAGTGCAATATTAGACTAATGTTTATTTTGTTCTTCTGAATATCAAAGCAATATGTAAAACAATGCATTGCAGCATATAATCAAATGTTAAGGAAATATAAAACGTTGGAAAATTAAGTGGCAGACAAAGTACAACTCACTAGAAGAAAGAATAATTTGAATCAAATCGATGCTCATTTTAGTCCAAAACATCTCCAGTTAGAGCTGAGCAAGACTCTTCTTTGAAACTGATGAACAAACTGATGTCAGCAAATATAGATAATATTGAAATATATGTACCAAGAGCATTTGCATAAGGCTGGTTTCTATATGACGTTGTCAGTGCTACCAATTTTTATTTTCATAATTTGTTTTGCCAAATTATGAACATGAACATATGAACATCGGCAAATTATAATGTGTTGGCCATGATTTTTCAACAGATTTTATTATGCAAATGTTCATTTTCAAAGCTATTTGTGTGAAAGTACTCTTAAAAAACAGAAAATTCACAATGTTGTGAAAACATTCACAAACTCTTTTGGTCTGCAGGACATGCCATAAGAGTTATTATAGATGTTGTAGCCCACATGAAACCAGGACCATATGCTTTAAAAACTGTATTTTTTGAAAAGTCAAGCATTAGTTCACATGGGCTGTGGAAGCATTCAAGGCACAAATAAAGAAAAACATGTATTCAACTACTAACCCCTGACTAAGACGTTTCCTTACTGCTGAGCTCTATGATTTATCATCATAGAGATTCAAGAAAAGTGAATGCTGTTTGCCACTGTTACAAACCACTGCTATTACCTGATTTTTACCCAAGATGACAAAATCTAATAATTTTTGCACTGTTTGAAGCTGCCTTTAGACAGTGTCATAATACATGGGAAAATACTATTTTAACAACTAAGGATGACTTATGCCTGTTTCATTCATAGGCTGAAGAGAAGATGAAGGCAACATTATGGAGACATAGCAAACAAAAGTTGTTGCCAGGGTTTGTTTATGCCATAATTAGTTGCAACTGGGGAAAAGTACTTAAAAAGAACACGTAAATATCAAGAGAAAATTACAGCAGGAAGATATTTTGCCTAGTAACTGCATGTACTCATAAGTATTGTCTCATAAATATTTTCCCACTTTTTGAGTTCATTCCCTGCTAATGAAGAAATTTGGGTGGGGGGATATTTCAGGTTTACTTTATTCTTTGTCGAGAAGAGTATGCTACGAAAGATAATGTAAGAAAGTTTGGTATCAATAAACTTCTGGAGTCTGGAATCTACAAGGCTGCTTTTCCACTCCATGATGTGAGTCTAATTTATAAAGAATTATCTTTTTCTTATACTGATATAAAATGTTAATCTTGTGATCATTTTTTAAGATGTACCAAATTCACTCTGTTATGCAAACTCAACTAAAAATCTTCACAATGGACAGCAACAAAGGAATGTATAAATTTTACATACTAAATTGTATTGAAATAATTATGTCTCTGTCACAGGGATGGAATTCAACCGGTTTGGACTGGTTGGGCAAACCGGTAGGGATTACCTGAATCGGTTCACCAAACCGATAAAAAACACTCCTGGTTAGCCCCACCCACTTCCACTTGGTCGCTCAGTCGCCACTCACCCCTTCCAGCCACTCACCCTGCCCACCCATCCCCGCCCTATGTGTGTTGCCTTCGCCATGCAGCCTGGCTGGAAGGAGTGAGTGAGCAACTGGAAGGGGTGAGCGGCAACTGGGCGAGCGGGCAAGTGGCCAGGGGTGGGTGGTGACTGAGTGACCGGGCGGAGGTGGGCGAGGCCAACCAGGGGTTGTTTTTACCAGTTCGGCGAACTGATTCAAATCCAGGGGTGGTTTTTACCAGTTCGGCAAACCAACTCACAGCAGGGAATGGGGTGTGTGGCCATGGCCGGCGCATAGAACAGAGTGGCACATACAAGAAGTGGAGCGGATAGAGGTCGGTAAATTTTTTTCACTGCAAAAAGCCTGCAGCCGCCATCTCTTTTTTGGTGCAAGAAGCAGAGGCAGCGGCTGCAGGCATCTCGCAACCAGGGGGGCCCTGGCTTGCCTTCCCCTCTTGCCTGCCACCAGCCACCATGGCAGGAAGGTAAGCCCAAAGAGGCAGTCGTGGGGGAGAAAGTGGGCAAGAGGGCCAGGGCCTCTGAAGGAATTTGAAACAGGGCTGGAGAAGGGAGAGCGGGAGGCCTTTGACAGATTAGGCCAGGCCTGGGCAGAAAATAGGAAGGTAGAAATTCAATAATATATTAATACAACTACTTTTAAACAAAGGCATTTAGACTCTATTTTCACATTTTATAAAATTTATGTGGTTTGGAAATAGAACACTTGAACTATATTTTTAATTTATTTTTCAGTTTTATGCATTGATCATTTAATTCTGTAATTTGTCCCAGTAAAGAAGAATATTTGTAGCTCAGGATTGAAATGAGGGTCCATCTCTGAGCTTGGTTGTTTTATTGCAGATGTTTCATTACCCAAACTAGAAAACATCATTAGTGCTAGTCTTGCTATGCTATAATTTGTCCCTTCATGTGGCAAATAACAATTGCCTATAGATTTGCAGAAGCATGTCTTCAATGGTATAATTGTTGGCAATCCTGATAATAGTTTTTAGAACTATAATAAAACACAACAGGCAAATAAAATTTAGTCCTTATTAACACTGGACAAAGTAGAATATACCAAAATTTGTTCCCAGGAGAAAATACATGAAAAAGAAGTTACAATGAGATGAACAATGACTGAGTTAGTCACGAACATACTTCAGAGTTGTTTAGGACATGAATGATTCATTGGGGACTGGATTTTGACAACTGTTTTACATAGCTAGTTTAATTGCATTTCCAGTAAGTGACTCTAAGACTCTGGTGTGAGCTGGATGTTTTATTCAGCTGTTGGAAGAATATCTTATTATTATTACCTATAGCTAGCCTAAGAGGAATTCATATAGTCATGATAACAGATTTTTAAGAGGAGTTATTCATGAACACATCTTGATTTTTAATACCCAAATTGTCTTGATTTTTAATACCCAAATTGTCTTGAAATCTGAATACTTGCTCTCCTGTATCAAATGTCAAGCTTTAAAATGTAATTAAATTGAGTTCACTGGGATAAATGATTATTTATCCTGATTCCAGAAATTTTTCCAGTGCAGATGCTGCCATTCCACTCAGGAGTAATCCTTAGCTTGAAAAAGACTGCACATTATACAGAAAAATAAAACATTTCTTCATTCAAAGAGACACAAACAACTGTCAGAGAAAATTTCGCCACTCCAAAAAGTGCCACTTCTGATCCTTAAACTGATTTGCGTGAACAGGTCTTAGCTCAATCTGCTACTGGAACAAAATAAAGCAATTATGACCACCATTACCACTTGAGTAGCTTTTTAAAAATAATTTATTTTTTTATTTTTTATTTTATATTGGATTTCTATACCGCCCTTCTCCCTGAGGACTCAGGGCGGTGTACAGCCAGATTAAAAAACATGCAGAACAAATATTAAAAACAATTAAAAGATATATAAATTTGGCCCAATTAAAACTCATTACCAATTAAAAACGTTTAAAACATTTAAAAAACAGTTAAAAATTTCATCTTAAACCAGCCCGGCTTGTTTAAATAAATGGGTTTTAAGGGCGCGACGGAAGGCACTGAGGTCTTGGATTCTCCGTATCTCTGGGGGGAGCTGATTCCAGAGGGTAGGTGCCCCCACAGAGAAGGCTCTCCCCCTGGGGGTCACCAGCCTACATTGTCTGGCTGATGGCACCCCGAGGAGGCCCTCTCTGTGGGAGCGCACGGGTCGATGGGAGGTCGTTGGTAGCAGCAGGCGGTCTCGAAGATAGCTAGGCCCTATGCCATGGAGCGCTTTAAAGGTGATAACCAACACCTTGAAGCGCACCCGGAAGACAACTGGGAGCCAGTGCAGCTCGCGCAGGAGCGGTGTTACATGGGAGCGCCATGCTGCTCCCGTCACTACCCGCGCTGCTGCGTTCTGGACCAGCTGGAGCCTCCGGGTGCTCCTCAAGGGGAGCCCCATGTAGAGAGCGTTGCAATAGTCAAGGCGAGAGGTGACGAGGGCGTGAGTGACTGTGCACAGGGAATCCCGATCAAGAAAGGGCCGCAACTGGCGGATCAGGCGAACCTGACAAAAGGTCCCCCTGGTTACAGCCGTCAGGTGTTCCTCCAAGGACAGCTGCATATCCAGGAGGACTCCCAGATTGCGAGCCCTCTCTGTGGGGGCCAATGACTCGCCCCCAATAGTCAGTGATGGAGTCAACTGACTATATCGGGATGCCGGGAGCCACAGCCACTCAGTCTTGGAAGGGTTGAGCCTGAGCCTGTTCCTCCCCATCCAGATCCGTACAGCCTCCAGGCACTGGGACATCACTTCAAGGGCATCATTGGGGTGGCCTGGGGTGGAGATGTACAGCTGGGTGTCATCAGCGTACTGGTGGTATCTCACCCCAAAGCCACGGATGATCTCACCCAGCGGCTTCACATAAATGTTGAACAGGAGAGGCGAGAGGACCGATCCCTGCGGCACTCCACAAATGAGAGGCCTCGAGGTCGACCTCTGCCCCCCTGCCAACACAAACTGCGACCGGTCGGAGAGAAAGGAGGAGAACCACCGCAACACGGTGCCTCCCACCCCCAACTCTTCCAGCCGGTGCAGCATGATACCATGGTCGATGGTATCAAAAGCCGCTGAGAGGTCTAACAGGACCAGAACAGAGGAACAACCCCTGTCCCGAGCCCTCCAGAGATCATCAACCAACGCGACCAATGCCGTTTCTGTGCTGTACCCAGACCTGAAACCCGACTGGAACGGATCTAGATAAGATGTTTCCTCCAGGAATTGCGGAAACTGTCGTGCGACCACACTCTCAACAACCTTCGCCATAAAGCGAAGGTTGGAGACAGGACGATAGTTGGCCAATATTGCCGGATCCAGGGACGGCTTCTTGAGGAGAGGCCTCACCACCGCCTCTTTCAAGGTGGTGGGGAAGTAACCCTCACTCAACGAAGCGTTGATAACACCCTGAAGCCAGCCTCGTGTAACCTCCCGGGAAGCCAGTACCAACCAGGAGGGACACGGGTCCAGTAAACATGTGGCCGCACTAAGTCTCCCCAAAATCCTGTCCACATCATCAGGAGTCACAGCATCAAACTCCTCCCAGATAACATTCTCAAGACTATTCCTCGTCACCCTGCCCTGATCTACCCAGTCAGAGTCCAAATCCCCCCGGATCTGGGCGATTTTGTCATACAGGTATTGTCCGAAATCCTCCGCCCTGCCTTCTAAGGGATCCTCCCGCACTCCCGGATGGAGCAGGGCGCGGGTCACCCTAAACAGGGCGGCCGGACGATTCCCTGATGACGCAATAGAGGCGGAAAAGTAGTTAGACTTTGCCGTCTCTATCGCCACTAGGTAGGCCTTAATATGCGACCTTACCAGTGTTCGATCAGATTCAGCGAGACTGGCCCTCCAACCGCTCTCCAGGCGTCTTTTCCGGCGCTTCATTTCCCTCAGCTCCTCAGTAAACCAAGGAGCCGCACGGGATCGGCATCGGGTCAGAGGCCGCAAAGGCACAACTCGGTCCAAGGCCCCACCAGCCGCCCGATCCCAGGCGGCTACCAGGTCCTCGGCCGAGTCATGTGCTAGCTCCTCAGGAAATGGCCCAAGCTCCATCTGGAACCTATCAGGATCCATCAGGCGCCTGGGGCGGATCCATCTAATTGGATCCGCCTCCCTGCGGCGAGGGGTCGCGGTTCGAAGATCTAGGCGAAGGAGTGAGTGGTCAGACCATGACAAGGGTTCCATGTCTATATCCTCTATAACAAGACCACTCAACCACTGGCCAGAGACAAAAATCAGATCCAGAGTGTGACCTCCCCTGTGAGTAGGGCCATGAACTAACTGGGTCAGGTCCATGGCCGTCATGGAAGCCATGAACTCCCGAGCCACCTCAGACGTTTCACCGACGGATGGCAAGTTGAAATCACCCATGACTAAAAGCCTGGGTGTATCTACTGCCACCGTGGCTATCACGTCGAGTAGCTCAGGTAGGGCTGTTGCCACGCGGCAGGGAGCCAGGTACGTAAGCAACAAGCCCATCTGAACCCCACGGCCCCACCTCACAAGGAGGGACTCACATCCGGCTATCTGAGGCACAGTGGTCTCCCTCGGACCCAGATCCTCGTTAATAATAACCGCCACCCCCCCGCCCCTCCCCTGAGCCCTCGGCTGATGGAATGCTCTGAAGCCTGGTGGGCACATTTCAACCAGAGGGACGCCACCCTCCGGGCCCAACCAGGTCTCCGTAATACCCGCCAGGTCCGCTCCTCCCTCTTGTATAAGATCGTGGATGAGGGGGGCCTTATTGACCACGGACCTGGCATTGCACAGCATCAGCCGAAGGCCCAGCTCCTGAGTATCTAAGCCACCTAGTATCCGAGCAGAGCCTTGGGGACCGGGGCAAGCAATTGCTCTCAGACAGCAAGTGCGAGCCCCCAGCACCTGATGTGGTCCCCAGCTCCCACCATATCTGCCCCTCCCATTCACCGTGCCGATGGTACAGCCCTCATAGATATCGTCCCCCATCCCTTTCCCAATCCCTCGTCCCCCCGAATCGTTACCCTGTGCCGGGCACGGCTCTGACCCTGGTGGATTTCCCCCCCAATCCGCCCTAGTCGTCTTCCCAATATCTTTAAAAGAATAATTACAACCCCCTCCCCCAGAACCCCTTAAAATCTTTAAAAATTTCCCTAAAAAGCCCCATAAATTCTTCCTTGCTCCATGCCATCTCTCCGGACTCCAAAGTCCGTCATCGAGATAGGCCCTCGATAATGTGGGGGGCCAAATCTGCGAGAGGGGAGAAACTCGCAGGGCGAGGAGTTCCGACACCGAGTACATATAGCTATCAGGGGAAACAGTCCAAGGGTGGGGGACCACTGATGTTATAAGCGTAGGGAAAATTCCAGTCCATGGTCAGGCTGCCAAGCTCCACTGTCCTCTCACGACAGTGGCTAAGGAGGTGCATATCATTCGACCCCGAAAGTTTCCAGGGTGGCCGTCTCTCACCAGGCCAATCCATGGAGACTTTGAAAGAAAGCTCAAGGGTGAGGATAGCCATATTCCGCCTCCTCGGCCCCATATCCATAGAACCAGTATCCCTCCTGGGATTAGCAGCATCAGGGAATCCAATATCCAGCTCAAAGGAGGTTTAAGTTCGTAGATGTTCGTCAGAGAAGTTCTACATGGTAGGGAATCCAGACAGGCCAGATGGAAATGGGAAAAAAAAATTAGGAGTAGTTCAGCAGGCCAAGATGGATGGGAAGCTATGATCGTAGTAGGCCAAAAGGCCAAAACTCAGTCTGAAGGAAGGAGGGGGGGGATTCAAACCGCATAAGTTTGTAGTCATTTTCCAGCCCCAATAACCCTCAACCTTCCATTCTAGAGGGTAAAGCTCCCCAATTTCGTCCCCCCCATCCAGCTCACCCTGGGGGGGGGTCTCTGGGTCTCCCTGGGGGTAACCCTTCCCTCAAGGGTCATATACTCTCCAGTCACCCCAAAATCTGACCTAAAACCGCTGCTGAAGAGTCCTGGGCCGTCTGTTTGGAAGTCTTTAGGCCCTTGGGAGCCGCCCCAACCTTAGGCGCCCCCGTCACGACCACCGCCGCGGCCTCCGCAGTCCCCATCGCCATCGTCGCCATCGGCCCCCCCCACGGACGTCCCCAGCCGCCCCCTGCCTCCAAAGATCCACTCGAGGCATCCAGGGGCGTGGGGAACCTCCGTAGGGGCCTCACAACGCCGACGTCGTCCAGGAGCTGCCGCCGCCGCCGCCATGACCGCCCGCGACCGCCGCCGCCGGTGCCGCTCCCCTGCAGGCCGCAGACCGCCGTCGCCCACCGCCGTCCTGACGTCATCCCCCTCAGCGCTGGGATGGTCCGGGGAGCCGACAAAGCTTCCAACGGGCTCCTCAGATGCTGCTTCGTCCGGGCGGGGGGTCATAGATGTTCGAAATGACCCCCCTGAGCCCCCCCAAGCCGAGGCATCGCCCCCAAGAAGCCGAGACTCAGCGCCGGAGCGCCATCTTGGGGCATGCGCAGAAGAGAGAGATACAGGAGATTCTAGTTTCCTCCATAATAATGATAATATATATATTGATCTGGCATATAAAGGTAAAGATAAAGGTTCCCCTTGCACATATGTGCTAGTCATTCCCGACTCTAGGGGTTGGTGCTTATCTCCGTTTCAAAGCTGAAGCGCCAGCACTGTCCGAAGATGTCTCCGTGGTCATGTGGCCGGCATGACAACACCAAAGGTGCATGGAACGCTGTTGCCTTCCCACCAAAGGTGGGTCCTATTTTTCTACTTGCATTTTTTTACGTGCTTTCGAATTGCTAGATTGGCAGAAGCTGGGACAAGTAATGGGAGCTCACCCCGTTACACTGAACTGCCAACCTTTTGATGAATAAGCTCAGTGTCCTAGCCACTGAGCCACCACGTCCCTTGATCTGGCATATAGGTGGTAGTAATTTCAGAAACCTTCAGAGTAATTATTCATGCTTGGCTGTAGGGCTAAATGTGATTAAAATAATTTAATTTGTGCCCTTGAATCATCAATTAATGAGAAAATATTTTGTTTATAGTCAAGATTCAATTACCAATCACAGGATCCTAAGTGCCCAAATGAACGGCACCTGCTATACAGAGAATGGGCCTATCCTCGAAATATTTTCAAACTGCAACCCTTAGATCTTGTCAGGTAAGTATTAAGGAGTGTTATACCATTCCTTATGATTATTTTATTTTTCTATGAATAATAATCATTTAATAGAAAACCAGCATTTATAATGTCGCATTAGGCAAATGTGAGAAAAAGCAAAGATGTGTTTCTTTACACAATTTATTCAGTATGTAGGCTATCAAACTGCCAATGACTCTGGCCAGCTTGCAATTAAAACATATAAACCCAAAAACGCAGTTCAAGCTCTACTTGGTCCCCAAACCTGGGAGAATTACCAGCTTTTTAATTATTTCCTGAATGTCATCAGAGTATGAGCCATCCAGACCTCTAATAGTCTAAGTATATTTTGCATTAATTTATATTTGTATTAATACTTTTAATAATAATACTATGAGTAAAACTATTCTTAAAATAATATTTTTAAAAGTTCAGTGGTGATAATACATATATAAGTAGTCCTTGCTTAATGACTACAAGTGGCCCAGCAACCCTATTGCTAAGAGATGGTTGTTAAGTAAGATTTCACATGACTGTGAAGGACTTATGACCTCACTTCTCCTGAGGTTGTTAAGTGACCTGTGATTAAGAGAGACATCATTTGATGACAATTTGTGATTGTTTTGCCAAATTCTCCATTAACTCTGTCTGTGAAACATGAAAATGGCATGACTGTAGTATACTGCAAAAGTTCTAAATATCAGAAGCAGTCCTAAAGTTATATTTTTAGCACTCATAACTTCAAATGGTCACTAAACAGAATAGTTGTTAAGCAAGGACTGCCTATGAGTATAGAACATAAGCTTCAGGAAAAAAAATCATATGGATCATATTATATCTTCATAAATACAGAATGTTGGATTCTTGAAAAGTTTTTGGAAAAATAAAGTTCATAGTGGTGTATACAGTACCTGATTATTCACAATTGGAACTGCTATTATGAGACTCTTATTGAACTTCCAGACTGAAATTCACAGTGTGAAAAGATCATCCTAGTGATAAAAGAAATGTGAGAGTTATTCTTTCAAGTAATTCCTGTGTATCACAGTTTATGAAATAGAGAATTGCTTTTCCAAGGGACTGAATGGAAAGAAATGGAAGCCACACAGACTTCCAGCTAAGTTAAAGTAGAGCCTATATAGCCCTGGTGGCACAGTAGTTAGAAAGCAGCATTGTAGGCTAACTCTGCCCACAGCCAGGAATTTAATCCTGACTTGCTCAAGGGGACTCCATCTTCCCGAGGTCACTAAAATGAGTACTAGACTGTTAGGGGCAATATGCTGACATTATAAACCGCTCAAAGAGTGCTGTAAAACACTGAAGTGGTATATAAGTCTAAGTGCTATTGCCAAGCACTTTTACTTGAAAAAAAAACACAAATATTCATAAAACAGCCTGGAAGTTTGTTGGAGGCGAGCAGACAACAAAGGAAAACATCTGATGTTGATGTTGCTCATGAATTCAACTTTGAGCAAGGCATCTAATAAAGACCGGTTTGTCTTTCTTTCCTCTTAGATTCTATATCAGGATTTTTTTTCTTTCCCCCGTGGCATAGAGCAGAGTTCCCCAACTTTTTTGGTTTTGCGGACCAGTAGTGGGGAGGGGAAAGGGGATGGTTCCATGCGAGCAGCAAGCATGCACGTGCACATAGCTCCATTTATGCAAGTGGGGATACGCATGCACACTCATGCGCTCACCTGCCACTTCCATGGCCCAGTTCCAAATGGCTCAAGGCCCAGAGGTGGGCCTCATCCTGAGGTTGGGGACCCCTGACATGGAGGAAGAAAGGCACGTTTGTCTCCCACTGTGAGTAAGACAATAGTCACACACTCCAGGATCAATTTTGTTTTTTTTTTTAAAAAAATAGATCTTTATTAATTATTTACAAATAAAAAAACATATAATGTAATTTTCAAACAGATATAAGTTATATATAGGTACACAACACAACACATAAAAACAACCACAAAGAAAGACTAACCGGGGGTCATTTCAAACCCCCAGTTACTTATTCATAGTTACATCCTGGTAAATCCTTTTGTTCAAATAGCGTTGACTATTTTAAATACCAAACGCTATCTCATTATAATTAAATATATATTTAATACTATGTTATTTATTCTATATTTGTCCTCTTCTTTAGCCATATATACCAGCATTCCCAGTTACTGTAGCATATGGATTCTTTTTTGTCTCTTAGGATATACGTTAATTTGTCCAATTCGGCACAATTCAATATCTTATTTATTATAAGTTGATCTGATGGTGTATTTGTATTTTTCCAATGCTGGGCAAGTGCCATTCTCGCTGCTGTTGTATTATGGATGAATAGGTGCCAGTCTTGTTTGCCCACGTCTTTTAGTTTGATTCCAAGTAAGAATCTGGAGTTAGGGGGAAACTTGCACCTGTTATCTTGTTCAACCATTTTTGAATCTTTTCCCAAAATTTCCTGATCTGAGGGCAGGTCCACCACTGGTGAAAGAAAGTACCCCTGGCCGAATTACACTTCCAACATTTGTCCGAGGATCCAGGGAACATTTTAGCTATCCTGTCTGGTGGGAGGTACCACCTATAGATCATTTTATAAAAGTTCTCCTTAAATGCCGCTGATAATGTCAATTTCATTGATCTATTCCATATTGCCTGCCATTCTTCAAGTTGCATCGGTCTTCCTAAGTTTCTCCCCAGGCAATCATCTTTTACTATCTCCTCAGCTGTATAGCTTGATAGCAAAAGAATATAGGTCTTAGATATAAATTTTGTTTCAACACCCAGAAGGAGTCTATCTAGCAGTTGTGTCGTTTGGTAAATACCATACTCATGTTTGTCTTTTCTGAATCTAGCTTGAATTTGGGCATATGACCACCAATCTATATCTATTCCTTTTACTTGAAGTTCCTTTCTTGATATTAAGTTCCCACCTCCATCCATCAGGATATTGTAGGTCCAATTTCTTTTTATAAACAGTCAGGTAGGTTGCTATCTCCAATGGGACCACCCATTTAGGAACTTGAGTATAAGTTTGTTTCTTCACCTTTTCCCATATTTTTATTAAAATTCTTCTAATATAATATTTTATATTAATAAAATATTTAGATTGTTTTCCTTGTTGTGCCCACAGAGCTGAATTCCAGCCTTGGTGAAGATCAAATCCCTCAACCGTTAATATGCGTTTTTTCGAAAGGGATACCCAATCTCTTATCCAAAGAAGGGATGAGGCTTGGTAGTATAACTCCCAATTTGGGAGCCCCAAGGGACCCCCCCTCGTTTTGTGTTCCTGTAGCATTTTTCTTTTAATTTGTGGTTTTTTTCCCTTGCCAAATAAATTTGCTTATTACCTGATCCAATTCCTAAAGAAATTTTTATCCAAATTTACAGGAGCCGTATGAAATAGAAAAATCCACCGTGGGAGGATATGGGCTTTGATTGCAGCAACCCTGCCCAAAAGTGAAAGCTATATATTCTTCCATCTATCTAGGTCCTCTACTGTATCAGCCAATAGTTTAAAGTAATTGGTCTCTTTAATATTAGAGCGTTTGTTTGTCAGCCAAATCCCTAGATATTTTACCTTCTTAATAAATTTAAATCCCATGGCTTCCTGCACCTTATTTTTTTGATCCTCTGTTAAGTTTTTGGATATCATTTTAGTTTTATCTTTGTTAATTTTTAATCCTGCGACTTCTCCATATTCTTCAATTCTCCTTACCAATATCGGACCTGAAGTTAGAGGGTCTTCCAAGATGAATACAAGATCTTCAGCGAAAGCTTGGAGCTTGTATTCTTCTCCCCTAATCCTTAGGCCTCTAATATCCTTGTCTTGCCTGATTATGTTGAGCAGTGGTTCCATAGTTAAAATGAATAATAATGGTGAGAGGGGGCAACCCTGTCTAGTACCCTTGGAGATTTTAATCTCATCTGAGATTGTTCCATTAAATAGCAACCTGGCCGACTGTTTAGTATATATAGCCTGAATTGCATTTATAAATCTAGAGCCAAATTCCATAATTTTTAATTGTTGTGTAATAAAATTCCAATTGACCCTATCAAAGGCCTTTTTGGCGTCTACGAATACCATTGCCATATCTTTGTCTGAATACCTTTCATAATACTCCATTACATTTAAAATTACTCTTATGTTGTCTCAAAGTTGTCTATAAGATAGAAAGCCATTTTGGTCCTGATGGATGAAGTGGGAAAGAAATATTTTGAGTCTTTCTGCTAGTACTGTCGTAAAGATCTTATAATCGACATTTAAGAGTGAGATTGGTCTGTAGTTCTGAATTAGTGATCGGTCCGAGTTGGGCTTTGAGATCAACGAAATATAAGCTTCCCTCCAGGATTGAGGTATCTTGGCATCTGTTAAGGCCTCATTAAATACATCCTTTAGTTGAGGACTCAGCAAGTCAATAATACCTTTGTATAATTCACTTGGGAGACCATCGGGCCTAGGGGACTTTCCCCCCGCTTGCTTCTTAATAACTCTTTCAATTTCACCAATAGTAATCTCTTTGTTTAAAGTGTGCTTAAAAGAATTGGGGATCGGTTCCAATTGAAGTCCCTGGAGATATTCCCCAAGTTTATTTTCTTGACATCTTTCTTCTCCATATAAGGAGCCATAAAATTCCTGGGCTATTTTTACTTTTTGATCCCTATTAACTGCCAAATTTCCATTTTTATCCTGTAGGTATCCTATTTTTCTTGCTTCTGCCTCTTTCTTTAGTCTATAATTTAACCATTTTCCAGTTTTGTTCGCATGTTCAAATTGTCTTTGTCTGCTTTTCCTAATTTTGTCTGCCAACTCCTTTTGGTCTATTAATGAAATCTCGTGTCTAATTAACTCTATTTTCTCTTTGGGTTTAAGATTTTGTGGGTTTAATTGCAACATCTCTTCCATTTTTTCTAACTCTGATATTAGCTCCACCCTTTTTGACCTTTCTTCTTTCCACTTGCGGGCTAAGTGTTTTATTGCCAATCCTCAGTGTCTTCTTTTTTGTTTTCCATAAAAAAAAAATGTAGTTCCATTTTTATCATATTAATAAAATCCTCTTCCTTCATTAATTCAGCTCTCATGGACCATCTCGCTCGTTTTTTTTTAACCCCTGCCCATTTGATTATTATAGGATGGTGGTCTGCCCATACATTCGTACCTATCTCCAATTCTTTAATCGCCTCTGCTGTTGACCAAAACATGTCAATCCGTGACCACGACCAATGTCTGGGGGAGAAGTAGGTGTATTGTTTCTCTTTAGGATGTAAATCTCACCATACATCTGACAGTCCTATTTCAGTTGCCAATTTGTCCCAAGTTTTTGATAGTGTTTTTCTCTGTCCTTTTGCATATTTTTGGGATCCCCTCCCTGGTTCATAATTCTTACCTACGTCTGAGATTGCATTAAAATCTCCCAAATACATACATTTTCATAATCGAGATCAGCTATCTTCTTATACAGTTTTTTTAAAAAGTTTTTTTGATCAATATTGGGAGCATAGATAATTACTAGTAAAGCCAATTTTAAACCTATTTTAATCTCCAAACATAATGTTCTTCCCTCTTCATCTGCATGTAATTGTTGAGTCACTAATCCTTTACGGTCATACACCACAATACCTCGTTCTTTCTGATTGGCCAGGCATACATACAATTTCCCAAGTTTGGGACAAACTAACACCCTTTGCTGGTCTTTACGTATGTGGGTTTCTTGTAGACAAATTAGATCATAATTTTGTTTTTGTAGGTTAAGCCAAACTTTCTTTTATTTGGGGCGTTTAGACCATTAATATTCACTGAAAACAGGTGTAGCTCCTCTTCCATATCCTCACTTACCTGTGGCTTTCTGTTTTTGTGATCTAGTTTCCACTTGCAATCCAAGTCCATCCCCAACCCTTTCTTTTCTGTTCATTTTCTCCTGTTCACCATGACTTTCCATCCTTGTCTCCTGTATAATATCCTCCAAGCTCCTGCTCTCTGGTTCCCTTCACTTTCTCGATCAAAGCGAGTAAATTGAGATTCGTAAAATTCCTGTGCGTCTTGTGGGGTTCTAATCCTCTGTCTAATCCTCTGACTCTGCCATGGATCAATTTTGAAACAGTTTAACTGGATTCAGAAAAGTTGCAAGATAGAAAACAGCTGATCATCGAGGATTCTGTTCCTTTTGAGCAAGTTTCTATTATTTTAACATCTGTGTAATGAGAATGCATACATGCATATAATCCATTATGCTATTCCCATTAGGGGGGAACTATATGTTATGCATAGCATAGAAAAAGAAAAAGAAGCAGTAAGCAAAACAAGTTAAGGCACAAGGTAAGTGAAAGGAAAGGAAATATAAACTTTAGTTTAGAAACTTTATAAACTTTAGTTTTCATTTAATTAAAGTTTTGCTATTTTAAAAAAATAACCATAACTACTTTTGAGTGATCCTGGAATCATTCTTAAAGACAGAAATCAGGGTAGCACATTGCATTATAATGTTTTCTTCTTGAATATATGAGAAACTGATTTTATTAATAAAGGAAATACACATCTATATATTCAAGGGATGTTGTTGTGTCCATAGGAAATATTATGGTGAGAAAATTGGGATCTATTTTGCCTGGCTGGGATTCTACACCCGGATGTTACTTCTGGCAGCAATAGTTGGTGTTGGATGTTTTTTATATGGATATTTCACAAAGGATAACTGCACTTGGAGGTAACCTCATGATTCATGCTTCTCGTGTTATTTATAGTCATGCATAAAGATCCTATTTCCTAATTAGACCCGATGTCAGGATTCCAAGTAACACCCCCGACAGAAGTAAGGTTCCGAGGCAGCCATTTTCTCAAAGTTCCATTTTATTAGAGATGTCATATTGGCACATCTGGGAAAACCCGAATCTGAAAGTCTCCTGGGTTTTCCCCACCCAAAGGAAAGTCAAAGTCCCTTCCCCTGCACCGACATGTCCATCACATGGTCCAATCAGGTCACCATCCTAACTGGAGTTGTTTCTCAGTCACTCCTCTCCAGGTGCAGGCTGAATGTCCTTGACTCCCAGGCAGTGGTGGGATTCAGCCAATTCGCACCACTTCGGGAGAACCAGTTGTTAACTTTCTGAGCAGTTTGATGCTGGTTGTTGGAAGAAATCATTAGGGCAGAGAACCGGTTGTTAAATAATTTGAATCCCACCACTGCTCCCAGGGAAAGTATTTTGTTATGGCTATACATCTCACCCCATCTCCATCCAACCCCCCTCCCATTTCCCACAGCATGCCCATCCACCAAGTGTGGCAGCCCTGAAGATCCAAAGAAAAAGATGGCCTCCAGGGCTGACACCTGGCCGTTCTCATGTAATAATTTATTCTTGTTAGTACACATAGGCTGAAAATTCTGTACCTATTTCTCAGAGAATAATAAATACATACTGAATTCCATGGACAAAACAGTAAGGATGCAGCAGAAGCATGTTCTTTTTTCTTCTTTGGTGGATCTTGGAATTGATTTCCAAAAGAATGAAAATGTTTAAAGCAGGGGTGTCAAACTCGATTTCATTGAGGGCCATATCAGGGTTGTGTTTGACCTTAGGGGGCGTGGGGCATGGCCAGGATGGGTGTGGCCAGTTCAAAGTCACATATCAAGGCTCTGTTTTCAGCTGCTATGGCCTCTGCCACAGCCCTCTGCCAGCAAAAACGGAAGCCAGGGAGGTTGCACACGGCCCTCCCAGGCTCTATTTTTTGGCCAAAATGGCTGCCTGCACCCCTCTGCCAATGAAAACTGTGCCCCCCTGTGAGATCCATTTTCAGCTGCAATGGCCTCCTGCAGCCCTCTGCCAGCAAAAATGGAGCTCGGGGGGCATTTGCTGGCAGAGGGCTGCAGGAGGCCCTCCCAAGTTCCGTTTTCACTGGCAGAGGCACTGTGGGCCGGTCCTTCGCTGTTTCCAGGGCGGCCCCGCTGGCCTGATCTAAGCACTCCATGGGCCAGATCTGGCCCGCAGGCCTTGAGTTTGACACCCCTGGTTTAAAGTATCACCAGGTTATTTTAAATTAGGGCTTAATCAGGAAAATGGAGATTTCAGGAGCAGAGAGATACTGCCCTTCCTTTGCCACTGGAATTCCCCATTTGTAGAGATAATCTCAGCAGAGATGGGGAAGAGACTTGTAGAATTTTGGCCAACGTATCAGGGACATCAACAAATGTCCCTGATATCAGGGACTTCCAACAAAACTACCCCCTCCCTCATATCCACAGATAGGTTTGTTAATCCTATTCTAATCACATTTAGCTAGATGATCTGGACAACCAGATTTTTATTGGTTGTGCCTGAGTAGACAGGCATAGGATTGCATCACTCAATATTTATGCTAGTTTAATAAGTCAATTTATTATTTCAGTTTTATCTGTTCTTTTAAAACCATAAAGGTATATGGTATCTTTTTACTATTAACTCTATTCAGTGGAAAAACTACTAAAATATTTATTTATTTAATTCATTTAGTTTGTCAAGCATGTATAAGATAACAGGTATAAATTAAACATGGACATGAACACAGGAAATGAGTACAAATAAATGGGGACAGTAGGACAGGGATGGTAGGCACTCTGTGTTGGCAATTTTTACTTGCTTGGGTTCGTTCCAGGCTTGGGTTCATTCTGGGCTGAGTAACCACACGCACAATGGATGTTCATCAAACCTGGTTTAATACAATACAATCTAGTAACTGCCAGACCCGCTGGAGCAGATCAAAGTTGGAGCTAAGCGATCGGTCATCTCACTCCGTCTTATAGTTCCTCTCAATCTATCACCGCCAATCACCAATCATTTCACCTTGTTCAGCTGTGCCCAGCGTTCAGCAGCTGTGATGTGGTTTGAATCCGCCACCTGCTCCCCACCGCAGTCGAGGCCGGATGATGTTATTAGATCTGGCTGGTCCAACCGCACCTAGCCTTGCCAAGTCCCTGCCATGCCCGCTACCACCTATTGTGCAACATCATCCTATCCACACCCTATCGTTTCCACCACCAACACCCATGCTAAGCAGTAATGTGGGAGGCATGTGTCATTGTTGGATCAGGTTTTCTCACCGTTTCTATTCCCTTCCGTTTCCCTCATGTCTGTTCTGTGTCAAGTAGTGCTGGATGCTCGACACTCTGGTGCGCTTCTGGACGCCCCCTTTACGGATCTCTTAGGAATTGGGTGAGGTCCACAGTAGACAGTTTAAGGTTGAAGCTGTGGGGGTTTGAGGATATAACAACGTTGTCAGGTAGAACATTCCAGGTATACCACTCTGTTGCTGAAGTCATATTTTCTGCAAACCTTGAGTTTGTATCTATTGTTTGACCATGTATCATTGAGGTTGAAGCTGAAGTACTTGTTGACAGGTAGGACATTATAGCAGACAATTTTGTGTGCTATGCTTAGGTGAGACCATAGGCAGCGTAGTTCCAGGTTGTCCAAACCCAAAATTTCAAGTCTGGTAGCATAAGGGATTCTATGTGTGGTCCAAATGTTTCTGCAGTGTAGGAGTTGCAGATTACAGGACAATTTTTTCCTGAAACTAAACTGCTTGTTAGAAAGCAGGTTGTTTGTGTTTAAGTGGAGGGTGATGGATTGGTTTATAATTGATTCCATGACTTTACAGGTGACGCAACACAGTGAGATTGATCTGTAATTTTCTACTAGGCTGGGGTCTCCCTTTTTGAAGATAGGAATGACCGTGGCTAATGACCATAGGTCGGGCAAGGAGCTGGTTCTGAAAAATACCTCATAGATTGTGCTTAGAGGTTTGGCTAGGGCAGTGGAAAGCTTTTTCAAGAAGTAGGCACATAACCCATCAGGGCCAATAGATAGAGATGGCTTTAGGTTGCGTAGTGCAACCTAAATATGCTGAGAATGTGGAATGTCAGATTCCTAAAAGTGATACTGCCATTCAAGTGGAGGAAGGGGGGACTTGGATTCGATTTACTAGCATGGCCTGTGTCATCAGATATTTTACAACCTATATCCTGGCGCCAAGGAACCCTTTACCTGCAGGAATTTATATGATAGTCATGTGGGTTGTCTCACTTTAAAGGGTAGTGGTAGGAATGCATGTTTGTTCAGGTTCTCAAAGGAAATAGTAAAGAAAACATCTTCACACTTGTGTATTGGCTAAAATCTGCATTCTGACTTAAAGGGAGGGGTCTCTACCACTTTAATCCTACTGCTTTGCCTAAGGGTATTCAGATTGTGCTTTAGCTGGATGGCTTTCACTTCTGCTTAATAAAAGAATCCTTTTGAACAACTACGTTTCAAGAGTTTGTACTTTCTTAATTTGGAAGGAGAGGCGATCCTTACAGAAAGCACAATCTGCAAAACGGTCAACCCAGAGAAGCAATTCGCTCTACTGAGGGGACCTTGCAAACCATGTCTGAACAAAGCAGTGAGCTGGGAGAAACTGATTGCTGGGGAGAGACAGCAACCGCCACCCAGTCGGATGCCTGTCTCGTGCAACCCATTGGAGAGGATGAGGTAACCCTGGAGAATCCTGAAAAGTCCCGCTGGTCAATTGGCATCGGAAAGAAAGATGGCTGGGATGAGAGAACCAGAGGAGTCACCCTCAACTGTGGCAACCGAAAACCGGTTCCAGTTTTAGTTCCAGTTTCGGAAAACCGAAAGTGGAACTAGAAGCCCTTACTGACCAGGGGGGACTGACCAAAGCACCCCTGAGGGAGGACTATCTGAAGAGGCATATAACCCAATTGGTGATGGAAACTTTGGAAAATCTCAACATCCGAAGGGAGCCAGGACAACAACCAAAGAGCACTGAAAGGGCAGCAGTCGTGGATGATGCCTGGGGAGGCACCCCCCTCCTGGAGCCCACCTATCACGCAGACAGTGCAGCAGCAGTGGGAGAAGACCCAGCAAACCCTCCCCCCCAGGCAGCACGCACACCGGCGCCCATTCCCAATCAACCCTGAGCTCCTCAACTGGAAAGAGAAACTCCCCCCCCCTTGGGGTGAAGTTTGATGGGAATCCGCAACAATTAGGATTCTTTGTGGCACATGTGCTAACCTACATGCAAGAGTATGGGCATGATTTCCAAACCCAAGGCTCCCGAGTGCGAGTTGTGACCCTAGCCCTAGAGGGTGCCACAGCCAGATGGATGGTGACCCTACATAATGCCAACGCACCAGAACTGCGGAATTTCAACCATTTCATGATGGCCCTGCGACGTCAGTTCGAGGACCCACTGGCAGATCGCAAAGCACGTGACCGCATTAAGGTGGTGAAGCAGGGGCGACGGCCAGTAGCAGAGTATACCGAAGAGTTCCAGGACCTGACATGTCGTGTGCACTGGCCAGAAGATATTTTGGTGAGCTGTTTCAAGGATGGGCTGAGTGATGATCTATACAATGCCTGTGTGGCCCGAGGGGCACCGAATGACCTACATGAATGGTATGTCACCGCCGAAGAAGCTGAGATTGATATGGCCAGAAACCAGTATCGAGCGGGGTGAGTATGGAAGAAATTCTCACCCCAATGGAAGCAAGAGCCCCTCAAACCACAAACCGCATTCTCCCCGAGATCTTCAGCCTGTTTCAAGTGTGGAAAAGAAGGGCACCGAGCTGCAGAGTGTCGTTTGCAAACATCCGCCCGGAACCACCCACCAGGGGAGGGTCCTGCAAAACCGGGTCGGCGTGGGAAGGAGACTGCTCTGAGGAGCAGGGAGACCGTAGAAGTCCCATCCCCTCTTTGGGGAGGAAACCCTGGCATCTGAACAGGAGGAATCACACTCATTTGGAAGTGATCCAGATGATGAGCCACTGGTAAGCAAACCAATTAATCTGCTTACCCTCCCCTTAAGACTATTTATCCCAAACCAGGACAGGGAGATAAGTATCCCCACCCTAGTGGATTCAGGGTGCACCCGTTGTTTGATCAGCCCAACCTTAGTAGGGAAGTTAGGGATTAATGTAAGAAAGCTGAAAAAACCCCATTGCTGTTCTGTCCCCAACCCCACGCACACACACCAACAGACGTTCAGGAGTTAAAGACCAAACCAGTCGGCAAAATCCTTTTCCTTATGATAACGGAACTTGGCAACAACATAGTGGCTGCCTGCCAAGAGTTTATTATTTACAAAGAGGAGAGATAACTTCTCCCCACTTCTGATACATCAAAGGAAAGCAGCTCAATAATTACAATCAAGTCCAGAGATAATCCAGTCTTAAAACAAAAGTCCGGCAATGCAGAATGGCATGGAAGCTTTCAGTTTTGTTCGTCACAAGGTTTGACTGGCCACCATGGTCCCTTTTATATCCTGTGGGGTGTGCTCCAGTGACTCAGCCTAATCTCAGGCACGCCCTTTCTTCTGTTGCACGCGCTTATCTCTGCGATGCTGGCGTGGGTCCAGCCAAGACTCATTACCCTCATCACTGTCCATCTGTGGCTGCGTGGACGTGCTTGGCCCTGGCCCTATCTCTTGCCCTTCGGCGGACACAGAAGGCATTGCCAGAGAGGAGGGTCCTGGAGAGGGAGGCCTTGCCAACTCCTCCCCTTCACTCTCGGAGTCCTCTCCTGATGATGACACAGGCTCCTGTAATGGAGCCACAACAATTGCTTTCTGCCAACTAGATGGCTCAATAGCAGGAGGGGAGCCAGTTTCTCTGGCCACCGAGCCTCTACATATAGGCATCGGAAGCCACGAGGAAAGGCTTACATTTATAGTGGCACCTGGCATGGAATGGCCATTGGTTCTGGGCCTTGCATGGCTAAAAAAATGGAACCCACAAATCAATTGGAAACAAGGCATCATAAAATTTCAGAAGAAGGTGACTTTTGCTGAGTACCCACATAAAGGAATTGAGGGGGCAGAGAATTGAGAAACAGCCATGCCTGGTCACACCACACCAACTGAGGGCATACCCATCCTCTCCCCCGTATGAAAGATATGTTAGCACACCTCGCTAAAGGGAAAATTTTTTCAAAGCTGGACTTAAGGGAGGCTTACTACCATGTCAGAATTAAGGAAGGGGATGAGTGGAAACAGCATTTAACACCCCCCTCAGCTGCTACCAATTCAAGGTGTTCACCTTTGGGTTGCAAGGAGCTCCTGCAGTGTTTATGCAGTTAATAAATGAAGTGCTGCATCAGCATTTACATAAGTGGATTCTGGTCTATTTGGACGACATTTTAATCTATACCGAGACCAAAGCAGAACATGTAAAACTAGTCAGGGCAGTTTTAAACAAATTCCGCGCTGCCAAACTTTATGCCAAACTTTCCAAATGTGAATTCCACCAAGAGAAGATTGACTATTCGGGATACCGCATTTCGCACCAGGGGGTTGAAATGGATTCTCTAAAAGTGCAGGCTGTACTTGATTGGGACCCTCCCTGCACATGTAAACAGTTACAGAGCTTCCTGGGGTCTGCCAACTTTTACCGCCAGTTTATCCCTGCGTTCGCTCAGATTGCCCTCCCTATCACCAAGCTCTTAAAAACAAAGGGGGAGGACAACCCTAAACCAAAGCAACCATTGAACTGGACTATGGAATGCCAGGTGGCATTTGAAAAACTTAAACGGTTGTTCTCAGCAGAACCAATTCTAAAACACCCAGACACGGAGAAACCATTTGTCATACAAGCAGATGCCAGCGATGTGGCAACAGGAGTGGTTCTACTTCAGAAGAATGAGCAAGACCAACTACAACCCTGCGCTTACACATCCAAAAAGTTGAATGAGACTGAGCAAAGGTGGGCTATTTGGGACAATGGGCGTTGGACTTACCTGATACGCCCCTTCTCTGTTCATCTGTCACGGCAGTCAGTAGTGGGTGATAGATAGGGAGCTGGCCTATAGGACCGAGTCAACTGGAAGTCTAAGCTCTGCCCTTTCCTGCTTGGTTCCAGTTTTGAGGCGAAGGTTCCAGTAGACTGGCATGTCTGTAGAGATAAAATGGTAAACGTGAAAAGGAACACCCCCCCGTGGGAGCCACGCCCTCCAGTACCGACCAGGGTGGGCCTGACTGCCGTGACAGATGAACAGAGGAGGGGCGTATCAGGTAAGTCCAACGCCCATTCTCCTGTTTGCTGTCACGGCAGTCAGTAGTGGGACATACCAAAGCCATGTCCTATAGGGAGGGATCCGGTCGGACTCTCTGAAGCACTCTCTGGCCGAAAGCGGCATCAGCGTAAGCGTAAGTATCCAGCCAGTAGTGGCGGATGAAGGGAGTCACGGAAGTCCAAGTCGCCGCCCGACAGACCTCTTCCAGTGGAGCCTGGGTAGCCCATGCAGCTGATGTTGCAGCGCTTCTGGTAGAATGTGCCGTGATGCGGCGGGACACAGGTAAGGATTGTACCGCGTAGGCCAAGGAGATGGTCGCTCTCAGCCAATGGCCAATCATAGTAGACGGGGCACGCGCCCCCATTGACGCAGGTTGAAAGGAAAGGAAAAGGGCCTCGGACCTCCGGAAGGAAGAAGTACATGAAAGGTATACCTTTAAGGCTCTGCGGACATCCAGGATGTGCCAGACTTTTTCCAGGCGATGCTTCGGTGAAGGACAAAAATTCGGAAGTATGAGCTCTTGAGCTCTGTGAAAGATGGAGTTAATCTTTGGGATGAACGCCGGGTCTAAGCGAAGAACTACTCTGTCCTTGTGAAAGATACAGAGATCGGAACGAGTGGAAAGTGAAGCGAGCTCCGAAATGCATCGCGCGGAGGTGATTGCCACCAAGAAGGATACTTTAAAGGTCAGGAATTTTAGATTGACCTCCCTAAGGGGTTCAAAGGGGGATTTGGTGAGGGCTGTAAGTACCTTATTGAGATCCCAGGTGGGAAATCTGTGAACGGTAGGTGGTCTCAGATTGGTGGCTCCTCGTAGAAAGGTCCGAATGAGAGGATCCTTGGACAGAGGCGTACCTGGGCCCGAGTTCCAAACAGAGGACAGAGCAGCCACCTGATGGTGTAATGTATTAGGTGAGAGGCCGGAAGCAAACCCCTCCTGTAGGAAGTCCAGAAGTTGAATGACAGACACAGAGGAGGAGTCCAAGGAACGTCTGGAGCACCAACGAAGGAATGATTTCCAGGTAGAGTCGTAAATGCGGATGGTTGAAGGCCGGCGAGCCGCTAACATGATGGGGATAGCAGCAGGAGACACGTTGGAAGAGATCAAATGGAGCCGCTCAATCTCCAAGTGGTCAGATGGTAAGCCTGCGGATCGGGGTTGACTAGGTTGCCCTGGCGCAACTCGACCTGATCGTCAGGAATCCACCACGGAGGAGCCACTGAGAGGGATATGAGGTCCGCGAACCACGGTCGACGGGGCCAATAGGGGGCGAGTAGAATGAGCTCTGCCTTCTCCTGCAACAGCTTGTGGATCACTTTGGTGATCAAGGGAAGCGGCAGGAACGCGTAAAGAAGCAGGCCTTGTGGCCAAGGACTGCGGAGGGCGTCCACCACCTCCGCCCCGAGTGTCGAGAAGCAGGAGAAAAACCGTGGTAAGAGATGGTTCCAGTGGGAGGCAAAAAGGTCCACCTGCGGAGGACTGAACCACACCTTCAGTTGATTGAAGAGGCGGCGTGGGATGCTCCATTCCGTGTGATCGATTTGAGAGCTACTCAGAAAATCGGCTTGGGTGTCGTCCTTCCCTGCTATGTAATCCGCCCGAAGGGAGATCAAGTGAGTCTCGACCCAGAGACCCAGACGAATGGACTCCCACAAGAGAGCCCGTGAGCGAGTCCCTCCCAGTCTGTTGATATAGGCCTTTGCCGATACATTGTCCGTTAGGACTAGCACATCTTGATCTCGGATGTGAGGCTCGAATTCCCACAGGGCCAGATAAACAGCTCGCAGTTCGAGGACATTGATGCTGAGCTTTGTTTCCTGAGGAGACCAAAGACCCTGTGCAGTGTGAGGACCGAGGAGAGCTCCCCAGCCAAGGAGACTCGCATCGGTAGTGATTACCAGTCGCTGGGGTTCCAAGAATTTGCAGCCTTTGGACAGAGCCGGCGACATCCACCAGCGGAGGGAGTCAATCACCGCCGGAGGAATCTGGATTGTTTCCAAGGTAGGATGCAGAGCTCGGCCCTGAAAGGGGAGCAGGAGCCATTGAAGACGTCGGCTCTGGAGACGAGACCAAGGAACGATCCCGTAAGATGACACCATTTTCCCCAACAAGGTGGAAAGGTCTGAGAGGGAAGCAGTTCGGAGACGAATGGATCGCCCCGCTAAGGATGAAAGGCTGAGTTGGCGTTCCTGGGATAAGGATACCTCAACTGCGACAGAATCAATGACAGCCCCCAAATGTTGAGTGCAGGTAGAAGGGATTAAACAGCTTTTAGCCCAATTGATGGAAAAGCCGTGAGCCTGCAGGATTTGGATGGTCCGTTTGAGGTCCAGATCCGCCTGGGTCAGAGAGCAGGACAGGATGAGGATATCATCCAGGTAAAACATAGTTCTGATGGGGATGGAGCTAATGCCATTATCTTAGTGAAGACCCTGGGGGCCGATGAAGACCAAATGGGAGAGCGGTATACTGAAAATGACGCCCTTTGTGGCAAAAACGCAGAAATTTGCGGTGGCTAGGCCGAATTGGAATATGAAGGTAGGCCTCTGTTAGGTCAATTGAAGCCATGAAATCCCCTTGTCGTATACCTAGAAGGATAGTCTGGAGGGACTGCATCTTAAACCGGCGATATACAATGTGCCGGTTTAGAGATTTAAGATCAAGGATCGCCCTCCAGCCTCCTGAAGATTTGGGAACCAGGAAGAGACGGGAATAAAAGCCTTCCCCCCACTGGGGAGGAGGGACGGGTTGGATAGCGTTGATATCCAGGAGATGTTGGATGGCCGAATTAACCCTGGCAGTTTTGATGGGGTCCCTAGATGTAGGGCATTGTAGGAAAAATTTGGGGGGAGTGGAACGAAACTCTAGAAAAAGGCCAAAACGAATGGTAGACCTGACCCAGGCGTCTGAAACAGTAACATCCCATGTGTCAGCAAACTGGGATAAGCGGCCCCCCAAAGATAGGTTGGAAGGGGACTCAGCGGGACCGATGGAAGGGTCGGCCCCTGCTCCCTCGAAAAGGCCGTTTGAAGCCAAAACGAGAGCCTTGTCTAACCTGGGATTCCTGGATAGTCGAGGACCTAGGCGAGAAGGTTCGTGGAGATCGCTGATTGGAGAAGGACACATCTGACCCACGAAAGGAAGAGGAAGGACGAAAGAAGTGTTGAGGTCACATATCCTGGCGACGATGTAGAGGAGGCAATATTTTGCGATGATCCTTTCTTTCAATTAAGATAGGATTCAGCTGGGAACCAAAGAGTTTGTCCCCGGAAAAAGGGGAGGAGGCCAGATGCCACTTGTTTCTGATGTCGGCTTGCCAATTACGAAGCCATAGCAGCCTGCGGGAGGTGATGGAGGTTCCTATGGCTTTGGCCGAAAAACGGGCTGCGTTGAGGGTAGCGTCAGCAGAGAACTCCACCGCCGCCAAGATCTTATCAGGTCCTGGTGAGTGCGCTGATCGGACGCAGGTAAACGGGCTTGAAGTTGTCGTAGCCAAAGGATCGTGGCTCTGTTGAAAAATGATGCTGCTGAAGAGGCTTGCACTGACCAGGCTGACGCTTGATGGCCCTTCACCAAGGTCCTTTCTGCTTTCTTTTCTTCAGGACGCAAGCACTCTTCAGGGGGGCCTGTGAGTGGAGAAGAAGAGGATAGAGCCAATACAGGTGAGTCTACAGAAGGCACTTGGAGAAGAGAGGAGAAATCAGGGGCCATATTGTAGAATCTTTTGTCCAAATTGTTAGGCACAGGTCCAGAACTGGGAAGGGACCACTGTCGGAGGACCACATCCGAAAATAATTTGGGGGCCGGGACCACCTCTTTTTGAACAGCAGGTTCCTGAAATAAGGATGTGGCAGGATCTGAGGCCGCAGATGAGGTTGGAACCACAGAAGAAGGGCCACCCAGGTGGGTGACAAGTTGAGCCTTATGGAGCAAGGAACGAAACATATGGGGACGAAAAAGGCCAATGAATGCCAGTTGATCAGGTTCCAGGCCCTCATCGTCTGAGAGATCCTGATCTGGAACAATCTCCCCATCTGAAAGGGAATCCTGACTAGCAGAGTCAGTAGCCTCACAGACCTCCCAGGATTCTTCCATTTCATCCTGGTAGGATGGCTCTCTGGATTGTTGCTGAGAGCAGGAATGAACAGCAGGCTCTAAATGAGGCCTTTGCTGTAGACCCTGGGAAATGCCCTGGTGTATAGCCTCAGATAGGAGGGATGCTAAGGCTGGAGGAATGTTTTGGAAGGCCTGGTAACTCTGGTTGGGTGGTTGGGCCGCAGGGACCTGCAATGAAGATTGAGCAGGAGCAGGAGCAAGTGGAGGGTCCTGAACAGCAGGGAAAACCGAAGCTGCCTCAGAATCAAAAACATTTTCCTCCACTACTGATCTGTCCGGAGATAAGGCTGGGGTAGGCCTTGTGAATGCATAGCGGTGGGAAGGGCCCTAGATGAACCTGAGATCTCTGGAGGAGGTTTGGGGCGACCATCAGAGGGCACTAGGCCCGAAGCAGTTTGGGCTCTGGAAAAGGCCTTTTCCATGGCCTTGTGGCACCGTTCTTCCTCCCTCGAGGGTTTAGAGCCCGAAGAGTGTGAAGGCACAGTGGATCCAATGGCTCTGGACTTGGAAGTCCGGCCAGAAGATGTCCCCTCCGCGGGATCCTCCTCCCTGGTTCGCTTCCCCTTAGAGTGGGCTTGGCGGGAAGAGCACGATTTCGCTGCGTCCGCCATTTTGAAATCCCCCGGGAAGGCAATTAATGGTGGTCAGGGCAGTTTTTCGGGTCCCCAGATACTGTAATGCAGATCCTCATCCTGGGAGGGCAGAGCAATGTCGCTAGCCTATCGGCTTAAAGCACAACGAAAAAAGCGCTGTTTGGCCTCGCGCTGAGGAAAAATGAGGCCGCTGCTGAGCTTGAGAGCTCTGAGGCGCAGCGTGGACCGCCGAATGCCAGGAGGCAGTTAGCCCGGTGACAGAACCCCAATTTGCTCAGATGGTACTGGGGTTCTGTGAAAGAGTACCTCCGCCAACGGATGAAAGGCGGGAAAGCCGGGAAGCGTGGCAGAGCAAACTCGTGCGCGCGCTTAAAAGCGCTGCCGTTCAGCAGCTAACGAGAGGAAATAAAGCCAATTAAAGGGAAAAAGCCGTAGAAGAGTCCAATCCGTTCCAAAATCCAAATACCAAGTAGAGACTATCAGATAGCAAGAACAAACTACAGACACGGCTGTCCTGGCAGACCGAGTCGAAAAACTGGAACTAAGCAGGAAAGGGCAGAGCTTAGACTTCCAGTTGACTCGGTCCTATAGGCCAGCTCCCTGTCTATCACCCACTACTGACTGCCGTGACAGCAAACAGGAGAAAGAAGCTTATGCAGTTCGTTGGACATTGTTAACCTGGCGGCACTTCCTAGAAAGCAATAAGACCCCTTTTGAAGTCTGGACTGATCATAAAAATCTAGAAGCCTTAAAGACCCCAAGGAAACTCTCCCCAAAACAAGTATGATGGGCTCAGTACTTTAAACGATTTGATTTTACTCTAAAATACCTCCCGGGGGGGGGGACTTTCTGGCGGATGCGCTATACAGAAAACCGCAATACAATAGTGCAAAGTCAGACGTAATCAAACCTATAGTACAAAACAATCAACTAGCCGCTAAAGTAGTCACCAGATCCCAGGCAAAACAAGAAACATTGACAGACAATGACACCATCCAAACTTTTAAACAAGCATTGGCCACTGATGAATAGTTTTTGAACAACAAATCCAGCTGTCTGATGAAAGAAGACTTGGCTTGGGTGGGTGGGGGGGAAGTTGTATGTCCCTGCAAGCCAAAGACTATGCTTAATGGTACGGTGCTATGACTCCAAATTAGCTGGACATTTTGGGTTTGTGAAAACTTTACACCTGATTAAAAGACAATTTTAAAATCACTAAAAAAGGACATAGAAAGCTATGTAGCTAGCTGCCCCATTTGTGCAGCAGCAAAAAGACGCCAGGGAAAATCCCCAGGTCTATTGCAGAAGGTAGCTGAACCTTCAGCGCCTTGGAGAGAGATCGCTATGGATTTCATTGTGGAATTGCCAAACAGTGAGGGAAATACTGTTATTTGGGTTGTGATAGACCTATTTTCAAAACAGGCACATTTTATACCCTGCCAAAAGATCCCAACTGCTGAAAGTTTAGCCAAATTATTCCTAATACACGTTTATCAACTTCATGGTGCTCCACAAAGGATGACAGAGGGGCTGTCCACAAAGGATGACAGAGGGGCTCAATTCACCTCCAACTTTTGGAGGGCATTTTTGGGCTTTCTTGATACTGGCCAGCGGTTGAGCACATCCTTTCATCCTTGTACTAATGGTAATTCTGAAATTTTGAACTTGGTGCTAGAACAATATTTAAGATGTTTCATTAATTTTTAACAGGATAACTGGACCAAACTTTTGCCTTTTGCTGAAGTTGCGTTTAATAATGCTGTACATTCAATTCAATGGTGGGAATGCATGTTTGTTCGGGTTCTCAAAGGAAATAGTAAAGAAAACATCTTCACACGTGTATTGGCTAAAATCTGCATTGTGACTTAAAGGGAGGGGTTTCTACCACTTTAATCCTACTGCTTTGCCTAAGGGTATTCAGATTGTGCTTTAGCTGGATGGCTTTCACTTCTGCTTAATAAAAGAATCCTTTTGAACAACTACGTTTCAAGAGTTCGTACTTTCTTAAGTTGGAAGGAGAGGCGATCCTTACAGACTGAATGATAATATACGTTCTGGAAAAAAATACCATCTATGACAAATGTACAAATGACAAATACTTCTGTATTCCTCAAAATCTTTTGTGTCATTATATCAATGTTACTTTGAGATATTAAGCATTTTATCTTGTGTTTGCCAGAAGAATATACAGAAATATCAACTCCTAATTAAAATTATAAAGCATGTGATTAAAAATAAATAAATATAAATAATATCAGGAAGATAACAAAACAGAATAAAATAATATTAGGAACATCAAAATAAATAGAATTATTTTTGGCAAGAGGTCTTAGGACAGCTATAGAGCTATAGAAATTATATTTTACCAGTGTACAGTTCAAGGCCAACCATCATTGAAGTGAATTGGAAGAGTTCTCGAAGAGATTATTCACAAAAAGAGAATTATGGGTGGGGAAAGAGCTCATCATCAATAGTACTCACTTATCACATATTTTGCTTGTATTTTGCATATCAAAAAAGGGGCCAGTGTAGCTACACTGGTAGTACCACAATACTTATGAAGTGGAAGATGATCAGGACAGTAGTGATCAATGAAAACTATGAATTTAGCCCATGAATTTAGTCCATTCATTGAGTTTCATAATATGTAAGATGGATTTATTCATTCTTTCAGTCAAGAAGTATGTGATCCAAACATAGGAGGTAAGATTATTATGTGTCCACAATGTGATCAAGAATGCACATACTGGAATCTCAACATCACATGTGACTCTTCCAAGGTATTTTTCCTTCATCATTAAAAAAATATTACTGTGACATAAAATGCTGTTTTGAAATAAACTGAAAATATGTGGAGAAGGAAGAATATAAGATCAGCAATAAACATAAGAAGTGTAACTGATTAGTACAACCCTTAGCACATAGTTTTTAAACAAAATTAATCCAAGTAAAAACCATCTGAGAGATTCTGTAGGCCTGTAAATGTACAAGAGAAGTAAGCTACTATCCAGTACAGCTAAACAGATTGGGCTTCATGAAATCATCTTAATAAAGCAAACACTCCTCTTGTATATCCTTATTCTATATGCGAAGATCAAAAACAATACAATAGTATGGTGAACATGACTAGGGATTAAGGGAAATGTCAAGTTAATTTCATTTAATTTCCCATTTCCCAATCCTAAATTTGCTGTAGGCATTGAACATAAGTTTGCAATTTTAAAAAGTATAGGAAATAGTATAAGATCCTAATATTTAATATGTATTTTTCCTGACTAGATATATTTTAGTGCATCTTCATAACATATATGAGCTGTGGTGGTGCAGTGGCTAGAGTGCAATACTGCAGGCTACTTCTGCTGACTGCAATTTGGCAGTTCAAATCTCACCAGGCTCAAGGTTGACTCAGCCTTCCATCCTTCCCAGATGGGTAAAATGAGGACCCAAATTGTTAGGGGCAATAAGCTGATTCTACTTAGAGAGGGCTGTAAAGCACTGTAAAGCGGTATGTAAATCTAAGTGCTACTGCTATTGCTATATATTTTTGCAAATCATTTTTCTTTAGCACATTTCATTTTTGTGCCATTTGCTCAAATATATAAATCTGATTGGAGTTATAAAGAGATTATTTGGGTTTCATTTTACCTCCAAGAAACTAAGCTGGGGATCTCCCCATTTTATCCTCACATCAATCCTGCAAAGTTATTTGATGTGAGAGGGTGATTGGTGTTAATCAATTAAGGGTTGCAGGGTTGAGTGGATGCTGGTATCTAAGGAAAGTTGGGTTTTCCTATTTGGAAACTGTACATTCCTACTCACATTACGGTTGACCTATATTGTGGGTCTGTTCTCAAGGAACATATAATAACCCTTTTCTTCTTTTAAAGGGTCGTATTACAATATTATGATTTTATCATATGAAAAAATTACACCAGAAATTGGCATGATTAAAATAGTGAGATCCACAAAAACCATGTTTCCA
The DNA here is from genome assembly GCF_029215685.1 of Pituophis catenifer annectens. Lineage (NCBI taxonomy): Eukaryota > Metazoa > Chordata > Lepidosauria > Squamata > Colubridae > Pituophis > Pituophis catenifer. The sequence goes on from NW_027256887.1 coordinate 36,727,119, forward strand.
TATGATAAGCTTATATAATTGGTGTTCCACCAGAAGACCATCTGTTTGCATGATAAGAATGCAACAGTTAGAAAAACTGATCTGTGGCATTATTTTTATGGATTCGTGTTATCTTTTGATAGAATTGTATATACAGCAACAAACAGCACTACCTGGCATATTTTCCTCAAGCAAGCAGATGGACAGGGCCGTCAGCTGTCAGCTGGGGACCCAGGAGGAGATTCATCCATTTCCGTAATGAAGAAGGAATGTAGTCAGTCACTGTGTATATAGTGCAGTGAAGCAATGATTGAATGCAGATGCTTAGATGCATAATATAATAAAATAATATATGCACATGACAACCAAATGATAAAATCTACAATGACAACAGAAGAGTTAGAGTTAAAGAATACTGTATGTTAAGCCATTCTCTCTTCATGTTTTTCAGAAACTCTGTATATTTGACAGCTTTGGAACATTAGTGTTTGCAGTGTTTATGGGGATTTGGGGTAAGCTAACTTCTTTGTTTTGCATACTGAGTGATTAATTCAATAAAATGGGACAAGGTGTCATTTATGTTTATGAGACACCTCAATCTTTATTACAGAATTCGTATAATATTTGAATTTGTATAGACAATAGACAAATGTCAGCAAACAAGCCTAAGGACTTGGCATGCAAAAGGAAAACTGTGGGCATGTGCCATCAATTTCTCCTGCACAGCTGTGTACACAGAAATTAATCAGCCTAAAAGCTTCTCAATTTCCCGGGTTAGCTCTCCATGGCGCTCCTGAAAAGAGAGAGAAGATAACAGATCTGAATCCTGTAACAATCTTTCCCCTGTACTTGCAACTCTTCCTATGAAAAATGCCTAGAACAAGGCATCCAACCTTGTTAAGATTTCACCTCCCAGAATTCCCCAGCTATTCCATTATGGAATTGCCTCAATCCAGATGCAATATATTCTTGATAGAAAAAGCCTTGTTGCAATAAAATTGCTAGTTCATCTTTCTCTCTTCAAAAAATAAGCTACAGGAAATTGAGTTTATAAGCTAGGAAGATGTAACTGAACATGTTTTGAAAAATCTTCTTTAAAAAAAAGAGTGGGAAAAGTACTGTATTTTTCGAACTATAAGATGCACCGGAGTATAAGACACATCTTTTGGGGGGAGGAAAACAAGAAAAAAATCTGCCTTTACCCATTTGCTGCCACCCATTTGCCACGGCCCACTCGTCATGACCACCACCCATTCGGCACGGCCCATTCACCGCCGCCGATCACTGCCACCACTGGCCGAAAATGCAACACATGGAGGCCAGAAATGCGACGCACGGAGGCTGAAAACAGCCAAAGGGTGGGGGCCAGCGGGTGGGGCTTTGGCAACATTTAGTGTATAAGACGCACCGCAATTTTCACCCACTTTTAGGGGGAGAAAAAGTGCGTCTTATATTCCAAAAAGTATGGTACATAAAATGGCATGGAATTGTTGCAGGTGGCAACAATTTGACTTTCACTCATACAATATGTACTGATTGCTTTTCTTGACTTATTCTTTGATTAGTTAGCTTGTTTTTGGAGTTTTGGAAACGACGCCAGGCTGAATTAGAATACAAATGGGACACAGTGGAGTTTTTAGAGCAAGAGGAACAAATATATCCAGAGTATGAGGCAAAATGCCACCATATAATAGTGAATGAAATTACACAGGTAATTGTATTTACAGTTTTAAGCGTTTTAATTAAAAATATAGTTTGAATGAATTCATTCAATTCTTCTTTTCTAATTACCAGAGCTGCATGTGTATAGTTATACAATATACAAACATGCTGCAACAGAGGGATTATTAAATTTCAATAATGCTGAGCAAAAGGCAGCTTCTTAGAAAACCTCTTCTCTTGACTTCTTCTACCACCGTCTAGTTTAGTGCACTATGACATTTTTTCTCTTTTACCTATGTAAATAGGTAAATGGTGGTAATAGAAGCAACATCTCCTTGCCTTTGATCTGCATTGTAAAAGTGTCAGTTAAGGGGGCAGCAGGTATGTGAACTTTAGATTGACTTGTCTAAAATGATCAGATCTTGCCTTTAAAATTACATGGGAAATAGGCAGTGGAACAGAAAGTGTAGACCACTTGCTTCTTGTATGAACTGTGTGCCGTTTACATTTTTTAATTTATATGAGTTAAAGTGGCACATGGCTATGCAATGTTGCATAGCAATAAACTTCTTTCAGATGCCAAGTTTGGGGTTTTCCTGGATCATAGGCTCTGGTGGCAGAGTTCTCATGGTAACATTGCTACTATGGATATGGTATCCTACTTTGACCACAGAATACACAGTAGGGGTGATGATATTTGAAGTTAAAAATGGGCTCTTCTGACTTTTGCTAAGCAAATCACATATGAGGGAAAGAGACAGAGAGACCATGAAGATCTCTAATTGCTGCTATCTCATTTAGATTAATATCTCCCATGCAGCAATGCCAGCTTACTCTCATTTTGGTGTGGTTGTCAGGTGCAGAAATTTGGGCATAAGTGCATGTATTGGCCATAAAATGATACTTTTACTATAGTTGATGGTAATTGCAAATGGTTGCTCAATGTGTCAGTTGCTAAATAAGGACTACCTGTATTTCAATCTCCAGCTTTAAAAACTTAGGTAAAACTGCTGGGGGGAAAATGTATAAACCCAATTTCTCCTTTTTCTTCTCTTTCTTCTCTCTTTCTCTGTTAAAGCTATAAAAACCCTTTGTTTTTCTTAATTTCTTCATTATAGCAAGAATATACTGAACACAAAGATCATTTTGGGTATCTCTCATATGCAAATTATTACTGTATTCAATTTCATTTTGCTAATGATGGTCTATGCCAAAATAAAGTGTATTAGCACGTTGCATTTTTCTTATTGTTTAATTGCTAGATTTGTATATGAGAAATAATTCTTCTAAAACATTATATTTTGTTATATTTTAATAAATAAAATTAATAAATTAATGTAGAAATGAAATAAGTTTTTGGAAATAAAAAACTTGCTGTTGAAAATGAAAAACTATTACCATCAATTAATGAGATACAAAGAAGAAAAAACTAGACAGGTTTGAAGTTTCTAGTTTAGAAATTAATTAGAATGTAAGAAAAATTACATATTCTTATATACTTGTCCTAATAATCTTGTTTCAATTAACTTTGTTTATACAGCAAGAAGAGTATGTTCCTTATACAACCTGTGGAAAGTATGTACGGATCTTCTTCTGTACAAGTGCTGTCTTAATCTGGGTAAAATTAGTTGGTTCATACTATTTAGAAAGTGTTAATTTCTGCTATGATAGCTCCTTGAAAGAGCAAAATTATGTGATCACTATTAAAATGACAATTACTGCAATAGTATAATTGTTTCTTTTTACAGATTGAAATAGGAAGTTTGCTTTGGAATACATCACTCCATGCAGAAGGCCAACATATACAATCTAGTATGTGTGTATATGTACACCAGTATATGTATATGTATATGTATATGTATATGTATATGTATATGTATATGTATATGTATATGTATATATACATATGCCTGTGTGTGTGTGCACGCGCACACATACACACACATGTATATATACACACCCACACACACATGGTCCTCAACTTATGACAGTTAAGGCCAAAATTTATATTCTTAAATGAGAAATTTGTTAAGTGAGTTTTGCCCCATTTTACAACTTTTCTTGCCCCAGTTGTTAAATTAGTAACATGGTTGTTAAGTGAATCTGGTTTCCTAATTGACTTTGCTTGTCAGAAGTTCGCAAAAGGAGATCATATGACACTGGGACACTGCAATCGTCATGAATATGAGTCAGTTGCCAAGCATCCAAATTTTATTCACGTGACCGTGGGGATGCAGCAATAGTCATAAGTCGGGGTTTTTTTTTATTGAAAAGTTTTACAAAAAAAAGGTTTTTCCCCCAATATTCCCCCCACCCTTTTTCCCTCCCCCCACACCCCCACACCCCTTCCCCCCAGACTTCCCAGAGCAAAATACAGGGTATTTAAGTTAACAATCATAAGCTAAATTAACCTATCTATCCTTAGACTACAAAATCCCCCCCTGAAACCTTAACTCCACTATAGATAACATAATACTTCTAAAACTTAACATTCATTCATAAGCTATTTGATATTTTCTTGTCTGATACTTATTTTGAATATAATCAATCCATCTTCTCCATTCTGATACGTATCTTTCTTGTGTATAGTCCTTCAAATACGCTGAAATTTTCGCCATTTCTGCTAAGTTCGTTACTTTCAGTGTCCACTCTTCAATAGTAGGCAAAGAGTCCTTCTTCCAATATTGCGCTACCAACAGCCTAGCTGCTGATATTAAGTTCAAAATCAGTTTAGTCTCTAATGCTGTACAATCCATCGTTATGCCCAATAAAAACAATTGAGGAGTAAATTTCAACCTTTTCTTCAAAATGTTCTGCATCACCCACCAAATTTTTATCCAAAATGCCTTAATTTTCTTACAAGTCCACCATATATGATAATAAGTTGCATCGTCACATTCACATCTCCAACATTTAGCTTGCAAGTTTGGATACATACATGATAATTTTTTAGGATCTAAATGCCATCTATAAAACATTTTATAAAAATTTTCTCTTAAGTTTTGTGCTTGCGTAAATTTCTAACCCAAATCTTTTCCCATGTTTCTATCATCACTGGTTCCTGAAAGTTTTGTGCCCATTTTATCATACAGTCCTTAATCAATTCCATTTCTGAATCTATTTCCAATAATGCATTATACAACCTTTTAATATGCATCTGACTTTGATCTCTAATCTGTTTTACCAGGTTTTTCTCATTTTGCATGACACCAATTTTTTGATCTTCCCTCCATCTAGCTTGAAGCTGACCATACTGAAACCAGGTGTAAATTATCCCTTCTTCTTTTAATACATTTAAGGGTTTCAATTGCAGTTTACCCCTTTCCATAAAAAGAAGCTCTTTATAAGTAATCACCTCCTGTTTTGTTCTATACTTACAGTATGTTTTCTATTGCATGTCTAGGATTTGCCCATATAGGTATCTTGTAGTTTAACTTATATTGATACTTTTTCCAAACCCTCAGCAAGGCATTTCTAAGTATGTGACCCTTAAACACCTTATCCACTTTTTTTTCGTATAACAAGTAAGCATGCCATCAATATAACAGATCATAACCTTCTATATTCAACATTCTCTCTTCAGTTAAATTAAACCAGTCACTAATTTGTGATAAAACAGCTGCTTCATAGTACAATCTTAAGTTAGGCATTTTAAGACCTCCTCTCTCATGTACATCCTGTATAATTTTCAGTTTCACTCTTGGTTTCTTCCCACCCCAAATAAAAGTATTAATCCCTTTCTGCCACTCCATCAGGTTTCCATCTTTCTTAAGCACTGATATCATTTGAAACAAAAATAGGAACCTAGGTAATACATTCATTTTTATTACTGCTATCCTTCCCAGTAGAGATAGTTGTAACTTTTTCCAATTTTCCATTTCTTTCTGCACTTTTTGCCAGAGAACTTCATAATTGTTTTTAAACAATTTCGTATTAGAGGCTGCAATATATACTCCCAGATATTTAACCTTTTTAACTATTTCAAACCCCGTTATCCTCCCTAAATCTTCTCTTTGAGATATGGACATATTTTTAGTTATCATCTTTGTCTTATGTTGATTTACTTTAAATCCAGATACCTTACCATATTGACCTATTATGTCCAACATATGTGGTGCCAATTCTATAGGTTGAGATAAAGTAACAACCAGGTCATCTGCAAACGCTCTTAATCTATAATCTTGCTGTCTAATTACAATTCCTTTTATTTTATCAGAGTTACGTATCTTCTTCAGCAAAACTTCTAAAGTTAAAATAAACAGCAATGGAGACAATGGACAACCCTGCCTTGTACCTTTCTCAATTTTAAAAGAATCTGTTAAACCTCCATTAACTATTATTTGTGCTGTTTGTTCCTGATATATTGCTCTAATTGATTGTATAAAATACTCCCCAAAATGCATTTTTTCTATTATCTTAAACAAAAATTGCCAATTCAATCGATCAAATGCCTTCTCTGCATCCAAAAATACGAGCGCTGCAGGGACCTGGTTATTTTTTTCCAAATATTCCATTAAATTTACAATTTGTCTAACATTATATTTCATTTGCCTCCCTTTCCCTGATTGGTCATTATGAATTGTTTGTTGCATAACTGGCATTAATCTATTCGCTAATATCTTGGCAAAGACTTTGTAATCAGTGTTCAAAAGTGATATTGGCCGAAAATTTTCAGGTTTGATACAATTTTGATCTTCCTTTAGGATCAGTGAAACAAAAGCCGTTCTCCAAGAGGGTGGAACTCCTCCCCCTAATTGAATTTTACAAAATAAAACTCTAAGCGGTTCTACCATTTCCGACTGTAAATTCTTGTAATAAACAACTGTTAATCCATCTGTTCCCGGAGCCTTACCTGTCTTTAACTGCTTAATTGCTGCAATAATCTCCTCAGAAGTTATTGGCTGATTCAGTCCTTCCCTCTGTTCTAACGTTAATTCAGGAATATTCTCTTCCTTTAGGTATCTATCTATATCTATACCTTGTATTGAATCACTAGCATATAACTTAGTATAAAATTCTAAAAAGGCCTTTTTGATCATATTCTGTTGATGAACTTCCTTACCTCTAAATTCTATCTTACCAATAACATGTGATTTCTGTTTTTTCCTCAACACATAAGACAACCACCTGCCTGGTTTATTAGCATTACAAAATGTATTGTGTTTAGCATATTGTAAACTTGTTGCCACTTGATCAGCCATCAACATATTAAATTGCTCTCGTAGTATATTTATTGTTTCTTTTACTCTCTTATCTCCTGGATTAATTATGAGTAACTGTTCTTTCTTTTTTATTTCCTCCTGTATCTCTTTCCGCTTCTTTTGTTGTTTTAATCTATATTTATTATTCATATGTATTAAAGTTCCCCTCATATAAGCCTTACTTGCATCCCAAACCATTTCCATAGAAGTACCCTTATGCATATTAATAGCAAAAAATTCTTTCAATTGTTTTTTAAACTCATTCACATTTTCTTCATATCTAAATAAATTTTTATTTAACCTCCAAGACCTCCTTTCTCCCCTCTCCTGTTCCAATTCCACCCAAACCGGACTATGATCAGTTAGAGTTCTTGGACATATCTTTGTCTTCTTCACCCTAGAAATAAAATCATTTGTGATTAGTATGAAATCAATCCTGGAAAAGGATTGATGTCTGTCAGAAAAAAATGTAAAGTCTCTCTCCTCAACATTACATTCTCTCCAAATATCTCTCAATTCCATATCTTCCATCATATCAAAAAAGGATTTAGGTAATTTCGCACGTGTTGAGATCTTTGATAAACTTTTTTTATCTTTCTGTGTATCTATTACTCCATTCCAATCACCCATTAGTATAAAAGATTTATAGTCCCATTGTATTATTTTAGTGTGTAAAAATTTATAAAACTTATCTTGTTGTTGATTAGGGGCGTATATTCCAATTAAAAGCATTTTTCCAGTCTGAGTTAATAATTCAATTGCAATATATCTTCCTTGAATATCTGCCTCAATTAAATTAGCTACTAATCCTTTCTTTACATATATAACTAGTCCATTTTTCTTCTCTGGCACTGATGCCACAAAGTGTGTACCTAATTTTGAATTTGTCAAATATTTTTGGTCTGATAGTCTAATGTTTGTTTCTTGCAAACAAATAACATCGTTCTTAAATTGTTTCAAATAATGAAATACTTTCTTTCTTTTTTGTGGTGAATTTAAACCATTAACATTCCAAGATAGGAATTTAGTTGCCATCTTTGGCCTTTCAAAGCTTCAAGAGCATCAACTGAATATCCTCCTCCATCTTACTCTTCAGCCTAGCCCCCCCCCCCACTGTTTCTGTTTTTTGAACTTCTTGAGGTAAACCTTGAAGTTGTTGCACTTTTAATTGTTGTTCTTGACGTTTATAGGTTGCTCGGGTCAGTCGTTGTTCTCTTGGCTCTTCCTTCTTAAATGATTTCAGAGTTGGGGGTGGGCCCCCAAGATCCAGATCTTCTTCCATGATGATTCCTCCAGCTGCTACTTCAGCATAAGTTTGTATCTGCTTTCCATCTTTCTCTTGTTGTAACATCTCCATTTTCTTTCTGCCCCCCCCCCCGGGTGAGGGTGGATGTCCAGCCTTTAGAACATTAACATAGAAATCTTTTGCCTTCCAAACTGTGTTTAACTGGTATCTTTCTCCACTATAATTCACTATTAGACCAGTTGGAACATCTCATCTGTACTGCACTTGTTGGTTTCTCAGTTCATTTACCAAAAAGCCAAAGTCCTTTCTGCTTCTTAACATTTTTGGAGGGATCTCTTTCAGAACCACCACTTCTTGTCTAGCCACTTGACTCTTATTCTCATAGGAAGCTTGTAAGATGTCATTTCTGATCCTCCTGGTTGTAAAATAAATCACCACATCTCTTGGCAACTGCCTTTGTCTTGCCACCCAAGAGTTAACCCTGTAAATTTTATCAATTCGGCTTGCCACATCATCTGGACTTTCTTTGATTAGCCCTGCAATTGCTTCTGCACAAATATCCTTTAAATTTTCCCGGCTATTTTCTTTTAGCCCTCTCAGTCTCAGGGCAAATTCCATAGATCTGTATTGTAACATTACCAGTTCATCATCCACCTTCTCTGTTTTAGTCATAATGTCTCCTACTTTGTTTTCCAGGTTCAGATTAGCTTCATTAATTTCCACAATTACTGTTAGATTATTCATAGCTGCAGCTTGATTATTCATGGCTTCTTTTATAAATTCTTTGAGTTCATTAAAAGAAGCCTCCTGACTCTGTGAATCAGCCAGAAGTTGTGCTTTCTGTGTCACTACTGACACTGGAGAACCTCCTCCACCTGTAGAAGCTCCTGGCTTAACTTGTTTAGAAGCCATCTTTTTTTTAAAAAAGTCTTTTTTCCTTTCACTGCCACAAAGTCCCTTGAACAGTTTTCAAAAGCTTGTAATTTATAGTCTATAATTTATCAAGCAAAATAGTCTTTTCTCCACAAACTCTCAATTCCCAGCAGCTTTAATCCACTCTCAAAGTGCAAAGTTCTCAATAAACACTTTCGTTTCTAACTTTCACTTTCACACCCATAACAAAGGCGCCATCTTCAGCCTCCAACTCAAAGAGATTCAATTAGAAACAATGTAAATCCAGAGTTAAGCACTGTTACTTGTAAAGCTTGTTCTCCTGTTTCGGCTCTGCCTGCGCTTGTATTCAATCAAACTCACTTTTGCCTGCAGGATTGGTCACGACGTCTGGCTCTGTTTAAACAGAGTTGTCCCGGATCCGGAGCTTTTTAGTGGGCTGACCGGGGAGCTCTCACCCTCCAAGCCTCTGGAATTATTTCAGAGAGCTTTCGGGGAGCTCTACTCACACCCACCAGCTCTCCTCTCCTTCTTCTCCCAATGGAGAGGTTTTCAAGCCGCTAGACAGCTGCTTGACGCTGTCAAAGCGGCTTTTATGAAATCGCAGGACTGGCGGTCCGGAGAGGCCGTCCACGACACCTGCGGTGCTAACCGGAAGTCCATAAGTGGTTTTTTTTAGTGCCATTGAAACTTCGAATTAAATGAACTGTTGCAGGTTGAGGACTACCTGAATATACCTACATGCATACACCTAACACACATACATATACTTATTCACGCATCTACATATATACATACACAGTGGTGGGATTCAACCGTTTCGCACCACTTCAGCCAAACCAGTTGTTAAATTGCTGGCTGGCCCCGTGCCCCCCTGCCCCTTCCAGAAGTCCCCATGTGCCCCATTTTGGCTCCAAGATAAGTGCAGGAAGGCCTACTAGGCCCAAAACAGGATGCAGGGGTGCGGCGTGGCCCCCACATGGCCCGTTTTTGCTCTCAGGAGGCTTCAGGGAGGCCTACTAGGCCCAAAATGGGGGATGGGGGCAGCACCCCCCCCCACAGCCCGTTTTTGCTCCCGGGGGGTGCAGAAGGCTGAGTGCTGCCTTTCACACTCCCTGGCCATGCCCACCCAGCCAGTCATTAGGGAAGAGAACCGATTGTTAAATTATTTGAATCCCACCACTGTATGTACATGCTTGCACAGTTTGTCTCTTTTCCCCTTATCAGCAGTCTGGTACCTTTCTTCTTGGACCTCTGTTCCTTTTGTTTTTGTTTTTCTTATTATTTTGTTTTCTTTTTCTTCTTATTTCTTATTCTTGTTTCTTTATGCAATCTGCATTATTATTTTATTGCTAGGCCACCCATGATTGTTTCTGGGGTTTTGCCTTGTTTTTTCAGCTTGATTTCTCACTGAGACTTAGAATAACTTTATTGTCACTTTGAATGAACATTAATCGGCAAACATTAAAATGAAATTTCGTTGCATACAGCTCTCAAAGGATCTCCACCTCTAATATACACTACAGTTGTACATCAGATTTTTCAGTTTAATTTCATGCATTACATGGACCATAAGACACATGACAGTAAAAGGTTTTACACAGTTAAACATATCATAAAGGGCGTTCTACTATTTCTATAATACAAGGACCCGGAATTAGATATAATTCTACACCTTCTGTGCAAAATATTCAGTTTTCACTTCATAACAGAAAAAGGAAAGTTAATTCCAACTGCATCATACAGTTAATTCTTTAGAAACACAGTACAGCAATCTTTGCATTAGCTGATTTAGTTGTGTTTGTGTGTTTGTAAGTGAATGAACAGATGTTATGCTTTTGCAAAATAGCTATTTGCTCTTCCAATTTGTTCTCAGGAAAAAAATGTTGTACTTAGAAGTCTCTGTTTTAAAATTTAGTGTAGTGTTTTCCTAAATATTTTTAAAATTTTTATTAAGCTCATTATTGCATGCAGTGAATGCAAAGTGAGTGATTTTAAAGATAAATCATATTCCTTTTTTCTCTATTTCCCTCTCTCATTTATTTGTTACTCAATTTGTGTGGTTCAGTATCAAAAAATGCTAAACTGTTCCCAAATAGATTTGAGAAATTGTCTTTTTTCCAAGCACATTTAGGAAAAAATACCCTTGTTCTGATAGCCAGTTTGGTGTAGTAGTTAAGGCATGAGGCTAGATACTGCGAAAACATGAGTTCTAGTGCTACCTTAGGTACAAATCCAGATAGGTGACTTTGGGCCAATCATACCTTCTCAGTCCTAGGAAGCCAAGAAGAAAACTTGCCAAATCTTGCCAAGAAGAAAACTTCAGAGACTTTCCAGTCAGTTGGCAGGAATCACTGACTTGAAGGCACACAGAGTATCTTTTTTTATTATTTAGACTTCTATACCGCTTCATAGTGCTTTACAGTGCTCCCTAAGCGGTTTACAAAGTTAGCATATAGCATATTGCATATTAGCATATTGCATTAGCATTAGCATATTGCCCCCAACAATATGAGTCCTCATTTTACCCACCTTCCAAAGATGGAAGGCTGAGTCAACCTTGAGCTGGTGAGATTTAATCTGCTGATCTTCTGAACTAGCAGTCAACTGAAGTAGCTGCAGTACTGCACTCTAACCACTGTGCCACCTCGGCTCATCTTGTTATGGATGAATACCTATTTTTTTCCTCTTCATTTCAGTTAGATAGTTTTTAATCTTCCATATTTCTGCTTCAATTAAAAGATAAGAGAATGTAAGCTGAGCATGAAAAATATTGTGGAATGCCCAAGAAAATAGTTTCAAATGTGTGTGTTTTAATCTCTTAATATTCAGGGTTAGTGCACTTGAGATTGTGATTTTATTCTATTTTAAAATGACCGGCTTAGTTCAGTGTAATACTTGTTTTGTTGAGTTGGCCGATTGAGAAGGCAGAAGCAAGGTAGTGACAACAGCTCTTTAATGTAGAGTGAGACTTCAGCAAAAGTTACAGGCAAACAGCCCTCCTTATATACCCAGCCAGCCGGGCAGCTGACCAATCACAAGTGATCTATTGTTGTTTAAATCTCCCGCCAAAACTATATACATAACACCCTTCTCCTCCCAGAAGGCACTTAGTCTATACATTTGCATACAAAATCAGGTGACCAGGGCGTGTCTGGCCCTAGTTGACTTGCGCAGTTCAGTCTGAGGTGTGGTGTCGAGCTGGTTGGAGGGACCTTTTGTTTCCTCTGGCTCCACCAATGGAACCTCCTGGATTTCGTTGGGGGCGTTGGAGTCTTCGGCTGGGAGTGGTGTCTTGCTGGGGCGGCGCTGGACCCCGGAGTCCACAGTTAAGTCTTCCGACCTTCTCGGGCTTGAGTTAGCTGTTGTAGGAAAACTTTGGTAGTCAGGGTCTGGTATTTCTGAGTACATTTCTGGCTGTCCGGCCAACCTCTTTCTAAGGTGATCGATGTGCCTACACCAGATCCTTCCATCTCCCACGTCCACTATATATGATTTGGGCCCCTTTATGTCAGAGATCACCCCGGCCACCCATAGGAGACCCTCTGAGTAATTCCTAGTGAAACCCGCATAACTTCTGGTTGGTCCCTCTAAACCCGTCTGGGGAGTAGTTGGGGTGCAATCGGTCCAAGGTACACCTGAGCTTTCTACCCATGAGGAGTTCGGCTGGACTGCACCCCATGGTTGTACAAGGGGTGGCGTGTTGGACTGCTAAGAATTTGTCTATTCGGGCTTGCCAGTCTCCCGCATCTAGCTGTGCCAGTGCCTCTTTGGCCGTTCTTACAAATCTCTCAGCCAATCCATTACTGGCTGGATGAAACGGGGCCGAGAGTGCGTGCCGGATGCCTAATTCTGCCAAATATCCCTCAAACTGGGTGGTGGTGAATTGGGGCCCGTTATCCGACACTAGGGTGTCAGGCAGCCCGTGGGTGGCAAAGAGTTTGTGGAGTGCCTTTATGACTGCTTTGGAAGTCACGGATGGCATGAGAGTGATCTCGAGCCACTTTGAAAAGGCGTTGACGATCACCATAAAGGTCTGGCCATGGAAAGGCCCTGCAAAATCTATGTGAATCCTTGACCAGGGCCCCCGGGGACGCTCCCATTCCTTGACTGGTGCTGTGGGGGGATCTGGCCTGGACTCTTAACAGGGGTTACACTTCCCCACCCACTCAGTGATGTCGTTATCCATTTGGGGCCACCATACATAGCTCCTAGCTAGACCCTTCATTCTTACAATTCCCGGATGCCCTTCATGTAACATTTTAAAAACTTTTTCCCTTAAGCATAAGGGCACAATGACATGGTCACCCCAAACAACCCCCTTGCATAGACAGTTCATTTTTTTTAGTAAAGAATGCTTTGAATTCCCCGCCCTCAGTCTTTGCTGGCCAACCCCTCGTGACCCAACTCATGACAGTTCTCAGCACAGGGTCTTTAGCTGAGGCTCTCGCTACTTCCGTTGAAGTTAAGAGGCCCCGAGTCCAAAACATCATTAAGGAGAACTGGTGCCTCCAGGGTTGGGTCCTCTAAGAGGTCCGGTAGCAGGCAGTGGCTGAGGGCATCAGCATGTCTCAAACTCAGTCCCGGTCGGTGGACAAGTTGGTAGGAGTAAGCTGCCAGGAATATGGTCCACCGTGTCATGCGTAAGGACAAGGCAGCGGGGGTGGGCCGTTCCCCAGCCAGGAGGCCCAAAAGTGGACGATGGTCCATGACCAATTCGAAATGTCGCTGAATAGATATTCGTGAAATTTCTTGACCCCCAACACTGCTGCGAGGGCTTCCCTGTCCAGCTGGCTGTAATTCTGTTCCGCGCTGGACAAGGTTCGAGAGTAGTAGGCAATGGGTGTCTCTAGCCCGTTCGGTAGTCTATGGCTCAAGACGGCTCCCATGCCAAAGGGGGACACGTCACAGATTAGAACAAGCAGTAGCGTCGCATTATACTGAATCAGGAAACTGTCCGCGGATAGGAGTTTTTTCACTGCATTGAATGCAGCAGCTTCAGCCTTCCCCCATACCCAAGGTGCATTTTTGGCCAGTAACCGGTGTAGCAGTTCGGCGACCGTTGCCTTGTCTTTTAGGAATATGACGTAAAAGTTGAGGAGACCCAAGAAAGCCTGTGGCTCCAATTTGTTTTTTGGTGTGGGCACGTTCTGGATGGCCCTTATTTTGCTCTCGGTGGGGTGTATTCCTGATCCGTCCACCTGGTACCCCAGGAATTCCACAGAGGGGACTGCAATCATGCACTTATTTCGTTTTACGCGAAGTCCAGCCTTCCTGAATTTGGCCAAAACCCAACTGAGTCTGTCCTCTAGCTGTTTCTCGTCTGTTGCACTGAGTACATTGTCAAAGTAGGGCACAACCCCTGGCAGTCCCTGTAACAGACGCTCCATGGTACTTTGGAAAAGTCAGGGGGCTATGCTGACTCCGAATTGAAGTCTGGTGCATTTGAATGCACCTCTATGGGTGACTATAATCTGTGCTTCCACGGTAGCGCCATCTACTGGTAGCTGCTGGTACGCCTGCGCAAGATCAAGTTTTGCAAAGATCTTGCCAGGGCCCAGCAAATGGAGCAAATGACGCACAATTGGGACAGGGTATGCGCTCTGCTGAAGAGCCTTATTTAATGTGCATTTGTAGTCTGTGCAGATGCGCACAGACCCATCTGATTTGACTGGGGTCACTATTGGGGTCTCCCACTTGGCGTGATCTACTGGGACTAACACCCTTTGCTTGATTAGCTTATCCAGTTCCAAGTCAATTTTGGGCTTGAGTGCAAACGGCACTCATCTAGCTTTCAGTCTGATTAGAGCTACGTTAGGGTCTAAGTTAAAAGAGATAGGGGTCCCCACATACTTGCCCAGCCGGTTGTCGAAGATGTCCTGGAACTTCTTAATGAGGTCCTCCTTCAGGGTGCTGCCGCTGGCGCTGTGGACACCAGTGAATCCCATTCCTAGGGCCTTGAACCAGTCCAGCCCTAGAAAGCTCAGGAGTGTCTCGCTCACCACAGTGAGGGGTAGCTCCTTCCGGTACTCGCCATAGGTGACCTGGAACATTTCGACTCCTACGACAGGAATGCTGTTCCCCTGGTAGTCCCGAAGCTGGATTAGTTGAATCTGGAGCCTGCTTTTCTTGATGTTGGGGAGGACGGCCTTCAGGGTTACCCAGAACATGATGGACAGGGACGACCCGGTGTCGATCTCCATTTCACAGGGTTGGCCCTCGATCTTGACCATTGTGTAGACCTTCTTCTCGATGGTCGCGCTGGCCTGGCCGATCCTGGTGCTGCAGGTCTCGTGGCTTTGAAATTTGTGCCGTTTCCTCTGGTCACCATCTTTACTGGCCCGCTTGAGCCGCGCCGGCTTTGATTGGTTGAAGTTGTTCTGGGGCTTGTGGTTGACTGGTAGGCTTGCCCTGCAGACTCTCGCCAGATGCCCCTTCTTCTCGCAATGCCTGCAGATGGCATCCCTGAACTTACAGCTCTGCCTCTGGTGTGTTCCTCCGCAGCTCGAGCAGCTTCCTCGTCGCTCTTTCTGCTCCCTTGTCTGTCTCTCCGTTTGGAAGATGTCCTCCTCTGACTCTTCCTCACTGCTGGTCTGGGTGGATTCTCGGGGCACCAGCGCCGACCTCGGGGTTTCCTTTGGGTTAGCTGGTCGTTGCAGCGTCTCTGCAGCCTTGGTTGATGACTCGTATTCCCTGGCCTCGTCAAGAGTGATGGGTAGAGTCAGATTTTGTCTCGCGAGCAACCTTCTCTGTAAGCGTATATCTCTCACTCCACAGATTAGTTGCTCTAGGAGCGCGTCATCGAGATCCCGGTACTCGCAGTGCATCGCAGCCTTACGCAGGGTGGTCATGTACACACTGATTGGCTCTCCTTCACGCTGTACTCGTTGCCGGAGCTCGTAGCGCTGCACAAACTTCGATGGTACCAGGGCTTAGTGTGCCTTGAGTGTGGCTTGTAGCACTTTCCACGAGACAGTCTGGACCGGTGTCAGTTCCGAGAGTGACTCCACCATGTCGAAGACCTCCGGCCCGCAGTGGCTCAGGAACAGGGCCCTCTTTCAGTTTCCGGGGCGGCCCTGCATGTCGCTGGCTTCCAGGGTGCACTTGAACCGGATCATGTACGACCCCCACTTCTCTCTGGCCGGGTCGAAAGGCTTTGGTGATACGAACGCAGACATCGTAGTCCTGTTGTGTACGGCTCGTCAGCCTGGCTGAATCAGCTGTAGGTAGCTCTTTTTCAGCTTGCTTCTCAGTGCCTCAATCCCACCCTCATCGCCAATGTTGAGTTGGGCGATTGAGGAGGCAGAAGCAAGGTAGTGACAACAGCTCTTTAATGTAGAGTGAGACTTCAGCAAAAGTTGAAGACTTGAAAGTTGAAGACTGAAAAGTTGAAGGCTTACAATTGCTGAGCACATTGTAAGCCGCCCTGAGTCTTCGGAGAAGGGCGGCATATAAATCAAATTAAAAAAAAAAAAAAAAAGTTACAGGCAAACAGCCCTCCTTATATACCCAGCCAGCTGGGCAGCTGACCAATCACAAGTGACCTATTGTTGTTTAAATCTCCCGCCAAAACTATATACATAACATGTTTCGCAGCTGTCTTTCACAGTACTCTTCAAATTTCGGTACTGTCCTCTTTGTAAACAAATTAGTAGTCTACGTGGACAGATTACCTATCTAGAATCACTAATCTGTGCTCTCCAAGCAGAAATTAGGTACCCAATTCAGCCATTCCACTCTATTGAGCTGCCGCGCCATCAGTACCCTCTATCACAAAGATCCTGCAGGAGAAGAGCAGTACAGACAACCATGGGATCTGGCAGGGTGAGATCTGTGAACCATAAACACAAAGCTTTTGCTGTGTCCCAGCATAATAGATACAGTGCCCTTGCTGACCTTAATAGGGACACTAAAGTGACAGGTCAAGGTAGTTGTGATACTGATAACTCAAATAAGCAGGGGATCGTGGTCCAAGATGAAGAACTTACTTTGGAAAGGGGAAAGTGTGAACCAGGTATTACACATCAGTCACACAAGAAGAGCACGGTATCCAAAAAGAGAAGCCACCTTCTGGTTGGTGATTCAATTTTAAGGGATGTAAATTTAGGAAAAGATATGGAGATTTTGAAAGAGGTCAGGTGTCTGCCAGGTGCTACTGCCAGCAGAGACAAGAGGCGTATTCTTAAGATAGTCAAGAATGCCAGTAAGGACTGCGATGTTGATGCTATTATACATCTTGGCACAAATGATCTGTCCCAAAAGGATGTACTTTCTGTGCAGAATGATTTCCAGAGCTTGGGGTATGAACTTAGTAGTATAGGTTGTAGGCTTATCTTTTCACAGGTTTTACAGTATATAAGGAACAAAAAGGGAAAGGCCAGCGTGTAGCGGAGCTTAATGGATGGCTAAAGGAGTGGTGTAGAAGGGAAGGCTTTGGTTTTATTAGTCATGATGTCTGCAACTGGTCCAATGAAAAACTGTACAAAAGAGTTGGATTGCATCCATCAAAGAAAGGGACTGAGTTACTTAGCAATAAATTCACAGATTTTCTGGATAAACATTTAAACTGAACAGTGGGGACAGAGAATTAATTGATCCAGAACATTTCTGTCCCCAGCAATCCAAAATTAATAGCGCTATCAGTGCATGTAACATAGATGTCTGTGCGAGTAAGATTATCACCCCTGCTGTCAACCAAAACCAAGCATTTAATAGTGAGTGCCATACCATGTGCATTAATCAAACAGGTAGCAAGAAAGAAGGGGCAGTCAGGCACAACACAGGTTATGTAGATAGTAAACACAGGGTCAATCAAAACATAACTAAGGTATGTAGGAAGCACATCACAATAGTAATGGGGGATTTTAACTACCCTGACATCAACTGGGAGACAAACTCTGCATCAAGTGGAAGATCAAATAGGTTCCTAACAAACCTAACAGACAACTTTGTTTCCCAAAAAATAGAGAAGGGAACAAGGGGATCAGCCATATTGGACTTAATTCCCACTAACAGAGATGAAATGATAGAAGGTGTTGAAGCTACAGGAACCTTGGGGGCAAGTGATCATGCAATATTAGAATTCAACATTATGCAAACACAAGTAGTAGAACAAAGTCAAACTAGAGTCTTGGACTTTAAAGAGCTAATTTCAATAAACTTAGAGAGGGCTTGAGAAGGATTCTATGGATGAGAATCCTCAAGGGGAAAACAACTCAAGAAGCTTGGGAAATTTTGAAAAGTGAGATTATAAAAACCCAGTCTAGCACAATACCAATGAAGAAGAAAAATAATAGAGCTCAAAAGAAACCAGCATGGCTGCATAAGGAACTCTCTAACAAATTGAAAGACAAAAAGGACAAGTATAAAAAGTGGAATGAGGAGCAAATAACTAAGGCAGAATATCAGCAAATAGCCCGAGCCTGTAAAGATGAAGTGAGGAAAGCTAACGTTCACAATGAACAAAGGCTTGCAACTAAAGTAAAAAATAACAAAAAAAGCTTCTGCCAACATATCAAAAACAAGAAAAAAGTCAAGGAAACAATTGGCCCATTGCTGGGAGAAAGTGGCAAGAAGATGACAAGCAACAGGGAGAAAGCAAAACTACTTAACTCATTTTTTGCATCTGTCTTTACACAAAAGGAAAAAACAGTCCAACCTATCAAAAACAGCACCACAAAAAATAGATTAGGAACACAAGTTAAAATAGGGAAGAAAATGGTAAGTGAACACTTGTTTACCCTAGATGAGGACAAATCACCAGGACCAGATGGATTACACCCCAAGGTTCTGAAGGAACTGGCAGACGAGATCCACTGAACTATATCTTTCAAAGATCCTGGCGCACAGGGGAGCTGCCAGAGGACTGGAAAAGAACTGATGTAGTTCCCATCTTCAAAAAAAGAAAAAAAACAGATCCAGGAAACTAAAGACCTATCAGCCTGACCTCAATACCAGGGAAGATTCTGGAAAAGATAATCAAGCAACGAATCACCAAACACCTAGAAGCAAACAAAGTAATAACCATAAGTCAACATGGGTTTGTCAAAAACAGATCATGCCAGACTAATCTTATTGCATTCTTTGACAAAGTGACAAAATTAGTGGACCAGAGGAATGCTGTCGATATAATTTACTTTGACTTCAGTAAAGGATTTGATAAAGTAGACCATAACCTACTACTAGATAAAGTAGAAAAATGTGGGGTAAACAGCATCACCACAAGATGGATTCATAACTGGCTGACCAACCGCACTCAACGTATAGTCCTCAATCGAACTGCATCTACATGGAGGGAAGTATGCAGTGGAGTACCTCAGGGCTCTGTTTTAGGCCCAGTGCTCTTCAACATCTTCATCAATGACTTGGACGAGGGGATAGATGGGGAACTCATCAATTTTGCAGATGACAGCAAGCTGGTAGGAATAGTCAACACTCCAGAAGATAGGCTCAAGATACAGAAGGATCTTGACAGACTTGAATATTAGACGCTATCTAACAAAATGAAATTCAGCAGTGAAAAAAGTAAGGTTCTACATTTAGGGAAGAAAAACAAAATGCACAGGTACCGAATATGTGGTACCTTGCTCAATAGTAGTAACTGTGAGAGGGATCTTGGAGTCCTAGTTGACAACCATTTAGATATGAGCCAGCAGTGTGCAGCAGCTGCCAAAAAAGCCAACACAGTTCTGGGCTGCATAAACAGAGGGATAGAATCAAGATCACGTGAAGTGTTAATACCACTTTATAATGCCTTGGCAAGGCCACACTTGGAATATTGCATTCAGTTTTGGTCACCACGATGTAAAAAAGATGTTGAGACTCTAGAAAGAATGCAGAGAAGAGCAACAAAGATGATTAGGGGACTGGAGACTAAAACATATGAAGAACGGTTGCAGGAACTGGGTATGTCTAGTTTAATGAAAAGAAGGACTATGGGAGACATGATAGTAGTGTTCCAATATCTCAAGGGTTGCCACAAAGAAGAGGGAGTCAAACTATTCTTCAAAGCACCTGAGGGTAGAACAAGAAGCAATAGTTGGAAACTAATCAAGGAGAGAAGCAACTTAGAACTAAGGAGAAATTTCCTGACAGTTAGAACAATTAATAAGTGGAACAACTTGCCTGCAGAAGTTGTGAATGCTCCAACACTGGAAATTTTTAAGAAGATGTTGGATAACCATTTGTCTGAAGTGGTGTAGGGTTTCCTGCCTGGGCAGGGGCTTGGACTAGAAGGCCTCCAAGGTCCCTTCCAACTCTGTTATTCTATTTCTATTTCTATTTCTTCTTAAAAACCTTCAGTGTTGGAGCACCCCCAAGCTCTGCGTGTAGGAACACAAATTTTGGAGCATAGAGAATAGAGCATGTACAATGTAATTATGGTTATGTTTCAGGTTGTCATTTCCTAGGGTAACTTTTGGTTGTGGTTGAATAGATTTAGATAAGTCTGTGGTGAATGACATGATGCCACTTACACCCAATGACTCATGGTTTTCAGCGGGTGGCAAATAATTTTGTATTTCTATAATGTAGTTCCCACTAAACTAAAAAAATAGGTTCAGGGTGCTAGAATGTTTTCTTCTTGCAGTTTAGAAGGTGAATTCTACAAAGAAATATAATTTCTCCTAGAATTTAATTGGGAGTCTCTTAATGAATTTTTTAAAAAAATGGATATGCTTATGAAGGTAGTTGTTATATTTAGGAAAGTATATAAGAAAGTAAGAATGTATCTTTTTGTCTTTTCCTTTTAGATTCTGCTCATTCTTGCATCTGTTGTTGGTATAATTGTTTACAGACTTTCTGTTTTCCTGGTATTTTCTGCAACATTGCCAAGGCACATCAATGGAACTGACACAATACAGAAGTACCTGACCCCACAATTAGCAACTTCAGTATCTGCTTCAGTGCTCAACTTCATCATTATTATGATTCTGAATATTATCTATGAGAAAGTAGCAATAATGATTACTGACTTTGGTAAGGTTATCATAACATTCTATACAATATCAGGAGTAAAATGTATTAAGTACTACCAGTAACCTGCCAAAAATAGCTTCCAACATTAAAAAGTAAATTCCTTAAAGCAGCAGCAATATTTTTCAGGCAGATGAAGGAATCTTAAAAAGATTGAGTTGCTTTTGTAAATATCTGAGTGTGCTGCCTTCATCTTTGTGTCTGGTATACAACTCTTATTTGGAATCAATTTTTGAAGCATGCACAGTTAGCAACAGCAATAGTACTTAGACTTATATACTACTTCATAGTGCTTTATAGCACTCTCTAAGTGGTTTACAGAGTCAGCATATTGCCCCCAACAATCTGAGTCCTCATTTTACCAATCTCAGGAGGATGGAAGGTTGAGTCACACTCAGCCAGTCAGGATCAAACTCCTGGCTTGCAGCACTGCATTCTAACCACATCATGGCTTTTAGTAGAATGCCTATGCTAAATGATGCTAGCCAGAACACACATGTATAATATCAGTTGATCACATGGTAAAAGAAGAAAAGGTAGTAACATAGTAACAATATAGTTACTATGTAACAGTAATGAGTTTTTAATGTTTTTAATGTTTTTAATTTTTCAATGTCTTTTTATAATGATTTTTTAAATGTATTGTGAGCCGCCCTGAGTCTTCGGAGAGGGGCAGCATATAAATTAAATTAAATTAAATTAAATTAAATTAAATTAAATTAAATTAAATTAAATTAAATTAAATTAATAGTAACAGTTACATATTTGAATAACTCAAATAATGTTATTTAAGCTAAAACACAATATTTTTGCCAAAAAATTGCTCTTGGATTAACAATTTCTCTCTCCTTTACCTGTAAACTGCAGAATTACCAAGGACGCAGACTGATTATGAATATAGCCTAACTACGAAGATGTTTTTATTTCAATTTGTCAACTATTATTCTTCATGTTTCTACATTGCATTTTTTAAGGGTAAATTTATAGGTTTCCCTGGTGACCCAGTTTATTGGTTGGGAAAATACAGAAATGAGGAGGTATGAATGAATGAATTTTGTTTTATAGGTATATTTCAACTGATAACTATTAAGCTGATTGCACTTTTTTCCTCTTTACCTTTTTGGACTATGGCATTCTATACATACATTTATTGAGGAGGTAGAAATTTCTGCATTCAGGTGGACTTGGCAACTGTAGGTGGATAATGTCCAATGCTAGGCATTGGATAAGGGCTTTGAAAACAATAACAGAGTTGGAAGATACCTTGAATGTCTTCTAGTCCAATCCTTTGCTCAAGCATAAAACCCTATGCCATTTCAGACAAGTAATTGTATTTCTTCTTAAAAACCTCCACTTTTGGAGCTCCCACAACTTCTAGAGGCAAGTCATTCCACTGAGTAATTGTTCTAACTGTCAGGAAATTTCTCCTTAGTTCTAGGTGGCTCTCTCCTTCATTAGTTTCCATCCATTGCTTCTTATTCTGCCTTCAGGTGCTTTGAGGAATAGGCTGACCTCTTCTTCTTTGTGGCAGCCCATTAGATATTGGAACACTTCTATCATGTCACCTCTTTTCATTAAACCAGACATACCCCTGAAAGTCTATAGAGATTCTCAGTCATCCAGGTCATGGGGCGGGGGAGGGGGGGAAGCACCTTTGGGATAGACATTCCAATAAAGAATGCAACCATTCTTCATATGTTTTATGAAGTCCCCTATTATCTTTGTTGTTCTTCTCTGCACTCTTTTCAGAGTCTCAACAACTTTTTTATACTGTGGTAACCAAAACTGGATGCAATATTTCAAGTGTGGTGTTACCAAGGCATTATAAAGTGGTGCTAACATTTCACATGATCTCGAGTCTATCCCTTTGTTAATGCATCTTAGGACTGCATTTTTGGCAGCTGCACCACACTGCTGGGTGGTATTTAAGTGATTATCCACTAGGTATGCAAGATCCAGTGGTGGGATTCAAATAATTTAACAACCGGTTCATCCAGGATCAGGTTGGCCATCGTGAGGCAGGTGGCCCACCCCCATGTGGGATGAGCGTCCTGCACATATGGGATGAGTGTCCTGCAATGTTCAACATGATCCTGGGTGAAACAATAGTTAAATTACACCCCACCCTGTTATCAAAGTGGATCCTGGACCCTGCACTACAATGGAGAAATGGGAAATGGAGTGGCCAGCATGAGGAAAGGAGGAGGAACATGGAGAAGAGGGAAAGTAGCCTCCTCCTTCCCTCATGCCGGCCACTCCATTGCCCGTTTCTCCATTGCAACACAGCACCATGCTGCGGAGCTTGCCCCATCCACCACCACCCAGATGCCCTTGCTTCCTCCAAGCATTTATTTGCCTACCTGATTTCCAGCTCCATCGTGTTTCTTCGTTGTGTTTCTCACCGTTTTGTGCAGGGAAACAAGTTTGTGGGACTAAAAAAAAAAGTTCAATCAATCAATTCCAATTTCTCATGAAAAAAAAAAAGATATTGTGAAGTTGGAATTGATTGATTGAACTTTTTTTTTTAGTCCCACCCACAAACTTTTGTTTCTCTGCACACGATGGCGAGAAACATGGCAGAGCTGGAAATCAGGTAGGCAAAGAAATGCTTGCTGGAAGTGAGTGCATCTGGGTGCCAGGTGCTGAAACGGGCCCCTCTCCATCAGTTGCCCAGGCCCACCAGAGGGAAGGCCAGGAAGGGACAGCCAGCATGGGTGCTGCAGGCAGGATGCCCGCTCGCTTCAGCACCCTCCATGACCCTCTGGCACTCCACTGGCACTTTGGCCATGGGCTGCTGCCTTATGTGCAGGCCCAGTGAGCCAGGCCAAGACACCAGAGGGATTGAAATGGGCACTATTCAGCTGGTTCGCCGAACTCCACAAAAAATTAGCTACTGGTTCTACTGAACCGGTGTGAACCAGCTGAATCCAACCACTGCAGATCCCTCTTGCCGTTACTACTATTGAACCAGGTATGACCTATTCTGTATCTGTGCATTTGTTTTTTCTTGTCTAAATGTAGAACCTTACTTTTCTTACACTGAAGTTTATTTTGTTAGATAGGGCCCAATGTTCAAGTCTGTCGAGGTCCCTCTGTATCTTGAGCCTATCTTCTGGAGTGTTGGCTATTCCTGCCAGCTAGGTGTTAGCTGCAGATTTGATGAATTTCCTTTCTATCCCCTTGTCTAAATCATTTATGAAGATATTGAAGAATACTGGGCCTAAGACAGACCCTTGAGGCACCCCATTTCTCTCCCTATAGATGCAGTTCCATTAAGAACTACATGAGTGCAGTTTGTCAGGCAGTTAGGAATCCATCTGTTGGTGATGCTGTCTAAACCATATTTTTCTATCTTATCAAGGAGTAGGTTGTGGGTTTTTTTCAAATAGTAGGTTGTGTTGTGGCCCGCCAGCGGCCTGCGCAGATTGTTGCTGATCCCGACAATGAGGAGGCTGGTGTAGTGTCGCGCCAGCAGCCTGTGTAGCCAGCACTCAAGTCAGACAGCAAGGAGGCTGAAGAAGATGTGGTGCCAGAGGCAGGGATTCAACCAGGGCTTTCAGAGCCTCCAGAGGCTCCTTTAAGTGAAGAGGATGAAGTGGAGGAGCCTCTTCTCAATGCACGGGCATGCAGAGCTGCCAAAAGGCAGGAGTGGTTACTCAGGAGGAGGTCTCGAGAATAAGGCTTGGAACTAATTGGCCACTCCCTTAGCCTATTTAAGTTTGCACACAGCTTGTAAAAAGCTGCAGGAAACAACGTATGTTTGTTCGCTGATCATTGAGTTTGAATTTTCTCTACAAACCTTGATTCTGGGCTTTCTGCCAACTCTAGTAAGGCTCTATCTTATTTGTGGAATTTCAGGCAGGTTGTTAAGAACGTTTTAACATTCTTTGCGTTCTTTGGGATCCGTAGCTGGGGCAGAACAGGTTGTGGATTTTTTAAACTTCTGTTTCCAGCTGTTCTTTCTTTTTTGAGGGGGCGAACAAGGGCTGGTGTCAAGGAATTATCTTCCTTTTGGCGACATTACATATAAGAGGTGTGGTGGCGCAGTGGTTAGAATGCAGCATTGCAAGCTTATTCTGCTGGGTGACGATTAAAGGCAGTTCAGCAGTTTGATTCTCACTGGCTCAAGGTTGACTCAGCCTTCCACCTTTCTCTCAGCCAGATTGTTGGGGGCAATATGCTGACTTTGTAAACCACTTAGAGAGGACTGTAAAGCACTGTGAAGTGGTATATAAGTCTAAGTGCTATTGCTATTTCTCCCTAAAACAGGAATTTGTAGACCTGAAAGTGAAAACTATGTCAGCAACCAATTTTGAGCAGAAAGAAAGGAATTAATTATTCCTCTGCTATTTTATTTTAAATGTTTGCAATTTTCCTACGCAACCTCAAGCTTGGTCCTAAATCCAGCCAACAACAACAAAACAGTCAGTTGAAGCTGTCATTTTTATATTTTCTTATCCAACTTCTTCTGAGTCTGTCTTATGTTTTATGACCAGAATTCTCCTGGTTCTGAGGATATTGTCTTAATCTTGGGGTTAAGAGAGTGAATTAACGCCCTAATAAACTGTTCACACAACACTGGAGGAATAACTGGATTTCTGCTAGGATTAAATGTAACCTAATCTGTAGATTATTTAAGCAGGTTGCTTGTGTGTATCGGAAAGTTTGCACAATGTGGTTTTGTGTGTGTGTGTGTATATATATATGTATGTATACTTATATAGCTTAGTAAAATAAATAATTTTTTTTTTAATTATTTTAAAATTTTAAGTTCCGGAGCTCATAGAATGTCTGCTTCTTTCTATACATATATAGATATATAAAAATGTAATATCACAAAGCTATAACACAAAACACTAAAAAATGCCTTAGTCATCTTCCTGAAATGCTCAACCACCAGCCATAGGCATTGTGGTTCTACTTCAATACCTGGATAAAAAGCTACCTCTTTACTGGGCAGTATACTGAGGACAAAGAACTAAGCTCCTCACTTTGCTTGCAAAATTCATTAATCTGAATTAATTTTGAAGGACAAGTGATGAGCTTTGTTATTATATGTTTTAGAAAAAGGATTAAAGAAAAAATATCTGTCATTAGTTAGAACTAGATAGGACAAGCAAGCAATATATTATTGAATTATCAACTTTGGGAAGCAACAACACAACTATATGTCCATGATGATTCTCAGTCATCCAGGTCATGGTTATCCCAAAGACAAACTAGACTTTGTTTTTCCTTTAAGATGTTTCACTTCTCATCCAAGGAGCTTCTAGGGCTTGTGAAAACAAGACAGTGGATTAGAGATTTTTTAATCTGTCTCTTTTTATATTCTGATTTGGGATATGTAATTTCAGGCCAGCTAATCTCATTAGTGAACATTAAAACTGAAAAAATAGATTTCTAGCATTCTTTAGTGCTCAGTTTAATATGCTAGGTTGAACAGAAGTTATTATCTGAATAGTTGGATAAAATTGACTAAATACAAATAAGCAGATTTTAGTATAAAAACATTTTCATAAAGTTTAGGATAGCTTAGTTGAAGAAACTATTATGAACTTATTTTTTTGCAGGAAGCAAGTTATAACATGCTTTATTTCTGATCCCCCCCTTTTTCACACTTAGTGTGATCCAGGTGGATGTCTTCTTGAGCTGACAACACAGCTGGCAATAATAATGGGAGGCAAAGCCATCTGGAATAACATTCAAGAAGTGCTTTTTCCGTAAGTAAATAGCATTGATACCAGGAGTTGAAAGAAACCTGAAGAATTGATTTGCACTACAAAAAGCAATCCCTGAATTAAGAAACAGAGCTTTATCAGTAAAATAGATTTAATTGTCAAATGCTCAGAAAAACAGTGACGATCTAAGAAATACTCAGAAAAGAAATAAATAAAGAGAATTAAAGGATTTTTTAAAAATTAGTACTAGTTCTATATCTTGTACTTATCTTAAGTCAACTAAATTTATAACTCAATTTGAGCTAAGTTAGGGCTCTCTCACTGGGCCCCCCAAATTCAGGTAACCTAGATGGCAACAAAGAGTCTACAAAAAGTCCCTACATGTAAAAAATATTCAAGTTACACAAGAACTTGCTCTTCCTGAAACCATCGTCTGTGACCTGTCCTTAAATACCACATTTCGGTTCTTACTATGTTACAGAGCCCCAGATTACGACATTGCAAATTTGAACTAGTTAACTTCACTACCAATATAAGCAGCCTCCTGCACACACCCTATAATCTTTCTTGGTGACCTTAATTTACACTTATTAATTGGATCCTAAATGAATGTACAACTGAACCTATACATGCAACCCTGTACAGTGGTGTTTTGCCCCCAGTTTCACAAGAACTGGTAGTAAAACTGGCGGGAGGTCCCGCCCACTGCCCCAGATGTCATCATCAGCAATCTGCGCATGCGCAGAAGCAAGGCATGCGCGCGCGATCCCGTTGCGAACCAGTGGTAAAGGTAAGTAGAACCCACCCCTGACCCTGTACAATACTATAACTAATCTGGGACTTGATCAACTAGTAACTAACAACATTAGACTCAACAACTGCCTTGATCTCATCTTCTGCAACAGTTTAAACTCAATTTATGGACTACAAATAAAAGAACCATTCTCCAACAGCGACCACAGTTATGATTGACTTTTGTCTCAATTTATGCCCTCACAAAAATCATCATAATGATGGGATTCCCAGTTATAGCTTTAAAAAAGCCAACTACGATCTCAAAAACAATGAACTCTCATCTCTTGATTGGCAAAGTCTATTCATTGGCTGTAATACTGCTGACGACCATTACAACATTATCTTGCACGAAGTCAAAAGAATCATTAAACTTTACATACCACTAATATCCCCCAAAACCAGAAAAAATAAACTACCAATAACAATAAGGAAACTACAATCCAGAAAAACAAAGCTAACTACGTAGCTAGCTTAAAAAACCGCTACAAAAACTTATGCCAACAAATAAAGACTGAATGCACCAATTATCACATCAAGCAAGAGGAAAACCACCTATGCACAAAATCCACCCCTGCCTTCTATAATTTTGTAAACAACAAACTTAAAGACTCGAGATCCATCCCACCCCTAAAAGGACCAAACAACGAAGACTGTATTGACGAAACCATTAAAGCCAATCTCTTTAACACGTTCTTCGGCTCAGTCTTTGTAAACAGCAACAACACATACCCAATATTTCCCAGTCGTAATTCAGATAATTACAATGATTACGGTGATCTTATACATATTGATTTTACCGAAGACAACGTTGAAAAGGCACTACGCTACCTAAAACCATCTCTATCTATTGGACCTGATGGACTATGTGCATACTTCTTAAAAAAGCTTTCCACTGCAATCGCAAAACCTCTAAGCATAATTTTTGAAAAATCTTTCAGTACCAACTTCTTGCCCTACCATTGCTTGTGGTTCACAAGCCATGGTCATCCCTATCTTCAAAAAGGGAGATGCTAGCCTAGTTGAAAATTACAGATCAATCTCTTTATATTGCATCACTTGCAAAATCATGGAATCAATCATTAACCAATCTATTACCCTCCACCTAAAGACAAACAACCTACTCTCCAACAAACAATTTGGTTTCAGAAAAAAATTATCCTGTAATCTACAACTACTACATTGCAAAAACATATGGACTACACATCTTGATCAGGGCAGAGCAATAGACGCAATTTACATAGACTTCTGTAAAGCCTTTGATTCAGTGGTACACGACAAATTACTTCTAAAACTAAAATCCTATGGCATTTCTGGACTCCTACATGAATGGATAACTGCCTTTCTGTCAAACAGACAATAAGTGGTTAAAATAGGAAGCACTCTATCAAATCCTGTACCTGTTAATAGTGGTGTTCCCCAAGGCAGTGTTTTAGGTACAACTCTCTTCATACTTTACATAAATGACCTTTGCGATCATATTAAAAGCAACTGCATTCTCTTCGCTGATGATGTTAAACTATTCAACACCACCGACAATGCAACTACCTTTCAAAAAGACCTTGACTATGTGTCAGAGTGGTCTAACAAGTGGCAACTTCAAATCTCAACCAACAAATGCTCTGTCTTGCACATTGGCAAAAAAAAATCAAAACATAAAATACAAATTAGATGAACCTTGTAGATGACCCTCACTCTGTCAAGGACTTTGGAGTACTCATTTCTAAAGATCTAAGTGCCAAAGCCCACTGTAACAACATTGCCAAAAAGGCATTAAGCCTAATCTTAGGTTAGGGTTAGGGTTAGGGTAGCTTTTTCTCTGGTAACTAGAGCATACAAAATATTTGCTAGACCAATTCTTGAATACAGCTCATCTGTCTGGAACCCGCACTGCATATTGGACATAAATACAATTGAGAGAGTCCAGAGATATTTTACGAGAAGAGTCCTTCATTCCTCTACCCGCAATAAAATACCTTATGCCACCAGACTTCAAATTTTGGACTTAGACAGCTTAGAACTATGCCAATTTCAGTGTGACCTAAGTGTAGTACATAAAATTATCTGCCACAATGTCCTACCTGTCAATGACTACTTCAGCTTCAACCACAACAGCACACAATAGATACAAACTCAAGGTAAACCGCTCCAAACTCGATTGCAGAAAATATGACTTCAGTAACAGAGTGGTCAATGTCTGGAATACACTACCTGACTTTTTGGGGGTTTGGGGATTTCTTTCCCAAACCCCCAAAACATTAACCTTAAACTGTCTACTGTTGACCTCACCCCATTCCTAAGAGGTCTATAAGGGGCGTGCATAAGTGCACCAGCGTGCCTACCGTCCCTGTCCTAATGTTCCTTTTTACTCTTAATCTTTTCATGTATTCAAATTATGTTTATACTTTTACCTGTTATCTTATATATGCTTGACAAATAAAAAATAAATATAATAACAAATAAAAATAATAAAATAAATAAAATAAATAAAAAATAAAGAGATACAGAAAACCATAAGCTATTGTTATCATTTTGAAGTCGTCTGAAGTTTTGCAGCCCAGAGTTGATAGCTAATTTGGGGTGATTTGGGATGATGTTGAACATAGAAATTATAAACGGATTGTTTTATTTTTTCAATTTGAATTAGATGGATTAAATCCTCCCAGTGTGGGAAAAAATTGAAATGTTTAGCTCTACTGTTTTGCGGAACTTTGGGAGCAACAAAGAAATGCTGATAGAGTTCAAATGTTACACCTCTACTCTAGCAGATAGAATAAATCTTGCTGATTCTCCAAATGTACAGGTGGCTTAAAAATCTGGTTGGGAGATGCCGCTCAGCTACACGATCCGAAATTATTGTTCCTCGCTGGGAGCAGGACTACCATTTGCAGGCCATTGGCAAACTTGGATTGTTTTATGAATACCTCGAAATGGGTAAGCCAACTAATCATTTTATTTCTTCTTGTCATGTTATATATTGGATCAAAATTTGCTTCACAGATTCTGTTAAATAATTAATACAAAATAGAGGAAAAGGAAGAAAATGTGTGTGTACCTCATGTACATGTGTGCATGCCTACACACGTATGGAGGCCTAATGCAAAGAGCTATGCTTAAATTATATGTAAAATGAATGTGTAAATTTATGCTGGAATTTTGGTTGAGTCATAGACTTTAGTATTAAAAAGGCTTCTGTATGTCTTAAATACAAAGTCCTTTCATGCTTATCTCTCTCTGAACAGATGCTCATACTTTCTAATTCAACTTTAGTACACCAATTTTTCTTATTTTTGGCTATGCAAAGGGCTTTAATATATTGTAAAAATGGGAAGACCATCCTGGTTATCACCTATGGTTTTTTTTAAAAACGTTGGTGAGAGCAGAAGTCCATATTAGCCCAAAAGTATATTCATTTCTATAAAGAGATACTAATACACATTTTCTGATAAACATAATATGTGCACATTTCAGTTCTTCCAATATCTTTAATAACCCTTCTCTATATAAAGGAGATATGTTTTTATACTGTATATAAATAAAATCAATAGCACTTAGACTTACATACTGCTTCACAGTGCTTTATAGCTCTCTCTAAGCAGTTTACCAAGTCAGGATATTGCCCCCAACAATCTGGGTCCTCATTTTACCCACCTTGGAAGGTTGGAAGGCTGATTCAACCTTGAGCCTGGTGAGATTTGAACTGCCAAATTGCAGGCAGCCAGGAGTCAGCAGAAGTAGTCTGCAGTACTGCATTCTAACCACTGCACCACCACAGTGTGTGTGTGTGTGTGTATACGCACATACATACTGCATTCAGAAAGTATTCAACCCTCTCTTCACTTTTGTCAAGATGAAGCCTGATTCTATAGTTGTTGAAATTCTTTTTTTTCATTAATCTACACTCAGTACCCCATAATGACAAAGCAAAAACAGAATTTTAGAAATGTCTGTAAATTTATTAAAGAGATAAAATAAAAATATCACATTGGCATAAGTACTCAGACCTTCACTCAGTACTTAGTTGAAGCACCATTAGCAGCAATTACAGCCTTGAGTCTTTTTGGGTATGACATGACAAGCTTTGCACACCTGGATTGGAAGATTTTCTGTCATTCTTTCTTGCAAATCCTTTCAAGCTCAGTCAGGTTGGATGACGACCATCGGTGGACAGCCATTTTCAGTATCCTCCAAAGATGTTCAGTAGGGTTCAAGTCATTCAGAGTTATCCCTAAGTCTCTCCTATGTTGTCTTGGCTATGTGCCTTGCTCCATTCAGCTTTCCCTCAACCCTGATCAATCTTCCAGTCCCTGCTGCATACCACCACCATGCTTCACTGTTGAAATGATATTGGGCAGGTGATAAGTGGTGTCCGGTTTCCTCCAAACATAATGTTTAGAATTGAGGCCAAACCGTTCAATCTTGGTTTCATCGGATCAGAGAATCTTGCTCCCCACAGTCTGAGAGTCCTTCAGGTGCTTTTTTACAAACTCCAAGCAGGCTTTCATGTGTTTTGCACTGAGGAGAGGCTTCCATCAGTGGAGGGCTGCAGTGATGGTTGCCCTGGAACTCTGTCCCATCTCCATACAGGATCACTGGAGCTCAGTCAGTGACCATTGGGTTCTTGGTCACTTTTCTTCCTAAGGTCCTTCTCCCCCAATTGCTCAGTTTGACAGGGTGACCAGCTCTTGGAAGAGTCCTGGTTGTGCCAAACTTCTTCCATTTGAGAATTATGGAAGCCACTGTGCTCTTAGGAACTTTTAGTGCAGCAGAATTTTTATTGTAGCCTTCCTCAGAGCTGTGCCTTGCAATAATCCTTTCTCTGAACTCTGCAGGCAGTTCCTTTGACCTCATGGCTTTTGCTCTGCTACAGTATGCATTGTCAACTGTGAGGCTTTCTATAGAGAGGTGTGTGCCTTTCCAAATCATGTCCAATCAATTTAATTTACCACAGGTCGACTCCAATCAAAGCATAGAAACATGTCAGCAACTAACAAGAGAAATGGGAGGCACTTGAGCTAAATTTCAAATGTTCTTGCAAACGTTTCAGTTTTTTTTTTTAATAAATTTTAATAAATTTTTAATAAATTTACAGACATTTCCAAAATTCTGTTTTTAATTTGTCATTATGGGGTGCTGAGTGTCGATTAATGAGAAAAAAATGAATTTCAACTGTAGAATCAGGCTGTAGCATAACAAAATGACAAAAGTGAAGGGAATCTGAATACTTTCTGAATGCACTGTATATGTGATGATGGATGGATGGATGGATGGATGGATGGATGGATGGATAGATAGATAGATAGATAGATAGATAGATAGATAGATAGATAGATAGATCGGACAGACAGACAGACAATCACCACATTAATAATGTATATATTCTTTTGTTGAAATATTGAATAACATGTTGGAAATTTATTGAATAAGATACTGAAAATGATTGAATAAACCTGGAATCAGGAGTGCTATTCAGCAGGTTCTGACAGGTTCTGGAGAACCGGTAGCGGAAATTTTGAGCAGTTTGGAGAACCAGCAAATACCATCTCTGGCTGGCCCCAGAGTGGAGTGGGAATGGAGATTTTGCAATATCCTTCAAATGTGAGATTTGAAAACAGATAAAGCACTACTGTTTCATCAACATTATAATACTATATTTATTATTTCTAGTTATACAATTTGGATTTGTAACATTATTTGTGACATCATTCCCGTTGGCACCCCTTCTGGCCCTTATTAACAATTTATTGGAAATTCATGTGGATGCTTGGAAGATTACCACACAGTATAGACGCATGGTTTCCCAAAAAGCCCAACATATAGGGGCATGGCAACCTATCATGCAAGGAATAGCCATTCTGGCTGTGATAACCAATGTAAGTACATTTTACAACAATAATTACCTGCTTATAAACATTACAACAATTGTACTTTTTAATAATTCAGTTGTTAAATATTATAAAAACCATACCATGATTAAACAGTAGTTGGACTGGAGAGACTCAGATTCTGGCTCACCCTCAGCCACCAAAACTCATAGCATAACTTGGACCTCTCTCTCTCTCTCTCTCTCTCTCTCTCTCTCTCTCTCTCTCTCTCTCTCTCTCTCTCTCTCTCTCTCTCTCTCTCCCTCCCTCCCTCCCTCCCTCCCTCCCTCCCTCCCTCCCTCCCTCCCTCCCTCCCTCCAATGCATTTCACAGAAATATTTTTTAGTAATAAAATAAAGGAGACCCTAGAAATAAAATGAAGGGGATCTTACTGGTAGCAAAAATATGAGATTTAAATCTAACAAATAATTCAGGACAACATCAGTTAGTAGATCCTCATTCAAAAGACATCATATGCAATTAACAGAATTTTCAGTCATCTTCCCCCAAATACTGGACAAATAGTCTGGATCAAATGTTTTCATGTGTTATCTTTTGATTAAGAACCATGAGAGACCTAAGGTGCCTTTGTAATATCTGACTTATCACAAATGTAAAAGCTGAGCGCACTACAAACAGGTTTCAGTAGGCAGCACAATCACTAACTCTGCACTAGAATCTGAGGATACTTATTTTGCCAAATATTTAAAATCAAAACCCCAAATTACCTTTATCTAGTCTATTATTGGTGTAAGAGAGTGAAAAATAATCCCATTATTAAGAACCATCAATCTCCTCTGTTAAATTCATGTTTAGTTCTTTTCACTGCATGAATTTGTTAGAAATGGTAGTTTAATAACTATTCCTGACAGTTGTCTGTAGCCTTTTGTCATGCTCAAATACAATTCCATATGCAGCATATTGAATTTATCTAGACAGGAAGCTATTAGAGCATGAAATACTGTGACCAGGAAAGAT
Source organism: Pituophis catenifer annectens (assembly GCF_029215685.1). Classification (NCBI taxonomy): domain Eukaryota; kingdom Metazoa; phylum Chordata; class Lepidosauria; order Squamata; family Colubridae; genus Pituophis; species Pituophis catenifer. The sequence continues at coordinate 36,761,383 of NW_027256887.1, forward strand.
TGCAGCTAGCAGAGAAAAGTGATTGGATACCTATTATGTCAAGAGACCATCTGGATGCCTTGAAAGAGACATACTAGAAGCTCTCCTAAATAATTTCCTGGGCACAGAGATATATGGGGTATCCCACTTGAGTGCAAGGTGCTTGAGAGAAAGCAAATTATCAAGGTTAATTGATAATTAACTCTGGTTTCAGACTAGGAATTTGGAGACCTATTTATCCTGCTAAATAACTGCTTCAAGCAGGTCTTTCTGTATGTATTGGCAAATTATAATAGTTGGTTGCAGAGTCAGCTAGATATTTAGACCGGTTTTGGCATGTTTGTGCCCCTATTGAGTCTGAGGACAGATAAACAGATGAGAGTGTTAAAGATATCGTCACAGGATATAAGTATAGATTCAAGAGTTCAAAACTCAAATTTCCCTACTTTAATAGTGAACTAAAGATTCTTTCAGAAAATTAATAAGCATTGTATTATATTTTAAAAATACTTTGCAGATATACCCATAGGCATTCCACAGAAATGAGAGCCAATTTGGTGTAGTGGTTATGACATCAGTCTAGAATTCTACTCCTGCCTTAGACACAAAGACGCCTTGGACCAGTCATTCACTCCTAGCCCTAGGAAAGAAGCAATGGCTAAACAGTTCTGAAAAATCTTGTCAAGAAAACTGGAAGGAGTCTCTGAGAATTAGATATGATGAACAGGGGGAAAAAGGAAGAAAAAAATCCACATAAAGTGTGTAATATACCAAGATTTTAGAACTACTGAAATCCAAGGATAGCTCCTTATATCTTTTATTCATATTTAAAATGATTGCCTGAAATATCACACAGGATAACAACACCAACATACTTAGTGTATCCATTACAAACACAAAATTGATGATTGGTTAATAAATTTGCAAAAGACTTTTTGCAATTGAATTTTTATCTGTCTAATTTCGTCCAATATCCTTTGCATCTTTTCCTGGGATATTTTCTTCTCTAAATGATTGTACTGTATAAAATAGCCCCTCATAAACGCTTTACTGCATCCCATATTGTTGTTAAGCTTGTCCCTTTTCCCAAATTATTCTCAAAGTATTCCTGCTGTTTCTTTTTACAGTCTTTTACAATCCTTTCCTTTTGTAGAATAGCTTCATTTAATCTCCATCTGAAACTCGAGCACTTTCATTTTAAAACCAAAAGCACAGGATTATGGTCCGAGAAAGGTTTAGGCAGAATGTCCAGAATGTCAACATTTTACTTGTGTGATTTTTAGATATCCATATCATGTCAATCCTTGAAAAAGATTTATGTCTTTCAGAGAAGAAGGTATATTTTCTGGCATTTCCATTTTTTTATCTCCATGAATCTATTAGTGCTAGATTACCCATCATCTCAAAGAAGGTTTTAGATAATTTACCCTGTGAGGGGTTAACCCCTTTGATTGATGTTCTATCCAAAGCTGGTGTAGTCACTCCATTCCAATCCCCCAACATAAGCCAGTTTCCATACAAGAAAGGCAGTAACTGATCCATTAAATGATCAAAAAAATTGCTTCTATCATCATTTGGCCTGTACACGCCCACTGCTATTGATTTTATCTCATTAAATTCTATTTCCACTGCTAAAAATCTACCATGTCCATCTGCTATAAGTAGCTTAGGTTTGAATTGGGGTTTTATATATAAAACAACTCCATTAATCTTTTTTATACCAGCTGATATAAATTCTTCTAATCGTTTATTTATCAAATATTTCTTGTCTTGTTTCTTAATATGTGTTTCTTGAAGACAGACTATATCCAGATTAAGTTTCCTCAAATAGTGAAATAATTTTTTATGCTTAGATGGGGCAAAAATTGTGAAAGACTTTTATCTATTTGTAAGTCTCCTAAAGTCACTTCTAGGTGAGATGGATGGCATATAATTTTATTAAATAAATAAATCTGTCATGACTTCGATCAGTTAAATGAATATCCTGCTGTTTTCCTAAAATATTTATACAGAGCTAGAGCCAGTGGTGGGATTCAAATAATTTAACAACCGGTTCTCGTGGGAGCGAGGAGGGAAACTGGGCAAGCCCTGCCAGAAAGGGTCCGTTGAGGAGCCCCCACCAGTGGATGCCCTCAGGAGGTGTGGGCTTGTGCAGACAGGGCCAGAGCCCCTTCCACTCTCCCCCTCAGCATTCCTCTTCCAACACCTGTGTTGAGTATTGAATGACCATTCAAACGGACCAATTAGAATTAAATAAAAGAAGCGGGAGATTTAGAGGAACGTCAGTGGCTGAAGCTGCGGACAGCTCCCTTTAAAAGGGGCTGCTGCGGCTAGGCTTTTCCATTGCTGTACTGGAGCTAATAAAGAGCTGTTACTAAGTCACTGTCTGTGTCCTTTCTCTGCCCACGATCTTGCACTGGCGATGAATGTGGGATTTCAGGAGGACAATCGGATACTAAGTCACTAAGCTCCCCAAAGCAATCGCCGGCCACCAGAAGCAACGGCCAGAAGATGTCTTCGATCATGCCGCCCGCACCATTCAACCCGGCTGGAGAAGACTGAAAATCGTACATGGAGAGATTCCACATGTTCCTCGAGGCAAACGACTTGCTGAGCTTATCGGAACAGAGAAAGAGGGCACTCTTCCTCACCCACTGCGGAGCCACCGTTTTTAAGATGGCAAAAGCGCTAGCATCACCGGCAGAGCTGAGAACGATGACCTGGCTGACCCTGCAGAACATTCTGAGAGCCCACTACGCACCACAAGCTTCATCCCTGGTAAGAAGACACGAGTTCTACCGGAGGGACCAGAAGGAAGGGGAATCAATAAGCGAGTTTGTGGCCACATTGCATGAGATAGCCACCACTTGCGAATTCCTAAACATGGACGAAGCTATGAGGGACCGTCTTGTACTGGGCCTGAGGGACCTCACATTACAAAGCCCTTTACTTACAAGGCCAAAAATAACATTTCAAGAGGCTTTGGAAGAAGCAATGGCGACTGAGGCATCCCAGAAATCTGCAGCCGCCATGAAGAAAATGAACAAGGGGCCGCAAGGGAAGGAAGAAGCCACCATCCACTACGAGGAGGTAGAGACCGAATCAGAAGAAGACGAAGGAGATGAAGTCCATCACCTCTGCTCAGACCGCAAAGAGAAGAACCAAGGGAAAGGAAAGAGGGAACTGCGGTGTGCAGGCTGCGAAGGGAATCACCCAAGATCAGAGTGCAGGTTCCGAGACGCAATCTGCCAGAGATATGATTGTAAAAGGCACATAGCAAGAGCTTGCAGGGCATCCCAGCCAGCCTCACGCAGGACCAGACAAACCGGCCCTCAGCCATGAGCCAGACAGTTCCAGACAGGAGCCCGGAAACAGCCGTTTGGGAGAAGGCGCAGGAGTGAGGACTACGGATCAGAAAGAGGGGAGACCCATCAAACAATAATAGTCAGACACGCGAGTGCGGGAAAGTCTAAGAAGATGGCGGCAACTGTTTACATCGAGGGGAGACCCTGCAAAATGGAAGTCAACTCAGGGTCGTGCCTCTCCATGGTATCCTGGGCCACCATAAAGCAACTAATTCCCAGCCTCACGACCAGTGCACTCAAACATCAAAGAATCACGCTAAAAGATTACCAAGGCAACCGGATTCCAGTCCTGGGCATTGGACAGTTCAACATAAGATTCAAAGGCTTCCGAGGAAACTGCCTCTCACCATAGTGGACCAGGACAGACCCAGCCTATTAGGTCTGGAGTGGTTCGAGCCTTTGGGACTAGCAGTAACCGGGGGTCGATCGGATTGAAGACGACGGCTGGGAAGATGAGCTGATGAGAGAATTCGAGGATGTCTTTGATGGCAAATTAGGCAAGTACATGGGGTCCCCAATATCGTTCAACCTAGATCCCCAGGTAGCCTCTGTCAGAATTAAACCCAGGAGTGTTCCTTTTGCTCTACGGCCCAAGATAGATGAGCAACTGGACAAACTCGTTGCCCAAGGGGTACTGGAGCCAACGGACCATGCTAAGTGGGAAACACCCATTGTCACCCCCACAAAGCCAGATGGGTCAGTGCGCCTCTGCGGAGACTATAAGAGCACCCTAAATAGGGTGTTGCAGCAGAGCGCCTACCCAGTACCCGTGGTACAGCATCTCTTACACTCCCTGGGTCAAGGGAAAATATTTGCGAAGCTGGATTTGGCCCAGGCATACCAACAATTACCCGTGGACGATGCCAAGGCAGAAGCACAGACAATAGTCATGCACCGAGGGGTGTTCAAGTGCAAGCGTTTGCAGTTTGGAGTAAGCGTAGCTCCAGGACTTTTTCAAAGTCTCATGGAACAGTTGCTTCAGGGAATTGAAGGAGTCGTCCACTATTTTGACAATGTATTAATCTCAGCCAAAGATTGGGAGCAATTACAGCAACGATTAAGGGCGGTGCTGACCTGGTTCCAGGAAGTGGGGCTGAAGGTGAAAAGGGACAAGTGTCAGCTAGCCCAAACACAAGTTGAATTCCTGGGGTATTTAATCGATGGGGCAGGAATACGACCCACCTTAGGAAAATTAAAGGCCATCAGAGAAGCTCCAACCCCAACAAACTAAACAGAATTGCAGGTGTTTCTGGGGTTATTGAACTTCTACAATATTTTCCTGCCGCAGAAAGCCACGATTGCGGAGCCCCTGCACCGGCTACTGGATAAGAGGATGGAGTGGACATGGGGGAAGACGGAAAAGAACGCATTCGAACAAATAAATTGACGTTTAACTTCGGACAGAGTATTAGTACAGTACAGCGGGACCTTGCCTCTAAGATTAACTTGCGATGCCTCCCCATTCAGCATAGGACCTGTACTGAGCCATTGCATGCCCAATGGCAGAGAAGCCCCCATCACATTCTACTCACAAACACTGTCGAAACCAGAAAGAAATTACAGCCAGCTAGATAAAGAAGCGTTAGCCGCAGTAGCTGACATAAAAAGATTGCACGAGTACCTGTATGGGAGAAAATTCGAACTCATTACCGACCACAAACCGCTCCTGGGAATCATCGCGGGAGACAAGCCGACACCCCCCATTCTGTCACCAAGAATGCTAAGATGGACTGAGTTCCTCGCGGCATATGACTACCAGCTACAATACAAACCCGGGAAGACCATCGACCACGCCGACGCACTCAGCAGATGCCCGCTTCCAGAACCAGTGGAAGACCCGGCACCAGCCACAACCACCCTGCTGATAGAAACCATGGAGAACACCCAGATCTCGGCTAGGGACATCGCAAGAGCAACAGCTAAGGGTGGGATGCTGGCATGCGTTTTGAACTGGGTATGGAAGGGATGGCCTGGGACTGTCATAGACATGGAGTTCAAACCATTCAAAACGAGACAAACAGAACTATCAGGATTAAAGTGGTGTCTATTGTGGGGGGATAGAGTAGTCATCCCAAAAGCATTAAGGAATGATGTGCTAGACCTGTTGCATGAGGGACACCCTGGGATAGTAAAGATGAAGTCATTAGCAAGAAGCTATGTCTGGTGGCCAGGGATGGATAAAGAAATAGAGACTTGGGTATCGACTTGCACACCATGTCAGGAATCCTGGCCAGCACCACATGCCACGCCCACACATGACTGGGAGAATCCCAGGAGACCATGGTCCCGGATACACATAGATTTTGCCGGGCCATGCCAGGGAAATATGTTCCTGATCATAGTTGATGCCTACTCTAAATGGTTAGAGGTACAATTAATGACATCAACAACATCGGAGGCGGTCATCAGGGTCTTGCGGAAACTGTTTGCAACACAGTACCCGACCTGATAGTTTTGGACAATGGACCCCAGTTCATGGCGAACCAGTTCAAGATGTTTTTAGCCAGCGTGCTTGCTTCGGCAGCACATATACTAAAATTGGAACGATACAAGATGTTTTTAGCCAGCCAGGGCATCCGACATGTGCTATCTGCCCCAGGGAAACCATCCAAAAATGGTTTGGCTGAAAGGATAGTGAGAACAACGAAGGAAGCCTTAGCCAGACTGGGATCAGGGGACATACAAGCGAGGATAGATAAGCTATTGACCATACAACACATTACACCAGGTACCACCACACACAGAAGCCCCGTGGAGCTGCTAATGGGGAGAAAGCTACAATCCCATTTAGATAGACTGCACCCCCATTACAGTGCAGAGAAACCAGTCGATTCGACCAGCAAAATTAGACAGTTCATAGTAGGGGATAAGGTATACACTAAAAATTTCAGCAGAAACCCCTTATGGATCCCCACAAAGATAATACAAATCACAGGGCCCCTATCCTACAGGTTAGAAACAGAAGATGGGCGAAATTGGAAGAGACATATAGATCAACTCAGGGCCCGACTAGTCAGGAAAGACCATGAAACACAAGTAGAGACTCAGGGGAGGAGAGCAGAAAACCACACAGAAACAGACCAGCCCTACACCAAACACCACCAAGCGAACAACAAGAACGACTCTCAAACCCACCAGAGGACAGCGAACACTTATCTGAAGTCCAGGAGGGAGTCACCGATGACTGCGACAGTCCACCGTTCCAGCTGGGGGGAGACGGAAGGAACACCCAACAGAATAAGTCCACACCACCAGCAGCAACAGAGTTTGAGAGAGTTCCAGAGGCACCTCCAGGAGAGACACAGAACTTGACCTCTCACTCCAAGAGCGCTGGAACAACTGAACTGTGCAGGTCCAGTCGCGCCCCTAGATGGCCTACTTACATGACTACGTGTCTTGAAAGACTCCAGGATTGGTTGGTGCTAATCTAGAGGGGAGGGGTGTTGAGTATTGAATGACCATTCAAACGGACCAATTAGAATTAAATAAAAGACGCAGGAGATTTAGAGGAACATCAGTGGCTGAAGCTGCGGACAGCTCCCTTTAAAAGGGGCTGCTGCGGCTAGGCTTTTCCATTGCTATACTGGAGCTAATAAAAAGCTGTTACTAAGTCACTGTCTATGTCCTTTCTGTACCCACGATCTTGCAACCTGAATGGTGGCAGGCACCTGGCCACTCTGCAGGCCCGGGGAGGGTGGGAGTTTGAAGAACAACTCTTCAAATCTTGGTGGATGGAGAAGGCCCCAAGGATCGGAAACCTGATCTGGCTCTTTATCGGGCTCACCCATCTCATTTGCAAGTGGGCCATGACCAGCTGGGCATGGGGCAGGCGGGGCGGCTCCCGGGGAAACGCAACAAATGAGCGGTGAGTGTCAGCTGCCCCCTGCCTTCCTCTGCCTGATAATTCTTTCCTGAGTTAGCAGGCAGAGGAAAGACTGATCACAACCATATGAGGCGGGTGTTAAATCATAACACCCAGGCCAGGAAGGGGGTGCAGGAATCATGCTAGCAAAGGAGTGTGGGGCCTGGATTTCCCCACTTCCAGAGAGGCCAGGAAACAGGCCAGGCTGCCAAGCCATGCCAGGCCCAGGGCTGTAAAGTATGGCCCTCACTCCAGGCAGAAAGCATCCCTTGTACTGGCAGGAGGGGAAAGATGATCAGGGCTCTGCTGCGTAGCCAAAATGTTTGGCCTGGCCTCTGACTGGGAGGCAGCATTTCCCTCCAGCAGGCAGCCTGGCTCCCTGCCCTGCTTTCTCATTTAAGAGAGATCCCCGCTTGGCTCTGCTGCACCCCATATGCCCTCGCTTCCCCCAAGCATTTCTTTGCTAACCTGATTTCCAACTCCATCATGTTTCTCCATCGCATTTCTCACTGTCGTGTGCAGGGAAACCAAAGTTTGTGAGACTAAAAAAAAAAGTTCAATCAATTCCAACTTCATGAGATTTTTTTTTTTTGCAAGAAGTTGGAGTTGATTGATTGAACTGTTTTTTTAGTCCCACATACTTTTATTTCCCTGCACATGATGTTGAGAAACACGACAGAGAAACATGATGGAACTGGAAATCAGGTTAGCAAAGAAATGCTTGAGGGAAGCGAGGGCATCTGGGCGCCAGGTGTTGAAGTAGGCCTGTCTCTCTCCAGCAGAGGGAAGGCTGGCATCTACTAGCATTTAAACATGGTGGCATTCCAGCTCTGGCCAGGAAGGGGCAGCTGGCATGGCGCTGCAGGCAGGATGCCCGCTTGCTTCAGCACCCTGCCCAACCCTTTGGCACTTTGCCAGTGCTTTGGCCCTGGTCTGCTGCCTTATGCGCAGGTCCCACCCCACCCCTGCTGCCTACTGTAAAGTAAGACATCCCCCCAAACACAGTAGTTTTTGCCTGTGTGACATGATTGAAGACGCCGCATCTCCATTTGGTTTCCATCACTCCTCTCTTGGACTTTTGAGGAGGGTTTTTTTCCCCCGCCTGGAAGGAAGTTGAATGAAAATCAGATGTGTTCTGGAAAACACAGATTTATCATAACTGGTTTGCCGAACTCAACAAAAAATTAGGTATCGGTTCTACCAAACCCGTGTGAACTGGCTGAATCCCACCACTGGATAAAGCAATAATAGGAACATAAAATATGATGTCTATATTTATCCCTCTAATATACAAGTCTCAAATCTTCCTACTTCCTACTTTTAGGCCTGGTAGTTCCCCCAGCCATTAAAGGCCAGTTGAGTAGTGTTCCCACCCCCATCCCCGCCCCATGGCAGTTTATTGTGCACTTTGCCACTATTTTAGATTTTGTATTTATACTGTATACTGTCTGCTCATTGTTATGTTGTTTCTTTTTGATTTATTGCATATATCTTATATCCTGTACCCTCAGATTCACAATGACTGAGTTGGACAGACTTATACATCTTAAAATTAAAGAAATAGTTAAATCATCTTTTTTTTAAATTCAGTCAGTCAGAGAATGACTGTTGCATTCTTGTTGCAAAAAATTCAAATTGTGGTAGATCAGTGATATAAAAGCTTCTAAGATACATTCTCAGGTTTATTATACAGATTTGAATAGATATTAAGACATTGAAAGTTTATGTCATCAAAGGAACTATATAAATAATCTACATTTTATTTATTTATTTATTTATTTATTTATTTTTCATATTTGTATACCGCCCTACTCCCGAAGGACTCAGGGCGGTGAACAGCCATAATAAATACAAATACATATAGAAGTTAAAAACTATTAAGAAACAGATTAAGTAATTTAGGCTCAAAGATTAAAAAACATCCAAATTTATCTAAAGAGGTTTAAAACCCAATTTAAAAGACAGTTTAAAAGCCAATTAAAAAGGGAGAGTTAGGCCAGACCAGCTTGTTGGAATAGAAATGTTTTCAGGGCTCGGCGGAATATGCGTAAGTCTTGGATGTTTCGTAACTCTGGGGGAAGCCCGTTCCAGATGGTAGGTGCCCCCACAGAAAAGGCTCTCCCCCTGGGGGCCATCAGTCGACATTGTTTGGCCGACGGCACCCTGAGGAGTCCCTCTCTATGGGAGCGAACTGGTCGGTGAGAGGCTATTGGTGGCAGGAGGCGGTCTCGTAAGTACCCTGGTCCTGAGCCATGGAGCGCTCTAAAGATAGTAACCAAAACCTTGAAGCGCACCCGGAAGACCACTGGGAGCCAGTGCAGCTCGCGCAGGAGGGGGGTTACATGAGAGCGCCACATTGCTCCCATTACCACCCGCGCGGCCGCATTCTGGACCAGTTGGAGCCTTCGGGTGCTTCTCAAGGGGAGCCCCATGTAGAGAGCATTACAATAATCCAGGCGTGAGGTGACAAGGGGGAGTTTTTTGTATTGCTCTCTGTAAATTATATAAACTAATATAAATGGTAGGCCTCCAGCTAATTGGCATAAGCTGACATGTAATTTAAAATATTTAATTCCTGAAGGAATCAGCTTTGAAACAAACTGCATCAGACTAAGATAATGCTTGGGAGTCAGTAGAGATTCTCAGTCATCCAGGTCATGGCTGTCCCAAAGGTGTTTATTCTGGAAGGCAACTGGACTTCCTGTTTTTTCTTTGAAAACGTTTCACTTCTCATCCAAGAATATATATTATATATTATTAAATATTATATAATATAAATCCTTCCATTCCCCACTATCCTGTCATAGCTGAAGAAGCTTCTTGGATGAGAAGCAAAACGTCTTCAAAGAAAACACAAGAAGTCCAGTCCTCCAGAATAAGCACCTTTGGGATAATGCTTGTATATTCTGACATCAGTGAGGAATATTAGAGTATTAAATAAACTTATAGCTAAATTGTTAGTGCAAGCTTAATAGAAAGAATAAATTAGATTTATTCTTAGATTATTAAATTATTAGTAATTAGTTAGATTATTAGTAATAATAATTAGAAAATGCTGTTGGTTCATAGAATACATTGTAATAATTTAAAGTGGTGAGACATAAAGAAGGAGGTACAATCATAAAGAAAGAAGAAATACGTTATAACAGATTTTCCTGAAAGCAATTACTATGTATTTGCTGTGTATTATTGTGACAGTAGAAATAATAAATTGGAGTTCTATATTTGTACTCTACCCTTCTACCAAGAACAGAAATAATTTGTATAATGTTTATCTATGTATATCTCTGTTTAGGAAGATTTAGACTGTCTGTTTTTATTTGATTTATTTGATTTCTATAGCTAACCATCTCAGCAAGCGAATGTTCTCTTATTCCTGTTTTCAATATAGGCAATGATAATTGCTTTTACATCGGATATGATTCCACGCCTGGTTTACTTCTGGTCATTTTCAGTCCCACCCTATGGGGATCACAGTAGCTGTACCATGAAGGGATATATAAACAATACTCTTTCTATTTTTGCTGTATCAGATTTCCGAAATGAAAGCAAGCCACATGTTCTTCCTGTATTTGCCAATTTAACAATATGCAGGCAAGTCTATATCCTGATTAAAGATAGGAACAAAATCAGTATGCCTTTGCTTGTTAGGCTGTGTAAAATAATGGAAATTAAAATTGCTAGAAAAAAAATCAAGGTCTTTTAATTCAACACTATTTTTATTATCTTACATAATAATATAATAGTAGCATGATGAAATTCTGCAACTCTGATATGGTTGTATATTTGGTTGCAATTTATTCTGATTACATTTACTTATATAGTGTGTTACCTTAAAACCAGAGCAACAGGAATCTTTTCTCCCCCTTCTGGTCTTTGTACATTATTGCAGAGACATTTGAAATAATTGTTTGAATTACTTTCTTTAACTATGTTAGATATCGAGATTTCCGAAACCCTCCTGGACATAAACATCAATATGAATATAATATTTATTACTGGCATGTTATTGCAGCCAAGTTAGCATTCATCCTTGTGATGGAGGTCAGTATATTTATTTCTAAATCTTCCCCCCCCCCAATATTTGGTATTAAAAGCCCTGTCAGTATCTGTTTTATATTTCTTACAACTATCCAGTTTCACTTTCTCTATCCTTGTATGAACCTATCACAGCCTATTCCTTCTGCCAGCCATCAGAGATTACCATATACTATCAGTGAAAATTATTAATAAGAGCATGTTATTTAAGGGAACACTACACAATCTTGCAATTAGGGTGTCTCCAAACAATTCGTTACCCACGCTTACTGATGTACAGATTCTATTTTATATAATTATAAAAGATGGCAAGTAGGATTAAACATGTCAACTCTAATATCAATTCATAACAGACATGAATGTATGTATGGAAATATTCACTTGTACTTTGATCGGCGCTAAATTCAATTCTATACTTTAAGCATTATCTCTGACATCATTAACTCTTCATCCTGTTTTACTATCATTTTTAACCAGATTACTCCATCCATACTTTTCTGATTCTCACTATCAATTTTATGTTCTCTCTTTAGTTAAAAATGGATACTAAAAATTTGCAAAGATATTTTTTTATTTAAACGAAAATACTTTAAATCATTTAATTTTACCTTCCCTGTTCTTAAAGATGTATGATACAGTATATGCACTTTGTGAAAAAAAAGTTCAATGAGGATATTTGTATTTTTAAAAAATATTTCCTATGTTGTATTATCCTAACAAAATGGCAATGGTTCTTCCATATAATTTTTTAGGATAAAATTAATTTCCAAATAGAATGCATAGGGATGGAAATAGAATAGGGATGTTGCCTTTTCATTACTTTTGTAATGACTTAGAAGGAAAAAGCAAATCTAATTTTAATGTTAAGGAGATGGCATTAGAATGCTATGCCCCCACACCCTATGCCAGTAGTTTACTAGTAATCAAGTGCTGAATTAATGGAACAGAAATTACCAACTAATTAACCTCTTTTTTAAAAAAAAAATCATCCTGCAGCACTGCATAAAAAAATATTTCCCTTTTCAGTTGAGCTGAGACAATTGCTCTGTGGGGTACATTTTGTTTTTTTGTCTGGAGATCAGATCCTTCTATCACAATGAATTATAAGAAACAGCATTATACACCTTTCACATTAATCAGAGAATTTTAAACTGGGGCATATCAATTTTGCTGTTTTTTCCCCTCCAATAATTCTTGTTCATTGTAAGAAACTGATTGTCTTTCTATTGACTTTTTTTCAGCATGTTGTCTACTTTGTGAAGCTTATCATTTCATATACCATTCCAGATGTGTCATGGAAAACTAAGAGCAAAATTAAACGGGAGAAATACCTAACACAAATACTTCTTCATGAAAATCCTCTAAAAATTATTTAAAAAAATATGGGGAACATTGCTGACAAATTATTAAAAGGAGCAGATACCACTTTATGACCTAAATGTGAATAAATGCTAGTTAGTTACAACATCTAATAATGAGTGAAATATTCTATGAAATCAACATAAATTGGATTAAAAATTTAATAGGTCAATACCAGAAGAGAAGAAGTAAATATTCATAAATAAGTTTAACAGAACGTATAATTTTCATATGTATCGTATATTATCACTCATACATTCTCCTGAGTTGTTTTCTGGCTTGGAAATTTCCTCTTAAAAGTCTTGATATATATTATTAATCCACCCAACCCAACATCCTCTTAGTTCATGAACTTCTCCAGTTGGAAAAATCAATTATGTGTTATTATTTCCATCTTCATATAAAATTTTATTTTGTATTTCAGGGTCTGTTGGACAGGAGGAAAAGAGTAGTTGAATTTCAAGTCAGTTTTCTACTATAGTGGGATATATGCTGTCATATGAAATCATGCAAAAATCTCTTGGAGCAGTATGAAATAGAGCACGATAGATAAAGATGCATTAATATAAACTGACAGATGACTTACTTAAACTAGAAAGAGACATATATCTTCCAAATGTTTACAATAGAACCTTGTAAAAATGAGTTACAGCAAGTTTGACTCAACTATTATTCTAGTGTAGAAAACGTCATATAAGAGCTATGAATTTATATTCAACCTAACAGTATTTTATTATGTTTACCGTATTTCTGAATTAGATGTAAGGCAGTGTGAAAGAAAACACCTGCAGATCTAAATTAGGGGGTAGCTGTGCACTTTCTAATATATAACAAGCATTTTATAGAACATAGAAGATAGGAAGACCAACCATCTGGAATTGTGCCAAATTATCCAGATTTTAAAATTTAATTTAATTTAATTTAATTAATTCAATTTATATGCCCTCCATCCACATCTACTCTGTGGCAGATTTTCCTTTTGTCAACCATTGCAGTTCGGCAGTTTGAATCCCTAGTACAGGTCTCCTGCATGAGCAGGGGGTTGGACTAGATGACCTCCAAGGTCCCTTCCAACTCTGTTACTGTTACTGTTTTGTCTGCTGTCAGCTAGCTTGCTTCTTGCTGCCATAGAAGAGGGGAGAGGGATCAATGAAGAATTTTTCATTGCAGTTTTGCAACTACTCTTTGCTTATCTCTCCAAGGTCAGTTCTTCTAGTGTTGATATGCAGAAGCCCTCTGGTTGCCTAGGTACAAGAGAGTTGGGCTGTACAGTTTGTTTCAAGTTGCTGTTTTCGCATGCTTTGCCTGTTTTCATGAGCTTCCCCAGGGCTGGAATTTCTTGCTTTTGGTTCATTCCTAATAAAAGTACTTTTCTCTAATTCTATGGAGCTCAAGATTTTTCTTTCCTAGGAATTGGACAGAGGCAGCCTTGACATTAGGCAAGCTCTGCTTTAATGCTCAACCTGGAGACAGCAGTCTACCATGGGGACCAAGCATCCAATGTCCAACCATGGGACTGAGCTGGAAGAAACTGGAATTATGGCCAACTTCCCACTAGACCACACTGTGCTTGAGATGAGGCAGAATGGCGAGAGGAGCTGGACTTCAATGTAAAACCCAACAGGTGAGGGGGAGTTGAAGAGCCCAAGAACCTGTTGTACAGACAGCTATTCAAAGTTCCTGGTTCATCCCAGACCAAGCTGCACAAGCTATTCTACCTGCATGGACTGCTCCTCAAAGGCACCAGAACCCAAAGGTCCCAGCCTTGGGGGTTAAGTATGGGTTAAGTATGAGCAACTGGGATTCTTCCTGGTGCAAGTCTGGAACTACATGCAGGAGTATGGAGCCAAACTGGAGATTGGAGAAGCTCAAATAAGATGGGTAACCATGGCTCTGGAGGGTGCAGCAGCTGAGTGGATGCTCTCCCTCCACAATAACAATGCCTCCCAACTGTGGAACTATGACCACTTTATGGCAGCCCTTCGCCAGTGGTCTGAGGATCCACTGGCCAAGCACAAGGCTCAGATCTGGATAAAGATCTGAGCCATCATCCAAGGGCGATGGTCAGTGGCCATGTACACCAGTGGTGGGATTCAAATAATTTAACAACCAGTTCTCTGCCCTAATGACCGGCTGGGTAGGCATGGCTAGGTGGTCATGTGACTGGGTGGGCATGGCCAACTCGACATCCCTCACCACGCCTGGCCCCACCTCCCAGCCACTCACCTCAAAGGCATCAACAAAATACAATCTCTATTTATTTACTACTACTGAACATCACTTAACGGTGGCAAGCAAAATCACAAAACGGAGCAAAATTCACTTAAATTTTGCTTAGCAATGGAAATTTTGGCTCAGTTGTGGTCATAAGTCGAGGACTACCCCTAATGAGAATGTGTAAGAATGCAACCTACAACCACATACAACCATCACTCCCCTTTCCTTCTATTTATTCCCCAGTCAGAAAGGGGCCATTCAGCGTCCACATGTGCCTTGCTTTCCGAGTCGACTCCTTGTTGTTCTCATCTCCTAACAGCTCTGCGCATACACAGGCCACAGCTGTTCTTCATCCCCATCCCCATTTATCTCAGCTTCCGAAGGCAGCTGCCTCTCCCAAGGCTGGGAAATGTTGGATGGCCCTGGGTCTATCTCTGCTTCCAAAGCAGAGCATCCATCAGAACTGGCCCAAGTTCCTCCTCAACCTCCTGATCGTCCAAGTCTGCCGCCAGCTCTGCTGGCAGCTGGCAGGCCCCAACAAAAGGTGAGCTCCTTGGTGCCAAAGAAGGGGCTGGGTCACCACTGAGGCCGGCCTTGGATGGGCAGGTCTCTCTCCCCACCGGCCAAATTTTACTATGCACTCCATGACCTTCTGCGAGGTGACAGCGCATGGGCAAATCCCAGTGGTGCCATGAGGTGTGTGCGTGTTTGCTCTGTGTGTATATTTAAGGCCAAGAAGGAGGAGAAGGTCCCAGAGTGCATTGCGAATTTCGGCCATTGGGGGAAAGACCTGCCCATCCAGGGCTGGCCTCAGTGGTGACCCAGCCCCTTCTTAGGTCCCACAGAACTCACCTTTGGGCTCATCAGGGTGACTTTCCCACCAGCACTTTGCTGCCCCAGAGTAACAAGAGGCCGAATTTCACGATATGCTCCGGGCCTCTTGACACTAGAGAAGCCATGGAGTTTCACACCTCCTCCACCATGAAGGAAGGAACTCTGACACTCCAACATGAGGACCTGAGTCGTCCAAAAGTGACCCAGATGATGACCTGGTAAGTGACCTAATCGAGCCCCTCACTCTACCCCTAAGACTTTTCATTCCTAGTCGGGGGAGAAGGGAGGAGGTATTAGGTCTATTGGACTCGGGCAGCACCCGGTGCCTAATTAGCCCAGCCCTGGTGGGGAAACTGGGGATCCACCTTAAGAAACTGAAAACCCCCTATCACATTCTGCCAACTAGACAGGACAGTAGCAGGGGGGAAAACAGCCATTTTTGCCACCGAACCTTTGCAAATAAACATGGGGAACCATGATGAAACACTCACATTTATCATAGTGCCCGGAATGGAATGGCCTCTAATCCTAGGTCTTCATGGCTGAGGAAATGGAACCCAAAAGTAAATTGGAAGAAGGGGTCTGTAAGATTCCAGGGGCACGTGACATTTGTAGATGAGATAAAGGAAAACTCTGGAATGGGGAGGCAAATGAAAAAGCGATGCTTGGCTTGGCTGTACCAACCCAGTGAATCCCAAAAGAATACAGGGACCTGGCCAAGGTATTTAGCGAACAAGGTTCTGACGAGCTCCCCCCCAACCAAGCCACCAATTGTGCAATCAAAATATTGTCAGGAGCTAAACTTCCAAAACCAAAAATGTACAGCATGTCCTCCTGAGAACTTGAAGAGTTAAGAGTTAAGAGTGTTCATTGACAAAAACCTAGAGAGGGGATTCATTGAGCCTACCCGGCCAAAAATCGCAGCCCCGATACTGTTCAGCAAGAAAAAAGATGGCTCTTTATGCCTTTGCGTGGACTACCGGAACCTAAACACAGTGAGTGTAGAAACTACGTATCCCCTCCAGGGTTGGGTTCTATTTACCTTTACTACTGGTTCACAATGGGGCCGCGCGCAAGCATCTTCATGATGTCAGGGTCAGTGGGCAGGGCCTCCCGCCAGTTTTACTACCAGTTCTACCAGGGTAAACGAACTGGGGGCAACCCACCACTGATCCCCTCCCCCTCATGAAAGACATCTAGCTCACTTCTCAAAGGGGAAAATCTTCTCCAAACTGGACTTACGAGAGGCCTATTACCACATCAGAATAAGGGAGGGGGATGAATGGAAAACCACATTCAATACCCCGCTGAGCTGCTACTAATTTAAAGTTCTACAGTTTGGACTACAGGGTGCCCCAGCCATTTTTATGTAACTGATAAACGTGGTGCTACATGAACATTTATACAAAGGTGTTTTGGTTTACCTTAATGACATTTTAATATACTCAGAAACAAAGGCAGAACATGTAAAATTAGTCCAGGCGGTCCTAAATAAACTACGGGCAGCCAAACTCTATGCAAACTTGCCAAATGTGAATTCCACTAGGAGAAAATAGACTATCTTGGGTACTGTATCTCCCATGAAGAAATAGAGATAGTTAGTTGCTCTATATGCTGAATAACTTGTTAAATTGGATTAAAAAGTAGAGATAGTTGTTTTTAGTTGTTTTTAGCGAAAACGAAATTGACTAAATAGTATTTAATAATTAATAACATAAGGAAGGTAAAAAAAGAGAAGGGGAAAAACAACAATAACAACAACAATAACAATAAATAGACAGTAATTGATTGATGACAGTGTGGAAAAACATCTATAAAATATTGGAAGAGCAAAGTAAAGTGTTGAAAGAGATGTCTAGCCATACAACAACAACCTTAAAGGCAGGGGAAAAAAACAGCATCAAACCCAACGATAACGATGGCTTCCCCTTCAACCCAACGGTTGACAGAGGGGTTATCGAAGGCGGAAAAGACTAACATGGTCCCAAGTATGCAAACAATGAAATCACCTTGACACTGATCAAGGAAACAATGGTAAAGATGCAAGAAACATTGTCTAACAATCATGGTGAAATGAAACTTGATATTCAAAAACTAGATAGTAAAATGAATTCAATCCAGGAAGCAATTCAGAAGAACAAACAAAAAATAAAGATAGTAGAAGCTGAACAAACCGAAAAAAATTAGATCTGGTAGATCAGAAGATGATGGCATTAAACAAAGATCTTGAGGACTCAGTAATCCAGTTGGAAATGGATAGAGCATCTTTCTATCTAAGATTCCAAAATGTGATAGAAACAAAAGATGAAGATCTAGGACAGATAATGGCAGAGATTATAGCAGAATCCTTACAGAAGGACAAACAAGAAATTATGAATGAATTAAACAAAGTATGTTGAATTCAAACAAACTACGCTAAACGACATAAACTGCCCAGAGAGGTCCATATTAGGTTTGTCCGAAAGAGAATCCGTGATATAATATATAACATAACCCAAGAAGAATCTATGACCGTGATGGCGAACCTATGGCACGCGTGCCACAGGTGGCACGCAGAGCCATATTTGTGGGCACGCAAGTGTTGCCCTAGCTCAGCTCCAGCGCATATGCGCGCGCTGGTCAGTTGAATTTCGGGCATTCCGGGCCCACCAGAAGTCGGGAAATGAGCTGTTTCTGGCCTCCGGAAGGCCTCCGGGGGGTGAGGGAGGCCGTTTTCACCCTCCCCAGGCTCCTAGAAAGCCTCTGGAGCCTGGGGAGGGCAAAAAAAAAGGGCCTACCAGGCCCACCAGTAACCTTTTTGCCATCGTGTGCCAAAAGGGGAGTGCGGGAGGGTTGTGTGTGCATGTGCGGGGGGCAGGGCAGGTCATTGAATTATGGGTGTGGGCACTCACGCGCATGACCCCCCTGTGCTCCCCCCGCATTTGGTATGCGACAGCAAAAAGGTTAGCCATCACTGACCTATGATTTATAAGGAGAAGGAAATCATCACTTTGAAACAAGTTCCTAGAAGGGTTCAAGAGCAGCATAAGGACTATCGTTTTTTGACCATATGATTGAATAAAAGAAATATTATGTTCAGGTGGATACTTCCGAAGGGATGCTCATTTCTTGACAAAGATAAGAAGATAAAAATAGATAGCTTAGTGATGGAACAAGACTTCTTTGATCAATTGATGGGAAATGAAGAGGAGCAGAGCAGTAAGGAGGAGGTGGAGACCATAAGTCAGGAAGAAGAACCGATACAGCATCCGGAAACTAGAGAAGGAGCCCGGGAAAAGAGAAACAAGGAGGAAAAAGAAAACCAAGAAATAAGAGGTAATAAAACAAGAACTCTAAGCGTTACAAGGGCTAATAGATACTAACACTCAATAGACAGACCAAAGAATGGAAGATCTGAAGCTCATATCAATAAATGTTAAATGCAGCGGCAAAAAGAAGACAAATATTTACAAAATTAATTAAACAAAAAGCAGATATAGTATGGCTCCAGAAGGTACACATTCGAAAGCAGGATGAAAAATATTTTGAATACAACTAACTAGGGAAACTGTATACAGCTTTAGCAGAGAAGAAGAAGAGAGGGGTGGTGATATATATTAAGGAAGGAATAAAAGCCAATCAAATTCATGCGTATTTAAAAGGAAGAACTTTAATGATGGAAATAAAGAGAGGGTATATACCTATTTTGTTGATAGTTATTTACATGCCTAATAAAAATCAGGGGGAATATTATAAGAAACTACATGAAAAGATAATTATGACAGGCTGTAGGACTATATGTATTGTGGGTGACTATAATGGGATACCCAAAAAGACTATGCCAGCGATAAAAATAATAAAAAAAGAAATATACTACCCAAAACTTTCTTTAATATGACAGATGAATTAAATTTGATAGATATGTGGAGAACTTTACATCCAAAAGAGAAAAAAAAAATACACATTTTATTCTAATCCCCAGGCATCCTGGTCCAGAATTGATATGATGTGGATGAATAGGGAATTAGGTCTAGAATTAGGAAAAATTGAGATTTCCCCAAATACGTGGGCAGACCACAATCCCCACAATAATATGAAGAGGCCCCCCAAAAAGGAAGTAAAAGATGGATGTTAAACCCCCAAATTTTAAAAGAAACGGAATATATTGAAAGGATAACAAGGGAATTGAGATTATTTTTTAAAGAAAATAAAAAACACCATACTTCCTTAATAAATTTATGGGATACCATGAAAGCCTATATACGGGGAATAACAATAGTCTTCAATGCAAAGAAAAATAAGGAAAAATGGAAACAGCATAACACTTTATCAGAAGAAATTGGAAATCTGGAGAAGTGACTCCAAATAAAACCAGGAGATGAATTTGTTAAAGAGAACTTGATTCTGGCGAGACACAAATTAAATTTATTAGAACAAGAGGAGATTGCAAGGAACTTAAAATATTCCAAACAATTTTATTTCGAACACGCTAACAAAACCGGAAGATGGTTTGTTGTCGTAATTCGAGGATCGGACTCAATAAAGAATTCAGAATTATAGTATTCAAACAAAGTATTGTTTATTTACAGAAGGCATTCTATATTCACTGAGTGATTGTAGATAGAAGCAAGGAGGAGGAGCGTGCATCCCCTTTTATATCAGTGAGGCGGGATTAGGGAGTAGGAGTGGTTACAGAGGAATACATTAGGAAAGGAAGAATAAATTAACTCTTGGTACTCTATGAGCATATATCTCTTTCATTTAAGAATAAGGCATTTATCCATGACAAATCCCCCTCTAAATGCCGATTCGACATACAACAGTAGTTACATTCAGATTCAGAACAATATAAAACATGTAATTTTGAAGTTAAATATTTATGTTGTTTTGATTGTAAAGGTTTAGTCAGTATATCAGCTATTTGTTCTGTGGTTTCGCAATGAATAGCTTTAATGAATCCATTTTGAGATAATTGTTTACATGTTTGTATTTGATATCTATATGCCTAGATCTTTGACCAATAGCATCTGCTCTAGATATCTCTATTGCAGCTTTGTTATCTTCATATATAGTGAATGGTAGTGAAGGACTCTTCCAAACATTGGTTAATAGATCATTGAACCATATGAGATTATTAGAAGCTTTCGACAAACAAATATACTCTGCTTCAGTAGTTGACGTAGCTACTAAATCTTGTTTTCCAGTATACCAGTAGACTGGGCAATTGTTAAGAAAGAATACATAGCCGGAAGTGCTCTTCCTGCTTTTAGTGTCGCCTGCCCAGTCAGCATCAGCGTAACAAGTGAGAATAGGCTCTTTAACATTGTTGGGCTCTAACAATAGGCAAAAGTCTAAGCTGTGTTTCAAATACCTTAACACTCTTTTAATAGCTTCCCAATGATAAATCAAAGGCTTACTGACATATCTGGACAACAAATTAAGGGGTAGAGCAATATCGGGTCTGGTCCAATTAGCAATATATAAAAGGGAACCAATAACTGATCTGTAAAGTGTATTATCATTAAACTCAGGAGATGATTCATTCATATTCTTTAGAAAATCAGCTTGCATTGGGGTATCACAAGGCTTTGCATCATTCATATTGCATCTGTTCAAGAGTTCAATAATTTTATCCTTCTGAGACAATCTAAACCCTTTTTTAGTTTTACTAATCTGTACTCCAAGATATTTATTTACTTTCCCCAATGATTTCAATGAAAAATGTTCTCCTAATTTTGTTACAAATATATCTCTCTTATCTTTATATTTGCCAATATACAAAATGTCATCCACATAAATTAACACAAACTCTAATGAATCACCATCTCTCCTAACAAAGAAACAATTGTCTGCAGTTGTGGCATTGAAGTTCATAGTTTTGAGTACGTTGACCAAGCATTCATACCAACGTTTGCCGGATTGCTTCAATCCATACAAACTTTTGTTTAGTAACCATGTTTCGTTTCTATTTGTGTTTTGACTATGAGGAGCTCTTACATATATTTCCTTATCGAGTTTTGCATGTAAGTATGCAGTTTGTATATCGTATTGAAAGACTTCAAGATTAAGGGCTGAGGCTATTACTAAAGCTGTCTTAACACTTTCAGTTCTTACAGTGGGAGAATATGTGTCGGTATAATCCTCAGGGTATCTTTGGGCAAAGCCCTGTGCAACCAGTCTTGCTTTATATAATGTGTTACCCTCTTCTAGATTCTTAATTTTAAATATCCACCTAGTGCCTATAATTGTTTTATCTTTTGGAGCTGGTGTTGGAGTGAATACTTTGAGTTCTCGTAAACTGTCCATTTCTTTGGCCATGGCTAATTCCCATTTCTTTCTTTCTTCTGTGGGGAGTTTTAATACTTCTTCATATGTATTAGGTGTTGATGTATCATTATTTATATGCATTATGTAATCCTTATATCTTTTTGGTACTTGATTCCTGTTGCATCTAATTGTTCTTTTTGGTCTGCTGTTGTTATCATGTAAATATCTTGCTTCCTTTTGTGTTAATGAATCTGTTTTGATTTTGGGACAATTTCCCATCCATGTTTTGGTGTTGCCCTTTTGTGTACTGCAGTTTTGTCCTTCCCTTTCTGTTTTATCTTGTGTCTTAATATCTGGTCTTGTTGTTGGAAGTATGTCATTAAGATGTATCTTAGACCAATTGGCCTGTTCATGAAATACAGCTGTCCTAGAAATTATGAATTTGTTATTATTGTCAATAAATCTATATCCTTTTGTACCTGTTTCATAGCCCATGAATCTGAGCCTCCTAGATACATTATCTCCCTTACGTCTCAATTGTTTCGGTATATGTACATCTGCTGTAACTCCAAATACATGCATGTGGGCTATCTTGGGTTTTTTACTATACATCAATTCGTATGGTGTTTTATTTATGACACTAGACCAAAGTCTGTTAAGTGTATAATTGGAATATAATAGTGCTTCTGACCAGAAATGTTTGCCTAAACCAGCATCTTCTAATGTACATCTAATCATGGTTTGTAGTGTCGAGTTTTTTCATTCCGCTACTCCATTTTGAAAAGCAGAGAAAGGACTAGAGGTGAAATGTAACATCCCTTTGGCTTTTAGCCATTGGGAGAATTCCTTTGACATGAATTCAGATCCTCTGTCTGTCATGATCTGTTTTATTTTTATGTTGTGTTGTGTTTCTACACATTTATAAAATTCTTTAAACTTTTGAAATGTTTCATCTTTGTGTTTTAAGGTGTAGACAAAGCCATAACGACTATAGTCGTCTACAATAGTAAGAAAATATCGTTTTTTGTATGTAATTTATTTATTTATTTATTTATTTATTTATTTATTTATTTATTTATTTTTCATATTTGTATACCGCCCTACTCCCGAAGGACTCAGGGCGGTGAACAGCCATAATAAATACAAAGACATATAGAAGTTAAAAACTATTAAAAACAGATTAAGTAATTTAGGCTCAAAGATTAAAACATCCAAATTTATCTAAAAGAGATCTAAAACCCGATTTAAAAGCCAATTTAAAAGCCAATTTAAAAGGGAGAGTTAGGCCAGACCAGCCTGTTGGAATAGAAACGTTTTCAGGGCACGGCGGAAGATGCATAAGTCTTGGATCTTTCGTAACTCCGGGGGAAGCCCGTTCCAGATGGTAGGTGCCCCCACAGAGAAGGCTCTCCCCCTGGGGGCCGTCAGTCGACATTGTTTGGCCGACGGCACCCTGAGGAGTCCCTCTCTATGGGAGCAAACTGGTCGGTGAGAGGCTATTGGTGAGGCGGTCTCGTAGGTACCCTGGTCCTGAGCCATGGAGCGCTCTAAAGATAGTAACCAAAACCTTGAAGCCCGGAAGACCACCGGGAGCCAGTGTAGCTCGCGCAGGAGGGGGGTCACATGAGAGCGCCACATTGCTCCCATCACCACCCGCGCGGCCGCATTCTGGACCAGTTGGAGCCTCCGGGTGCTTCTCAAGGGGAGCCCCATGTAGAGAGCATTACAATAATCCAGGCATGAGGTGACAAGGGCGTGAGTGACTGTGCGTAACGAGTCCCGATCCAGAAAGGGACGCAACTGGCGAATCAGGCGAACCTGATAAAAAGTCCTCCTGGCTACGGCCGTCATATGCTCTTCTAAAGACAGCCGCGAGTCTAGGAGGATGCCCAAGTTGCGAACCCCATCTGTGGGGGCCAACGACTCGCCCCCAATAGTCAGAGATGGCGCCAACTGACTATATCGGGACGACGGAAACCACAGCCACTCGGTCTTGGATGGGTTGAGTCTGAGTTTGTTCCTCCCCATCCAGATCCGTACGGCCTCCAGGCACCGGGACATCACCTCGAGGGCATCATTGGGGTGGTCTGGGGTGGAAATGTACAGCTGGGTGTCATCAGCGTACTGATGGTACTTCACCCCAAAACCACGGATGATCTCACCCAGCGGCTTCACATAAATGTTGAATAGAAGGGGCGAGAGGACCGATCCTTGTGGCACCCCACATATAAGGGGCCTCGGGGTCGACCTCTGCCCCCCTGTCAACACAGACTGCGACCGGTCAGAGAGAAAGGAGGAGAACCACTGTAGAACAGTGCCCTCCACCCCCAACCCTTCCAACTGGTGCAGCATGATATCATGATCGATGGTATCAAAAGCCGCTGAGAGGTCTAGTAGGACCAGGACAGAGGAGCAACCCCTGTCCCGAGCCCTCCAGAGATCATCAACCAATGCAACCAATGCTGTCTCTGTGCTGTAGCCAGGTCTGAAGCCCGACTGGAATGGATCTAGATAATTCGATTCATCCAGGTACTGAGGCAGTTGTCGTGCAACCACACTCTCAACAACCTTCGCAACAAAGCGAAGGTTGGAGACAGGACGATAATTTGCTAACACAGCTGGGTCCAGGGAGGGCTTCTTGAGGAGGGGCCTCACCACCGCCTCTTTCAAGATGGTGGGAAAGACACCCTCACTCAAAGAAGCATTTATAATCTCCTGGAGCCAGCCTCGCGTTACCTCCCGGGAGGCCAGTACCAACCAGGAGGGACACGGGTCCAATAAACATGTGGTCGCATTTAGTCTGTTCAGTATCCTGTCCATGCTTTCGGGAGTCACAGGATCAAACTCTTCCCAAATAATATTCTCAGGACCTGCCCCTGACATCTCCCCTGGATCAATCCAGTCAGAGTCTAGCTGTTCCCGAATCTGAGCAATTTTGTCATACAGATATTGTACAAAATCCTCAGCTCTACCCTCCAAGGGGTCTTCCCGCGTCTCTTGATGGAGCAGGGAGCGGGTCACCCTAAACAGGGCAGCTGGGCGATTATCTGATGATGCAATAAGAGTAGAAAAGTAGTTACTCTTCTCTACTCTTATCGCCACTAGGTAATTCTTAATATGAGATCTTACCAGTGTTCAGTCGGATTCAGAACGACTAGCCCTCCAACTGCTCTCTAGGTGTCTTTTCCAGCGCTTCATCTCCCTCAGCTCCTCAGTATACCAAGGAGCCAAGTGAGACCGGCGCCAGGTCAGAGGCCGCAAAGGCACGACTCGGTCTAAAGCCCCAGCCGCCACCCTATCCCAGGCGGCCACTAAGTCCTCAGCCGAGTAGTGTGCCAGAACCTCAGGAAATGGCCCAAGCTCCATCTGGAATCTCTCAGGATCCATCAGGCACCTGGGGCGGAACCACCTGGTCGGTTCCACCTCTCTGCAGCGGGGTGTGGCGGTTCGAAGGTCCAGGCGAAGGAGGGAGTGATCTGACCATGACAAGGGTTCAATCGCTATATTTCCTATCTCGAGATCACTCAACCACTGTCCAGAGACAAAAACCAGGTCCAGTGTGTGTCCCCCCATGTGAGTAGAGCCATAAATTAACTGGGTCAGGTCCACAGCCGTCATGGAAGCCATGAACTCCCGAGCCACCTCAGACGTCTCACCAACTGATGACAGGTTAAAATCCCCCATGACCATAAGCCTGGGGGTGTCAACATCAAGCAGCTCAGGCAGGGAGCCAGGTACGTGACTAGCAAGCTCAACTGCACCCTATGACCCCACTTCACAAGGAGGGACTCACATCCAGCCGTCTGAGGAACAATGGCCTCCCTCGGTCCAAGACCTTCGTTAATAACAATTGATGGAGTTAATGGACCAACTAGATCCATATGTACCAGGTTAAAAATATGATTTGATGATCTTGTTGCCTTTTTGAGTCTGGGCTTGGTTCTGAGCTTTGAGGACTTACATACTGAACATTCCAAGTAATTTTTACAGTCTTTTATTTTAACGCCTTCAGCATGTTCAATCATTTTTTGTATTACAGGAAAACTAGCATGTCCTAATTTTCTGTGTAATATATGTGCACATTCATCATGAATTGGTTTTCCAATTATTGGTCTTTTGTTAGTATGTGTATTGCTGACAGATATGGTTTCATCATTATGTTCTGGTTCGTGTTCCTCATTGTCACTGTCATTATCATTTTCATTTTCTATGCTAGTGTCATTTTCCATGTTTGAATCAATGTTGTGTAGCCATCTTTCCTCTGTGATTAAATATGGTAAATCTCCTTTGGTAATTATATTACCTATGTTTATTTTGTTTTTCTCTAGAGTTACTTTTCCCTTTGAGAATATTATATTTATGTTAGAGTCCCTGCTTAGCTTTATTGCACTAAGAATGTTGTGAGGTATTTTGGGTATTAATAGAACCCCCTCTATTTTCCCTAGACCGGGTAATTCTACATTTCCTCTTCCAATGACTTGGACTTCCTCTTGATTTGCTACTTTAATTACAAATTTATCTTCTACGAAGGAAGATAATATTTTCTTATTGTGTGTTGTGTGATTTGTTGCCCCGGAATCAATGAGCCAGGCATTATCCTTTGAGTCTTGGTTTTTGGTTATAGTGTACTTATCTAATCCATACAATGATCCAGACTTTCTATCTCTTGAGTTTTCTCTGCCTCCTCTATGTTCTCTAAAGTTTGGTAAGTTTCTATGTCTGTATCTGTCAATAGATGATTGTCTGTCGTGGTATCTGTTTCTAGTGTCATGTTTTTGTCTTTCCCTAGGAGGTTTTGGACAGTCTCTTCTATAATGTTCTTTGGATCCACAATTATAACACTCAATTGATTCTTGATACCTGTCTTGGAATACTATCCTTTTGGTCTGTCTGTGTTCTTTGTAGGTACTGTAGCGGCTTCTTCTCAAATTATCTTCAGCTATTAATCTATTTGATAAACTCTCTATAGATAGATATCCTAAATTAATTGTATCCAAATGTGATATGTAATTGTCCCATGATGAGTCTAATGAATTAATGATAACGCTTTTCATCGTCTGGTCAGATATTATTTCTCCCCTTAAATGAAGTTCTGCTCTAGTTGTGTTTAGTGATAATAAATGTTCACTTATAGTAGTTCCAGGTTTTATCCTGGCTGAGAAAATTTTTTTAGACATTCTCGTTGTGGTTGCCACACTTTCACTATGAAATAGTTTAAACATACAATGAATTATTTCTGAGACAGTTAGATTAGGCTTAATACTATGATAGATAGCAGGTGATATACTAGAGATTAGTAAATAAAATGCTCTGTGGTGTAGGCAGTCCAATTTTAGGGTCCATGGTTTTTTAGGAGGGTTAGTTATGAAAAATAATAAATTCTCTTTTAAGAAAACAACCTGGAGTTGTTGACTCCATTCCTGTAAATTAATACCGTCTATTCTCAATTTTGGAAAATCATTAGGCAAGTTTCCAATGTTATTTGTTGCATTACTTACAACTGGAGGCTGTCCATGGTCCTGTATATGCTGATAATTGCAGAATGGTGTAGGTATACTCGCGATTAGTCTGAATGGTTCTCTCTGTTCTTTATTGTCTCTATATTCATCTGGGCGTATTTGCGCATGCGCGTTGTTCATTTCGTTCCTGAAGCTGTCGGAAGAGGTTCTCGTCGCTGTAGCTCCTTCGTAGTGTTCTTCCTCTGATGACTCACTCTCTGGTTCAACTTTAGGTGTCCAGGTGATGATCGGGGCTTGCTTCTTTCCATCGTAGTCGTCTTGGTTGAGGCCTCTGGCTCCCGGAAGCATTTGCGGTGTGGGCGAGTACTTGCAAGGCTCTCTGGGTTCGGGCGTTAGTGTTCTTGTCGTTCGGGTTGAAGTGGATAGATGCTGGTTTGCTTGCTTGCTTCTGCATCTTTGCTTTTGGATTGTGCTGTTTGTCTTTTCTTTGCTGTTTGATCGGCTGGCTTTGGTATTTTCGTCGATTTCTTCGATATTTTTAAATTCAGGCCGAAAGTTGCAAAAAGTGTTTTCATAGCTGTTTCGATTTGTAGTTCGGTTGGTGTTTCTTCAGTGTCTGTATCAGATTCTTCTGATGAATAGAATTTTTCTTTTTTATTTTTCATGCTGTGTAAAGCTTTTTGCGCCAGCCATTTTGAACTCTGCTTTCTGATTAGTTCTGAGTCGGCCATTTTGCTGGGCTGGCAAAACCAAGATGGCTGCCATTCAAAATTTTGCGCGGGACCGTTAGTCTTTCTTTTAGTTACACTCTCATCTATAGGTAATTCGCTTACCATTTTGTGGTCTTTAGATTCTGGTGCGTTGGTGTGATTTTCTCTCGTTGCTCCGCTATCTTTTATGATGTCTTGGAGATTCGCGATGAGATTTTTGTCGTCTTTTTGGCTTTTCAGCAGTCTTAGTATTTCTGATCTGAGCGTGTTGTTTTCTGTCTCGCTCGCTTCTTGGTCGTCGGGTTCATCGATTACCTCTTCGTTGTCTGTAGTGAAGTTTTCAGGTTCTCTTGTCATTATAGTTGTAGATTCATCGATCATTTCTTGATCTGTTTCCATTTCTTTGTTGTGTGCCCTGGTGTTGGGTCTTTCTCTTTTGTTTCTGAAGTTTTCTTTCTTTGGCATGTCTGTTTCTTATTGAGTCAGCCAACCATCCTCTGCTACCAGATTGTTGCCGTAATTCGAGGATCGGACTCAATAAAGAATTCAGAATTATAGGTTTTTTTTGTTTTTTTTTAAATTTGATTTATATGCCGCCCTTCTCCGAAGACTCAGGGCGGCTTACAATGTGCTCAGCAATAGCCTTCATCCTTTTGTATATTTATACAAAGTCAGCTTATTGCCCCCACAAACTGGGTCCTCATTTCACCTACCTTAGAAAGGATGGAAGGCTGAGTCAACCTTGAGCCTTGGCGAGATTCGAACCCTGCAGTAATTGCAGGCAGCTGGTCTTAATAAGCTTAATAACAGGGTGCCTTAAACCCCTGTACTACCAAGGCTTCTAATACCAAGTATTGTTTATTTACAGAAGGCATTCTATATTCACTGAGTGATTGTAGATAGAAGCAAGGAGGAGGAGCGTGCATCCCCTTTTATATCAGTGAGGCGGGATTAGGGAGTAGGAGTGGTTACAGAGGAATACATTAGGAAAGGAAGAATAAATTAACCCTTGGTACTCTATGAGCATATATCTCTTTCATTTAAGAATAAGGCATTTATCCATGACATGGTTGGCTAATAAATTGAAAAAAGAGAAAGAAGACAGATTATTCAACAACTAGAGGACAAGATGGGGATTATACAGAACAATGAAGAAGAAAAAAAGAAAATAGTACAAGATTACTATGCGGATCTTTACAAACAAGAGGAAATACAAAAGGACAAAATTGATAATTATTTACTGAAAGAAGGGATCATACCGTTAGAGGAGGAAAAAAGAGAATTGTTAAATACAGAAATAACATTAGAAGAACTGAGAGGGGCAATTTCAAGGCTTAAAAATAACAAGACACCAGGGCCGAATGGTCTCCCAGGGGAAGTCTATAAAAAATTGAGTGAAATTATACAACCAGTGTTATTACAACTTTGTAATGATGCATTGTATGAAGGGAAAATACCAGAATTGTGGAGGGAGGCATATATCACCTTAATCTTGAAGGAAGGTACAGATAAGAGTCAAATTAGAAATTATAAACCAATATCCCTCCTGAATGCAGATTATAAAATATTTACGAACATAATAACAGAAAGGCTAAAAAAATATTGAATGAAATTATACACCCCAACCAAAATGGTTTTCTTCCCAGTAGACAAATAAGAGACAATAAGAGAATAATTGTAGACACCCTGGACTACTATGAAGGTCATCCAGAGAAACAAATGGCGCTAGTCTTTCTGGATGCCCAAAAAGCTTTTGACAACTTAAATTGGCAATTTATGATTAGGCAAATTAGACAAATGAAATTGGAAACCAAATTTAAGAATACGATAGAGGCAATTTACAAATCACAAAGGTAAGGGTAATAGTAAATGGGAATATTACTAATATATTTCAGATAACTAAAGGGGTATGACAAGGGTGCCCATTGTCACCACTGCTTTTCATCTTAACATTAGAAATATTATTAAATAGAATTAGAGCAAACTGAAAGGGAATGAAAATTAAAAGAGAAGAGTACAAGGCACAGGCCTTTGCCGACGATATGGTATTTATTATTGAGGATTCTCTGGAATCTGGCCCTGCCCTAATACGGGAAATAGAAACACATGGGGAAGTATCAGGACTTAAAATTAATAAAGGGAGAACCAAAATGATAGTTAAAAACCTAACAACAACTCAGAAAAAAGAATTAGAAAAAGAAATGGACTTACAAATTGTCAAGAAAATTAAATATCTAGGGATATGGTTAACAGCAAGATGTTCCTTGCTAAAGGGGGATAACTATATGGTGCTGGTCCAACAAATTAAGAAAGATTTGAAAAAATGGGAAACGTTACAAATATTGTTTTTAGGTAGGATAGCGACTATTAAGATGAATATCCTACCTAAATTATTATACTTATTTCAAACAATCCCCATCCCATTAGCTAGAATTTTTTTTCATGGAACTTAACAAAATTATTACTAAATTTGTCTTGTCCAGAAAAAAGGCAAGGATAAAATTACGCTCTCTCCAAGACAGTAGAAGTAGGGGTGGTTTTGGTCTCCTGGCATGGGAACTATACCACAAAGCAGCTACATTAGTTTGGATAAGGGATTGGGTCAATTTAAGGAATAGAAGAAACTTAATTCTGGACGGACACGATTTACAAAAGAGGTGGCATGCTTTTATGTGGGATAAAGGGAATAGAATACATTCATACTTTTACAGACATAAAATAAGAGATGTACTGATATGAATTTGGGAAGATATAAAGAAGAAACATTATATGAAAATTCCCGGTTGGCTATCCACCATGGAAGCTATGATCCACCCCAACACATTAGACATTAGTAAAATGCCTAGATACACAGAAATCTTAGATAAACAGGGAAAGCTTAAAAGTAACCAGGTATTAAAAGAACAAGGAATATCCATTGACTGGTGGCCATATTTACAACTACAATCCAGATATAAAAAAGATATGAAAGAATACAGAATAGATTTGGAACCAAGACAATTAGATAAATTGCTGATTGGCCCTGAAAGAAAATTAATATCTAAATTATACAATTATTTACTAGAATTTGATAGAGCAGAGGATGTGGTAAAAGAACGGATGATTGCATGGGCGAAAAGTGTAGGACATAACATAAACCTATATGATTGGGAAACTATTTGGAATAAAAACTATACATTAACAAAATCAGTGGCTTATAAGGAAAATCAGTATAAAATGCTATGTCGTGGCACCTACCTCCAGCAAGGCTGGCCAAAATGTATCCAAATCTAAGCCCCAAGTGCTGGAAATGCAACCAACACCAAGGTACCTTCTTCCGCCATTGCTACCGGTTCTCTGAACCACCTGCCACAATCGCTACTGGATCACCTGATCCGGTCCAAACCTGGAGCATTTCACCCCTGCTTTAACCGGCTTTATCTGCCAACTGGCAGATAAAGTAATCACCAGGGCACAAGCCAAACAAGAAAACCCTACCCCCAATGCTACCATTCAGGTTTTTAAGGAAGCCCTCCTCAAGGATCACTGGTTCCTAGTACACAAGAACAGTTGCCTGATTAAATATGACTTGGTGTGGGTGGGAGGAAAACTGTACGTCCCTGCAACCCAAAGACTAGACCTTATGAAGCGATGCCATGTTTCCAGATTAGCAGGACATTTTGAATTTGTAAAAACCTTGCACCTAATCAAAAGGCAATTTTGGTGGCCATCACTCAAGAAGGACATTGAAAGTTATGTGGCCAGTTGCCCTGTTTGTGCTGCAGCAAAAAGAAGGCAGGGAAAATCCCCCGGACTTTAACAAACTGTAGCCAAGCCTTCAGCACCCTGGAGAAAGATCTCCATGGATTTTATTCTTGAACTACCGGAAAGTGCTGGCAATACTGTTTTTTGGGTAGTAACTGACTTTTTCTCCAAACAGGTCAGATCCCAACTGCCAAGGCACTGGCAAAAATGTTCTTAATTCACGTTTATCACCTCCATGGAGCCCCTCAAAGGATAATTTCTGATCGGGGAGTCCAATTCACTTCAAAATTTTGGAGGCATTC
The DNA here is from genome assembly GCF_029215685.1 of Pituophis catenifer annectens. Lineage (NCBI taxonomy): Eukaryota > Metazoa > Chordata > Lepidosauria > Squamata > Colubridae > Pituophis > Pituophis catenifer. Next base: position 36,793,498 of record NW_027256887.1, read on the forward strand.
CTAAACCTATTAGGCACCGCCCAGGGTTTAAGCTCCTCCCACCATCCCTAGACAAATGGGGCCACAGAATGAACTAATGGCATGTTAGAACAGTACTTAAGATGTTTTATTAACTACCAACAAGACAATTGGATTGACCAATTATCTTTCACTGAGGCGGCATACAACAATTCAGTACACACCAGCACAGGTTTTACTCCATTCCAAGTTGTCACTGGCCAGGAATTCACCCCCATGCTAGAATTGCCAACAGAGGAACCAGACATCCCCTCCCTTTAGGAGTGGATGCACAATTTGCAAACCACATGGCCAATCGTGAGGCTAGTCATACAGGAAGCTAGGGCCGCCTTTAAAGCTCAGGCAGACAAGAAGAGAACAGAATCAAAACCATTCAAAGTAGGGGGAAATTTCTCAACAAAAATTAATTAAAGAAGCTTTTGTAGCTTATTATACTAAATTATATTCCAAAGATGGTATACAGAATGGACTTATAGAGAAATACCTAGAAAACAAAAGAGTTACAAAAATTACTAGTCAACAAAAGGAGAGAATGAATCATCTTATAACAGCTGAGGAGATTATTGCCGCAATTAAACAATTGAAAACAGCTAAAGCTCCTGGGACGGATGGTTTAACTGCGGTGTACTATAAAACCTTACAAACAGAAATGATTGAACATCTTAAAGACTTATTTTGTAGTATACAACAAGGGGGTAAAATACCCCCATCATGGAAAACAGCCTATATCTCATTGATACCGAAAGAGCAAATAGGTCCTAAAAAACCTGAGAATTTTAGACCAATATCTCTTCTGAATAATGACTATAAAATATAAAGTATTAGCCAACAGGTTGATGCCAGTTATTCAAGAGGTGATTCATTGTGATCAAGTGGGATTTATAGAAGGCAGATACATGAAGGATAATGTAAGGCAAGTTATAGATTTACTGGAATATCTCGAGAAGAATAAACAGATCCCTGCAGTGCTGGTTTTCTTGGATGCGGAGAAGGCCTTTGATAGAGTGGATTGGAACTTTCTATTAAAGACTTTAAAAAAGATGGACTTCGGGGATCAATTTATACAGGCGGTTTCAGCAATTTATCAAGAACAAAAGGCACAGATTATTATTAATGGAAGTTTGACAACAGACTTTAATATTGAAAAAGGAACAAGACAAGGTTGTCCATTATCCCCATTGTTATTTATTTTAACATTAGAAGTCTTATTGAATACAATACGGGACTCGAGCACTTTGAAAGGAATAGTGATAAGGCAAGAGGATTACAGAATAAGGGCATTTGCAGATGATCTGGTTGTTACCCTAACACAGCCGATGGAATCAATAATCCAGATGAAAGACATTATAGAACAATATGGTACAGTATCAGGATTTAGATTGAACCAGAAAAAAACTAAGATGATAGTTAAAAATATGACACAAGATCGAAAACAGGAACTTGAAAGCAAGGCAGGTTTTGAGATAGTACCAAAGGTTAAATATCTAGGAGTTCAGGTTGCAGAATCAAATATGAAACTGTTTCAAAATAATTATGAGGTGTTGTGGCGAGATGTACAGAAAGATATGGAGACCTGGAAAAAACTGCAGCTGTCTCTACTTGGAAGAATAGCAGCAGTTAAGATGAACATTTTGCCAAGATTTCTTTTTTTGTTTCAAATGATTCCAGTGCTTAAAAGTGATAAACAATTGAGAGAATGGCAAAGAGGACTGAATAAGTGTGTCTGGAATGAGAAAAAGCCGAGAGTTAAACTGAAAATTATGCAAGATGTTCCAGAAAGGGGAGGCCTTAAACTTCCAAACCTACAATTATATTACGAAGCAGCAGCTTTGACGCAAGCAAGTGATTGGTTTGGAAGGAAAAAGACTGGAATATTGAATATAGAAAGTTTTGATCTTGAATTTGGTTGGCATGCTTACTTATTTTATGAGAACAAAGTGGATAAAGTATTCAAAAGCCACATACTTAGAGATTCTTTGATGAGAGTTTGGAAGAAGCACTGATTCAAATGGGATTACAAAATACCGTTATGGCTGGATCTTGGTCATATCATGTGGAATACAAATATAATGTCACTCAGGGGGTTTTTATATAAAGAAGTTCTTTTTGCAGATGCGGGCAGATGGCAACTGAAGACTTTAGAAATGCTGTTGGAAGAAGGGATTAATTTAACCTGGTTACAGTATAATCAACTTCAATCGAGATGGAAAGAGGACCAAAAAACTGGTATAATGATGCATGAGGAAGAACTGGTTAGACATATAAAAGAGAAAGGTCCAATGCATATTAAAAGGGTTTATAATGTTTTGTTAGAAAGGGATTCAGAAACTGAATTGGTTAAAGATTGTATGATAAAGTGGGCACAAAATTTTGCAGAACCAGTGATGTTGGAAACATGGGAAAAAATATGGGTTCAGAATGTTAAATTTACACAGTCGCAGAATTTGAGGGAAAATTTTTATAAAATGTTTTATAGATGGCATTTAGATCCTAAGAAATTGTCGTGCATGTACCCTAATGTTCAACCAAAAGGAGATGTGACTGCCTAGATGCCACATATTATCATGTGTGGTGGACTTGTAAGAAAGTGAAGGCTTTTTGGATAAAAATCTGGTGGGTTATGCAGAATGTTTTGAAGAAAAAAATTCAGTTTTCTCCACAATTGTTTTTATTGGGTATAGCTAAGGGTTTTACATTGGGTGAAACAAAGTTGATATTGTATATGATAACAGCAGCGAGATTACTGATAGGTCAATATTGGAAAAATGAAGCTATGCCTACTATTGAAGAATGGACTTTGAAGATGGCCAGTTTTGCAGAGATGGCGAAGATTTCAGCATATTTAAAAGATCGCTCACAACAGACTTATGTATGGGAGTGGAAAAAGTGGATAGATTATGTGCAGAATAAATATCAAACTAGGAAATATCAGATAGCTTTTAACTGAAAGTACTATATAGGGATAGAATAATAGAATTTTGTGAAGATGTGAAAAATATACAGGGGGTGGATGGGTTCAAGTTTTATAAAAAGGGGATTTTGATTTGGATTATATTTTGAGGAAGTCTGGGGGGGAGGGGAGGGTTAGGGGGGGTTAGGGAGGGTTAGGGAGGTCAGGGAGGGTTGGGGGGGGGAAATTGGGGAGAAAATGTAATTGTAAAACTTTTTCAATTAAAAAAAAAAACCATTCAAAGTAGGGGATAGAATCTATTTATCCACAAAATTCTTACAATCACTACAACCCTCTAAGAAACTTGGACCAAAGTTCATAGGTCCCTTCCCAATTATTAGGGTCATTAATCCTGTCACGGTTGAATTACTTCTCCCCAAGACACTTAGGCAAATACATCCAGTGTTCCATTGTAGCTTACTCAAACCAGAGGTTACTTCTACCATCAGACCACCTACCTCCAGCTCTCATTATGGTTGAAGGAGAACAACACTTTGAGATTAGGGAAATCCTAGACTCATGCACACACCATGGCTCCAAGCAATACTTGGTAGCTTGAAAACATTTACCACCATCTCAAAACAAGCGAGTGGTTAAGAAACACATAAAAGCCCCCACACTCTTAAGGAAACTCTATCTGAAATACCCAACCAAACCATCTTACCTAATATATGATTTCCTTGTATCTTTCCAGGTGGATTATCTTTATTTCTAAGGAGGGCAGTATGTCAAATCCGTGTATCTGCCATTCTTCAGGGGAAGGTTTTTTAAAATTACTACCTTGTTTATTAAGTTCTTTCTCATATATCCTATATCCTGAAATGTATTAGTTTATAGCTTTAGCCTGGCACCTAAGCGCCCTGGCATTTTCGCACCTTTTGGGGAATGTAAGGGGCAGGAGGGCCATGTGGATTCCATCACTCGAGAACCAACGGAAGGGTGACCCTGAGAAAATTCCCTTATCACTTTCTTAGATCGGCTGGTACAATAATGTCTTCGCACCTGCGGATGGGCTGGATCCACATTGGACTGTTGGGAGGGGTTTCTAATTTCTTTAGTCTAACTGCATGGCCTGAGGACCCTCAGAGCTTGTTTTCTCTTTTCTTTTCTTCTCTTCTCTTGCCCGGCTATCACCTCTATTCGATAAAAGGTTCCTTTTGAAATGCCAAGTTTCAAGAGTCTTTACTTTCTTGAATAAGGGGGAGAGGCTGGGCCTTACATGTGCCCTCTTTGGGGACCCAAGAGAGGATGCTGGGTTTATTGGACTCAGGTTGCAATAGGTGCATAGTTAGCCCTGAAGTCGTTGAAAAGCTGGGACTGAGACTCAAACGGCTGAGGATGCCCATAGTGTTTTGCCAGCTAGATGGAACTGTAGCTGGAGGGGGCCCAGCTCACTAAACCAGTAGAGATGAGAATGGGAAGGCATAAAGAGACTCTGAGTTTTATCGGGGATGGAGAGGCCCCTCCTACTTGGACTGTTTTGGCTGCAGAAATGGAACCCTGATGTGAATGGGAGTGGGCTTTTAAAAATTCAGCAGAAAGTGGCTAAGGAAGAGGAAAAGATCCTAAAACCCGGGAGTAAGAGAAACAAAGGGCAAAGGGAGCTAGGGGCAGTAGCTCAGGATCACTCAATAACCGAGTATTGGGACTTCTGAGATGTATTTAGTGAGAAAGGCTCCAATGCGCTCCCGCCCCATCGCTCAACAGACTGCAGTATTCCCGGGTTCCCAAAGCCTAGTTTAGGCTTCCTAAAGCCTAAACTTTACTCAATGACTCCATGTGATCTAGGAGAGCTTCACACCTTCATAGACAAGAACTTAAACTGTTAAACTCTATCAAACCAGCAAGGCCACGAGTGGCAGCCCTGGTTTCGTTCCGGGAGAAGAAAGATGGGACTCTTTGTCTATGTGTTGACTATAGAGGACTAAAAGTGGTGTGTGTAGAAAATGTCTACCCGCTGCCCTGATGAAAGACATGTTGGTGCATTTAGTCAAATGAAAAAATCTTCACTAAATTAGACTTGCGGGAAGCTTACTACTTGGTTCAAATCAAGCAAGACAATGAATGGAAAACTGCATTTAATTTCCCTCAAGGATATTTCCAATTCCAGGTGTTCCCTTTTGGTCTACAGGGTGCCACCGCAGTATTCATACAACTGATCAATGAGGTGCTGCATGCCTTTTTGTACAAGGCAGTGTTGGTGTATTTGGTCACATTTTAATATATACTGAAACTATGGAGGAACATGTGAAATTAGTGCGGGTAATCCTTAAAAGGCTCTGAGACACTGAACTATATGCAAAGTTTTCCAACTGCGAATTTCACCAAGACAAGATTGATTCAACATTCGTAGTTTCGGGACTTATTCATATCGCATAACTTTGGACGTTCGCTAAAAGAACTCTGGTAACCCAAGGATTATCTGTATTTATTGGCTGCCAATTTCCAGTGGAGTTTGGAGATGACATGTTTCCATTTAATTATTGAGGGGGGAGGGGGGAGCTCCCGTACTTCACTGGTGGAATGCAGAACTACCTATAAAAGATTTCAACTACTGGAGATTTCTTGGAAATTCACATTATTTTCTCATTGCCTAATAACAGTATTGCCTATTTTGAAATAAAAGGACATCTTTTTAACTAAGAGAAATCCACAGGTATAAAAAAGGTTATATAAGATCTTTAAACATTGAATCAAGCCAATGTTAAGATTAAAAATAAAAACTATTTTGTAACTTAAACAGACCAGTTTGGGAGGAATGGGTCAGTTTCATTATAGAAACTTTGTAACATGATTTCTTATCAAATAGAAGCAGTGAATCTATGAAAAGAGTTTTGGAAGTCTATTAGGAAAAAAGATGAGTATTTATTTTGTGCAGGAAATTCTGTAATAATAATGAAAGTCAAATAGATGATTGGAATTGAATAATAGGGAGGAAATATTGGGGCACACTGTAGTTTTGTGCCATATTACCAGATATTCAATTTAAGGACTTTTTTAAAAAGTACCTTGTTTATCACTTGCTTTAAAAAAAACTTAGTTGTTCTTCTATTTTGAAGTTTTGAAGCATAGGAGAATCAGAAAATAAACAGTCATTCTTCCACAAATGCAATCCTGTTAATGTTTATGCAATCATGAATGCACCTGAATAAAGGTCCTCTCCCATTATCAAGATGTACTACAAAACATTTGGAAGAATTCAGAATATATTATTTCAGAATTAATACATTATTTTGCTGTAACTATTTCATATAAATTAGTATCCATTCTTTTAAAATCAGTGTGTCAACTCGTGAAGCATTCCTGCTCTCGAGTTGCCATAGGCAGGGGGATGGGGAATCGAGCCTCGCAGCTGCATCAAGGAACTTGCATTTCAGTAAAAACAAAGCACATTCCAGCCCCCAACGTCAAGGTCATGTCCACAGAGATCCACAGTGGCCAGAGGGAGTGACTTCTACAACCCACAAAATTGCTTTGTTGGGGAATGTGACTGATGACACACCTTGGGGGGAGGGGGAAACAGGGTCAGAGTCAAGGCACAAATTGAGGTCAGAGTTGGCTTCACTTGGTCCATGCTGAAATGACGCTCCTAATAAATAACTGGATTTCTTTTGAAGCTTGGCTTGAGGCTCATGATTTAATTAGGGCATCGGTTGGAACCCTGACACTGTGCTTGTTTGGAAATAGTTATTTTCATTATGTACTTTCTCTCTCTCTTCCTTAAGTCATACAAAAATGCTCAGAAAACTTCAGGGACTTGTTCAGACTAACTACTAGGAATCAACACTGATTTGAAATCACACAACACACACACACACACACACACACACACACACACACACACACACACACACACAGCACTATGTTAAACATTTTCCCTGATAGTTACCTCATTTGGCTTATCATCTATCAATTTGTATTTTTAAAAAGACCCTATGAATCTAACAGGGAAGCATTGGGGTATAAAATCCTGCATTTTTCAGGATTTTACTAGGAGGGGAATAATTCCTCTTCAGAAAGGGATTTCTGCTACTGTGGTTATCCTGCCATTGGCACTCTGCCATCCTTAAGTATTAAAAGGCTGGGAGCTTGCCATGACTAGCTCAAGAAAGTTGGATTGGATCCAGCAGATCAAGATCTTTCCTATTTTTCTAGAAAGTCTGCAAAAGAGAGAAAATATGTAGCCTGCACCTAATAAAATCAATTAAAATACATCTTTTCAAAACAAAGCTTTTTATTTATTTATTTATTATTTTATTTTATGCAATTTATATCCTGCCCTATCTCCGAGGACTCAGGGTGGCTCACAGCGGTAAAATGCACAATTCCTGCCAATATAAAATTAAAATCCCAATTTAAAACAATTTAAAATTCATTAACCCCCCCCCCGCCCCCCCATCAGTCCAGGCTACGGAACAACCAGGTCTTCAAATCGCAGCGGAACAAGCGAAGGTCAGGGGCCATCCGGAGCTCCAAAGGAAGCTCCTCATTTTAATTATCCCACCTCTTTTTATTATCTTTGATGTTAAACCAATCATTTCTATTTCTTGATTGTTAATCACAGCATAACCCTTTGTTTTGGCTGTTGAATATAGCGTATTTTTATTTTTTAGCCATTACCCAGCATGCCCTTTGTTTGGCTGTTGAACACAGCATCTCTATTTTTGTTTTTTGGCCGTTACACAGCATATTAAGTTTCGTTTTGGCTGATACCCAGCATGACCATTTGTTTGGTTGTTCAATACAGCATGTTCATAGTTGGTTTAACAATCTGTGAAAACTTTACAGCTAATTAAAAGATAATTTTGGTGGCCATCATTAAAAAAAGACATACAGAGCTACAGTATGTAGCTAGCTGTCCCATTTGTGCAACAGCAAAAAGACATCAGGGGAAAACCCCAGGACTCTTACAGAAGGTAGCCGAACCTTCAGCACCCTGGAGAGAGGTTGCTATGGACTTTATGGTAGAACTGCCAGAAAGTGTGGGGAATACTGTCATTTGGGTCGTGACAGACCTGTTTTCAAAACAGGCACATTTTATACCTTGCCAAAAGATCCCAACTGCCAAAAGTTTAGCAAAAGCATCCTAAAGCATCTTGAATCTCCAAAGACCTCCAAGGGTCCTCTTTGTAAACTTTAGTTCAGCATTCAACACCATCATTCCAGACATTCTTCTAACTAAGCTAAACCAGCTAATGATACCTGAACATACTTGTAAGTGGATCATAAGCTAACAGACAGGAAGTAGGTGAAGCTAAGCAGAATCACATCGGATATCTGTACAATTAGCACAGGGGCACCATAGGCTGTGTGCTCTCTCCACTTCTTTTCTCTATATATGCCAATGACTGCATCTCAAATGATCCGTCTGTTAAACTGAGTAGAGTTTAATAGAGCTGTGGATGGAGCCCAAGGATAAAACCCGAGCCGAGCCCGAAGATCAGCTGTTTGTCAGTAAAAAGACTGAGGGCGGTGGGGAGGATGTCAACATCAAAACCTGGCTGTCATGACCGGGTCAACCACTGAGTCTAATACAGCTGATGAAATGGTTGGCGAGACGGTGGCAACAGCGACTCCGGATAGGGTGTTGATAATGATGCCTGGGCTAATAGGCGCTGCATGTAGCAACACGGCGGCGATGATGTCTATGGCAAGGGGGGTTACCACAATGGCGAGGGGAATGGCGCTAATGGCAGCGACGGCGACGGCAACACCAGGAGGCTGCAAGGAAGCCCTCGTTGTTAATAGAGGAGAGGGCAATGCACCAAAGGCTATAAATGTTAGGATCCCTTCAACCTCTAGGGATCTGTTGCACTCCTCTTTCTTGAAACTCTGAGGACTTACTAAACTAATTGAACTAAGTAGCCTGAGCAAGGTGATGGATAGGGACTGAGGATTACAAACTGGAGATGATGACTTACTCTCCCCCTCAACTGTCCCTCTCTCCTTTATCAGATCTAGATCTATTACGACCACTCAGCATTAACTTGCAATCTTAGATCGATCTGCAGCTTTATTTACCACCTATTCCCCCAAGATTACCCTGATTATTTAACCCTAAATACTTTGTCCAGTGGCTCTGCCTTACTTTTTTGATCTAATCCTCGGCCATCGCTGGTATCAGGACTGGAGGAGATACAGACATCGAAAGTCTTGGATTATGGGGAGATAGACCACCTTCTCTTTGTTTGTTTCAAATGGTTTGGTCGCTGTGAGAGGACGACCCTTTGAGACCTCTACCCCCACCTCCTTTGGATGGACTTACTACAACCACAAGACTTCCCATCGTCGTGAGAGGGCGATGATGTTCCGATGTATTGACATTTATAACATACTGGTCTCCCTTTTACATCTATTTCCTCCCTTATTTTAAATTACCTGTCTTAACCATCTCTAACACTCTTAGAAGAAAATGATCCTTCATCTCCTTCAACTCGCTCCTATCTTTGATGTATTCAACTGCGGAGCTCCTTGCACTGCGAGATTCCCCCCTCTCGCATGTCTGGCCCTCTCAGTTATCAAGGGCCGCCCTTGAGGACAGGTTTTGGAACCCTGAGAGGTGGTTTGCAAAAAACCGACGGCTTTGGGGGTTTTTAGAGAATCTTTAAGTTCTATTTTAAGGGGTTCTGGGAGGGATTGTGGGAATGGATCTGGGGGATCCATAAATCCACTGAAAGGGGTAATGGGTCTGATAATCATGGTGGGGAGGATGGGGACAGAAATCTGACAAGGATGCAGGGGGATGAAGCAATGGGCATTAGTATAGTAAGTGGGAGGGGCAGATATGACGGCTGCAGGGGGCCATATTATGTTTCGGGAGTGCGCACTCGATGTTTATGAGCGATTGCCCACTCTGACCCCCAAAGCACTGCTCGTTTCCCAAGTTGTTCAGAGTCTCAGACCCTGGGTCTACGGCTGATGTTATGAAATGCCAGGTCAGTGGTAAATAAAGCCCCCTTCATTCATGATCTTATTTCAGAGGGGGGTGCTGACCTGGCAGGGATTATGGAGACCTGGTTAGGCCAGGAGGGAGGGGTTCCCCTTGTGGAAATGTGTCCGCCAGGTTTCCGTGCATTCCATCAGCCAAGAACTCAGGGAAGGGGTGGGGGAGTGGCAGCAATCATTAGAGAAAGTCTTTGCCCGAGGGAGGCCACTGTTCCTCAGATAGCCGGATGTGAGTCCCTCCTTGTGAAGTGGGGTCGGGGGATTCAGATGGGCTGAGCTGCTCGACATTATAGCCGGGGTGGCAGTGGAAACCCCCAGACTTATTGTTATGGGGGATTTTAACCTGCCATCTGCTGGTGAGATGTCGGAGACGGCTCGGGAGTTCATGGCTTCCATGACGGCCATGGACCTGACCCAGGTAGTTCAAGGCCCCACCCACTTGGGGAATCACACTCTGGACTTGATTTTTTTCTCTGATCAGTGGCTGAATGATCTAAGAATAGGGGATATAGACATCAAGCCCTTGTCATGGTCTGATCATTCTCTCCTTCACATGGACTTTCAAGTCACTTCCACCCACCGCAGGGAGACGGAACCAACCAAATGGTTCCGTCCCAGGCGCCTGATGGACCCCGAAAGGTTCCTGATGGAGCTTGGGCCATTTCCTGAGACTCTGGCTCACGACTCGACTGAGGACCTGGTGGTCGCCTGGGACAGGGCGGCTACTGGGGCCTTGGACCACGTCGTGCCTTTGCGGCCTCTGACCCGATGCCGATCTCATCTAGCTCCTTGGTTTTCCGAGGAGCTGAGAGAGATGAAGCGTCGGAAAAGATGCCTGGAGAGCGATTGGAGGACAAGCCGATCTGAATCTGACCGAACACAGGTGAGATCTTATATTAAGACCTACCTAGTGGCGATAAGAGCGGCGAAGTCTAGCTACTTCTCCGCTCTTATTGCATCTGCAGAGAACCGCCCAGCTGCGCTGTTTAGGGTGACCCGCTCCCTACTTCAGGTGCGGGTACGGGAAGATCCCTTAAAGGGTCGAGCTGAGGATTTTGTACAATTCCTGCATGATAAAGTCGCTCAGATTCGGGAAGGCCTGGACTCCGATTGGGTAGATCCAGGGGAGGAGACGGGGGCAGGTCTTGAGAGCGTTATCTGGGAAGAGTTTGACTCTGTGGCTCCTGAGGACGTGGACAGGATTCTGGGCAAGCTTAACGCTGCCACATGTTTATTGGACCCGTGTCCCTCCTGGTTGGTACTGGCCTCCCGGGAGGTTACACGAGGCTGGGGATTATAAATGCTTCTCTGAGTGAGGGTGTCTTTCCTGCTGCCTTGAAAGAGGCGGTTGTGAAGCCCCTCCTCAAGAAACCTTCCCTGGACCCGGCTATATTATCAAATTATCGTCCAGTCTCCAATCTTCGCTTTGTTGCGAAGGTTGTTGAGAGTGTGGTGGCGCGACAACTACCCCGATACCTGGATGAAGTTGTCTATCTGGATCCGTTCCAGTCGGGCTTCAGGTCACGATACAGCACAGAAACGGCATTGGTCGCATTGGTTGATGATCTCTGGAGGGCTCGGGACAGAGGTTGCTCCTCTATCCTGGTCCTTTTAGATCTCTCAGCGGCTTTTGATACCATCGACCATGGTATCTTACTGCACCGGCAGGAGGGGTTAGGAATAGGGGGCACCGTGCTTTGGTGGTTCTCCTCCTTCCTCTCTGACCGTTCGCAGTTTGTGTTGGCAGGGGGGCAGAGGTCGACCTCGAGGCACCTTATTTGTGGGGTGCCGCAAGGGTCAGTCCTCTCACCCCTTCTGTTCAACATTTATGTAAAACCGCTAGGTGAGATCATCCGTGGTTTTGGGGTGAGTGTTCATCAGTATGCTGATGACACACAGCTATACATCTCCACCCCAGACCACCCCAATGATGCCCTTGCTGTGATGTCCCGTTGCCTGGAGGCCGTGCGGATCTGGATGGGGAGAAACAAGCTCAGACTCAACCCCTCCAAGACCGAGTGGCTGTGGCTTCCGGCGTCCCGGTATAGTCAGCTGGTACTATCACTGACAATAGGGGATGAGATCTTGCTCCCCACAGAGGGGGCCCACAACTTGGGTGTCCTCCTGGATTCACGGTTATCTTTAGAAGATCATTTGACGGCCGTGGCCAGGGGTGCCTTTTATCAGGTTCGCCTGATCCGCCAGTTGCGTCCCTTTCTGGATCGGGACGCCTTGCGCACGGTCACTCATGCCCTAGTCACCTCCCGTATGGACTACTGTAATGCTCTCTACATGGGGCTCCCCTTGAAAAGCACCCGGAGGCTCCAACTGGTCCAGAACGTAGCCGCACGGGTGATTATGGGCGCAGCTCTTTATGCCCATGTAACACCTCTCCTACACGAGCTGCACTGGCTCCCGGTGGTCTTCCGGGTGCGATTCAAGGTGTTAGTTATCACCTTTAAAGTGCTCCATGGCTTAGGACCTGGGTACCTACGAGACCGTCTTTTGCCACCAATAGCCTCCCACCGACCAGTTCGTTCTCACAGGGAGGGACTACTCAGGGTACCGTCAGTCAAATTATGTCGACTGGCGACTCCCAGGAGGAGGGCCTTCTCTGTGGGGGCTCCAACCCTTTGGAATGAACTGCCCCTGGAGATACGGAATATCCCTGATCTCCGTGCTTTCCGCTGTGCCCTCAAGACCCTGATGTTCCAACAGGCAGGGCTAAACATACAAACATGTGAATGATTTTTTAAATGTTATCTAATTCTGGGTTTTATTTAATTGACCAAACTAAGTAATAATTTTAATTAGCAATTTTATGATGTTTGTGTGTCTATATTTTTCTTGACTGTACACCGCCTTGAGTCCTACGGGAGAAAGGCGGTATAGAAATATAATAAATAAATAAATAAATAAAATAAACTACTGAAGTTCGTAGATGACGCAACAGTGGTCAGTCTCATTCGAGACAATGATGAATCAGCATACAGATGGGAGGTTGAACAACTAGCCTCATGGTGCAACCAGAACATTCTGGAACTGAACACACTCAAAACTGTAGAAATGGTGGTAGAATTTAGGAGAAACCCTCCCATACTACCACCTATTACAATACTAGACAACACAGTATCAACAGTAGAGACCTTCAAATTTCTAGGTTCTACCATATCTCAAGACCTAAAATGGACACCTAACATCAAAAACGTCATCAAAAAAGCATAACAAAGAATGTTCTTTCTGCACCAACTCAGAAAGCTCAAACTGCCCAAGGAGCTGCTGATACAGTTCTACAGAGGAATTATTGAGTCTGTCATCTGCACCTCTATAACTGTCTGGTCTGGTTCTGCAACCCAACAAGACAGACACAGACTTCAGAGGATGATTAGAACTATAGAAAAAACAATTACTACCAACCTGCCTTCCATTGAGGACCTGTATACTGCATGAGTCAAAAAGAGGTCTGTGAAAATATTTACAGACCCCCTCGCATTCAGGACATAAACTGTTTCAACTCCTACCCTCAAAATGACGCTATAGAGCACTGCACACCAGAACAACTAGACACAACAACAGTTTTTTCCCGAACGCCATCACTCTGCTAAACAAATAATTTCCTCAACACTGTCAAACTAGTTATTAAGTCTACATTACTATTAATCTTCTGATTGTTCTTATCACCCATCTCCTCCCACTTATGACTGTATGACTGTAACCTTGTTGCTGGTATCCTTACGATTTATATTGACTGTTTCCTAATATGATTTGATTGCTTACCCTATGACTATCATTAAGTGTTGTACCTTATGATTTTTGATGAATGTATCTTTTCTTTTATGTACACTGAGAGCATATGTACCAAGACAAATTCCTTGTGTGTCCAATCACACTTGGCCAATAAAGAATTCTATTCTATTCTATTCTATTCTATTCTATTCTATTCTATTCTATTCTATTCTATTCTATTCTATTCTATTCTATTCTATTCTATTCTATATCTAAGATGCTTTATTAATTTTCAATAAGATAACTGGACTGAACTTTTACCTCTTGCTGAAGAGCCTGTAGTACAGTGGACTAAAGCACTGTTATTAACAACTGCTGCTTGCAATTACTGCAAGTTCAAATCTCACCAGGCTCATCCTTTCAAAGGTAGGTGAAATGAGGATCCAGATTGTGGGGACAATAAGCTGACTTTGTATAAATATACAAAAATATAAAGGCTATTGCTTAACACCTTGTAAGCCTCCCTGAATCTCCGGAGAAGGGCAGCATATAAATTAAAGCAAAAAAAAAAAGTTGTATTCAATAACTCTGTACACTCAAGTACTGGTTTTACCCCTTTTAGAGTAGCAACAGGCCAAGATTTTAGCTCCATGCCTCAGAAGAACCCACCATCCCCTCACTTAAGGAGTAGTTGGACACTTTGCAAAACACATGGCCAGTAGTTAGAGTAGCTTTAAAGGAAGCTAGAGAGACTTTTAAAATTCAAGCTGACAAAAAAAGAATGGAACCCAAACCTTTCCATGTTGGAGATAGAGTATACTTATCTACAAAATTCCTGAAGTCATTACAGCCATCAAAGAAATTAGGGCCAAATTTCATTGGACCTTTCCCTATCACTAGGATCATCAATCCAGTAACAGTAGAATTACTCCTTCCAAAGACTCTCAGGCAAATCCGCCTGGTATTTCACATTTCCTTACTCAAACAAGAGGTAATCTCATCCTTCAGACCACCTGCATCTACACCACCTGTTCCCCTCATGATAGAAGGTGGACAACACTTTGAAAGCAAGAAAATCCTTGACTCTAGGATCCACAGGGGGGAAACCCAATACTTAGTTGCTTGGAAACATTTACCCTCATCCCAAAATAAATGGGTCGCTAAACACCATGTTAGAGCTCCTACCTTACTGAAAAAAATCCACTCTCAATACCCTAACAAACCTTGTTAAAAATACTATAATGGATTTTTTTTGTTTATATCCTTTCCCAGGTGGATCCCTTTTTTTTCTAAAGAAGGCAGCATGTCAGATCCTTAAAACTGATACTGCCATTCAATTGGGAGAAGGGGGGGCTTGGATTCAATTCATTAATATTGTCTGTGACAACTGGTATTTTATAACTTGCATCCTGGTGCCAGAGTGCCCTGAGATCTTCTCAACTCTTGGGGAAGTATAGGAGGAATGGCCATGTGGGATGTTTCACTTTGATAGCCAACGGAAGATAGCCATGGGAATGTATGCTTATCCAGTTCTCAGGGCAGCTGGTAAAACAACATCTTCACACCTGTGAATTGGCAAATTCTGCATCTGGCTAAAGGGAAGGGTCTCTACTACTTTAATTCTATTTCTCTTGCCTAAGGGTATTCAGACACTGTTTTGAATCCATTGCTGTCATTTCTACTTAATAAAAGGTTCCTTTTGAAATACTTCATTTCAAGAATTTTCACTTTCTTAAATTAGGAGGAGAGGCAATCCTTACAAGCAGCATGGCAGACAAGCAGCAGCTGAGAAGAGTGCGATAGACCAGCTAAACAGAGTACCCACATCAGCATATTGTACCTAAAAAACCCGGCAGTGGCCAGGCAACTGAAGGGCAAGAAAGCAGGGGATGGGAAAGGATAAGTACAAAACACTTTGTGGACAGGGTGGAAAGGAATAAACTTTCAAGTCACGGAGTAGAGCATTAACAGCAAAGCATCTCCTACAAAATAGTGTGAGACTTCCAACCAAAAAAAGTGCATATTACTTCATAAAGAGTCAAAATCTCTTGTAAATTCTTAAATTTTAAAAATCTCTGATTTCCCTTTCTTAAGAAAAAATCCTTTTCATTTTTTTAATTTATTTTTTTAATGTTAAATTTCTTGTTCCAATTTTAACCTTTTTTTCAACTCTTAAATATCATTTTTAATTTTAAATTCTTTTTTCAATTTTTAATTTTTTTTCAATTTTAAAATTATTTTTTCAGTTTTTTATAAAATTATTTTTTCAGTTTTTTCAATTTTTCAATTTTTTCAACTAAACATTTGAAAAAAAGTTTACTTATTTTAATTCTTTAGAAACTTTTAAATTCTTAGTTATCTCAGAGAGAAAAATAAAAAACCACAGAAAAAGAGACAGACACTTAAAACAGAGAAGAGAGTGATGAATTTTTCAAGACAGAGAAAAAAGGGTCAAGAACTCTTGTATACTATTGTAAACTGACACTTCAAAACATGGAAAATATTTAATTTTTTAGAATTTTTTAAATGTTTTAGCAAACAGACAAAGGAAAAAGTCATGGAGATAGTGACTGACACTATAGTGACTTGCAAAGTGAACTTATGCCCACAGAAGAACCAAACTATGTATTTATCAAATGTAAGTTACTTGAATTACTAGAAGGGTTTAAAGTAAACTCTAGCCACTCTGAAACTCAATGAGCAAAGCGAGAAATTCCAACCTAAACAAGACAACACCAAAATAAAACACAATAGGGAGCAAACAGCTTCTTAAAAAATGATGAGCCCATATATGAACATAAAGAAGAAAACCACTGCATCCAAATTGAATACAATAGGCATCTTTTCAAAATGAAGCTTTTGCTCCGGTCACAAATTAAAACAAATCATTAACAAATCTTATTTTCAATTAACACAATATTTTAAACAAATATTTCCCGCAAATCTATCTATATAACTATGCCATTATCCCCAAAAACCCGTTACTTAAATCTTAAATCCTAACCAGTTATCAATTCATTTTTCTCTTTCATTTGCTTAGATGGATATTTTAACAATATAAATCATACAATTATATTAAACAGATTAAACATTCATTAATTATTTAATTATTATTAAACCTAACTTATGCATTTTATCTTAACTATCACTCTCAACATACACCTCCTCATTTTAATTATCCCACCTCTTTTTATTATCTTTGATGTTAAACCAATCATTTCTATTTCTTGACTGTTAATCACAGCATAACCCTTTGTTTTGGCTGTTGAATATAGTGTATTTTTATTTTTTAGCCATTACCCAGCATGCCCTTTGTTTGGCTGTTAAACACAGCATATTAATTTTGTTTCTTGACCGTTACACGGCATCTTCGGGTTTGTTTGGCTGTTGAACACAGCATCTCTATTTTTGTTTTTTGGCCGTTACACGGCATATTAAGTTTCGTTTTGGCTGATACCCAGCATGACCATTTGTTTGGCTGTTCAATACAGCATGTTCATAGTTGGTTTAACAATCTCTACTTAAACCTTTCTTTGTTGTTTCCCTCCATCTATGCATTGCTTTTCATTTAATCATATTTTTCTTTATCCTTTTTCACAGCAGTCATAACATTTTAACCTTGAGACATGATTCTTGCTTAAAACATATTTTTAAGTATATTTTTAAATTCCTTTTAGCATTTCCAATTAATCATATTCACCCTTATTCTTTACCTTAACATTTTACCATTAAAACATAGTCCTTGAATTAAACATATCTTTACATGTATTAATTAGTTTCATTTAACATTCTTAATTTCTATAGAAGCCTCCCTTTAATTTATTACAATCATCTTTACTTTATTTTATTTTTAATCACATTATCTTCATTTCCTCGTCTGCAAACATAAATTTCCTTTCATTTTCCAAGTTTTTAATTTTATTCTCCATAAGTCCAATTAAATCTCTTTTCATATTTTTATTCTGGATATAATGTATCAAATCTCTTTCTTTTAAGGCTGCGCTTAATCCTTCTTCTATTCCTGCGCCAACATTCAAATTATTATTTGTTCAACTGTAGGAGTTCCGTTGTAGATTCCTTTTCTTTTCACCAAAGTCCAGCTGCTTGCAGTCAGGAAAGAAAATCCTCCTCCACAGTTCAGCAATTTTTTTTTCTGTAGAGCTCAAAGTTCTCATAACAAAGGGAGATTACAAAGTTCCTCTTTACGCCAGATGGTGTCTCTCTATAATCCACATTTCCCATTAGTCATGCAAGACTCCATTTTATTTCTTATTATATAATCATCCACTTTATTTTCTTCTTTTAGTTAAAAAAGTATCAAATCTTCTCTTTTTTTCCCCCTTAGTCCAATTCAAATTTTTAAAGTGTTTAGTCCTTTTACCATATTTCTAAATGAAGACTCTTAGTTCTGTTCCAAAATTAGTTGTTTCTCAGGTCTTTGTTCTTTAAAGTTACAGTTTAAAAAATTTCCAAAGCCCCTTTGTTGTTTAGCCGCTGTTTTAGGCTAGGGGTCTTCTAGTTACTAATATAGCTCCAAACGTTGTTACAAGCCTGGGCTGTTATCATTCACCCAGCTTCAAAAGGCTCCGTTTTACTTCACTTTCCTCCAGCACTTTTCTTGCCCGGTTGTCCCAGCTTCATGGCAGCCGCCATGGCTGCTGCCCCCCGCCGCTGACTCACAGAGGGTTCCCTCTGACCTCCGAGGAACTTGCCTGTTCCTCTCGGTCTTCCAAGGCACCCCTCTTCTTCCCCCATCCTGCAGGACAGGTTCGGTCCACAGACCCATCGGCGGCTGTTCGACAGCCGGGGTTTTCGCAGGACTCATCAGATCCCACTATTTCCCTGACTGTCTCACTGCAAAGTCAACTGGAAGTCGCCTACAGTATCCCAATTATTATAGCTATTATTTTCCTCAAATAATGTCATCCAACATCTTAATAAAAATTGCTTCATCATATCCATTAATATATTTTCTTTTAACATAGTCTATTTCTCATGTATATTTTAACTTCAATCCATATTTCATTTCTAAATATCTGTAACATATTTCTTCTCATATTTATTAATCTCAATATAGTTTTATAAATCCAAGTCCTGGACTTTTTTATTTTCCTTAATATTTTCCAACCTTTTATTCTTCTATCATTCACTGTTAATCCCAGTGTAATCATCATTGTGTTATTGTTAATCTCAATATAATCTCTAGAGACCTCCTTTTTATTATTACTATTCACATGTTCCGTTACTTATTCATATTTAATCACATTGTCTTTATCTTCTTTATTCTCCACCTCTATGTCTTATTCCTTCATCTTCATTTTCTTGTCCACTTGTGTATACTCCATTTCAACTTCTGTATCATCAAATTTTTGTCCTCTGTGCAACGTTATAATTATTTCTCTTATTTCCGTTGTCCAAGTCTAGATTAATTTGTTCCTTCTCTAATTCCTGCGCCATTTTTCTTTTTAAGTTAATATTATTCCAGTTATAAGAGTTCCGTTGTGTTCCCTTCTTTTTATTTTTTTTCTCCAAAAATCAAACTGCTTGTAGACAAGAAAATCCTCCCCCACAAGTTCTCATGTTATCTGTGAAGTCCACAATTTTCCAAAACAAAAACCAAGTTGCAATATTCCTTTTTACTCCAGATGGTGTCTCTCTGCAATCCACAATTTCCGGTTGTTTAAAAAGTATCCATTTGTTTCAATTACATAACAATCTTATTTAGCTTCTCTTTTTCTTTTAGGTTTAAAAGTACCAAATCATATTTAAAGTCCAGTCCAAATTTAAATAACTCTTCTCACTTCTTTTTTCCCCTTTTTTTTCCTTTTATTTGTATATCACCTTTTTTAAAGCTTATTATCCATTCCCTTTGTTTTTCTTGAAATTTAAAAAGAGAAAAGAAAAAAAAAAGGATCTCTTTCTTTTTTTTCCAATCCTTTGATCATTCTCTAATTGTTTAAGGTTTCCAAATAGTTTGTTTAAAAATCAATTTTCTATCGGGTTTTTGTCTCTTTAAAGTTATGTTTCAAAATCTTCTTTCCCCCCATACTCCTTAGCCACTATTTATCATTAGGGGTCTTATAATTAAAAGATGTTTCCCTTGTTGTTATTTCACACCTGGGTTGGCTGTCACTCACCCGGCTTCAAAAAACTCCATTCCGGGGACTTCTGGTGGCACCGCCGACGTTGCTGGACGCTCTCTTTCGGAGCGCCAGCCCTGTGATCTTGTAAAGCCGCCCTGACAGCGCAAATCAGCTGTCTTGTGGCTGGAAAACCTTTCCCCCGGGAGAAGAGGGAAAGGAGAGCAATCAGATCGGGGTAGAGCTCCCCGAAAGCCCCTGAAATAGTTTTGGGGGCTTGGAGGGTGAGAGCTCCCCAGGAAGTCTGGTGAAACTCCGAGATCCAGGGCGCTTCTGCTTTAAGCAGAAAAAAATGTCACGACCACTTCTGCAATCTTTATTGAGATCTAAGTTGATTATCTATGCAGACGGAGTAAAGACAGGAGAACAGACAATCGCAAGTAACAAACCCTTAATTCCACATTTAAATTGCTACTTTTTGAAGCTGCTTAAAGGAGTGAAGAAAATGGCGCTTGTGCTTAATAGAGTGTGAAAGTGAAAGTTAATTCTGATAAAGCTGTTAACACCCAGCATTGTTCAAGGTGGATGGATAAAAAAAAATGGCTGGCTTTTTTGAAAGTGATGAAGGCTCACTATTACAAACATCAGTAAATACACAAATACTGATTGTGGATCTCTTTAAAGAAATTTTAGAATCTTTTACCTCTGTGTTGGAAAGAATGGAAGGGTTTTTCAACAAGGATTTTATTTAAGTTTGAAACAAAGTTACAAGTGAAGATACTGTATTGGTATTTCAGTTGCCAAATAATAGTGAGTTGCTGAATGAAGAGGTGGAAGAAATAATCCAGTTTAATGTGCCTTTGGAAAATGGAATGGATGTTTTTCAAATTAAGAAGGAAAGGCTGAGAGGTTTGAAGGAGTGTAACCAGGAAATATTGAGAGAGATTTCTCCAGAGGCTTTGATACAGTCAACTGGAAAATTGTCAGGAGGTGTTGGGATTTCTAATATAAGAAGGAGGATTCGAAGTGGAAATTTACAACTTTTTTACAAAAATGGACTCTCAATCGTAGTGAAAGAGGTGTGTTTACTGAAAGGAATTACTTTGCAAAAAGAACACGATTGTAAGGTACAGCAACTTCAACTGAAAACTCAAGAACTTATAAAAATAAAAGAAGATGGAGGAATAAGACTGAAGAAGAAGGTTCGCAAAAAAGTCAGGAAAAAATGGAGAGGAAAAAATTACAATCTTTTTGCCTGGGGAGGATAGTAGTCGTAGTGAAAATGAATAACTATATCTGTATTTAGGGATATGATTTGTTTTGAAAAGTTATGCTATAGTGTAAATGAATGATTTACTTATATTTAGGGACATGATTTGTCTTGAAAAGTTATATTAAGTAATGTTACGTTTGAATTGTTATGGGTTATTGACCAAACCTTCACTTTTGTCCTGAAGTATATTAACACTAAAGTTATATCTTAAGGGATGCTTTGCTGAAAAATTTATATAAGCTTATAAAGAATGTTTTGTTGAAGAATAAATATAAACTTGTGGGTTATAAGGATAATATAAGTGGTGCAAGGGTTGAGGGAAGGTTTTCACAATACTTTTTATAGATATCAAATAGTGAAGATGTTATTTGATTATAAGCAGTGGATTTGTAGAGAATAAAATGAATAAGTTTATGCAAAGCTATTAAGTAAGGAATGTTTCTAGGAAGAGTCAATATGAGTTTATGGGGTAAAAAGTAAAAATAAGGTTTTTACAATATAATTTATTTGAGATTGGTTAAAATATTTTGTTAATGTGTTAATGTGTTAATATATGTAAGGGTTGGAGATGTGATGGTTAATTTTAATTGGATTCTGATTGTGCAATGCTGGAAGAAAGAAGACTTGCTTATTATTGAAGAACGGACAAGAATGAAGTTGGATTGATTATTTTCAAGCAATAATTGGTTTAAATAGTTATATTCAGATAGGAACAAGGGGAGTTAAAGTGTAAAAGGGAGATAAATCTATAGATAGTTAGCTTATGTTTCTTTTTTATATGTTTGTTGAATGCTATATCCTGTGTTTGCTCTGGGAAGTCCGGGGGGGGGAGGGTTGGGGCAGGAGGGGGGAGGAGGGAAGGAAAAATATGTGTAAAATTTTTAAAAACTTTTTAATAATAATAATAAAAAAACTCCATTCCGTTCCTCTCCTCTCTCCAGCTCTATACTTAATCCGGTTGTCCCAGCTTCATGATAGCCGCCATGGCTGCCATCCCCCGCCTCCAAGTCACAGAGAGTTCCCTCCAACCTTCGAGAAACTTGCCTGTTCCTCTTGGTCGTCCGAGGTGCCTCTTTTTCTTCCCTGTCCCTGCAGGACGGTTCTGATCCACAGACCCATCGGCAGTAGTTCGTCAGCCGGGGTTTTCGTGGAGCTCGTCGGAGCCCACTAATTCCCCGACTGTCTCGCCCCAATGCCAAACCAGAAGCCCTGTAATATATGATTTCATGCTCTGTGAAAAAGAACTTCCTTTTGTGTAACTACATTTCTCAGTGTTAAGTTTCATTGAATGATCTCAAATTTTAGTACTATAAAAATGAGATTTTATCATTCCTTTATTCCACTCCGTTTTACACATACTTAAGTTACAGTTACAGGAATTGGGTATGTCTAATCTAATGAAAAGAAGGACTACGGATGACATGATAGTATTGTTCCAATATTTCAGGGGCTCCTACAAAGACAAGGGGGTCAATCTATTTTCCGAAGCACCTGAAAGGGTGTTGGGCAATTCCTATTGTGGCTAATGGCTTTCGTCCTGTATTGGATCTTGGGTGGGGGCTTCTTTCTAATCCTATCATTCTGCCTTTGTTAGCTGTCAAACTTTGCTGCAAGGAGTTTCAAAATATCCTGTCTTGAATGGATTTCTGCCTGCAGTATTTGCTTTGCTTATGAATAGAGCCATCTAGATAGTTGTCCTCCTCTTTCAATAAGCTCTTTATCTCCTTAAGTGCTGATATCTACTGTGGGCTATTAAGAAAGACTAGGGGCTACTTTCTGCCTCTAAAACATGTTTCTCCATTTCTCCCTTTGGGGAAATATAATATTCTGCCTTTTTTTAATATTTCCCAAAACCTTTCATTCTTCTGGGGTGGGGGGCATCCCACAATCCCCCTTTTTGCCATAATAAGTGTGAGTGACACACACTTATTGCTTCGACCTTAGTGCCACAGAGCAAGAACCAGCCTAGGGGAAGCTTTATGTGGAGGTGGGTGAAGGGGATAGTCTCAGTCTGATTCTGAATGGGGTGTGTGTGTATGCAGCTACTTCTACAAGACCGGCAATACAAACATCCTAGATAAATTTCCCTCCCACTAGACAGAAATCCAAGGTGTTCAGGACTTTCCCCCCCCCCAACAATTTAAAGTTCTTGTCTCTAGGGATCAGAGACATTTAACAGTTACATTTACCTAACACACAAAGACTTTGATACACATACACACAAAAAGAGAAGGGAAAGAGAAAGAAAAGAACAGCAGAACTCTCAGGTTCACACACCCTGTTCATTCTCACTGTAAATTACTGTTAATTTAAATTAGAAAGGCAAAAAAACTTAACAAACATATTAATTGCTCAGTAGTTACACAGAAGAGGGGGGGGAATCAATGTTACTACATATTTTTCTTTTCTTTTAAGTACCTTTATTTAGCCATATTGGTTTTCTTGCTTCATCCCTGAACAGAGTCCATTTCTCACATAGCTTGCACGAGCATGTCTTCCTCATTCCTGCCTGGATGGGCAATTTGTCCTGACCCCAGGCTTCGATCAGTCTCCCTTGGTGAGATTTCGGTGGGATCCTAGATTCTGAGCTTCCCATTTTCTGGTCTGCTCTTCCCACCATTCACGATAAACCCATAAACACAGACCCAACAACATATCTAGAAAAAACCACGAAGATAAAGATAAAATCAAGTACTATAAGTAAAGAAATCCAACAAAAAATTATTCCCAGAGAAAAATCATCAAAATGCCCAAAACTGTATGGCCTCCCAAAAATACACAAAGATGGAATACCTCTCAGACCCATAGTAAGTTCCATAGGCTCACCTTTACAAAATCTAGCCAGATACTTAGCAAAACATCTTCAACCTTACGCAGAATCTGCTGCTTCATATGTACAGAATTCATACCATTTCATACAAATAATAAAAAAGCAACACATAAAAGAAAATGACCTTCTTGTAAGCTTTGATGTTGTATCACTATTCACACAAATACCTGTCAAAGAAGCCCTGTCATCAATTAAAAACAAATATCAACTACCAAAACATATCACAAACTTAACAGAACATTGTTTATCCAACACATATTTCATACACAGAGGACAGAGATATAAACAAGTAGAAGGTGCACCAATGGGATCACCATTATCACCAGTCATCGCTAATCTTTTCATGGAAGAATTCGAATCCAATGCCTTAGAAAAAACTGTTAACAAACCAAAATTATGGCTCAGATACGTTGATGACACCTTTGTGATCTGGCCACATGGAAGAGATAAATTGGAAAACTTCTTAGTATATTTGAACAGCCTCCATCCCAAAATAAAGTTCACCATGGAGATAGAATCAGAAAACCAGTTACCTTTCCTCGATGTATTAATTTATAAAAAATCTGATGGCACCTTAGGACATACCATCTATCAAAAGAAGACACATACGAACCGCTATCTCAACGCCAAATCACACCACCATCCAGCACAAATAAACTCTGTTGCCAAAACATTAACCACAAGAACTAAACGTCTGGCTGATGAAGCACATTTACAAACAGAATTATATACACTAACTAATGTACTGACATCAAATGAGTTCTGTAGTACTAATTCTGTAATAATATCAATATGATCAAACATACAACACCAAGACAGAATAAAAAACAACAAGAGGAACAAAACAATGTGA
Organism: Pituophis catenifer annectens; assembly: GCF_029215685.1. NCBI lineage: Eukaryota > Metazoa > Chordata > Lepidosauria > Squamata > Colubridae > Pituophis > Pituophis catenifer. The sequence continues at coordinate 36,818,173 of NW_027256887.1, forward strand.
AAGCTATCTTGCCCTATATAAGGGGAACAACAGATAAAATTAGCAAAGTACTACATAAACACAACATCAAAACCATATTTTGCACAGATAGAAAGATATCGTCCATTCTGACAAACCCCAAAGACAAAATAGAATTAGAAGATCAAGGCATATACGAAATCCCGTGTGCTTCCTGCCCATCAACATACATTGGACAGACCAACAGAAGAATGAGTGTGCGCATCGAGGAACACAAAAACTCAATACAAAAGCAAGAACACACATCATCATTAGTTCAACACATAAATACAACAGGACACAATATTAATTTTAATAAAACAAGAACAGTTGCAAAAATAGAACATCTCAATGGCAGGATAATCAGAGAAGCAATTGAAATAAAAAAAAGACCATATTGCATGAATAAACGGGATGACACTTCACGTCTGCCTACTATTTGGAAACCTGCTCTCATAGATAGACGAATCTTAACACCATATATAAAACATAGACCAAACATTAATCAAAAAAATCCCAACCAAATCATATTCAAACCAGCCACAAAGATGAAGCCCTGCCACCTAGTGGAGAAAAACCGACCATACACCCGAAGCCAAGCCAATAAACACATACTGGGACTCTCAACCAATCAGAATGAAAAGGTGGAGCCATCCCAGAATACCAGCACCAGATTTGAAATACCAACGGCAGTTAGTGCAAAAGACTACTGACATAAGCCTGATGATGGCAGATGGGATTCTGTCGAAACGTCGCTTCTACTCTTTTAGGGATATATCCACAATTACACGGGAAGAAACCCGAAATATTAACTATACACACATACATACCCATGAAAACTTACATATATATATACACACACACACACACACACACACACACACACACACACACACACTTTTTACAGCTATTTCATGGTGGTCATCTTCTAGCATTTGCAATCTCCCCTGTTTCCCTTTATACTATTCCATTTTCTTCTTGTCCCTTTCTCTTTTAATTACATTGTACTTCTTAACAATCATATTGATTTTATATATTCTATACATTATCATATTCATTCTTTCCATTTTCAACTTCATCCCTATTTTTATTATCCATTATTTCTAGTCTCTAACCACTTATACCGTTTGTGCCAGATTATATAATATTCTGTATCTTCCTTTTCTTTGAGCTCTTTTGTTAATTTATCCATCTTGGCACATTCTAGGATTTTCTTTTAATCAATTCTTCTTCTGTTGGTATGTTTTCCTTTTTCCAATTTTGTGTGTATGATATACGTGCAGCTGTTATAATATGTAAAATCAAATATTTTATTTCTTTGGTGTATTTTTGAGTAAATATTCCTAATAAGAATGTCTCTGGTTTTCTGTCCATAGGTTGTTCTATTATTTTTTCTAACCACTTTTTAATCTTAGCCCAGAATTTTTTTGCAGCCGGACATGTCCACCAAAGATGATAATATGTTCCGTAGCTCTTATTACATTTCCAACATACTGGAGATTTATTCGGAAACATCTTCACAAATCTAGCCGGAGGTAGATGCTATCTACAGAACATCTTCAACTGGTTTTCCTTGTATGCCACAGACATGGTTAATTTTGTATTTATTTGCCACATTTTTTCCCATCTCTCCAATTCTATTGTATGATTAAAGTTTTTTGCCCATTTGATCATTGTATCTTTAACTATTTCTTCTTCCATCTTATATTGCAGTAAAAATTTGTATATCCTACTAATTAATTTCTCCTCTCCCTTGTAGAATTTTATCCAGACTTCCGGTTGGCGATATTGCAGTGGGGCGGTGGAAGGAGAACGGTCTCTGTTCTCTAACTTCGAATTTTTCACGCTTTGGGAACCCTTCGGGGCTCAAAAAGCCTGGAGGGCATTGTGGACTAGAGGGGAAGTCCAGAGCATGGCCAAGTGAAGGGCGATCACTCGTTCCACGAATGGACACCCTGTTGATCCAACGCGAATGTGTCTGACAGTTGTTATGGCAGACCTGAGGCTGCAATGAGCCAGTGAGTATAGGGAAGAGAAGATTTTTACAGCAGATGGCATCATTTTAAGCGATTACTTTGAATACCGCAAGATTAAAGATAGTTTCGAAGATAAATGAAAGAAAGAGAAAGAGAAATAAGAAAGATACAGGAAAAAGAAAGAGAAGAAAGAGAGGGAGCGAAAGGGAGAGTAAGAAGAGAGACAAGAAACACAAAAAAGAAACTTCAGTAAGAAATGGAAGAGGCAATAAAACTCTTCTCTGTGAACATAAATAGCTTAAATGGACCAAGAAATAGAACACAAATATTGACTAAATTACAAAAGCTGGAAATGGATGTGATATGTCTCCAAGAAGCACATATTAAAAAGGGATATCAGAAATTATTAGAGAACCCAAAATTAGGGAAATTATACGCATCATATATCATTTTTATACCAAAAAAAGAGAGGAATTGCTATATACGTAAAAGAAAGAATAAAATCAAAATTAATCCATTCGGATGAAGATGGTAGAATATTAATTGTAGAATTAGAAGTTGAACAAAAGTAATTGTTATTAACAGTAATATATGCCCCCAACAAAAATCAACATGCATTTTTTTAAAAAGTACATAATAAAATAATAGAACTAGAATATGATAATATTTGTTTAATTGGGGATTATAACGCAATAGCAGATATTAAAAAAGTTTATACGAGTAACAAGAAAAATAAAAAGAAGAAAGATATATTACCAAAGTAATTATTTAATATGGCAGCAGAATTAAAATTGAGAGATGTATGGAGAGAAATGCACAGTGGAGAGAGCTAATATACATTTTATTCACACCCATACGAATCCTGGTCCAGGATTGATATGGCCTGGATGACAGCTGAAATTCGGACAGGACTAGAAGTAGAAATAGGAGTAAATGACTGGGCAGACCATAATCCAATAATTATAAAATGGAAAGGACAAAAAAGGTTTTAAAACAGGCATTCTCAAACTACGGCCCATGGGACAGATCCGGCCCGCCAAAGCCATTAATCCGACCCATGCGGGACCACACTCACATCGCCACACCCACCTGCCGGCCCCCACCCTTCGGCGACGTGAAGGGCTTACTTTTGCGAGGACCGGCAGAGTGCTTCTGAGGAGCACGGGGGAAGCCAAAAACGGGCCGTGCCTTTTGCCAGCCAAGGAAAGAACTCTTTCCTCAGCTGGCAAAAAAGATTTGCCAGGGACTTCGGTCCACTGTCGCTCCACTGGGGGAGGGGAACCGAAGGGTCCCAACAGGAGAGCCTGCACCTGCTGCGTAATTACACCACATAATGTTTTGTGGAGGCAGCTTTGCTCAAACGGGCGTGGGGGTGAGTTTCAGCTGTCACAACCATCTCCTGACTGTTTCTTCATGGATCAAGGGGGGGATCTTTGCTTGTTCGGAAGGTCAATTTTCTCTGACAACGGTAAGGCAATTTGAGTTTGGGAGAGATTTCGGGCTTGGAATGAGAATCAATCAGGAATCAGGTGAACCTCCCTCCTTTCTGTGGATCTGCGCAACGTGGGATTCTTTGAACATCCCCCACCCCCATTTCCAGTTCTCTCCTCGCACTGCTTCACAGCTCCGGTGGAAGCACACATTCACTCCTTTCCCTAACAGAAGGGCCTGTGTTCTGGCCTGACCTCCTATACTTTCCAGGGCCTTTCTGTGGCTAGGAAAGGCACAGAGGGAGCAAGATCCAGCTGTGATTGGGAGAAGGGCCCTCTCACTCACACACACAGGCATACATACATTTCCCATGCTTTTCTGGGCTATAAAAGTTAAAATTTAGAGGTACTCACCTTCTTTCCAAACAACCTTTTAGCTCAACACTCAAAACCCCTTTAAAACCTTTGTTTCAAATGGCCACGGTCCAGGAAAACTCACCCACAAACTCAATGGGTCTGCTGCCGGCAAGGGAGGCTTATCCGGGCCAGGTCCATTGGTTAGGTTAGCTAAGAGTCCCATCTGAGGCTCTGAGTTTGCTTAAGATTTCTATTTCTCTTTTAGGGGAAATATTATTGCAGGAAGTTAGCACCCCCTCCTCTCCTAGAAAAATGAAATATTCTAGGAAATATTAAAAAGGCAGAATATTTCCCCTAAAAGAGAAATAGAAATCTTAAGACAAACTCAGAGCCTCAGCTTCCTGCCCACCTCCACCCCCCCAGCAGATATTTTGGTGCCAACCTATCTACAAGACAAAGGATGGGTCAGCTTATCTACAAAGTTAGCTAAGACCCCCACTTCCTGGGATTCTGACAGCCAACAGGAACAGGAAACTCTAAGGCAGGGCTCAAGAGAGTGTATAAATATATCCCTCTCTCCATTCCATGTGCTTTTTTTAGCCCAGGATCTCAAACCATGTGGTCCTGTCATTAAACCATCTTTCCAAGCAGTCTCCATGTTTCCAGTGTCTTTCTGAACTGAACCCAAATGGACATTTCTTCCAACATCAGTAATGAATTGCTCTCCTGATGTGAGACTATTAACAGAAAGCCCTAGACAATTCCTCAAACTGAACAGAGAGGAATAAGAAAGATTATGGATCTTCAGGCCAAGTCAGCATGATCACAATATAGTGTGATCACAATCAGTATATCAATTTCTTTAACAAGGGTTAGTCTCCTGCAGATCCTTAATGGAATAAAAAGTTAAAAATAAAATTCCACAGGAGGTTTTGCCATCATTTATTACCTTTTATTTGGCACATCTCTTCACAGCCTAAGGGTTTGAAAGGAGACAGGCTGCCTTTTCAATACTACTGATGTGCCTGACTGATGACTCAGTTACCAGTAGCTTTCTGCCTGCTGAAAGGTTGATCTTATCAGATCTTCAGAAACCCATCACAAATGCAACTGCCCTACAGAGTTTATTAGATCTATTTCCTCCTTTTTTGTGAACAAGTTGCCTTAACAATTTATCTACTGATAGCCACTAAGATCTCAAAAGTTTTTAAACATCACAACTGTATTAATATAGCTTTAAGTCTCTGTTCAGGTAAAGGTTATTGTTTATCACTATTAATGCCACCCTGGAAAGTTGCTTTCAGTAACAGTAACAGTAACAGTAACAGTAACAGTAACAGTAACAGTAACAGTAACAGTAACAGTAACAGAGTTGGAGATCCCTATCTTTGAGGTCATCTAGTCCAACCCACTGCTCACACAGGAGACCTGTACTAGGGATTCAAACCACCAAACTGCCAACCTGTCTGATTGACAAGCTCAGTGTCTTAGCCACTGAGCCACCTAGTCAGGCTTGAACTACCTAGTCAGGCTTTAAGATGCATTTTCCAAGATGCTTTAATGAATATCAAGAAGATGCTATCCTTACACTGACACAAAGTCCAAATTACTTCTACCAAATACTTTTCAAAGAAAATGCAGTCTTACTATATGGAGTAAAGTTGGAAGGGCTACGTGTCCCTTGTCAAATTGAGATGCAGACAGAAATCCTTTCTTTGTTAGTTGTTTGGGCATTTATCATTCCCAAAACAAAGTCAAATAAGAATTATTCAGAACAAATTCCATCCTGTTTTTCAATATAAAAGCCTTCTCAAAGCTAAAATAGCAATCTACCAAACTGAAAATTTCAAAATACCAACCCCATTTTAGAGCAATTGTAAGCTCTGCTTGGAACATGTAGGTACCAGAATGCTGGATTTTAAGCATTCTGCCAGTTCCCAAATACAATAACAAAATATGTATTGGACTATCATACACTAGTACAATGATAGCAAACCAATGCCACATATATTAAAAATGCCACACCACAATGTTTTGGGACATGTTAGTGCTCACCAACACTTGACAACAACTATTCTTGAAAACTAGTCCTGTTCTCATGTGATTTTAGGAAGCTGTGGTTGTCACAGGAGAATGAAGTGTGTTTTCATGCAGTTGTTGGACTCTTTGAAAGTCTGTCAGCCCTGGCACATCCGGCAGTTCGGAGCTGCCACTCCAGCAGGTGGTGGAGGGCACGGCAATGACGACCTGCCTCCCCAACCTATCCACCTTGCAACCGGGCCAGCAGCCGCCTCTGAGTCTCGGCAACACGTTTGTGCAGGTCTAGGTCTGCTGACGCTGCTGCGAGCCAGCTGGGAGGCGCTCTCGCCACAGTGAACCCAGGAGAGTGGTGAACACCTCTGAATGACATTGCTAGGCTTGCCATGGCTTCCCGCTGATCAGCTGTGGGCCGCTCTCACTGCAGCAAGCTCAGAGTGGCGGGTGCTCCGGGATGGCCACTGCTAGGTCCACAGCTGCGCTGGTCCACAGCTGCAGTCAGAGTGAGGGTATGGGGCTCTGGCTGGCCTGAGTGCCACTTGGCTGCTGGGCACACAAAGCCTGAAATCACCTGGGATCACGTATGGGGGTGTGGCCGGAATGCCTGCTTTGCTGCTTTACTGCATGAGCGGCTTGCCAGGGCAAGTGTGGGGGTGGGGCTGGGCTAAGTGCTTAATGAGGGGATTGGGGCTGGGTTAATTGTTTAATGGGTTTGGTTTGATTACTTTATAAGGTGGTGGGGAGCACAGAGCGGTAGCTCCAACAATATTATCCTTTCGTTGATTGTGGATGTCGGTAAGTGCCAGTGTGGATAAAACAAGGTTCTACCCATCTTCTATGTGTGGAGTCCTTCATTTCATATCAGAACTGACAAAGTCATTCAAGAGGGCCAGAACCTTGTCTGGTCTTTGGAGCCTCCAAATATTGCACAGGAACAGTTGCACAAATATGCTTTTGTGCAGTTTTTGGAGGCTGCAAAGACTCAGAAGAGCATTCTGCAAAGTTGCTTCAAAAACAAAGGCATTATACAACCTAAAGCAGCCTCAGGTAGACTACAGAAAGAAAACACTTGCTGAAGGTAAGCAGTATGTGGCACATTCTAGGTAGCACTGTGCAATGGGGACAATTGTGCAGTTCCCAAGGCAGTTCCCACGAACCTTGGGAAACAGCACAAGGCAGTCTTTTTGAATAGTAGAAAAATATATTTGGTATAAAACTGGTCAAAGTTTTACTGATGTTTGGGAATACAGCTGAGGGAAAGAGAACTTAATCTTAATAATAAAGATTAATAAATCTTAATAAACTGAACAGTCAACTCGGATCATATATTTCATTCCAAACATGCTTTTTTTTTATTGAAAAGTTTTACAAAGAAAATTTTCCCCCCCATTTCCCCCACCCCTTTTCCCTCCCCACCACTCCCACCCCCCCTTCCCATCCCACCCTACCCCCTCCCCCGACTTCCCAGAGCAAAATACAGGGTATTTCAATTAACAATCATAAGCTAAATTAATGTAACTATTCTTAAACTACAAAATCCCCCCTGAAACCTTAACTCCACTGTGGCTAGAATTTAATATTCATTCATAAGCTATTTGATATTTTCTTGTCTGATACTTATTTTGAATATAATCAATCCATCTTCTCCATTCCAATCTTTCTTCTGTATAGTCCTTCAAATACGCTGAAATTTTCGCCATTTCCGCTAAATTCACTACTTCCAATATCCATTCTTCAATAGTAGGCAAAGAGTCCTTCTTCCAGTATTGCGCTACCAACAGCCTAGCTGCTGATATTAAGTTCAAAATCAGTTTAGTCTCTAATGCTGTACAATCCATCGTTATACCCAATAAAAACAATTGAGGAGTAAATTTCAACCTTTTTTTCAGAATGTTCTGCATCACCCACCAAATTTTTATCCAAAATGCCTTGATTTTCTTATAAGTCCACCATATATGATAATAAGTTGCATCATCACATTCACATCTCCAACATTTAGCTTGCAAATTCGGGTACATACATGATAATTTTTTAGGATCTAAGTGCCATCTATAAAACATTTTATAAAAATTCTCTCTCAAATTTTGTGCTTGCGTAAACTTAACATTTCTAACCCAAATCTTTTCTCATGTTTCCATCATCACTGGTTCCTGAAAGTTTTGTGCCCATTTTATCATACAATCCTTAACCAATTCCGTTTCTGAATCTGTTTCCAATAAAGCATTATACAACCTTTTAATATGCATCTGACTTTGATCTCTAATCTGTTTTACCAGGTTTTCCTCATTTTGCATGACACCAATTTTTTGATCTTCCCTCCATCTAGCTTGAAGCTGACCATACTGAAACCAAGTATAGATTATCCCTTCTTCTTTCAATACATTTAAAGATTTCAATTGCAGTTTACCCCTTTCCATAAAAAGAAGTTCTTTATAAGTAATCACCTCCATTTTTTGTTCTATACTTATATTTTCTATTGCATGTCTGGGATTTGCCCATATAGGTATCTTGTAGTTTAGCTTATATTGATACTTTTTCCAAATCCTCAGCAACGCATTTCTAAGTATATGACCCTTAAACACTTTATCCACTTTTTTTTCATATAACAAATAAGCATGCCATCCATATAACAGATCATAGCCTTCTATATTTAACATTCTCTCTTCAGTTAAATTAAACCAATCACTAATTTGTGATAAAACAGCTGCTTCATAATACAATCTTAAATTAGGCATTTTAAGACCTTCTCTCTCACGTGTATCCTGTATAATTTTCAATTTCACTCTTGGTTTCTTCCCACTCCAAATAAAAGTATTAACCCCTTGCTGCCACTCCCTCAAATTTCCATCTTTCTTAAGCACTGATATCATTTGAAACAAAAATAAAAACCTGGGTAATACATTCATTTTTATTACTGCTATCCTTCCCAGTAGAGATAGTTGTAACTTTTTCCAATTCTCCATTTCTTTCTGCACTTTTTGCCAGAGAACTTCATAATTGTTTTTAAACAATTTCGTATTAGAGGCTGCAATATATACTCCCAGATATTTAACCTTTTTTACTATTTCAAACCCCGTTATTCTTCCTAAATCTTCTCTTTGAGATATAGACACATTTTTAGTTATCATCTTTGTCTTATGTTGATTTACTTTAAATCCAGATACCCTACCATATTGACCTATTAGATCCAACATATGTGGAGCTGATTCTATAGGTTGAGATAAAGTAACAACCAAGTCATCTGCAAATACTCTTAATCTATAATCTTGCTGTCTAATTACAATTCCTTTTATTTTGTCAGAATCATGTATCTTATTCAACAAAACTTATAAAGTTAAAATAAACAGCAATGGAGACAAAGGACAACCCTGCCTTGTTCCTTTCTCAATTTTAAAAACATCTGTTAAACCTCCATTAACTATTATTTGCGCTGTTTGTTCCTGATATATTGCTCTAATTGATTGTATAAAATACTTTCCAAAATGCATTTTTTCTATTAACTTAAATAAAAATTGCCAATTCAATTGATCAAATGCCTTCTCTGCATCCAAAAATATGAACGCTGCAGGGACTTGGTTGTTTTTTTCCAAATATTCCAGTAGGTTTACAATTTGTCTAACATTATATTTCATTTGCCTCCCTTTTATAAACCCTGACTGGTCATTATGAATTGTTTGTTGCATAACTGGCATTAATCTATTCGCCAATATCTTGGCAAAGATTTTGTAATCAGTGTTCAAAAGTGATATTGGCCTAAAATTCTCAGGTTTGGCACAGTTTTGATCTTCCTTCGGGATCAATGAAACAAAAGCTGTTCTCCATGAGGGTGGGACTCCTCCCCCTGATTGAATTTTACAAAATAAAACTCTAAGCAGTTCTACCATTTCAGACTGTAAATTCTTGTAATAAACAGCTGTTATTCCATCTGTTCCCGGAGCTTTACCTGTTTTTAACTGTTTAATTGCTGCAATAATCTCCTCAGAGGTTATTGGCTGATTCAATCCTTCCCTCTGTTCTAACGTTAATTCAGGAATATTCTCTTCTGTTAAGTATCTATCTATACCTTGTATTGAGTCACTGGCATATAGCTTTGTATAAAATTCTAAAAAAGCTTTTTTGATCATATTCTGTTGATAAACTTCCTTACCTCTAAATTCTATTTTACCAATAACTCGTGATTTCTGTTTTTTCCTCAACACATAAGCCAACCACCTGCCTGGTTTATTAGCATTACAAAATGTATTGTGTTTAGCATATTGTAAACTAGTTGCCACTTGATCAGCCATTAACATATTGAATTGCTCTCGTAATATATTTACTGTTTCTTTTTCTTTCTTATCTCCTGGATTAATTATAAGTAATTGTTCTTTCTTTTTTATTTCTTCCTCTATCTCTTTCTGCTTCTTCTGTTGCTTTAATCTATATTTATTATTCATATGTATTAAAGCTCCCCTCATATAAGCCTTACTTGCATCCCATACCATTTCCATAGAGGTACCCTTATGAATATTAATAGCAAAAAATTCTTTCATTTGTTTTTTAAGCTCATTCACATTTTCTTCATATCTAAATAAATTTTTGTTTAACCTCCAAGACCTCCTTTCCCCCTTCTCCTGTACCAATTCCACCCAGACCGGACTATGATCAGTTAAGATTCTTGGACATATCTTCGTCTTCTTCACCCTAGAAAAAAAATCATTTGTGATCCTAGAAAAGGATTGATGTCTATTGGAAAAAAATGTAAAATCTCTTTCCTCAACATTCCATTCTCTCCAAATATCTCTCAGCTCTATATCTTCCATCATATCAAAAAAAGATTTAGGTAATTTCGCACGTGTCGAGATCTTTGATAAACTTTTTTTATCTTCCTGTGTGTCTATTACTCCATTCCAATCACCCATTAGGATAAAAGATTTATAGTCCCATTGTATTATTTTAGTATGTAAAAATTTATAAAATTTGAGACTTCGTGGTGGCTCCACAGGACTTCGCTGACGTCCCTCTTTGGGCGTCCGATCCCCGGTCTCGTAAAAGCCCCAGAACAGCCGAAAAACAGCTGTCTGGGGCTTGAAAACCCTCTCCCCGGGCAAAGGGAAGGGAGAAGAGCCGGCAGGTGGAGGTAGAGCCCCCCAAGTGCCTTAGGAGAAATCCTGGGACGCGAAGGGTGAGGGCTCCCTAGAAGCCTGCCAATCTGCTCTGGACCTGGGAAGACTCTGCTAATTAGCGGGCTAGAAGCCGCGACCATTTCTGCTGACAACAAATGAGGGATTTTTAACATCTTTAATTGCTGCAGGCAGAACAAGCCAGGAGAAGTCAGACTGCAAGTATTTACACTTAACTCCAAAGCTGATTGCCTCCTTCGGAAGTAACAAGTTAGCAATTTGCATCAAAATGGCGATTGAAACCTGAAAGGGAGGGTCGGAGAAAGGGAAAGTTACAGAAAGTTTCGTTTCCCTGGCAGCCTCTTGCCTGGAAAGAATTGCTGTGCTGAGAGAAGGAGGATTTTAAACGTTAATTTACGATTGGGAAAATTCTTGGACTTTGATAAACTTTTCTTTTTGGCTTCTGAATAAAATATAACGATTAATTTAAACTGAAAATGGCCTCAAAATCTGTAAAGACTGTTCCTATTAAAGGAACGGGAAGTGCTGGCAGCTCCCCAGCTCACATTCCTAGATTGCAAGCTTCTGCCCCTCCAGCAGATCCACAGACTTTAACGTTGGAGATGTTACAACAAGCCCTCCAAGTTACACAAGAGAAACTTGCTATTGTGATTATTGAAAAAATTAATGAAACCAATGAAAAAATACAGGTTGTGTCAGATGAGATTGCAACTCGGAATCAGCAAATTAGGGATGATATTATAAAGACATTTATAATAAAGAAATTAAAAGACTGCAAATTAAGAAAGAAATATTCAAAACACAAGCCTTTGCAGACGATGTGGCCTTAATAATAGAAGATCCCTTGAAATCTGGCCCCAAATTACTCCAGGAAGTACAACAGTATGGAGAAGTCGCCGGCTTTAAACTTAATAAAACAAAAACTAAAATTTTAGCAAGAAACATGACAGAGGCAAATAAGAAAGAGCTAGAAAAGTCTTTAGATCTTCAGATAGTGAAGAAAATAAAGTACTTGGGAATATGGATTACCTCAAGATATTCCTCTCTGAAGGAAGATAACTACATCCCATTATTACAAAAGATAAAGCAGGATATAGACAGATGGAAGAAGTTAAAATTATCTTTCACAGGTAAGATTTCGGCAATTAAGATGAACATTCTCCCCAAAATTATATTTTTATTCCAAACTATGCCAGTGAATCTTGATAAAAAATATTTTCTGGATTTGGAAAAGAAGATGCGAGAATTTTTGTGGGAAGAGAAGAAGGCGAGGATTGCTTACAAGACACTGCAAGAGAAAAGAAACATGGGTGGCTTTGGAGTACCTGATTGGGAAGTATATCAGAAGGCGGCTAATCTAAACTAGTATGGATCAAAGAATGGGTTACATTACAAAACAAGAGAATCTTGACGTTAGAAGGCCATGATCTACAGGCAGGCTGGCACGCCTATTTATGGGATTTAAAGAACAAAAACAAATCATATTTCCATAAACACAAGTTAAAGGAGACCCTTATTCAAACATGGGAAGAAATTAGGCAAAGATATTATGTGAAAGTACCGAATTGGCTTTCAATAATGGAGGCCCTGACTGCCTCAAATAAAAGAGATATTTTGAAATTCGGCACATATAGAGAAATATTAGATGATAATGGTATCCTTAAATCACGGGAAATATTAATAAATCAAGACTTCAATTTAGACTGGTGGAGCTATTTACAGCTCAAGATATCAAAAAGATAGGGATCAATTTGGTATAGAGGCGAAGTACAACAATCTGGACAAAATTATGTTGGGGATGGAAAAGAAAATGCTAGCGAAATTTTACAACCTTCTATTAGGCGAGGACAGGGCAGAAGGAATAGCTAGAAATCAATTAAATATTTGGGAAAAAAACATTGGTTATAGGTTAAATTTCAATGACTGGGAGGAGGCCTGGAACAGAAACTATAATTTGACTAAATCAGCATCGTATAGGGAGAACCATTACAAAATTTTCCATAGATGGTATCTAGCGCCAGCTAGATTAGCAAAAATATTTCCCAATGCTTCAACAATATACTGGAAGTGTGGAAAGGAGGTTGGCACCTTCTTTCATATGTGGTGGTCCTGCCCTGAGACAAAAAAGTTTTGGACAAAAATACAAAACTGGTTACGAGAAATAGTGGAGGAAGATATAGAATTTTCCCCTGAAATTTTTCTATTAGGAATGATCGGAGATAGATTTTCTAAAGATAACATACACCTTATAATACATGTCATAACAGCGGCCAGGTTAATCTTTGCAAAATACTGGAAGGACAAACAAACCCCTCCAGAGGTGGTAATAATAAATAAAATCCTAGAATGCGCAGAAATGGCAAAATTAACAAGTGTTCTTAACGATGATACGAATTCAAAATTCAAGGCAATATGGGAAAGGTGGTACAAATGGTGGAATAATAGAATGAGATTGTAAGGATATGTTTCGGTTCAATAATGGTAGATTCGAATGTAATAGATATGCATATAATGTATATAATGTAAATATGTAACTACACGACACCTCAGATGTTAACAGAGATTGGATGTTTTCTTTTAAAAAAATTTTTTTTTAAATCAATAAAGTATATATATATATATATATATATATATATATATATATATATATATATATATAAAGACATTTAAATGTTTGGCAGGCAATATTGAAATGGTGGATGATAAAGTTGAAGAAGTTAAACAATCTACGGTAATTTTGGATAATAAATTAGCAGAAGCTCAGAATAGAATTCAGAGGGCTGAAGATGATGTAGCTATGATACAATACAGAGATATGGAATTTGCTTTAAGATTTAGAGGGGTGAAGGAGAACAAACAAGAGAACTTGAGAGAAATGATGTCTGAGGTATTGGCACCGTTGGTGGGGGAGTCAAAAAATGATCTGGGCTGGCAGATTGACAAGCTGTATCGCGTTAATTCTTGGGTTGCTAGACAGAAACATTTACCAAGAGACATTGTGATATATTTTACTACAAGGAGAGTACATATTGAAAGGCCACTTTTCAAAACAAACTTCAGGTTGAAGGCCAGGAAGTGATGACAATGAAAGAAATCCCCCCTAAGATCTTGAGAGCCAGAAGGGAGTATGCTTTTCTGGTGGATGAACTGAAAAAATGCCAGATACAGTAGAGATGGGAGGTGCCAGCTGGATTAATAGTGACTTACTCAGGAGAGAGGTATCGGCTTAATACAATATGGAAAGCAAGAGATTTTTATATTAATGTATTAAAGGCTGGCACACCCAAATCACCCAAATCACCAGAAGGCAAAAGAAAGAAGGATGTGATGGAAGGTGAAAAAGAAGAGTTTCTGACAGTAGTTCAGGGGGGAGTTTTGACAGGCCAAGGAGAAGAACCATTACAAATTCAGATGGCTGTTCAAGAGTTGGAGTTAATTGATTTAGAGCAACCCAAGGATCAAAGACAGACCAGATCGGTGACAGCTAGGCTCAAAGAAGTATCAAGACAGCAACAATTCCAGATGGCAACTCAAGAAACAATTCAAGAATCTACCAAAATAGAAGCAGTGGGAGGAGCAAGACCTAAAGGTCAATTGAGACAAGACCACCAGAATCTGCTCCAGTTGCTTCAAGGGCCCAGAGATGGGAACTAGATTTTTGACGTGGAATGTCAATGGTTTGAATTCTCCACAGAAAAGAAGAAAAATATTTCATTATCTCAAACAATTTAAAAATGATGTGATTTGTCTACAAGAGACTCATATAAGAGTACAAGATCAAAAATACCTGATAAATGCAAGACTTGGTACACATTACGTAGCAGCAGCACCAGAAAAGAAAAATGGTATAGTTATATATCTGAAAAGAGACTTAGTTGCTAAATTAATTGAAGCAGATGACCAAGGAAGATTCTTAGTGATAGAACTTTTAATTAAAGGAGAAAAAATACTTGTAATTGGAATCTATGCCCCGAATCAACAACAAGAAAATTTCTACAATTTACTACATTCGAAGTTGACAAAATGGGCATATAAAACTTGTTTCCTGTTGGGGGATTGGAATGGGGTCTTGGATATTAAAAAAGATAAGAAGGGACCTAAACAAAATGTTTTAACAAGAGCAAAACTGCCCAAAGCATTTTGGGAGATGATGTATGATTGGGAGCTGAGGGATATATGGCGTGAAAGAAATCCGGAAGAAAAAGATTTTACTTTTTTCTCAGACAGACATCAATCCTTTTCAAGGATTGATTTTATACTAATTACTAATGATCTTTTATCTAGGGTGAAGAACACGAAGATTTGCTCAAGAATATTGACAGACCATAGTCCAGTTTGGTTGGAATTGGAGTGTGGGAAAGGGTCTAGGAGGTCCTGGAGGTTAAATGATAACTTGTTTAGGTAGGAAGAAAATGTAAAAGAGTGTAAAAAATTTATGAAAGAATTTTTTGTTATGAATATGCAAAAGGGTACATCTATGGAAATGGTATGGGATGCAAGTAAAGCATATATGCGAGGAATTTTGATATATTTGAATAATAAACATAGAAAGAAACAGGGGGCAAAAAGAAAAAAATTAGAAGATGAGATTAGTAAACAGGAACAGGCTTTAATAGTCAATCCAACAGATAAGAAAATTAAAGAGGCAATCAATTTATTGAAAGGTCAATTTAACATGTTAATAGCAGATCAAGTGGCAACTAATTTACGATATGCAAAACATAATACTTTTTATAATGCCAATAAACCAGGCAGGTGGTTAGCATACCTGTTAAGGAAAAAGCAAAAATCAAGGACAATAGAGAAAATAAGATATAAGGGTAAGGAGGTTTATGAGCAACAATTGATTAAAAAATCTTTCTTAGAGTTTTATTCGAGGCTGTATACTGTAAATTAAAGATATAGATATAGATATAGATATAGATAGATATTTGCAGAAAGAGAATATTTATACAATCTCAAATGAGCAGAGGGATAGCTTAAACCAAATGATAACTTCCGAGGAAATTGTGTTAGCAATTAAGCAGTTGAAAGTGGGTAAAGCCCCTGGGACAGACAGTCTGACAGCTATTTATTATAAAACTTTACAGGAGGAAATGGTGGAACCATTGAAAGAATTATTTAACAATATACAACAGGGAGGAGAGGTGCCTCCAACTTGGAAGACAGCATTTATCTCGTTGATCCCAAAAGAAGGGCATGACGATACAGATCCTAAAAATTATAGGCCAATTTCATTACTGAACACAGACTATAAGATTTTTGCTAAAATTTTACCAAATAGATTAATGACAGTTATGCAGCAAATGATTCACCATGATCAAACTGGTTTTATAAATGGCAGACAAATGAAGAGTAATGTAAGGCAAATTGTTAACTTATTAGAGTATCTGGGAAGGAACAACCAGGTCCCCGCAGTGCTAGTGTTTTTGGATGCTGAAAAAGCCTTTGACAGACTGAATTGGCAATTTTTATTAAAATTAATAGAAAGAATGCAATTTGGAGAACAATTTGTACAATCTATTAAGGCAATATATCAAAAACAAACAGCGCAAATAATAGTTAATGGTGGCTTAACAGATCCTTTTAATATAGAAAAAGGAACAAGGAAAGGTTGTCCCTTGTCTCCGTTATTGTTTGTGTTGACGCTGGAAGTTTTACTAAGTAAAATACGTGAGATGGACACAATAAAGGGAATTAAAATTAGACAGCATGAGTATAAGTTACGAGCATTTGCGGATGACCTGGTTGTTACCTTAACCCAACCGGTACAATCGATTACAGCCTTGATAGATATAACCTGCTTATATGGACAAGTATCTGGTTTTAAAATAAATGCAGCCAAAACGAAAATAATAGCTAAAAATATGGTCAGAAGCCAGAAAGAAGAGATAGAAAGGTTAACAGGATTTGAAGTAGTTAAGAAGGTTAAATACTTAGGGGTTTATATTATGACTGCAAATATGAAATTATATCAGCACAATTATGAACCACTATGTCACAAAATACAAAAGGAGATGGAAAACTGGAAAAAACTACAATTGTCTTTGCTGGGAAGGATAGCTGCTGTAAAAATGAATATTTTACCAACATTTTTATTTCTTTTTCAAATGATACCTATACTTAAAAAAGATGAAAATTTGAAGGAATGGCAGAAGGGCATAAACAAGTTTGTGTGGGCAGGGAAGAAACCTCGAGTTAAACAAAAGATAATGCAAGATATCCGAGAAAGAGGTGGTCTTAAAATGCCCAACTTAAGATTGTACTATGAAGCCGCTGCCCTCTCAGCAATTACAGACTGGATAAATTTAATGGAGGAAAAGATATTGAATATTGAAGGATATGGTTTGGTCTACGGCTGGCATGCTTATTTAGTCTATGACAAGAAAGTAGATAAGGCTTTTAAAAGTCATATATTAAGAAATTCTCTATTGCGGGTCTGGAAAAAGTATAAATGAAGCCGCTGGGTGAGATCATCCGTGGTTTTGGGGTGAAGTACCATCAGTACGCTGATGACACCCAGCTGTACATCTCCACCCCAGACCACCCCAATGATGCCCTCGAGGTGATGTCCCGGTGCCTGGAGGCCATACGGATCTGGATGGGGAGGAACAAACTCAGACTCAACCCATCCAAGACCGAGTGGCTGTGGTTTCCATCGTCCCGATATAGTCAGTTGGCGCCATCTCTGACTATTGGGGGTGAGTCGTTGGCCCCCACAGATGGGGTTCGCAACTTGGGCATCCTCCTGGACTCACGGCTGTCTTTTGAAGAGCATATGACGGCCGTAGCCAGGAGGACTTTTTATCAGGTTCGCCTGATTCGCCAGTTGCATCCCTTTCTGGATCGGAACTCGTTACGCACGGTCACTCACGCCCTTGTCACCTCACGCCTGGATTATTGTAATGCTCTCTACATGGGGCTCCCCTTGAGAAGCACCCGAAGGGACTTCCGGGTTTTGTCTGCCACCGGCGAAGACGGTCGCTTCTGAAGGACCGCCAGCCCCGCCGCCTGTAGAGCCGCTCCGAGTGAGGGGAGCGGCTTGAAAACTCCAAAATCCTGAGGATTCGAGGAGAAGAGGGAAGCAAGAGGCAGGTTGAGCCCCCGTGAACCCCCAGAAGTCTGCTACTGGGGAGGAAACGGGCGCGGCTCCCTTTTAACTTGCGGAGACTCCGGACAGCGTGGGACGACTCTGCCTGTCAGAGCAAGCCGGCTGCAGCAAACACTTAAATTGATTGGAAAATAATTTTGCTATAACACAACCTCAACCCCTAAACCAAGAAACTGCAAGTATTTCTTTGCTTTTGAACTTCTGATTCGGGAAAAGTTAGAGCGAGCGGAAACGGCTTGAAAAAATGGCGCCGTTCCAGTGTTAACGAGCTGAAAGGGAGAGTGATCTCGCAAAGCTATTTCAACAAGCTACATTGTAGCACTGCTTGTAGCAAGCGAACAGAGAAGAGTGGAAGAAAAATTCCTTTTAAAAATAAACCTGAGCTTGCTCCAGCTTACTTAATTTCTAATTTGATCAAATCTGGGGGACTTTTTTAAAGGACTTTGTGGAGGTGCAAAGGGGGGGGGAAAAAAGAAGACTTCCTTTTTTCAGAAAAGTTAATTTACTTGGCAGAATGGCTTCAAAGAAACAGGAAGGAAAGGCTGCAGGGGAGGGATCTCCCACTCACAAACCGGAACAGCAGCCCCCTCCCAGTCAGCAGAGTGAGGGAAAGGATTTTGATGTTCAAAGTTTGAAAGATTTTATTACTCAGGCTCTGGATGATAAATTTCAAAAATCACAACAGGAAATGAAGAAAGAAATTAATGAATTTAAAGAGGCAATGAAAGAGAATTATGACAAGGTGTCTGACAAATTGTCAAATGTGGTTTCTGATTTGGCAGAAACCATTACCAAAGTGGATTCCAAACTGGAAGAATTCAAATCAGAAGTTAATGTCAAAATGAAGGATACTGATTCTAAAATTGTTGATGTGGATAATAAAGTGCAGAGAGTTGAAAATGAAATTACAATGATACAGTTTCGATCCATGGAATTTGCTATAAGGCTTCGAGGAATAAAAGAGAATGATAGGCAAGATTTGAGACAGATTTGTTCTGATGCCCTGGCTGTATTGTTAAAAATTGATCCAGCAGACGTGGTTTATAAAATAGACAAAATTTACAGAGTGAACTCATGGGTGGCTAGACAAAGAAAATTGCCCAGAGATGTGGTGATATATTTTACTGATAGAAGAATAAGAAATGATATTTTGCAAAGATCCTTTCTTTCCTCTGTGCAAGTGGAGGGAGCTCAAATTGGAATCTACAAGGAATTACCACCTAAGATGTTAAAAGATCGAAAAGAATATAGGTTTCTAGTGAATGAATTGCAAAAGCAAGAAATACCATTCCGGTGGGATGCCCCAACTGGTATAATTTTGAAATATAATGGAGAGAGCCATCGATTGAATACTTTTCAGAAGGCGGAATATTTTTATTATAATATTCTTAAAGAAAGATCATCATCCCCACGTACATCTACAATGTTGGAGACAAAAAGTGATAAGGAAAAGCAACCTCAGCATGAGAGGGAACAACAGTCCAAGCAGATGGAATTAGTGGAAATGCAGGGAGCTGTTGGAGGAGGAGGTTTTATGGAGGAATCTTTGTTAGAATCTTCACCAATTTTGTCAACAAGAGATGCTGTTTTGGATCTAGCTCGGATCCCTGAAGTTAAGGACCAGCGCATAACTCGTGCAATTTCTAAGCAAATAAAAGAAAAACAACAAGAAAGTCAACATAAAAGGGGAGCTAAAAGCACCACACAAAGTGAAGCCATGGGGGGAGCGAGGCCGAAGACCTCAGAAGAAGTGAGGCAAGGCAGCTCATCGCTTCAGAAAGGTCAAGATGACAATTAGGCTCTTATCTTGGAATGTTAACGGATTAAATTCACCACAAAAAAGGAAGAAGTTATTTACATATCTGAGACAATTTAATAATGACATAATTTGTCTACAAGAAACTCATATTCGAACTCAAGATCATAAATACTTGATAAACTCTAAATTAGGAACACATTTTATAGCTTCAACTTCGGAAAAAAAGAATGGTGTGGTTATTTATGTAAATAAAAGATTGTCTGCTAAAATTATAGAAGCAGATGAAGGTGGTAGGTTTATTGCAATTGAATTGTATACGGCAAACGGTCAAATTCTTTTGATTGGAATTTATGCTCCGAACCAACAACAGGATCATTTTTATAAGACTTTACATAATAAAATATTGCAATGGGATTACAGATCTATTTTAATAATGGGAGACTGGAATGGAGTAATTGATTCTAAACTAGATAAAAAGAGTTTGGCGAAAGTAAGGATCAGACTACCACAGACTTTTTTTGATATGAAAGAAGATTTGGAATTAAAAGATATTTGGAGAATTTATAACCCAAAAGAATTGGACTATACTTTTTTCTCTGATAGACATAGATCTTTTTCCAGGATTGATTTTATCTTGTTATCAGACGATTTACTTGTTAAAACAAAAAGAACGAAGATATTTCCAAGAACTTTAACCGATCACAGTTCTGTATGGATAGAAATTGAGATGGGAAAGACTGAGAGAAGGTCGTGGAGATTAAATGAAAATTTGTTTAGATATGAAAAAAATATAACAGAACTTAAAAAACAGATGAAAGAATTCTTTGAGATGAACTTGAATAAGGGCACCCCAATTGAAATTGTATGGGATGCGAGCAAAGCGTATATGAGAGGGGTACTCATTTATATGAACTCTAAACACAAACAGAATCGACAAAAGAAAAGATCCGAATTGGAAGTAGAAATAAAGAATAAGGAACAGCTACTCATTAAAAACCCAACAGATGAAAGAATATCTGGTGCTATAAAACTTTTGAAAGATCAATTTCAAATGCTCTTGGCGGAGCAAGCTGCAACAAATTTACAATATGCGAAACATAACACGTTTTGTAATGCTAATAAACCGGGAAGATGGTTGGCTTACACTTTAAGGAAGAAGCAGAGTTTACGGACTATTGAGAGTATTGATATTGGAGGGAAAGAAATTTTTCAACAAAAACTGATTAAAGAAGTTTTTGTAGACTATTATACTAAATTATATGCTAAAGATGATATACAGAATGGACTTATAGAAAAATATCTAGAAGAGAAAAGAGTTTCAAAAATTACTAGCCAACAAAAAGAAAGAATGAACTATCCTATAACAGTTGAGGAAATAATCGCAGCAATTAAACAACTCAAAACAGCTAAAGCTCCTGGAACAGATGGATTGACTGCAGTGTATTACAAAACTTTACAAGCAGAAATGGTGGAACAACTTAGAGACTTATTTTGCAATATACAACAAGGGGGTAAAATACCCCCATCATGGAAATCAGCATATATTACTTTGATACCAAAAGAACAAGTAGGTCCTAAAAAACCGGAAAATTATAGACCAATATCTCTTTTAAATAATGACTATAAAATTTATGCAAAAGTATTAGCCAACAGACTGATGCCAGTAATCCAAGAGGTGATTCATGATGACCAAGCGGGATTTATAGAAGGCAGATACATGAAGGACAATGTAAGGCAAGTTATAGATTTATTGGAATATCTTGAGAAGAATAAACAGATATCTGCAGTGCTGGTTTTTTTGGATGCGGAGAAGGCCTTTGATAGAGTGGACTGGAATTTTCTACTAAAGACTTTAAGAAAAATGGGATTTGGAGACCAATTTATACAGGCGGTCTCAGCAATTTACCAAGAACAAAAGGCACAGATTATTATTAATGGAAGTTTGACATCAGAGTTTAATATTGAAAAAGGGACCAGACAAGGCTGTCCGTTATCCCCATTGTTATTTATCTTAACACTAGAAGTCTTGTTGAACACAATACGGGATTCGAATAACTTGAAAGGTATAGTGATAAGGCAAGAGGATTACAGAATAAGGGCATTTGCAGATGATCTGGTTGTTACCCTAACACAGCCGATGGAATCAATAATCCAGATGAAAGACATTATACAAGATTATGGTATAGTATCAGGTTTTAGATTGAATCAGAAAAAAACTAAGATGATAGTTAAAAATATGACACAAGATCGACGACATGAATTTCAAAATAAGGCAGGTTTTGAGATTGTACCAAAGGTTAAATATCTAGGAGTTCAGGTTGCAGAATCAAACATTAAATTGTTTCAAAATAACTATGAAGTATTGTGGCGAGTTGTACAGAAAGATATGGAGATGTGGAAAAAACTGCAGCTGTCTTTACTTGGGAGAATAGCAGCAGTTAAGATGAACATTTTGCCAAGATTTCTTTTTTTGTTTCAAATGATTCCGGTGCTTAAAAGTGATAAACAATTGAAAGTTTGGCAAACTGGAGTGAATAAGTTTGTCTGGAACGAGAAAAAACCGAGAGTGAAATTGAAAATTATGCAAGATGTTCCAGAAAGGGGAGGTCTTAAACTTCCAAACCTACAGTTATATTATGAAGCAGCAGCTTTAACTTCAGCAAGTGATTGGTTTGGAAGAAAAAAGACTGGAATATTGAACATAGAAAGTTTTGACCTTGAATTTGGATGGCATGCTTATTTATTCTATGACAACAAAGTGGATAAAGTATTCAAAAGCCATATACTTAGAGATTCTTTGATGAGAGTTTGGAAGAAGCACCGATTCAAATGGGATTATAAAATACCGCTATGGCTGGATCTTGGTCATATTATGTGGAATATAAATATAATGTCACTCGGGGGGGTTTTATACAAAGAGGTTCTTTTTACAGATGCGGGCAGATGGCAGTTGAAGACTTTACAGACACTGTTGGACGAAGGGATTAATTTAACTTGGTTTCAATATAATCAACTACAATTGAGATGGAAAGAGGACCAAAAAATTGGTATTATGTTGCATGAGGAAGAACTGGTTAGACATATAAAAGAGAAAGGTCCAATGCATATTAAAAGACTTTATAATGTTTTGTTAGAAAGGGACTCAGAAACTGAACTAGTTAAAGACTGTATGATTAAGTGGGCACAAAATTTTGAAGAACCAGTGATGTTGGAAACATGGGAAAAAATTTGGGTTCAGAATGTTAAATTTACACAGTCGCAGAATTTGAGGGAAATTTTTTACAAAATGTTTTATAGATGGCATTTAGATCCTAAGAAAATGTCGTGTATGTACCCTAATGTTCAGCCAAAATGTTGGAGGTGTGATTGCACAGATGCTACATATTATCATATTTGGTGGACCTGTAAGAAAGTTAAGGCTTTTTGGATAAAAATTTGGTGGGTCATGCAGAATGTTTTGAAGAAAAAAATTCAATTTTCTCCACAATTGTTTCTTTTGGGTATAGTTAAGGGTTTTACAGTGGATGAAACAAAATTGATTTTGTATATGATTACAGCAGCGAGATTGTTGATAGGTAAATATTGGAAAAATGAAGCTTTGCCTACTGTTAAAGAATGGACTTTGAAGATGGCCAGTTTCGCTGAGATGGCGAAGATTTCAGCATACTTAAAAGACCACTTGCAAGAGACTTATGAATGTGAATGGAAAAAGTGGATAGATTATGTGCAGAACAAATATCAAACTAGGAAGTATCAAATAGCTTTTTATTGATAGTATTATATTATATTATACTAAGATAGAAATATTTGAACTATGTGAAGATGAAAAATGATATGGGGATTGGGGGGGTTTAGAGCTCAAGGTTTTTTTTTATATAAAGGGGATAATGATGGGGTACATTCTATGGAAGTCCGGGGGGAGGGGAGGGTTAGGGGGGGTTAGGGAGGGGGGGGGTTGGGGAGTTTGGGGTGGGTTAGGGGGGTGAAAATGGGGTGAAAATGTAATGGTAAAACTTTTACAATAAAAAAAAAAAAAAAAAGAGAAGCACCCGAAGGCTCCAACTGGTCCAGAATGCGGCCGTGCGGGTGGTAATGGGAGCAATGTGGCGCTCTCATGTAACCCCCCTCCTGCGCGAGCTGCACTGGTCTGCACTCCCAGTGGTCTTCCGGGTGCGCTTCAAGGTTTTGGTTACTATCTTTAGAGCGCTCCATGGCTCAGGACCAGGGTACTTACGAGACCGCCTCCTGCCACCAATAGCCTCTCACCGACCAGTTCGCTCCCATAGAGAGGGACTCCTCAGGGTGCCGTCGGCCAAACAGTGTCGACTGACGGCCCCCAGGGGGAGAGCCTTTTCTGTGGGGGCACCTACCATCTGGAACGGGCTTCCCCCGGAGTTACGAAACATCCAAGACTTACGCATTTTCCGCCGAGCCCTGAAAACATTTCTATTCCAACAAGCTGGTCTGGCCTAACTCTCACTTTTTAATTGGCTTTTAAACTGTCTTTTAAATTGGGTTTTAAACCTCTTTAGATAAATTTGGATGTTTTTTAATCTTTGAGCCTAAATTACTTAATCTGTTTCTTAATAGTTTTTAACTTCTATATGTATTTGTATTTATTATGGCTGTTCACCGCCCTGAGTCCTTCAGGAGTAGGGCGGTATACAAATATGAAAAATAAATAAATAAATAAATAAATATAAATTAAGTGATAAGTTACCAATATGGACAGTACCCAGACACGTGATAGAGAATATAAACTTAGAGCAAAAGCAAGATAAGATTACATATAAGGAACTTCTTTATAAGGAAGGAGTCAGATTACAATTAAAACCAATGGAGCAATTAAGAGAAGAAGGAATTATTAGGACATGGTTTCAGTATGGACAGCTGCAGGCCAGATGGAGAGAAGATCATAAAATTGTATTTGGCAGCAGGATGAGAATTTGATAAAGCAAACAAGAGATAAAGGTCAAATGCATATAAAAAGGTTGTATAATGCACTAGTGGAAATAGATTCAGAAACAGAGTTAGTCAAGGACTGTATGATAAAATGGGCACAAAACGTAGGTGAACCAATAATGATGGAAACATGGGAAAAGATATGGGTCAGAAATGTAAGATTTACACAAGCACAAAATCTAAGGGAGAATTTTTATAAAATGTTTTATAGATGGCATTTAGACCCAAAAAAATTAGCCTGTATGTATCCAAATTTACAACCTAAGTGTTGGCGATGTGAGTGTAAAGATGCTACATATTTTCATATATGGTGGACATGTAAAAAAATTAAGGCTTTTTGGATAAAAATATGGTGGATTATTCAAAACATTTTAAAGAAAAAAATTAAATTTACACCACAGTTCTTTTTGTTGGGAATAGTCATGGATTGTACTGTAATAGAGACTAAATTGGTTTTGAACTTAATAACGGCTGCCAGGTTACTGGTGGCACAGTACTGGAAGAAAGAAGATCCACCCACCATTGAGGATTGGACATTAAAAGTTGTGCATTTGGCAGAAATGGCGAAAATTTCATCATATCTTAAAGACCATTCAAATGAAAGATATATATTGGAATGGAAAAGATGGATCGATTACATACAGAAGAAGTATCCGAATAAGAAGATTCATATAGCATATGAATGAAGTAACTTTAAGTAGTTTATGTTTGTTTTTTGAATTATAAGGAGTTAAGGATCTAGGGAGAATATGAAATGTAACAATTTGTTAGCATATTCTAGCTTTTGATTTGTGAATGCTATACCCCGTGCTTGTTCTGGGAAGTCTAGGGAGGGGGGTGGGGGGGAAGGAGGGAAAGGGGGGGTGGGAAAGGGGAGGGAGGGGTTGAGGGGGGAAGGGTGGGGGGTGAAAATGTTTGTATTTTCTACAAAACTTTTTAATAAAAAAAATTATAAAATTTGTCCTGTTGTTGATTAGGTGCATATATTCCAATTAAAAGCATCTTTCCATTCTGAGTTAGTAATTCAATTGCAATATATCTTCCTTGAGTATCTGCCTCAATTAAATTAGCTGATAATCCTTTCTTTACATATACAACTAGCCCATTTTTCTTCTCTGGTGCTGATGCCACAAAATGTGTACCTAATCTTGAATTTATCAAATATTTTTGGTCTAATAGTCTAATATATGTCTCTTGCAAACAAATAACATCATTCTTAAATTGTTTCAAATAGTGAAATACTTTCTTTTTTGTGGTGAGTTTAAACCATTAACATTCCAGGATAAGAATTTAGTTGCCATCTTTGGCCCTTCGAAGCTTCAAAAGCATCAGCTGAATATCCTCCTCCATCTTACTCTTCAGCCTCGCCTCTCCCACTGCTTCTGTTTTTTCGACTTCTTGAGATGAATCTTGAGATTATTGCATTTTTAGTTGTTGTTCTTGACGTTTGTAGGTTGCTCATGTCAGTCGTTGCTCTCTTGGTTCCTCTGTCTTCTTAAGTGGTTCCGAAATTGGGGGTGGGCCCCCAAGTTGCTCTAAATCTTCTTCCATAACAATTCCTCCAGCTGCAGCCTCAGCATAAGTTTGTATCTGCTTTCCCTCTTTCTCTTGTTGTAATATCTCCATTTTCTTTCTGCCCCCCCCCCCCCCGGTGAAGGTGGGTGTCCAGCCTTTAAAACATTAACATAAAAATCTTTTGCCCATTCCAAACATGCTTTTTGATATCATTACAAAGATACAGAAAAGGCAGTCTAAACCAGGGGTGAAATGCTCCTGGTTCGGACCGGATCGCCCGATCCGGTAGCTGGAGGCGGGTGGTTCGGAGAACCGGTAGCAAAAATCCCTGCCCCCCATTGCCCATGCAATCATCAGAAGCTTGTTTTTAATTTTTAAAAGCATTTTTTCTACAACCTCTTTGGCTGAAAAAATACTTTTAAAAGTAAAAAAAAAAAAAGCCTCTGATGATCGCATGGCTCAGCAGGGATCATCGGAGGCTTTTAATAGTATTTTTTCTACAACCTCTTCGGCCAAAGATGTTATAGAAAAAATGTTTTTAAAAGGAAAAAAAGCCTCTGCCGATCAGGCAAGTCAGCTGGGATCGTCAGAGGCTTTAAAAAGAAAAAAGAAAGCCTCTGCCAATCAGGCAAGTCAACTGGGATCATCAGAGGCTTTAAAAAAAAAAGCTTCTGCCGATCAGGCAAGTCAGCTGGGATCATCAGAGGCTTTAAAAGCATTTTTTTATAACCTCTTCAGCCAAAGAGGTTGTAGAAAAAATGGTTTTAAAAGTTAAAAAAAAAAGTTGGCCACGCCCACTCAGTCATATTACCTACCACCACCAAGCCACACCCACAGAACCGGTAGTAACAAATTTTACAATTCACCACTGGTCTGAACTGACAGCTAGCTACATTAGGATGCAAGCAAACTGACTGTTTCACCAGCCTCAGAGAAGGAACAAGTCTTGCAGGAAGCTTTCAAACTTTACAACTTCCAGATCATATATATGGATTTACTTACTGATTTGTTGATTTGCATTATAAGCCACTTAATCACAAAGCAACATAAGCCAAGACAGGAGGGGGAAAGTACTTTAAACTGCAGCAGAAAAATGAGCTCCAAAGTTGCATTTGCAATAAAAGGTGGGTGAGTACAGAATAACATTTGCTCCTATCCTCCAAAAATGCCTGCTGACCTATCTGATGACAGTTAGGGCAGTCAGGTAGTGAATAAATTGTAGCTACCTTTATTTCACTTCACTGCCTTCACAGCTTCCAGTTTGCCAAATACTTGTGATATGAATGGATAAAGTTATTTTTTTATAACTTTTCCCTAATGTCGATGAAAAAGTGAATTTCCATTCTTCTAACATATTACAACTGATCTAATCAAGCATAAACATGAGATAGCAGAACACTAAGGATAGCGAACTGATGGTATAAATTCAGATTGAGAGGGCATACAAGGATCAGCTGTAGGTTCTGAAAGCTTATGGCTTTTAATAAAATTTGTTAGGCTTCCAGATGATGCTTCCAGATTCCTGATTTTTGCTACAATAGGACCAGTGGTGGGATTCTGCCGGTTCTAGGGGGTTCGGCCGAACCCTTTGTTAAATTGCTGGCTCGCCCCGCCCCTTGCCCCGCCCCTCCGCACCACTATTTATTGCCAATATATAGTGGTGGGCGAGGGGCGGGTGAGCCAGCAATTTAACAAATGGTTCGGTGTTTTTTTGTAATTTTATTGGCCTCGCAGCACACCGAACCCTTTGTTAAATTGCTGGCTCGCCCCGCCCCTTGCCCCGCCCCTCTGCACCACTATTTATTGTCAATATATAGTGGTGGGCGAGGGGCGGGCGAGCCAGCAATTTAACAAACGGTTCAGTGTTTTTTTGTAATTTTATTGGCCTCGCAGCACACCGAACCATTTGTTAAATTGCTGGCTCGCCTGCCCCTCGCCCCGCCCCACCTCTCACCCGCGCGGCGCCAGCCTACCCTAGCCAGGAGTAGGCAATTGTGGCTCTTTTACAACCTGTGGACTTCAACTTCCAGAATTCCTGAGACAGCTTGGCTGTCTCAGGAATTCTGGGAGTTGAAGGCTACAGGTTGTAAAAGAGCCACAATTGCCCACCCCTTCCCTAGCCTGAGTTCCGCTGCCTGGGATCCACGTGGGCTGCCACATGGTTCCCCACCGGCGCCGGACGGCCTCCAGTGGCTGCAGCAGTGACAGTGGCGATGGCGTCCGGGCAGATCCAACAGGTGAGAGCGCAGGAGGCGCCGCGCAGCGCAGGTGCATCTTTGCAAAGCGGCCTCACAGCCGGCACCTCCTTTCCCCAGCCGGGGCTGCTGCACCTACACTGCCAGGGAACCGGCGGAGGGAGTGGGGAGGGTGGGTGTGGGGGGGGTTTCTATCCAACTGGGCTTTTGCAAAACAGGCGCGAGTTGGGGATTCTGATGCTCGACGCGTGTTTTGTGTGGCTCGCGGGGAGAGGGGGGGTGGGCAGGAATCTGAGCCTGTGGATTGGCTTGTTTGGGGTGGGGGGCCAGGATCTCCGATGACTGGGAGTTCTAGGGGATGCTCCTGGCTTTGCAGCGGAGTGGTCTTTAAACCTGCCTTATCGGCCTTCCTTTTCTTTGCAAAGATTCCCCCCCCCCCCAAAAAAAAGGATGGGTTGCCCAAAAGTTTGTGCTGCTGGCTTCCCTGCCTGTCTTGGCTCTGTCAGGGTTGGGTCTCTCTCGCCTGGGGAGAGGGTCTCTTGGATATGTATGTGTGTGTTGTGTTAGGCTAGGCAGGGAGGTGTGATTCACATGGTTGTTAACTTAAGTGAATCCGGCTCCCCCCCCATTGACTTTGCTTGTTGGAAAGGCTGCCCCCCCCACCTCCTATCGCCATCTCAGCCCCTCTGCCCTGTCTTAACCTTAAACCGAGCTGTGTTTCCTCCAAAATCCAGTCTGTTTCCTCGCTGGGTGAGACTTTCCTGCCCCTGCCACTCAATTTTCAGGAGTTGTTTGTTTAGAGACAGGAAACCTTCCAAGGTTTCTGGTGGGGGGAGGTTTGAGCTGTGGAATATCTCACTGCCACACATGTGTGTCCCCCCCCCTCGCCCTTTTTTGCCTTGAAAAGGCAGAAGCTTGAAGAGGTTGCAGAAAAAAAATGCTCTTAGAAGCTTCTGAAGATCAGGCAACTCAGCTTAGATCGTCAGAGGTTTTTAAAGGGATTTTTTTGAAGAGGTTGTAGGAAAAAAAATCCCCTTAAAAGCTTCTGGCGATCCCAGCAGATTTGAGTGATCGGCAGAAGCTTCTAAAAGTATGTTTTCCTGCAACCTCCTCAGCCAAGGAGGTTGTAGGAAAAAAAATTCCTATAAAAGCTTCTGGCAATCCCAGCAGATTTGCCTGATTGTCAGAAGCTTCTAAAACCATTGTTTTTTTTTAAAAAAAAAGTTGGCCACACCCACCCAGTCACATTACCCACAGAACCAGTAGTAAATGGATTACTCAGAGGGCTGAAAAAGTTATTTTTGACCAGTCCTCGCACTTTTGACCAGTCCTTGAACTTACGACTGTCCTCACATTTTACGTTTTGCGCCCTATCTTGTCACCATGGTGAAGAGAAGTAGTGGTGAAATGACTGACATGGTTGTTAAGAATGCGCAATGGGCATAAATGTGAGGATGGTCATAAGTGTGAGGACCAGTCAAAAATGCGAGGACCAGTCAGAAATGACTTTTTTCAGCCCTCTGAGTAGTCCCTATGTGCTTATGGACTAGTCAGAAGGCTGAAAAAGTTATTTTTGACTAGTCCTCGCACTTTTGACCAGTTCTTGAAGTTACGACTATCCTCATATTTTACATTTTGCGCCCTATCTTGTCACCGTGGTGAAGAGAAGTAGTGGTGAAATGACTGACATGGTTGTTAAGAATGCCGCAACGGGCATAAATGTGAGGATGGTCATAAGTGCGAGGACCGGTCAAAAATGCGAGGACCAGTCAGAAATGACTTTTTTCAGCCCTCTGAGTAGTCCCTATGCACATAGCCACGCCCACCCGGTCACATGACCAACTAGCCACGCCCACCCGGTCACATGTTCACCAAGCCACACCCCCAACTAAGCCACCCCCACAGAACCCTTTGTTAAAAAAATTGAATCCCACCACTGAATAGGACATAGTAGTCCTATCTATTCCTACAAGGTATACAAAGGTTCCCCCAAATGTTATCCTCAGAATAACAGGCTTATAATATAGGTTACACTAAAGTAAGTTAAATGATCCAAAATCTTTCACAGAAGTCCATCAATGAATTAAGACTTGAATCCACCTTTCCCTAGTCCCTGTCCAATAGTCTAACTAACCACTGCACCAAAGATGCTTTCAAAATGATATAAATACTTTATTTTTATTTATTTATTTGATTTGTATAATTACCCTTAAACCAGTGATTTTGGGCAGCAAACAATCATAAAAATAATTCTACTAGTTAAAACACGATACAAAATGAAATTGTGAAGTCCTTGTTGTTCCCTAAACTTGGTTGTTTGCTTGCAGACATTTTGTTAACCGTTTAGGTAACATCTTCAGTGCAAGAAGGAAGTGCGTTTTGCTCTCTGTTTATATAGAATAGCTTGTCTGATCATCCCAAAACTCTAGGAAATTATTGGAAATCAGCCATCAACAGGCACATAAAGTTAAACAACATTTACACATCATTCAAAAGAGACAATAAAAAAGCTAAAAAGACAACAAAAATACCAGAACATCTCTTCAACAGCGATCAACACCCAATTAAGCAGGGATTAACTCCAAGATTGACACCAGACAAACAATCCAGCAGCAAACCTCAGCCTAATCAAGCAACTGCCAAGAAGAAAGCAACATCCCCAGATTAGATGGGTTGAGTTCAGGGGTGGGTTCCAAACTTTTTTACTACCGGTTCTGTGGGCGTGGCTTATTTGGTGGGCGTGGCTTGGTGGTCATGTGACTGAGTGGGCGTGGCCAACTCAAAGTCACTCATGGCAAGGTGGTGCTGTGAGTAACATCAAGTTGGCCACGCCCACTCAGTCACATGACCGATGCTGCAGAGACAGAGCAATTTCCTATGTACCTTCCCCTGACCCTTGGGCTGACAAAATAAAAGCCTGCCTGCCTAGCAGCCCAAACTGGAAAATGAGGGGGGGAGACACTTCATATCTAGAAAAACAGCCTTTCTTTTAATCGCCTCATCAAACCACAAACTCCTCCGATCAGGGCTTCAGTCTCTGAGTAACAGGTCGGACGAAGAGTGGGGAAGTGACTAAAGGGGGAGAGAGGGACAAACGTGGATGCACGTAAAAAAAGGTGGCATTTTGACAAACTTCTTCCCCAAGACCAAGAAGAGATTTATTTCCCTCTCGCCCTCCCCCCAACATTTCCAAGAGCCTCCAACTTTGCAGCAGCTGCTGCTCCTCACCTCTCCTGTCCCGGAAGTGGAACCAGGCGCCGTTTCCTCCCCCAAGTCATTGTTGGACCATCAGAGATCTAAGGAAAAGTCTTCTAGCTCTTCACAATCAACTTTAAGAGAGGCGAGAAGCCAATGCAAAAGAAGCAGCAGTGGAGCCGATAGGGGTTTGTGTGTGTGTGTGTGTGTGTGTGTGTGTGTGTGCGTTTGTGTGTGTTTGTCCTTCTGCGGTCCTCTCCCGGGGAACAGCCAGGGCTTCGCCGCCGCCTCTTTCCTTCAGAGGGGCTGCCTCCAAGTCCCTGCGAAGGGATAAACACACACACACAATGTCTCTGACGTTGCACAATGACTTGGGGGAGATCTAAGGAAACGTTTTTCAGCTCTTCATGATCAACTTTAAGAGAGGCGAGAAGCCAATGCAAAAGAAGTGGCAGTGGAGGCAACAGGGCAGGGCATGTGTATGTGTGACAGAGAAAGAGAGAGAGAAAGAGAGAGACATCCAGCCACCCTCCCCCAGCACTGCTGCTGCTCCTGCCCCGCTCACCTCCAGCACAGCAGCTCTGTCTCCCTGAAGGGCCGCCCGCCCACCCACTGGCCGGGCTGGAAGGCAGGCAAGCATGGTAGGGCCATGGGGAAGGGAGCTAGCTAGCCGAGCAGCCCCGACATGCTTGCCTGCCTTCCTGGTGGTCCCCGTTGCTTACCTTCCTCCCCCACCACCACTTCTTTTTTTGGCTGCTTACCTTCCACGGTGGCTGGTCCAGAGTCGGGAAGGCAAGCTAACCCAAGTTTTTGGCAGCCCCCAGCCAGCCATCGGTGCTGGAAAGTGGCTGGCCAGAAAGCCTCCGAAAAGGCTTTTTTGCCAGCCACTTTCTCCACAGGCTGCCAAAAAGCATCTGCTATTGTTGACATGTTCTTTGCGCATGCACATTCCATTGGACTTGCAAGGCAATAGGATGCGCATGTACAAAGAACATGGCAGTGATGAACCGGCCAGGGAACCGGTTCGGGGGCGTGGTCAGCCAGCAACTACTATCAGTTCTCCGAAGGATGAGAGTGTTAGGTGTTTTGTGCCAGCCATGGCAGTCTCTTCAAAGGCCACCAGATGGGGGCAAAGAGACACCTTTGATCCCACTGGTGGATCAAGGGGCTCCAGTCCCTGCAGCCCCGTTGGGGAAAGTTAATGGCCCTCCGGCCCCCTCACACACCTTGTAAAGGAGGGGCCAGGGGCCCCTATAAGAACCCCTGCACAGGGGCTGCTCTTCCCTTTTTTTGCCCCTTTTTACCCTTTCCCTTTTGCCTGCTCTTGTTCTAGTCTCCTATGGGACTGACCCATGGGCTCAATCCAGGCATGGATGCCTCCATGCCTGGGACCTTATTTTACTCCACTTTTACTTCTAAATAAAGACTTAATTTGATTGCATCCTTGTGTGCTGACCTTTTCTTGGAAGCGCCCTCAACGAACCATCATTCTTTGTGAGATCCCTCACAAAGTGGTAGCCGAGGATGGTTTGAGGCAATGCTTCCAAGCCAGCAGAAGCAAGATGCCAGGAGGTTCCAGCAAGAACCCCCAAGAGATGGATGGAAGGACTTCCCCAGTCATGACCAGGAGTCTCCAAGCAAGGTTGGCAGCCCTGCATCCAGTCCCTGATGCGAGCTTCGATCCAGAGGAGGGTACAGATGATCTCTATGCCCCCAGAGGACCCAGCGGAATGCAAGGGACCCCTTTGCATGCTTCCTTGCAGCTGCAAGCCACAGAGGAAGGCATGGAAGGCCAGCAGTCCACCCAGGACTGCCAGGACACCGGGGATGCGGCCAGGGACCAGGCCACCCCCAGCGTAGACCAGCTCACTGGTGAGGAATGCAGAGAGCTGCTACGATCGCTCCTAGCAACCCGAGGGACGCCAGGAGCCCAGCCACATGGGACACCAGCGCAGGGGGCCTCTGGACACTGGGTAAGTCCTTCCCCAGTGCCCAGGAGGCTCCCCAACATGGCGCCGGCCACCCTGGGGGAACCCGGGGACCCGGAGCTTTTGGTGGGAAAATTCCCGTGACCTGCAGCTTCTGGGGCCAACCGGAAGCAACATGGCGGCCCCCAGGCCACCTACTCCAGCGAGGCTTGGTAGGCCTCAGCTAGGCCACGAGGCCCAGCAATGGATGGCAGCCAGCCAAAGCAGCATGCAAACTGCTTGCCCCCCCCCCCAGGCAAGCCTCAAAGTCTGCCCAGCCGCTCCTGCTGCAGCGGGCATCAGGGCTGCAATCCAAGTCCTGGTCGCAGCCCTGGAGGCCACGATGACCAAGGCCTCAACCTTGGGGGCAGCCAGCCTCCCTCAACACCTCCAGGGGACCAGCAAGGGGGGCGTCCAATCCGGAGCCCCCCAGCCAGGGCCCAGGGCTCCAGAGAGCCCCAGAAGAACCCCTGGGGGCTCCAGCCTTCCCAACACCCCCACCGAGGCAACGGAGGACTCACCTGGATGACTTCAGGGGGCCTCCAGCCGAGCCTCCCACCTCCCAAGATGGATGCCTCCTCCGGAGTCTTCAGGACCAGCAGTGGGCCCCTCCAGGCGATCCTCAGCATTTTCGGGCTTTTCCGGCCCCATCCTGCAGCCTTCGCCCCCTGGTAAGTGTTCCAGTACCAGGGGGGCTTCCAGAAGACTCTTCAGAGCCCCACAGGCCTGGGCCCAGGCCTGGCTCTGAAACACAGAGGGAGAGGTCCGCCCCAGTCGGCTCCTGGGCTGGAATGAGATCTGAGCATGCTCAGCAGTTCGCACATGCTCAGTTGGCTCCACCTGAAAAAGAAAAGAATAATCAGAAAAAAATACCTACACCGGCCAGCAGAGGGATCCCTATCCCATTTACTTCAATGGAACCAAAGCAAAGATACCTTGGACAGCAAAATATATCAGCATTTTCTGCCCCAGCTGTGTCTGTTCTCCCAAATAATTTCCAGAAATTACATCTGGCAGGGGAAAATTATAATATATGGAACAAAGAGATTCAGGTATGTCTCTTAAAAGAGGGGACCCTAGAAATGGTTTTAGATCCCCCACCTTTCCCTTGGGACCTCAAGAAGAGTGGTACCACAGGAGAGCCTATACCACTCTACTGAGCTCACTGGATGCTAGATTGTACCCTAGCATTCCAGATGGCTCACAGCTGGTGAAATTTGGGGGTTGTTATATAGCTTATTTAATAGTGATAGCTTGGGCTCCACCACAAGACTCACAACAGAGTTCTATAACACCAAGCTAAAATTTGGGGCTAGCATGGCTGAGCACCTGGGAAAGTTGAAGGCACTCAGGGCAGAACTGGTGCTCAGGGACTACCCCGTGACTGAGGCCAACATGATCGCTGTCATTCTGGCATCCCTGGACAAAAGTTGGGGCAATTTTATTGTCTCGCTAGAGGGAACCAGAAAGGGAGCCATGACTCTGTCCTACCTCACAGGGAGGCTCAATGAGGAAGACAGGAGGCGTAGAGATACAGGAGAGTACACCAGGGCCACAACTCATCGCATCAACAGAAGGCACCAGA
The DNA here is from genome assembly GCF_029215685.1 of Pituophis catenifer annectens. Lineage (NCBI taxonomy): Eukaryota > Metazoa > Chordata > Lepidosauria > Squamata > Colubridae > Pituophis > Pituophis catenifer. Next base: position 36,853,382 of record NW_027256887.1, read on the forward strand.
GTTCAGAGCAGGTTAATGCTCTACCCAAGTGTTTCATCTCTGGCTCTGAGGAGCATCTGAAGAAGGACTGCCCCCATTACCAGCAAGGACCTAAGCATGGCTCCAATCAAGGAAGGGGCAGGGGGCAGAGAAGGGGGCCTGGCAGGGGCAAAGGTGGTGCTAAGGGCAATTTTGTGAATACTAGCTATTTCACCCCCACCACAAAGGCTGATGGCCCTACTGGCCTCTGGTTACTGGATTCTGGGGCTTCATCTCACATTGCTAACTTGAGGCAAGGCTTTAAGAGGTTAAGGAGAATTAACTCCTCTGTTAAGGTTGCAAATGGTAACAATGCTTTGGTTGTTGGGGAGGGCACTGTCTCTGTACCAGGGCTGGGCAATGTCGAAGGTGTATTACATGCTCCCTCTATAGCCAATAACCTGTTAAGCATAACCAAGCTATGTGATGATGGCAGGGTGGAGGTATTGTTTCGCAAAGGGGGAGGTCATGTCACTCAAGACAAAAGGGTCATTGGGAATGTTACCATTATAAATGGTTTGCCATATTTCTCCCCCGAGTACCCAGCCACAGGAGACAGCTCACAGGGTGCCACCCCAGAAGGGGCCTGCGCGCAGAGAGAGAGAAAGGCTCCACAGCCAGCTCCCAGGCTGTCAAAGATGCACAAGACTGAGGCAGTTGTGCCCACGCCGCCTCAACCACTACCACGGCCCTCCAAGGCCAATGCGGGCAAGAAACCCGAGCCTCAGCAGGCACCTAAGGCAGGTAAGCCCAAAGAAGGGCCTAAGGTGCCAGCACCACCCAAGGCAACCAGAGCCAAGGGGGTGTCAGTGGAAAAGCTGCTGCATACTAAATGTGCCCACCTCTTACATCGGAGGTTAGGCCATGCGAGCTTCCTAGTGGTTAAAAAGATGGGGGAAATCGCTGAGGGGATTCATCTCCAGGATTGTGAGGTGTTTCTGGACTGTGCCATCTGTAAGAGGGCAAAAAGGAAGGCCGCCCCAATACCTAAGGTGTCACTGCGTAAAACTCAATACCCAGGGTACGTCGCATCCGTCAACAGCGTCGTGGTCACCCCAAAGACTTTCTCTGCAATCCAAGAGCTGCCCATTAAAGAACAGGAGTGGTGGCAGGACACCTGCTCACCCTCTCAGACATATTCACCGTCACCTGTCATTGGGTGGCAAGAAGGGGAATTGTTAGGTGTTTTGTGCCAGCCATGGCAGTCTCTTCAAAGGCCACCAGATGGGGGCAAAGAGACACCTTTGATCCCACTGGTGGGTCAAGGGGCTCCAGCCCCTGCAGCCCCATTGGGGAAAGTTAATGGCCCTCCGGCCCCCTCACACACCTTGTAAAGGAGGGGCCAGGGGCCCCTATAAGAACCCCTGCACAGGGGCTGCTCTTCCCTTTTTTTGCCCCTTTTTACCCTTTCCCTTTTGCCTGCTCTTGTTCTAGTCTCCTATGGGACTGACCCATGGGCTCAATCCAGGCATGGATGCCTCCATGCCTGGGACCTTATTTTACTCCACTTTTACTTCTAAATAAAGACTTAATTTGATTGCATCCTTGTGTGCTGACCTTTTCTTGGAAGCGCCCTCAATGATCCATCATTCTTCATGAGATCCCTCACAGAGAGATTTTGAGAACCAGTGCGAACCGGGAGCAACCCACCACTGGTTGAGCTATGGCCCCTTGACTTAACAATCAATGGGATTACCCCATTCCTCAAAGAGAAATTAACCACCAGCCAGAGCCAACTTTATAACTAATATTGCAACTTTAGGAGAAAGGGAAATTTTCATTGAAAAAAAAATTACCATAGTTGTTAATAAACTGAGTGTGGTATATATTACACTAGTGAAAATGCAAAATAATGCATTGAAAAAAATTCCTAAAAAGAAATTGTATTGTACTATATTGAAATTGGTATTGTTACTTTCAGTCATTAATGGAGAAATATTTCAATTTCAACTGTCAATATTTGATTAATTACTGTATATAGCAATTGAGGAATATTATTGGAATAAGCAATAAGTTAAACTAATTAAAAATGCAAAACTTAAATGAAAAATAATATTTGATATTAATAAGTCTAATATCCAGAGTGGCAATAGCATACAACAGGTGCCATTTTAGTTTCCCAAAATAACTCTCATAAGGTGCTACCTGGAACACTGAGGAAAATTTTAAAAAAATCAGATATCCAACACTGATGCTGGTTAGATATGACAGAGGAAGGAGAACTTTCCCCTATAGTCATTTTGTCACGGACCTCCTTAATTCTGCATCTCACTATGCTGACTCTGCATGACACACTGAACTACAAATTGCCCAGCCACATTTTAGCCCAGTATGTCACACAAACCCAGTCCAAGTGCTTATTTTAGGATTCACCCAGAAAATTAGGTTAAGCATGGATAAGCACGTCCTCTTAACACAGCCTACCACTTTAGACTGCAGGGAGGAACAGAGATTGTTCTTGACGGGGAAAAAAACAAGACTGGCAGATCAGGAACAGAGATTCTGTCCTTGCCTTCTCCCATCTCTGCTTCTTTTTTCATAAGTTAAATTCTCTCAAAGGAGTACATTCAAAAGTGGGTTTTCTGCTTCAGTTGGAATGCTTTACTTGGTTCTTCTGCTTTGGAGTCCTTCAGTCTCATTCTGCTGCGTGAATAGAATACAGAGGCTATTTTAGATTTATGGCTTCATGTTTATATGTGACAAAAAACAGCATATTTATGTTGATGTTCAACCAGTCTTGGTTGATTTGCTGAAGGCAAGAGAAGTGGGTTTTATTAAAAATATAATAAGCATGCTAAGAATAGAGCACTTTCCATGTTTTAACCAATGCTAATACTTGAACAGAAGTCTGTTTATGCCTTTCCATCTAACAATCTTTCTTAGCAAATTAATATTTCATCATTTTTCTGAACATGTAGAACCAAAATGGAATACTTCAGCTAATCAAGATATATCTAGACAGAATGCTAATTGTTTGGAAAGCTGGGCTTTCTGTGACTGTTCATAGCTAGAGGTGATTTTAAAGAGGAAACATCTGTTCTCATTTCAGAATATCGGATATTTCAACATAAAGTTCCATTAGCTACTAAAATGATAATATTTTCCAGAATGCCAAGATGCCTCAGAAATGAATGAAAGTGAAAAGAAAAAGACATATGGTTGAAAACATAAATAGGTGCTTTAGCACAATCACAGTCACAGCATATAGAAAATTGTGACTGAAAAGTTAAGGGTTCAATTAAGAACATGCATTAACAAATAAAATGAAAATAAAAATGGATATTTTGTAAATCTGTAAATCTAAGAAAACTCTAAATGAAATTACTTGTTCTTATGGTATGGAATCACGAACATATGCATAGGAGTGAAAATGTCTGTTTAATTATGAATGAAATAACTGAAATTTGTCTGAAACCATACATTTATGTCATTTCAGTTCATATGAAAGTAGGAACAGCTTGGTGGTGAGACTGGTATACTATGGTCATTGCATGCTGAGATTAAAAGAATAAGGTTGAGTTTTGAGGAAGAAAATTCAGCAAGAAACAAATTGAATCAATTAGGTCTAGTGATTAAGACGCCGGGCTAGAAAGCAGGAGAACGTGAGTTCATACCAGTGGTGGGATTCAAATAATTTAACAACAGTTTCTGTCGGAGTGGTTAGGTGAGCATGGTTGGGTGGTCATGTGGCTGGGTGGGCGTGGCTGGGTGGTTATGTGACTGGGTGGGCGTGGCCAACTTGATGTCACTCACATCAAGGGGCATCTCGCCTGGCCTCTCCTCACCCCTCCCCTCCCAACCAATCCTCGCCTTGTCTTGCATGTCATGGTGAGAGAAGAAGCTTTTTCAAAGTCATCTTCCCTTTGATACTAGCCAATAAGATGAGATTTTGCTATCAGAAGATCTGGTGTACATTTCCAAGTATTGTTTATCACCATTCTCTTGGTAAGACTGAATGGAGAGATTTATAAAGAATAACAGAGTTGGAAGGGACCTTGGAGGTTTTCTATTCCAACCTGCTCAAGCATGAGACCCTATATTATTTTGGACAAATTTCTTTTTAAAAACCTCGAATGATGGTGTACCCACAACTTCTGAAGGCATCCCATTCTTCTGATTAACTGTTCTCAGTGTCAGGAAATTTCTTCTTATTTCTACGTTGGATCTGTTTGATAAGTTTTCATCTCACAGATCCATCTCACAGTTACTTCCAGTTGAGCCAACCACCACCTATTCTATATCTGTGCATTTGGTTTTTTTTATTGCCCAAGTGTAAAATCTTACTTTACTCTCCATTAAATTGCATTTCTGGTGAGAAATGATGTTCTACGGTGGCATTCAGTTTACTACAATGATTTTTGCAAAATGTACTAAAGCTTGAAGAATACATCTCTGCTTATATTGATAAAGATTATTCTTTTTGAACATTAAAGCATATAGTCAAGCAAATATTTCCAATCCACTGTAAATGAAAACAAATTTGAAAAGCATTTTCAAAGCAATCAGTGCATGTCTTACCATTCTTTCTCTTCTCTTTAAGTTAAATCTTTCTGATTTATTTTTTTTTCCTTGGGCCTTATTGCAATATTCCAAAACTTTCACAGATCCTTCACAAAGAACCACTTCTAATTTAACTGGAATATACTGTTTTCATTCTCAGTTTTTCTGGTTACAGAACTTCCCTTCTCCTTCACTCATCATTTCACCCTTTAACGATGTTTGTACATACTTGCAAGAAAAGGAAGCATTTAATTTTGGAGCCACCCGGGCGAGGCCAGCCCACCGTATCCAGGTCTGGCTTCATCCCGAGCGGCGATCCCAGCACCAATCCGGCAGCCACCACTGCCTCGCAAGCCAGCCAGCCTGCCTTGTCCAAGCCCGACAGGCTCCTGGCCAGTGTCCCAAGAACCGGGCACGAAGGGATGATTGCGCCTGGCCCCACATTGCCCAGAAAGGCCAGAAGGCAAGGCTTCTGGGTCCAACAAAGGGGCCAGGGGCAGGATTTCCTCCCTCTTTTGGGGAGATTTTCAACAAAGGGCTGGGAACTTCAAGCGAGGCATGCACTGCAGCCTCACCCACTCCTACTGGCAGCTCTGAGCTGGGCAGTGGTTCAGCTTTCCCCAATGGCTACGACCTTACCTTCCTCCCGCAGTTAGTGGCAGAGGGGAAAGAGAATCAGGGATGAGCCGTCACTGCTTGGTTCCCCGCCAGACTGCATCTTGCCCCCCGCCCAGATTCTCCGTAGCTGCTAGGCCTCACCTGCCAGCAGACGTGGGGCAGGGCAGCTAGGGAGCAAAAGGCTATGCCACCTGCATCATCCCTCTGCCAGTCACCCCTCCCTCACCCACCTGCCAGCCTGAGTGTTTCAGCTAAGCACGGGCTACCACTGGGAAAACGGTCTGAGCCCCATGGGCTGGAAAGTAAGGCTGATGGCAGGAAAGGAAGATCCACTCCAGGCTTGCTGTGCTCAGCCGAAGGGCAGCCTCACTGGGGGGGATGGACATTGTGAGGCTTGGCCCCCTTTCAGGCCCTGCTCTGGGCTGCTACTGCTGGACTTCTGCTCCACCTCAGGTCCCACATCGAGCCCGCAACAAGGAAATATGCTGCTTCCAGGCCAGCCCAGCCAGCGGATGGGCAAGTGGGCGGCTCTCGAGGGAGGCATTTTATCTCAGGCCTCCCACCCAGAAGCCGAAGCTGGGCCAGAAAGGTGGATGACCCTCACCATGCCCCTCCCCACCGAGGCAGTGTAGCCTCATGCTCTCTGGTCACCCCCTGCCAGCTGGCAGGTGAGACCCAGCAGCTGCGGAGAATTGCCCGGTTCCTGGGAGACTGGCCAGGAGTCTGTTGGGCTCAGGCTAGGCAGGCTGGCTGGCTTGTGAGGCAGTGGTGGCCACCGGACTGGTGCTGGGATCATGGCTTGGGATGAAGCTGGCCTGGATATGGCTGGCTGCAAGGCTAAGCGATCTGACAGGGATAGGCAGTTGCCGCCCGGGTGGGAGGCAGGTGCAGGCCTACAGGGCCGGCTGCAGGATGAAGCAATCCGATGGGGGTAGGCCGCTACTGCCCAGGCAGGAGGCGGGCATAGGCCTACATGGCTGGCTGCAGGGCAAGGTGATCTGACTGGGGGAGGCCACTACTGCTTGGGCAGAAGGCGGACACAGGCCTACGGGGCTGACTGCTGGGTGAAGGAATCCGATGGGGATAGGCTGCTGCCACACTGGGCAGCCTACGGGGCCAGCTGCAGGGTGAGGTGATTGGATGGGGGTAAGCAGCCGCTGCCCAGGCAAAAGGCGGGCACAAGCCTACGGAGCTGGCTACACACAGAGGTGATCCAACCAGGGTAGGCCACCTCCACCTGGGCGAGAGGCAGGCGCAGGCCCCTTGAAGCTGGCTACAGGGTGAGGCAATCAGATGAGGGGTAGGCCATGGCCAGCAGCACAGGTCGACCACCCTTCCCAGCCCCACTTCCCTGAGAGTGCACCCGACTGTGCTTACCTGTTCTGCTTCTGGAGCGGTCAGGAGCAGCCTGAGGCAGACATTTGGGAGCAGGCCAAGACAAGTGGGAGACTGCTGTGCCATAGGCTGCAGCAAAGGCAGGCAAGCAGGCTGGGCCGTGTGGCCACATGGTCGAGGCAAGGGAGCCAAAGAGCATCTGCAGCTATGCCACGGTGTGACTCTAAGGCACCAGCCAAGGCATACGAGGCTAGTAGTGGCTGGGAAGGGCCAGCCAGCAATTTAACAACTGGTTCACCTGACCTGGCCCCAACTGGCTGAATCCCACCACTGGTTCAAACCCCATCTTAGCCATCAAAGTCAACTGGGTGACTTTGGGCTAGTCTCTTTCAGCCCAACTCACCTCAAAGGGTGGTTGTTGTGGAAAATAGGAGGAGGAAGATATGTGGGATACATTTGCTGCCTTGAATTATTTGTAAACATAATAAAGTGGGATACAAATAAATAAATAAACAAACAAATAAATAACCTGAATGGAAATTAATAGGTGATATGAATGGATGAGTGACAGTGAAGCAAGCAGTTACAAAATAGGGATCCAACCACAAATGACAACAGAGATTGGTCTATATATTTTTTTTTAAAGGTATTGTTTATTTCATATACAAGACATCATTTTACCACAAGCTTTTAATGCGTACACATGTAAAAAGAATTTAAATAGTATGTTGTATTTCAATATGCATATGGAGAGACTGAGAGAATTAATGAAGGATACCTGAGTGATTGTAGCTTTGGAAAGTGGGACAAACTACTTTTTGGTAATGTCATGGGGAGGAAATGCAGTGGTGGGATTCAAATAATTTAACAACCGGTTCTCTGCCCTAATGACTGGCTGATTAGGTGTGGCTGGGTGGTCATGTGCCTGGGTGGGTGTGGCCAACTTGATATCACTCATTTCAAGGGGCGCCTTGCCTCACCTGGCCTCTCCTCACCACGCCCAGCCCTGTCCCTCCCTGCCCCTCCCAGCCCCTCCTTGTCATACCCGGCCGCTCACCTCGCTGGAGTGAGTAATTTTCAAATAAAAAGAATGCTCACCTTGTGCAAATAAATAACAAGACTTCAGGTTTGATGCATCTTGCAAAGTATTATTGCTCATTCTAGTCTCCTTTCCTACTAACAGATCCATCGCAGATTGTAATTTGCTACAACTTCTCATCTTTTGCATCATTCTATGGGAGATTATTCTGAAATGTTATCTGTAATGTTTGCAGCTTTACAAGTTTGATTCCTTTAATCCTGTTTTCGCATGCAATTCTTATAAGTTATTTTGACATTCCTTCCTCCTTTTTAAACAAAGTAATGGTTAGTAAAGGTGCTGGAAACCAAAAATGAGTTCTAGTCCCATTTTAGGCTTGACAAAATGGCTGAGTGACCAGGACTAAAGTGACTAAAGGAGAAGGGGTGCTGACTCCCTTGTGACATGCCTTACACTACTGCATTTATTTCAATTTTATCCACTTTATTTTTCTCTACTTTTTGGTTTATTCTTCAATGATGCCATAGCCTGTGAAATTCTTACCTGTCTTACATGCCAGGATTATATGGGAAAATATGAGGTAAACACATCCATGTGAGTGACAGGCAATGGCAGCAGAAATAACTAAGCAGCTACATTAAGACAGAAAGGTGGAAGCACCAGGGTGCAAAAAGCAGAGGATCTTAGGGAGAAGAGAGCTGAGACATCCACCTTTCATCAAACTGACACAACCTAGTCAACTATAGGAAGGTAGGAAAGTCATCCATGCCTCTTTTATGTGCCATTTCCATTGGAAATTTTGAGATTGTTTCAAACTCACAGTGCAAAAATTGCCCCAGCTCTACAATACTGGCAAACTTTTTAATGATCTTTCACTTTTTATTTAGAGAACTGCTGACAGGATTTAAAAAGCAAATTCAACCATGCCCTTTTTTCCATTTAATCAATTTTGCCAAACATCTCCCCAACTCACAATAAAATAGCGCTCACAACTTACAGTAAAATAGCACAATAAAATATCACTGTTTCAATATTTGAGGGACTCCTACATAAATGAGGGGTTAATCTATTTTCCAAAGCACCAAAAGGCACAAGAAACAATGGATGGGGACTTCCGATTGATGTCGCGGCGAGACAGTCAGGGAAATAGTGGGCTCTGATGAGTCCCACGAAAACCCTGGCTGCTGAACCGCCGCCGATGGGTCTGTGGGCCGAACCTGTCCTGCAGGGACAGGGAAGAAGAGGGGCGCCTCGGAAGACCGAGAGGAACAGGCAAGTTCCTCGGAGGTCAGAGGGAACCCTCTGTGAGTCAGTGGCGGGGGGCGGCAGCCATGGCAGCTGCCACGAAGCTGGGACAACCAGGCAAGAAAAGTGCTGGAGAAAAGCGAAGAAAAATGGAGCCTTTTGAAGCCAGGTGAGTGACAACAGCCCAGGCTTGTAACAATGTTTGGAGCTATATTAGTAACTAGAAGACCCCTAGCCTAAAACAGCGGCTAAGCAACAAAGGGACTTTGAAAATTTTTTAAACTGTAACTTTAAATAACAACGACCTGAGAAACAACTAATTTTGGAACAGAACTAAGAGACTTAATTTAGAGATATGGTAAACACTTTAAAATTTGGAATTGGACTAAGGGGGGGGGGGTTTGATACTTTTTTAACTAAAAGAAGAAAATAAAGTGGATGGTTATATATTTATTTTTATTTATTTATTTATTTAGATTTATATACCGCCCTTTCCCCGAGAGGACTCAGGGCGGCTCACAACAATAAAACAGAAAAATAAAACAAAAACTCCGGGTTAAAAGTAACACATAAAATCCCTAAAATCAATTAAAATACATTTTAAAAACCCCATCAGTCCAGGTCAGCCAGGCGAAATAGCCACATTTTTAGTTCGTGGCAGAAAGAGTGGAGGTCGGGGGCCATCCGGAGCTCCAGGGGAAGCTGATTCCAGAGGGTAGATGCGCCCACAGAGAAGGCTCGCTCCCTAGGGGTCGCCAGCCGACACTGTCTGGCTGACGGCACACCGAGTAGGCCCTCTCTGTGGAAACGCACCGGGCAATGGGGAGCTGTTGCTGGCCGCAGAAGGTCTGCCAAATACCCCGGTCCTAAGCCATGTAGGGCTTTATAGGTAATCACCAGCACCTTGAATCTCACATGGAGGGCAACCGGTAACCAATGCAGGTCATGCAGGAGAGGTGTAACATGAGAGCATCGGGACACTCCCATCACTACCTGCACAGCCACATTCTGCACCAGCTGAAGCCTCTGAGTGGTCTTCAGGGGCAGCCCCATGTAGAGAGCATTGCAGTAGTCAATCTGGGAGGTGACCAGCACATGAGTGACCATGCGTAGGGCATCTCAGTCCAGGTAGGGGCGCAACTGGCACACCAGACGAATCTGGGCAAATGCCCCCCTGGTCACGGTCGTAACATAATCTTCCAGAGACAACCGTGAATCCAGGAGGACGCCTAAGTTGCACACCTTGTCAACAGGGGGCAACACCTCACCCCCTATAACCAGCAGAGGAGCATCCCCATGGAACTAAGATGCCGGTACCCACAGCCACTCCGTCTTGGCAGGGTTGAGCCAAAGTCTGTTCCTCCCCATCCAGAGCCACACCGCTTCCAGGCACTGGGACATCACATCGAGGGCATCGCTGGGATGATTCGTGGTGGATAGAAAAAGTTGGGTATCATCAGCATACTGATGATACCCCAGCCCAAAACCACAGATGATCTCCCCCAGCGGCTTCATATAGATGTTGAACAAAAGGGAAGAGAGGACCAACCCCTGGGGCACCCCACACGTAAGGGGCCTCGGGGCCGACCTCTGTCCCCCCACCAACACCGCTTGTGAATGACCCATGAGGTAGGATGAGAACCACCATAAAACAGTGCCTCCCACCCCTAACCCCTTGAGACGTTGCAGTAGGATACCATGGTCGATGGTATCAAAAGCCGCCGAGAGATCTAACAGGACCAGGACAGAGGAATGTCCCCTGTCCCGAGTCCTCCAGAGATCGTCAATCAGTGCGACCAATGCCATCTCTGTGCTGTACCTGGGCCTGAAACCTGACTGGTATGGGTCCAGATATATTGCTTCCTCCAGGGCCAATGGGAGCTGATGTGCCACCACGCTCTCAACAACCTTCGCAATAAAGCGAAGGTTGGAGATAGGATGAAAGTTGTTCAAGATAGCTGGATCCAAGGCACCATTTCTTGAGGTTCTCCATTTCTCACCACCGCCTCCTTCATGGCGGCAGGGAAGCTCCCCTCACCCAAGGAAGTAGTAATCACTGCCTGATTCCAGTCATGTGTAACCTCCCGAGCCAAATAAACAAGCCAGGAGAGACACGGGTCCAACAAACACGTGGTGGTAATCAGCTTCCCTATGATCCTGTCCACTTCCTCAGGAGTAACAGGATCGAACTTGTCCCAGATAACCAGACCTGTCGTCACCCCCTCAACCGACCCTGCCCAGTCAGAGTCCAGCCCGTCCCAAATCTGAGCGATCTTGTCCATATAATAAGAAATAAAATGGAGTCTTGCATGACTAATGGGAAATGTGGATTATAGAGAGACACCATCTGGCGTAAAGAGGAACTTTGTAACCTCCCTTTGTTATGAGAACTTTGATCTCTACAGAAAAAAAAATGCTGAACTGTGGAGGACGATTTTTCTTTCCTGACTGCAAGCAGCTGGACTTTGGTGAAAAGAAAAGGAATCTACAACGGAACTCCTACAGTTGAACAAATAATAATTTGAATGTTGGCGCAGGAATAGAAGAAGGATTAAGCGCAGCCTTAAAAGAAAGAGATTTGATACATTATATCCAGAATAAAAATATGAAAAGAGATTTAATTGGACTTATGGAGAATAAAATTAAAAACTTGGAAAATGAAAGGAAATTTATGTTTGCAGACGAGGAAATGAAGATAATGTGATTAAAAATAAAATAAAGTAAAGATGATTGTAATAAATTAAAGGGAGGCTTCTATAGAAATTAAGAATGTTAAATGAAACTAATTAATACATGTAAAGATATGTTTAATTCAAGGACTATGTTTTAATGGTAAAATGTTAAGGTAAAGAATAAGGGTGAATATGATTAATTGAAAATGCTAAAAGGAATTTAAAAATATACTTAAAAATATGTTTTAAGCAAGAATCATGTCTCAAGGTTAAAATGTTATGACTGCTGTGAAAAAGGATAAAGAAAAATATGATTAAATGAAAAGCAATGCATAGATGGAGGGAAACAACAAAGAAAGGTTTAAGTAGAGATTGTTAAACCAACTATGAACATGCTGTATTGAACAGCCAAACAAATGGTCATGCTGGGTATCAGCCAAAACGAAACTTAATATGCCGTGTAACGGCCAAAAAACAAAAATAGAGATGCTGTGTTCAACAGCCAAACAAACCCGAAGATGCCGTGTAACGGCCAAGAAACAAAATTAATATGCTGTGTTTAACAGCCAAACAAAGGGCATGCTGGGTAATGGCTAAAAAATAAAAATACGCTATATTCAACAGTCAAAACAAAGGGTTATTAACAGTCAAGAAATAGAAATGATTGGTTTAACATCAAAGATAATAAAAAGAGGTGGGATAATTAAAATGAGGAGGTGTATGTTGAGAGTGATAGTTAAGATAAAATGCATAAGTTAGGTTTAATAATAATTAAATAATTAATGAATGTTTAATCTGTTTAATATAATTGTATGATTTATATTGTTAAAATATCCATCTAAGCAAATGAAAGAGAAAAATGAATTGATAACTGGTTAGGATTTAAGATTTAAGTAACGGGTTTTTGGGGATAATGGCATAGTTATATAGATAGATTTGCGGGAAATATTTGTTTAAAATATTGAGTTGTGTTAATTGAAAATAAGATTTGTTAATGATTTGTTTTAATCATTGTCTTAATGACGGGCTTTGGAACCCCGAGAGATGGCATGCAGCGAAGAGGGGGTTGAGGGATTTTTTATCGGGATTTTTAAGGAAAATTTTAAGGGGACCCGGGAGGAGGGGAGGGGGTTGTAGAGATGGACCTGGGGGGGTTCATATAGCCACTGGGCGGGATGATGGGTCGCTTGGGCACAGCAGAGGGATCACGGAAGAAAATTTGTCTAGGGAACAGCGGGGTGTCAGGAAGGGCAGTGAAATTGAAATAGTGAGTGGGAGGGGCAGATATGATGGGCACAGGGGACCACATCATGTTCTGGGGGTGCGCATATGCTGTCTATGAGCGATTGCACACTCCGGCTCCCAATGCGCGACTCGGGTCCTGGGTTGCACAGAGCCTCAGGCCCTGGGTCCGCGGCTGATGTTATGTAATGCCAGGTCGGTTGTTAACAAAGCCTCCCTCATTTGTGATCTTATTTTGGAGGGGGGTGCAGACCTGGCAGGTATTACGGAGACCTGGTTGGGCCACGAGGGGGAGGGTCCCCTCATTGAAATGTGCCCACCAGGTGTCTGTGCATTTCACCAGCCAAGGGCTTAGGGGAGGGGTGGGGGAGTGGCGGCGATTATTAGGGAAAGACTTAGTCCGAGGGAGACCACTGTTCCTCAGATAGCTGGATGTGAGTCCCTCCTCGTGAAGTGGGGCCGTAGGAGGCAGATGGGTTTGCTGACTACATACCTAGCTCCCTGCCCCGTGGCGGTGACCCTGCCCGAGCTGCTCGACGTTATTGCCGGGGTGGCGGTTGATACCCCCAGATTTATTGTCATGGGGGATTTCAATCTGCCATCTGCAGGTGAGGTGTCAGAGGTGGCTTGGGAGTTCATGGCTTCCATGGCGGCCATGGACCTGACACTCACACTGGGGGACACACTCTGGACTTGATTTTCGTCTCTGGTCAGTGGTTGAATGATCTTGGAAGAGGGGATTTAGACATTAAACCCTTGTCATGGACAGATCATTCTCTTCTTTGCTTGGACTTTCCTGCCGCTTCCCCCCGGCGCAGGGAGACGGAGCCGATCTGTCCCAGGCGCCTGATGGATCCTGAAAGGTTCCTGATGGAGCTTGGGCCATTTCCTGAGACCCTGGCACACGACTCGACTGAAGACCTGGTGGCTGCCTGGGAGAGAGCGGCCGCCGGGGCTTTGGACTGCGTCGTGCCTTTGCGGCCTCTGACCCGATGCCGACCTCAATTGGCTCCTTGGTTCTCCGAGGAGCTGAGAGAGATGAAGCATCAGAAAAGACGCCTAGAGAGCATCTTTTGGAGGACTAGTCAATCCGATTCCGACCGGACACTGGTGAGGTCTTATATCAAGACCTACCTAGTGGCGATAAAAGTGGCAAAATCTAACTATTTTTCTGCTCTTATCGCATCTGCAGAGAACCACCCAGCCACTCTGTTTAGAATGACCCACTCTCTTCTTCAGGGGGGAATGCGGGAAGATCCCTTGCAGGGTCGAGCTGAGGATTTTGTGCAATTCCTGCATGATAAAGTCGCTCGGATTCGGGAAGGCTTGGACTCCGACTGGGTGAGACCAGGAGAAGAGACGAGGGTAGGTCTTGAGAACATTATCTGGGAGGAGTTTGATCCTGTGGCTCCCGAGGATGTGGACAGGGCTCTGGGTAGGATTAGTGCCGCCACATGTTTATTGGACCCATGTCCCTCCTGGTTGGTACTGGCCTCCCGGGAGGTTACACGAGGCTGGCTCCAGGGGATTATAAGTGCTTCTTTGAGTGATGGTGCCTTTCCCGCTGCCTTGAAAGAGGCGGTGGTGAGGCCCTTCCTCAAGAAGCCTTCCCTGGACCCGGCTGAATTAGCCAACTACTGTCCGGTCTCCAACCTTCGTTTTGTGGTGAAGGTTGTTGAGAGTGTGGTGGCACGACAACTGCCCAGGCACCTGGATGAAGCTATCTATCTGGACCCGTACCAGTCGGGCTTCAGACAGGGGTAGAGCACAGAAACGGCATTGGTCGCGTTGGTGGATGATCTCTGGAGGGCTCGGGACAGGGGTTGCTCCTCTGTCCTGGTCCTGTTAGATCTCTCAGCGGCTTTTGATACCATCGACCATGGTATCATGCTGCAGCAGTTGAGGGGGTTAGGAATAGGGGGCACCATTTTGCTCCTTCCTCTCTGACCGCTCGCAGTTCGTGTTGACAGGGGGGCAGAGGTCGACTTCGAGGCGCCTTGCATGGGGAGTGCCACAGGGGTCGGTCCTCTCGCCCCTTCTGTTCAACATTTATGTGAAGCCGCTGGGTGAGATCATCCGTGGTTTTGGGGTGAGAGTCCATCTGTATGCTGATGATACTCAGCTGTACATCTCCACCCCAGACCACCCCAACAATGCCCTTGATGTGATGTCTCGCTGCCTGGAGGCTGTGCGGGTCTGGATGGGGAGAAATAGGCTCAGACTCAACCCCTCCAAGACGGAGTGGCTGTGGTTCCCGGCGTCGTGATATAGTCAGCTGGTGCCATCGCTGACTATTGAGGGTGAATCTTTACCCCCCACAGAGAGGGCTTGCAATCTGGGCATCCTCCTGGATGCAGATGTCTTTAGAACAGTGGTTCTCAACCTTCCTAATGTCACAACCCTTTAATACAGTTCCTCATGTTGTGGTGACCCCCAACCAGGGGTGGGTTCTAAATATTTTTACTACCGGTTCTGTGGGCATGGCTTATTTTGTGGGCGTGGCTTGGAGGTCATGTGACTGGGTGGGCGTGGCTAGCTGGTCCTGTGACCGGGTGGCCATGGCTATGTGTATAGGGACTACTCAGAGGGCTGAAAAAAGTCATTTCTGACAGGTCCTCGCACTTTTGACTGGTCCTCACACTTATGACCATCCTCACATTTATGCCCATGCAGCATTCTTAACAACCATGTCACTCATTTCACAACTGCTTCTTTTCACCATGGTGATAAGATAGGGCAAAAAACGTAAAATGTGAGGACAGTCGTAAATTCGAGATCTGGTCAAAAGTGCAAGGACCAGTCAAAAATAACTTTTTCAGCCCTCTGAGTAGTCCATGTGCACAAAAGGACTACCCATAGGGCTGAAAAAAGTTATTTCTGACAGGTCCTCGCACTTTTGACCGGTCTTCGCACTTATGACTGGTCATCATTTATGCCCATTGTAGCATTCTTAACAACCATGTCACTCATTTCACAACTGCTTCTCTTCACCATGGTGACAAGATAGGGCAAAAACGTAAAATGTGAGGACTGTCGTAAGTTCGAGGACTGGTCAAAAGTGCGACAACCAGTCAGAAATAACTTTTTCAGCCCTCTGAGTAGTCCATATGCATAAAAGGATACAGCAATAGAGAGGGATGAAGGAAGGGAAGGGAAATTAGAGTAGGAGTAAGGGTAAGAGAGGGAGGAAGAGAGGAAGAGAAGGAGAAAGGAAGAGGAAGTAGGGAGGAGAAGAAGAGGGGGAGGAAGAGAAAGTAAGAGGGAAAGAAAAGAGAGAGGTGGTAGGTTTTAGGAGAAAGATTGCTGTATGATAAAAAAAGATGAAAGGGAAGAAAGCCAACCCCAAACAAATATAAAGATATTAAGATAAAGAATGAATTGTTAAACTTTAAAGAATAAAAGAGAATAAATATGAATAAATAACAATAGTTAGAAACACACATACAAACATACAATGTATTTTCTTTGAACAGAGGTTTTGTTTTTCTTTATTTTAGAGAGGGCGGTTTTTAATTCCTCTATAGTGATCTTTTCATTCAACATTTCCTTTTCTTCTTCTGTAATTTGGGGTAAGCTGGCTTCCATCAAATACTGTTCTACCTTATTTGACTCAATTTCTTCATTTTTGTATAGGCATTCGTAAAATTTTCTTATACTTTCTAATTTGTCTTCTTCCTTCGTCAGAAGGTTGCCCTGAGAGTCTTCTAATACCAATATTTGATTTTTTTTCCTTCTCTTTTTTTAATTTATAAGCCAGCCATCTCCCCGACTTATTGGCATTCTCAAAGCAATAATGTTTGGATCTTTTTATTTTTTGTGCCATCTCCTCCTGGTCCAATAGGTTCAGTCTGTGTCTCGCAATCGACCACTGTTGTTTAATCGCCTCATCTCCCAGACGTTGCTGAAGTTCATCTTCAGCTTGTAATAGCTTTTTGGTATGCTCTTCCCTGATCTTCCTTTTTTCCTTGTTTTTAAAGGCTGTATATGAGATGGCTACCCCTCTCACATAAGCCTTCATGGTGTCCCAAACAATTTCTTTGGCTGTATCTTGTTTCCCGTTTTCTATGAAAAAGCGCTTTACTTCTTCATTCAGTTTCAGCGTGAACTCTTTATCATTTAGCAGGTTGGTCCTTAAACTCCATCTCTGTTGTTTTCTCTTGGTATTGTGGTATTTTGGTATGCTCTTCCCTGATCTTCCTTTTTTCCTTGTTTTTAAAGGCTGTATATGAGATGGCTACCCCTCTCACATAAGCCTTCATGGTGTCCCAAACAATTTCTTTGGCTGTATCTTGTTTCCCGTTTTCTATGAAAAAGCGCTTTACTTCTTCATTCAGTTTCAGTGTGAACTCTTTATCATTTAGCAGGTTGGTCCTTAAACTCCATCTCTGTTGTTTTCTCTTGGTATCGTGGTGCCAGCTAACTTCAAGAAACTTATGGTCTGCCCAGGCATTTGTACACATATCAACCTTTTTAATTTCCAGGCCCAGTTTCCTGGTAGCCCAGACCATGTCTATTCTGGACCAAGAGTTCTGCGGCATTGAGTAGAATGTAAATTGTCTATCCTGGGGGTGTAAAGTATGCCACATATCTATTAGATTTATCTCATCCACCAAATCAAAGAAGGTCTTTGGTAAGGGAGATCTTTTATTCTTTTTAATTATATCACTTTTATAATCTCTATTTGGGTCAACAGTTCCATTAAAGTCCCCTAACATGCATATTTCATTATGTGCCCATTTTGCAAGCTGTTCATGCAATTTCCGATAAAATTTCCCTTGTTTTTTGTTTGGGGCGTAGACCCCTACCAATAGCACCTCAGAATTACCTCTCATTATTTCTACTATTAGTATTCTCCCTTTTTCATCCTTGTATTTACATTCTGCTTCTATTCCTTTCTTGACGTAGATAGCAACCCCCCTTTTTCTTTTCTCAGCTAGTGAAACAAATACTTTACCAAATTTGGTATAATTTAGATAGTTGGCTTCATCTTTTTTTATATGCACTATCCCACCTTTTCTGGACCCAATCATACCATAATTTCCAACTGTTATAAAATTCTGAATCTTTTTTACCATTGATCAATCTCATTAATTTTATATATTATTTTCAAATCTATCGGTAAATATTGATTTTTCCACTCCTGCACATACGCTAATCTTGCTGCAGTAATAATGTGAATCAACAAGAACCATTTATCTGATTTAACATTCAAAGGTTTTGCCCCCAATAGGAAAATCTCGGGCCTTAATTCCAAATTAATCTGTGTAATTTCCAAAATCCATTGCCGTATTCTTTTCCAATATTTAACCGCCTGCGGGCAGGTCCACCATTGGTGAAAATAAGTTCCATTACTGTAACCGCAATTCCAACAGCAGGCAGGGAAACATTTTAGCTAATCTCGCCAGGGGGAGATGCCACCGGTAGACCATTTTATATATGTTTTCTTTGTATGAAGAAGCCATCGTTAATTTCATATTTTTCAATCAAATCTGTTCCCATTGCTGGAAGTCAAGGGGATATCCAAAATTTCGCCCCCATACTATCATACAATCCTTCACTACATCCTGTCCTATCTGCAGAGACAATAAATATGCATAACATTTAGATAGTATCCCTTTCCCTCCTTCTAATAAGATCTTATCCAAATCTTGTCTTTTACAGTATATTCCTTCACTATATAAATCTTTTTTATACCTGGAGTGCACTTAAAATAAGACCACCAGTCTATCTTATATCTTTGAAAAGTTAATAATTCTCGTGACTTTGGATTACCCTGAACATCCAAAAAAACTTCATATGTCAAGGTTTTCTCCCCTTTATACAATGTCGGGTAAATCTGAGCTTCTCTCCTCTATCTCTTCTTCCTCTTGCGATTCCTCCAGACTTCTACTTTCCCCTTCTCCTTTAACATCTAATTCCGACAAATTAAATTGTTGTTCCATGAGTTCTCATGCTTCTTGAAGACTCCAAATCCTCACTTTCTTATCCCTCCATGTCATCAATAAGCCTTCAGGTAATAACCAATGATACGAAATTGCATTTTTCCTCAGGAAAGTCATCAAATATTGGTATCTGTGTCTCTGTTCTCTTACCCAACATGGGATTTGTTTCAAAACTATCATTGGTTGGCCTTTATATGTAATAGTTTGATCCCTTGTTCGTTTATAAAATTCTTCACACAAAGCTTTATTGTTAAAACAAACGTGAATTTCCCGAGGGAGATTGTTCCTTTTTGCGTAGCTAGTGAATACTCAAAAGGCCTCATCAATATCCCGTTGGATCATGAGTCTATCTGCCTCCAAAGTTTCTGCAACTATTTCTCCTACAATGTCATCCAGTTTTTCCCCTTTCTCTTCTGCCACATTCTGTATTCTAAGAAAAAAAGATCTGTCCATTTCCAAAAAAATTATTTCTTCCTCTAAGTCCCTATTTATCGTTGTCTCTTCTCCCAACTGTCCATCCATCCTTCGCATTTCTCCGTCTTCTTCTCTATCTCCTTCATTTTTTCCTCTTGTTGTATTAATGTCTGTCGTA
This sequence comes from Pituophis catenifer annectens, assembly GCF_029215685.1. Lineage (NCBI taxonomy): Eukaryota > Metazoa > Chordata > Lepidosauria > Squamata > Colubridae > Pituophis > Pituophis catenifer. Next base: position 36,872,585 of record NW_027256887.1, read on the forward strand.
TATCTCCCAGTTCACTTCGCATCTGTTTAATTTCTTCTTTAACCCCTCTCATTTCCACTTTCACCTCTGCTCCCAAGTCCTCAAAATTCTTAGATGTCGACTCCTGGTTTTTAGCCATTGATTCCTGGATGGCTTGTAACATATTTTGAAGAGCCTGCATAGAGAGCGTCTTCCCCGTTGCTGACATATCTTCCGATGTTCTTCTAGAAACTAAATACGTCAAACTTGGGGTTACAGAGGTAGACAGAGAGATAACTTTCTTATTTGTTGTGGTAATAGTTGAAGATGTAGACATAACTGAAAACAACCACTGTTCCTCTACTCTTTATTGAATAAATATGTCAATCAAGTCTTTTAAATCAAATAAGTTAATCCATCAGCTCTTGATATATCCAAATTAGTCAATTTTCAATGTTTACTAGGAGGCAGTGTATATATATCTTTTTCCCCCTCCTTTCCTTTCTTTTCCTTTCCTTTAGTTGTAATATCCAAATCCACCACTAGGTGGCAGTACAAGACCCACCAAGGGCAGTCTCCATCTTCAACAATGGGGAAAAAAGAAAAAAGTGTCAAGTCACGATGTAGCAAAAAGCTCACCTCTTCTGATAATGTGACAAAGAGAGAAGTAAAAGAGAAAATCTCACTATGTCTTCAACAAGATCAATCAATTGATCTTGGATGTTGGATCAATCATCCAACAGACAATATATTCAAATAAAAAAAAGGGGAGAAGATGAAATTTTGATAATATCAAAGTTCAAAGGTTGATCAATAACCACTTCTGAGGGGGAATAACAGCTAGCAGCAAGAAGTTTACAAGACAGCCGTTTCTCCGTTTCAGCCACTCCCCCAGTAAATGGCAAATCTTATATGTTTCTTAGGCAGGAGGTTCAGTCAGCTCGGAGCTAATTTAGTAAAATAGAATTCTTACACCACGCTGGCGGGCTTCCCTCTCCAATTGGTATAGTCATGATTTCGGGGCAATCCCATGCCACCCTCTTTCTGCGCTGGTACACTGAGAAGAAATCTGCCGGCGTGCGTGAGAGCCACCTCTTCGCATGCTCCGATGCCTCCCCTTCTTCGCGAGCCTCTCCACGGCTCACGATGGTGCAGGAAAAACCACCAGACACAGAAAAGGGAGAACTAGGATAAGCAGCTATACAATTCCTAGTCTTCCATTTCAGCGTGACGCAACCGGAAGCCCTTTGTGTTCTTGTTCTAATACCTCTTTCTTCTTTTTTTTTTTTATTGAAAAAGTTTTTCAAATACAAATTTTTCCCCCTTTTTTCTCCCCCCCTCCTCCCTAACACCCCCTCACCACCCGTCCCCCTGTGACTTCTTCAAAATAAAATCCAACTTCATAACAGATTATATAATATTTTACCATCCCCTTGCTCCTTCCCTCAAATACTGACCCTTTCTTTCTAATAATATTATTACATCCCCCTTTTACCATACATTTCAAAATAACATTCTACTGTAACATTGTATAATAACTTCTAGTTTAGCATAATAACATTATTTTAACTCCCAATTTAACAATAATCTGCCCTTTTTCTCCTCCCCCATACATATATCTATATATTAATATAACATTTCAAAACAACCTTCCACTTTAAGACTATATAATAAATCCTATTTTAACATTTAATCTTTAATGTATATTAATATAACATTTCAAAGCAGCCTTCCCCTAAAAAGCTATATAATAAATCCTAATTTAACATTTATTCAGCTCTATCCATTTCCTCCATTCCCATAAATGTATCTCTTAAACATCCCTTTTCTTAAACTAAACAATCAATAAACTAACCTATCTCCACCCACTTACCTACAAAATTAGCATACATAACAATTCTTAATATCTTTATTCTTCTACCCACCCTACTAAAAAAAATATTCCCTTATATAGATAAAATCAATGACTTTAAACTTATAATCCATATAATATAATATCTTCTTTGATGTCTCTCCACTGGATTGTTAACTCCATCGCCCATATTAGGGTAACATAGCATCCTGATTGCAACAGAATGTTCAAGAAATCCTCAGTTATCATCTGCCCCCTTCAGCAATAAATATATAAAAAAGGAAAACAACCACCCGAGTGACATTATAATTGTATTCCATATAATATCTGTAGTAGTGGATTTCTTCAGGATTATTAATTCCCACCATGACAATGGGGTAACAACCAGATCTTCTGCATGCCCCAGCATAGCTCTCTTGCCATATAGCTCAGGATAAGCATGATATATTTATCAAAAAAAAAAAAAATCCAAAATGGATAATTCCAATCCAACAATTTAAGGCCCTTTTCACATCCCAAAATTACAGCACTGCAATGGTCTGTCACTCTCCTCAGGATAATATTGACCAATACTTCGCCTCAACTATCTTCATGTATTCAGTCATCTTTTAAATAACTGGCTTCACTGTTGCCTAATTTAGAAATTTTTGTTTTTGCGAGATCTATTTCTTTTTTTTCTTGACTTGTTGTGGGTTTGATCTCCATCCTAATTTCCTTTCTACGAGTTGTATATCGACTGATCGGTTTTCATTCTGATTTATAGCTTGATCTTGTTGGTTTTGCTTTTGTGACTCATATTTCTTTTCTATAAGTTGTGTATCAACTGATTGATTTCCATGCTTGTCTGTGACTTGATGAATCATCACATTAGAATCCAATGCCACATCTCTTTTATTTGTGGATAATCCAGCTGAGGTATCTAAAGAATCCAAAGGCAATTCATCTACAGAGGCCTCTGTTGCTCGATATTTTTCCTTTATTTCCAACTCCTTCTGCTTATCTTGTGTTGTGCATAAAAATGTTGAACTCATTTTCAAAAATTTTTGGTAAAATTCTTCTGCTTTTTCAACAGTATTTAATTGATATCTTACTCCTTGATATCTCAATATTATACCAACTGGAGTATCCCACCTAAATATAATATTTCTCTTTTTAAGCTCAGTCACCAGAAAACCAAATTTCTTTCTTTCCAATAACATCTTAGGTGGTAGCTCTTTGTATATCCAAATCTTTCTTCCAAACAAATGCAGAGTAGAATTAAAAGATTTTTGCACGATATTATTTCTTATTTCTTTGTCTGTAAAATAAATCACCACATCTCTTGGCAATTGCCTTTGTTTTGCAATCCAGGAGTTTATTCTATAAACTCTGTCAATCCTACAAAATACTTCCTCAGGATGAACCTTTAAGATCCCAGCCAGAATTTCAGAAGATATTTTTCTTAAGTCATCTCTGTTGCTTTCCTGTAATCCTCTCAGTCTCGCATATTCTGTGAGATTATATTGCATCATTAAAACTTCTTTTTCAAACCGTTGTTTTATATTTTCTGCATTACAAGTCTTATAATCAGCTTCCATTTTAAGTTTTTCTTCTAAGCTATTATCTTGAGTGTTTATCAAATCACTTTCAATAATATTGTTAAAGTCAGTATTTCATGGAAGATAAAAAAGGTAATGGCTCCTTTCAACTGATTCAAAGCAATTGTTCCAATCTGAAAAGGATCAACTTAAATCTAATTTTTTTATGCCTGTATTTGAATAAGGTAGCACTAATATGTGAAATGTTTCTCAATACTCTGTAGAAGAACAGAGTTTATAGATGTATGATAAATTTAGAAGATAAAGATAAAAATAATGTGGATTTAAGTTTGTCAAGCAGGTTCATTTTGTGAAGGTGATTTAGGTGCTGTCAAATATGTTTAGAAATATTTATGAATCATTTCTAACCAACTTAGCCGACAACTTTGTCATCCAAAAGGTTGAGGAGGAAACTAAAGGAAAAGCTATACTAGACCTAATTCTTACTAATAGAGAAGAAGTAATAGAGAGAGTTGAAGTTGATGAAACCTTGAGTGAAAATGACCACATCATACTGGAATTCAATATAATGCAAACACAAGCAATAGAATATAATCCAACCAGTGTCTTAAACTTTAAAAGAGCTGATTTTAACAAACTCAGAGACAGCCTAAGCTGTCATGGATAGAAATCCTAAAGGGGAAAACAACTCAAGATGCATGGGAAACACTATGGAGGAAAGCATGGGCTGGAAAATAGTTAAAGCAAAGCTGTGAACCAGCCAAATATTGAGTTAGGAGTGGAGGAAAGCATATGCTGGTCAACAGTTAAAGCAAAACTGTGAACTAGCCAAAAATAAAAAGGTAGGAGTAGAGGAGACTATACCTGGGGATCAATTGAAATAAAGTTGTGAACCAGTTAAAAATAGGGGTAGGAGTAGAGGAAAGCATTGCTGGAAGGCAACTACTTGAGTTGTGAACCAGTTTTATGTTTGAAGAAGAGAGTGGGTCATTCTAAACAGAGCGGCTTTTTCTTCAATTGTAGCCAGGAGTATTTATTCCGCTACTTTGTGGCTTAATAAGAAATGGAAGGACTTTCCCTTTTCAGCTTCCCTGCTCAACCTTCGGCAGTCGCCATTTTAAAAGTTCTTTTTTACTTTGTTCAGTATCCTTTACAAAATAAATATAAATACTTGCGATTTAGGGTCACAGGTCCAGGTCCAGATCTCATCCTCTTTACTTAGTCTGTTAATTATCTTGAAAAGCTTGTTTTCGTCGCCTTGCTCTGCAAAAAGGCAGAGGTCTCCCAACACCTGGAGCAAACGGCGAGTGATATAGGGAGCCTCATCCGCTCGCCCCCAAGAGTAAAAAAAAACTCTGGGGGTTTCGCGGAAAGCTCTACCTACACTCACCTGCTCTATCTCACATTTCCTCCTGGAAATGGAGTTTTTCGAGCCGCCTTTCCATTGTAAAGGCGGCTCTTTACAGGCGATGGGGCTGGCGGTCCCGAGGGACCGTCTGGCAGCGACGAGAGGCAAGCAGGAAGTCTAATACCTCTTTCTTCTTGATGTTCTTTTTCTTCTTTACTTCTTTCTTCCCAGTCTTCTCCTTTGGCTTCTTATTGTTGTTGTTCTTCTTGACTTGTGGTCTCTAGTTCCTCCCTGCTACCATAGTCCTCTTCCGTTCCCATCAATTGATCATGTAGTTCCTGTGCTTTATCTAAATTATCTATTTTAATCTTTTTACCCTGCCAGGAGACAAACATTCCTTCCGGGGGTATCCACCTAAACAGTATGCTCTGTTTATTCAATTGTGAGGCCAGAAAATGATAATCTCTTCGTTGCTCTCGAATTCTTCTGGGAATTTGTTTCAGGGTAATGAAACAAATTCTTTATACACATTCTTTATACAAATTCTTTATACAAATTCTTTATCTTTATACACTTTATACACTTTACTTTATATACTTTATCTTTATACACTTTACTTTCGGGTAATTTTGTAAATCATGTCCCTGACCTTCTTTCAAGCAAATCTTATATGTACCTCTCTGGGCAGTCTATGGCATCTAGCATAGTTGGTTTGAACTCTATACACTTCATCCAACTCAATCAAAATTTCTTGCTTATCTCTTTGAAGTGTTTCTGCAATTAGTTCTGCCATTATCTGTCCTAGGTCTTCTTCTTTAGCCTCTGTCACATTTTGAAATCTTAGGTAGAAAGATGCCCGGTCCATTTCTAGGTGGATTAATGAGTCCTTGATTGCGCGGAAATGGACAAACTCACATTAGAGTTAAAGGGAAAGGATGATTCAGAATATTATGCGGTATGGGAGAAATGGTATGAATGGATAGATAATAGAAATAAGAAATGGAAATGTATATAAAGGAATAGAATGTTTAGAAATAGAATGTATACAATATATTGAATATTGATTCTAGTTGTATAAATACTTAACTTTACTTTACTTTTACTTTTATTTGATGTATATACCGCCCTACTCTCGAAGGACTCAGGGTGGTGAACAGCCAACAATAAAATACATACATACAAAATTTAAAAAGCAGAATTAAAATAGAATTAAATAGTTTGGCCCAGACAGATTAAAACCCCAATCAATTTAAAACAAATTTAAACTTTGAATATTAAAAATACTAAAAAATATTTAAAAATTGTTTAAAAAGAGGGAGAAAGTTAGGCCAGGCCCGCCTGGTGAAATAAAAAGATCTTTAGAGCGTGGCGGAAGGTGCGCAGATCCGGGATCCTCCATATCTCCCAGGGGAGCTCGTTCCAGACAGTAGGTGCCCCCACAGAGAAGGCTCTCCCCATGGGGGCCACCAGTCTACATTGTTTGGCCGACGGCACCTGGAGGAGCCCCTCTCTATGAGAGTGTACCGGCCGGTGGGAGGCTATTGGTGGTAGTAGGCGGTCCCGCAAGTACCGCAAATTAATGTCACAGATCTGTTAAATAAGTAACAGAGATATGTAAAGAGAAAAAGTGCAATAAAAAATAAATATTAAAAACAATATTTTTATTCAAAGCTGTAACTTGAGAAGCACATCCAAAAAAAGCAGACAAAACTTCAGAGTACAATGACATCAGAATATTCACTTAATCTTTCTGTTCAGATATATCCCATCATGATAGAAGCAGTTCTTGTAATCATACTGCATTCTGGAAACCATGCCTTGGGTTTCTTTACCACTTTCTTCACATTTAGCTGGTTTCTCTAACTTATCTTGTTTAGTTTATATTTTTATCAATAAACATTTTATTGCATTTATTCTCAGGACTGCAGGAACCTGTCCTGTTTATTATATGTTTTATTTTCTATTATTCTTCTTTATCCTTTGCATTTATATTAAGTATTTGATAAAGTTTCTCTTTATAACCTTGAGAAGATGATAAATGTGGGTTAGGAATGCTGCAATAAAGTTGTTTTGCAACAACCACAACCAAAATGTGTTCTTTGGTTGTCAACCTAGAGAGTAGAATTTAGTGATGTCACCGAGGATTGGACTTCATCTTTGGTCCTGTGTTATTCAACATCTCTTTAAATGGCCCTGAAGATGGAATGAAAAGGGTGCTTACTGAATTTACAAACAATCAAAGCTAGCTGTACTGGCTGATATTTTAAATTCAGAATTATCTCAACAGGTTTAAACTGTGGATCATGTCCAACAAGATAATGTCCAATGATGACAGAAAAAAACTACCGCATCAAATGCATAGATGGAGGCATGGAGACAACTGATTTGAGGAAAGCATATAAAAAGGATGTAGACATCCTAATGTATTACCAGTTGAATGTGAACAACCTGTGTGATGCAACAGTCTATAATCTTACGCTTCATTAACACTGTAATAATCCCACTGTACTCTGCATTGGTCAGAATGTATTGGTTCCACTGATGGACATCACTCAGTAAAAGCAAACTGGAATAAACATGTAGAACACACATAGATAAGGCATCTGGAAACCAAGAGGTATGAAGAATGGTTGTAGGATCTGGGCAAGATTAGCATGCAAAATAAAAGATTGAAAAAAGTGGAATTCACAGACTTGTATCAAGAAACTCAGATTTAAGTTGATCCTTTTCAAATTGGAACAATTGCTCTGAATCAGCACCGGAAGATTTGCACCTAATCATTTCATTATAATATTGTTAAAGTCAGTATTTCATGGAAGATAAAAAAGGTAATGGCTCCTTTCAACTGATTCAGAGCAATTGTTCCAATCTGAAAAGGATCAACTTAAATCTAATTTTTTTATGCCTGTATTTGAATAAGGTAGCACTAATATGTGAAATGTTTCTCAATACTCTGTAGAAGAACAGAGTTTATAGATGTATGATAAATTTAGAAGATAAAGATAAAAATAATGTGGATTTAAGTTTGTCAAGCAGGTTCATTTTGTGAAGGTGATTTAGGTGCTGTCAAATATGTTTAGAAATATTTATGAATCATTCCTAACCAACTTAGCCGACAACTTTGTCATCCAAAAGGTTGAGGAGGAAACTAAAGGAAAAGCTATACTAGACCTAATTCTTACTAATAGAGAAGAAGTAATAGAGAGAGTTGAAGTTGATGAAACCTTGAGTGAAAATGACCACATCATACTGGAATTCAATATAATGCAAACACAAGCAATAGAATATAATCCAACCAGTGTCTTAAACTTTAAAAGAGCTGATTTTAACAAACTCAGAGACAGCCTAAGCAAAATTTCATGGATAGAAATCCTAAAGGGGAAAACAACTCAAGATGCATGGGAAACACTATGGAGGAAAGCATGGGCTGGAAAATAGTTAAAGCAAAGCTGTGAACCAGCCAAATATTGAGTTAGGAGTGGAGGAAAGCATATGCTGGTCAACAGTTAAAGCAAAACTGTGAACTAGCCAAAAATAAAAAGGTAGGAGTAGAGGAGACTATACCTGGGGATCAATTGAAATAAAGTTGTGAACCAGTTAAAAATAGGGGTAGGAGTGGAGGAAAGCATTGCTGGAAGGCAACTACTTGAGTTGTGAACCAGTTTTATAATAGATTTAGGAGGAGTTAAGGAGAAGGTTGGTGTGCAGTTAAAATCATACTGTGAACCAGCTAAAATAATTAAGATAAGGAGTGGAGGAAAGCATTGCTGGAAAGCAGCTGATTAAGATGTGAACCAGCTAAAAAATAAATTTAGGAGAAAGTGGAAGAGTTTTTACCAGAGAATAGTAGCTAAACTGTGAACCAGTTTAAATAAATATAGATAGGAGTATTGGAAAATACAGCTGGGAAATAGATATTTAAACTATGAACCAGTTAAAAATTAGATTTAATAAAATATGAGAATAAACTTGAAATAAATAAAATAAAGTATTGTGGAAGTAACAAACTATAGAAGGAAATGTTGATTGTTTATGAAATGACTTTAAGAGAGGAGGAAAATACTTTTTGTCAAGATTATGGATATTAGATGTCATTTAAGAGAAGTAAAATATAGATTTGAGGTAATGGGTTTTAGGATTGAGGAATATATATGAAATATTGATTGTTAAAATGATAAAGATTTAGAATAGTGTTTATTGTTTAGAATTTTGGGTGTAATAGTAGAATGATAAATGTTTAGAATAAGATTTTTTTTCTTTTTCTTTTTCTTTTAAAGATGTAAATGGATAAAATTTGGAACAAAATTGATTGAGGGAATGTGAATAATTGTACTCATTTTATGCCGGACCAAACCCTTGCTCTAAAATGATGTATTTTATGTTTTATGTTTAAAAAAATAAAAAAAAATTGGGAAAAAAAATTATTTATTTATTATATTTAATTTGTATACCGCCCTTCTCCAACAGGACTCAGGGCAGTGAACAGCCATGGTAAAACACAACATATAAAATTTAAAAGCAGTTTAAATAATTTTGGCCATCAATTTAAAACAACCCAGTTAAAACCAATTACAAATTAAAACCGCAAGGATGGGATCAAGCCAGCCCGGCTAGATGAAATAGATGTGTTTTCAGGGCCCGACAAAAAGTCCGGAGGTCTGGAATCGTGCATATCTCTGGGGGTAGGTCGTTCCAGAGGGCAGGTGCCACCACAGAGAAGGCTCTCCCCCTGGGGGTCGCCAGCCGACATTGTCTGGCCGACGGCACCCTGAGGAGGCCCTCTCTGTGCGAGCGAACTGACCAGTGGGAGGCTATTGGCAGAAGTCTCGTAGATACCCCGGTCCTAAGCCATGGAGCGCTTTAAAGGTGGTCACCAACACCTTGAAGCGCACCCGGAAGACCACAGGAAGCCAGTGCAGCTCGCGTAGGAGAGGTGTCACATGGGAGCACGGCTGCATTCTGGACCAACTGGAGCCTCCGGGTGCACCCCAAGGGGAGCCCCATGTAGAGAGCATTGCAGTAGTCCAGGCGGGAAGTGACGAATGCCTGAGTGACCGTGCGTAGGGAATCCTGATCTAGAAAGGGACGCAACTGGCATATCAGGCGGACCTGATAGAAAGCCCCCCTGGCCACGGCCGTTATATGCTCTTCTAAAGACAGCCTTGTATCCAGAAGGATGCCCAAGTTGCGAGCCCTTTCCATGGGGGCCAATGATTCGCCCCCAATAACCAGCGATGGCACCAGCTGGCTATATCGGGACGCTGGAAGCCACAGCCACTCAGTCTTGGAAGGGTTGAGTCGGGCCCTGTTTCTCCCCATCCAGGCCCGCACAGTCTCCAGGCACCGGGACATCATTTCAAGGGCATCGTTGGAGTGGCCTGGGGTGGAGATGTACAGCTGAGTGTCCATCCAGTGTATGGGAAACACTGAAAAATATGATCATAAAAGCCCATGTCCAACACAATACCACTGAAAAGGAAAAACAAGAAATCCAAGAAAAAACCATCATGGTTGTATAAAGATCTCTTTGATAAACTGAAAGACAAAAAGGATAAGTACAAAAAATGGAAAGAGGGACATATAATTAAGGCAGAATATCAGCAGATAACCCAAATCTGCAATGGCTCAGAATGAACAAAGACTTGCAACAAAAGTCAAAGATAATAAAAAGTTTTTTTCAACATATAAAATAACAAGAAAAAATGTCAAGGAAACAGTTGGTCCACTAAAGAGAGAAGATGGCAAGGAAATAACAGGCAGTAGAGAGAAAGCAAAGCTGCTTAACTCATTCTTTGCATCAGTCTTCACACAAAAAGAAACTATAGCCCAACCTACCAAAAACATAATTGTAAAAGACAGACTAGAAATAAAAATTAAAATAAGCAAGAAAATAGTAAAAGAACACCTTGATGAATATAAATCACCGAGACCTGATGGATCATACCCCAGAATTCTGAAGGAACTGGCAGATGTTATCTCAGAACCATTGTAGCACATCTTTAAAAAATCTTGCTGCACCAGGGAACTACCAGAGGATTGGAAATGAGGTGATGTGGTTCCCATCTTCAACAAATGAAAAAAAGAAGAAGAAAACCCAGATCCTGGAAACTACAGACCAATCAGCCTAACATCAATACCTGGGGAGATACTGGAAAAAGTAATAAAAAAACAGATCTAACTGTAGCCAGCATGGGTTTACTAAAAACAGATCCTGCCAAACCAATCTTATTTCATTCTTTGACACAGTGACTAAATTAGTAGACCAGTGAAATGCTGTGGACATAGTACACTTAGATTTCAGCAAGGCATTTGACAAAGTAGACCACAACCTATTTCTTGGTAAGCTAGAAAAATGTGGAATAGACAGCATCACCACCAGATGGATTTGTAACAGGCTGACAAACTGTTACAAATTGAGTAGTCCTTAATGGTACTATAGCTACATGGAGGCAAGTAAGCATTGGGGTACCACCAGGGGTGAGTTCTATTTACCTTTACTACCGGTTCGCAATGGGATCGCGTGCGCAGATCACCGATGACGACATCTGGGGTGGTGGGTGGGGCCGCTCGCCGGTTTTACTACCTGTTCTATAGAATCGGTCTGAACCAGGGGCAACCCACAACTGGGTACCACAATGTTTCCTCTTAGGCCAGTGCTCTTCAATATCTTCATAAATGACGTAGATAAGGGAATGGAAGGGGAACTCATCAAATTTGCAAATGACACTAAGCTGGCAGAAATAGCCAACACCCCAGAAGACAAGCTCAGGATCCAAAAAGATCTTATCAGACTTGAACAATGGACCCTATCCAACAAAATGAATTTTAATGTGGAGAAAAGCAGGGTTTTACACCTGGGCAAGAAAATCAAGGATAGAATAGAATGTTATCTTGTTCTTTCCTTGGGCAAGCACCAAAAGCATTAATGAGACCGGTTTCTGTGCTGTTAAGTACATCTTCATTGGATAAGGCTGGCTTACTCCCACTTTCTTACTCTCTCTTTTCCAAAGTTGAGAATGCAGAAGAGACAGCAACTTTGGGAGCTCACATGTTAACAATTAAGGGTTTAACCCTTTCCTCACAGAAAACTCTGACGGGAAAGATTTGAAAGGAGGCTAGATGTGCCTTCATCTTGAATAGCATCAGTGGTATGGTTGGCTGTTTGAAAGACAGAAGAATTTGCTTCCAATTTGGGGCCTCAGGAAGCCATTCCGCAGCACAGAGATCAATCTGCCCCCAGTAACAGTGAAGAAGCTGGCTTAGGGAATTTAGTATAGCACTCTTGGTAATCCAGCGTTCATGATTAATTCTGTTCATATGGATTCTAAGCACATCCTGATGTGTTTGTAGTGAGCGATGTGATTGCTGTAATTGTAGGGGAGATAATTTACTGTCTTCCAATGAAACTTCTCTATTAATTCCTCTATTAATATCTCCTCCTCTTGATGCTTTATGTGGAGAAAGATTGTTTTTCTGAGTGGGCTGACACTTTTTGGCAGGCTCTTTAACTGTTTCCCTGGGTCTTTGCTCTTTTTCCTCTTCCTTACTATGAGTATGGGATTTACCCAAGTCTGCTGTACGGACTTTAGTGGAGGTGCCTGTAGCCCGATGTTGTTCCTGCAGAAAAACAGCTATATCTTTTTTCAGTGTCTCTACATCATGTTGAATGGTTATTAGTTGCTCAAATATTGAAACAACCGTTTGTGCTGTAAGAAGGCATTGCTTTGTCATAAACTCTGTTGTATTCTTCCACGGTAAGCTCTCCACACTCTGGATTAGTTTGTTGTTAATTTTTTTAGACTTTATCTCAGTCTCCATACAGGCTGTAGCTGGACTCATTTGTGAAAACAGCTGGCTGTCATTTATTTTTTTTTAAAAAAATTGATTTATATGCCGCCCTTCTCCGGAGACTCAGGGCGGCTTACAATGCGTTAAGCAATAGCCTTCATTCTTTTGTATATTTTATACAAAGTCAGCTTATTGCCCCCACAAACTGGGTCCTCATTTCACCTACCTTAGAAAGGATGGAAAGCTGAGTCAACCTTGAGCCTTGGAGAGATTCGAACCAGCAGAAATTGCAGGCAGGGTGCACTAAACCACTGTACTATCAAGGCTCTTGTTGCTCCCCTCCCCCCAGCTTGGGAAAGTCTAGTATCTGCTGTTTTGTCAAATCTCTTTGCCGGTCCCGTTCTAACCTCTCCAGATTGTTGGAAATGAAAGGAGGGATATTTTTACTTATAAATCTTGTTCTGTTCATGGAACAAAGGCTAAAGAAGGGAGGCGAGGCAGGATAAATACTTCACAACATGTTTATTGGCTAACAATAACAGCTAACAGTGACTCGCTCTGATTAGATAACTACCTTGGAGAGTGAGCAAGGTTTTGAGGCACAGACAGCTCTTTTATACTTCAGCTGTCAGAGGCTGGGCCAATCAGGAGCTGCCAATTTCCCACCGGCTGCCTGCCGGCATTTAGACCAATCGGCTGCTCTCTTGGCCGCTCGTGCTTGCCGTCCAGACGTAACACCCCTTTCTTCCTGGATGGCACAAACGTACTCAGCGAGCCAATGTCCACTTCCATTCTACAAGGTTTACCCTCTAAGAGAACTGTGAGGAAAAATTTTTTCCTCAAGTCCAATTTTGACTGGCCTATAACTGTCTCAGGGTGGCAGGCACCCTTGTAAATATTAAAACATTCTTCTTCCCTCCTACTCTGCCTGTTTCGGGGTTGGTAATTTCGGCTAGGTCTAGGAAGACTGTTATAATTATTATTATTATTACTGTTATTAGCCGGTTGGCTAGCTTTACAAACTCTAGCAAGGTGGCCTTTTTTACCACATCGTCTGCAGTCAGCGTTTTTGAATCTGCATGAGGAACGGGAATGATTCCCTCCGCACCCTGCACATGAGGCTTGAGTCCTCAATCCCTCAGAATTCCCACCTTTCTTTCGGGTCGTTTGTAAGCGACTTACATCTTCCTCGCCCCCTGACAGCTGGTCAGACTCGACCTCAGTTTCCTCATGGTGAACCATGGTAGTTTTCTGGGCAACTTGCGGGCTGAGGTTCTGCCTTATCTTGGTAGCTGATTTAACTGATAATTCAGAGGCTCTAGCCTCATCTATAGCTGTTTGCAACGTAATATCCGTTCTAGCTAATAAGCGACGCTGTAAGTGGATATCTCTGACCCCACATATTAACTGGTCCAAAAGGATATCTTCTAAGTAATCTCTAAAGTCACAATACAAAGCGGCTGCCCTTAAGGCTGCCATGTATTGATTAATAGTTTCCCCTTCTGCCTGAAAACGGTGCCGAAATGCAAAACGTCTAGCAATTCTTGAGGGTAGAGAGGCATAGTGGCCTTTTAAAATGGCTAGCAGTGTCTCCCAGGGCACATTATGGACTATCTGAGGTGCTAATGGTGCCCTAGCTGTCTCGAACATATCATGCCCACAGACACTGAGGAAAACAGCTAACTTCCTATCCCCTGGCAGACTTTTATAGTCATTTGCAACCAGGAAACAGTTAAAACGGTCGAAGAAGGAATCACAGGTCTCCACTGCCTGGTTGAAAGGGGCAAATGTAGATAGGGTGCACATCTTCCTGAAGAACAGCGTCAGACCTTAGAATTTGCGATGTCTTGTTGCTGTGGCTCAGCTCAGTGCTTCAGCTCTTGTAGTGGCTTTGCTCGACCTGCCGCCTCAGAGTAATCCCAATCCTTCGTCACCAGTTGTTCTGTTCATGGAACAAAGGCTAAAGAAGGGAGGCGAGGCAGGATAAACACTTCACAACATGTTTATTGGCTAACAATAACAGCTAACAGTGACTCGCTCTGATTAGTTAACTACCTTGGAGAGCGAGCAAGGTTTTGAGGCACAGACAGCTCTTTTATACTTCAGCTGTCAGAGGCTGGGCCAATCAGGAGCTGCCAATTTCCCGCCGGCTGCCTGCCGGCGTTTAGACCAATCAGCTGCTCTCTTGGCCACTCGTGCTTGCCGTCCGGACGTAACAAATCTCTTGTCAGCAAAGTACTCATCAATTTTTGGTTGTTTTGCATTCTTCAATGATGGGAGAGATCCCAGGCTGGTGCCATGGCACTTCTTTCTTTTCCCCATGCCTTATTAGTCCTTATCAGCCAAAACTTTGTTTGTGTTGTGGTCTACTCTGTTATCATCTCCAAAAAATATTATTTACATAAAAAGGGTCCAATCGGTATACTAAATATTGATAAAATAAAATAAAAACCAAGAGGAGCTATTGCAAACATGCTCCAGCAGCAGCAACAGTCCCTCCGCTCCCAATCAACGATAGAAGTACAGATTAGGCAAAACCTGGCTCAAAAACAGTAACTGTGAGAGGGACCTTGGAGTCCTAGTAGACAATAACTTAATCAGCAGTGTGTGGCAGCAGCTAAAAAAGATAATTCAATCTTGTCTGATAAACAGAGGCATCAAACAGAATCAAAATCACATGAAGTATTAGTATCGCTTTACAAAGCCTTAATATGGCCACACCTGGAATACTGCATCCAGTTTTGGTCATCATGTTACAAAAAAGATGTTAAGACTTTGGAAAAAGTGAAAAGAAGAGGAACTAAGATGATTAAAGGGCTGGAGACTAAAAACATATGAAGGATTTGGGTTTGGCTAGTCAAGAGAAAAGATGGATTAGAGGGACATGATAGCAGTATTCAAGTATTTGAGAGGCTGCAACAAAGAGGAAGGGGTCAATTTATTTTCTAAAGCACCAGAGGGCAGAACAAGAAACAATGCAGCAAACTTGCCTTCAAAAGTTGTGGTCCTTCATCACTGGGCGAACTGGTAGAGATAAAAACTACTGGTTTGGGTGAACAGGTAGTAAAAAAAAAGCTACCAGATTGGTCGAACTGGTAGTTAGCTACTGGTTCAGTCGAACTGGTAGTTTAAAAAGCTACGATCCAATGATCACCTGTGCCGTGTGGTTTAGCTTTGCTAGATTTCCTGCTTTCTAGTGAAGCTAAACTGCGCGCCACAGCTGATCCCCCCCTCACTGTTCTACTTACCTTCCCAAGCCTCCTTTTGGCACAGTACGCCAAATATAATTTATAAAGTTGTCACATCACTAATGGATAATCAGAACAAAACCAACCAACCATAAAATTATTAATGCTTTTGTGGGTGGGTTTTTTAAGAGCAGACATGGATAATTTGCTGATGACAGCAAAAGTAAAACCATCTTATAAAATGTTCATATGAAGGAAATTATTTCTTTAAACCAAAAGACATTTTGATATTTAGTAAAATAACTCAGATGTGCTTAAATAACTCAGATTTGCTGAATAATTCCCAATATAGTTAACAAAAACTCCCTATCATAAATATGACCCTTGCCAGTTGACCTATGGACCTTTACTTTAAAAGACAAAGGAGTGTTTTATTTTTTTCTGCATAATGCATCTGTGGCCCTGGATGCAGTCATCTGGACAAATCCAGGACTCACAAGCTCCATGCTGCAAGGTCTGAACTTGTATGGCAAAAAGTTTCTCCTATATAAATGTTTTTATTACTGATAAAAGTGAATCGTTTATCATACTGTCGAAGATCACTAGAAAGGTGATTCCATAGTAAGATGAGTTTTTCCAAAAAAAGTCACATATTCATGAAATAAGCTCTACCTTCACATTCCTTTATTAAAACGGCAATGTACATCAAGAACACTGTAATTTAGCAGTAGCAAAAGCACTTAGAGTTATATACTGCTTCATAGTGCTTTACGGCCCTCTCTATGTGGTTTAGAGTCAGCATACTTTTTCCTCCCTGCACATTTTGTTTTTGTAAAGGCTTGTGAATAATTTCCCTAAGATTATCTTCATAGATAATCAAGATCTTAAGCAGGTGGCTAAATTGGCTAGACCAGGGTTCCCAACCCCCAGCCATGGGGTTGGGGCATGCGAGTGGCTGGTCAGAGCGCATGCATATGTGCAATTCAAATGGTGGGCCAGTGGACACTTGTGTGTCTGCGTGCCAGCCCACCATTCGCACAAGTCAAGCTGCACTCATGCACACCAGCCCGTCGCTCAAGCAAGTTGGGCTGTGCTCCAGCCAGCCATTTGCACACCCCAATTCTGAATAGGCCATGGCCCTGCACAAGACAAGCTGCATGCATGCATGCTGGCCAGCCACTTGCGTAAGGGTTGCTTGCATGCCCATGCACTGGCCTGCCGTTTGTTTGGGCCAGTCCTCTCTCCCTCTCCCCCAGCTGAGCTGCCAAGCTGCAAAGATTGGGGACCGCTGAGCTAGATCACTAATTTTATTTTAAATTACATATTTGTGATTGTTGTTGCATCTCTTTCTATCATATTTTCCTTCTTATATATAAAAATCAGGCTTCGTTATATTGTTTAAAAGAGGAATTTCCCATTAAAATCTTTCTCATATGCAAAACTAGAGGTAATTGAGTTATGAATGTAATGGAACCTGCCAATTACATTCATAACCCAAGGATTCGTAGGAGTGAATCATGTAACTTGAACGTGATCACTCCCTGCTTTCACCCACGCATTTGCTAATTGAGTGTGCAGGTCGTTAAGTGCAGGAAGTATCTCAGGATGGAGAAGGCCATGTGCGGCCTAGTGCTTCCAACCACCCAAGGCCTTCCCCAATTCACTGAGATATCTCATGCTCACCCCACCCCCCCATCCTACCGGACTGGGTCACTTACCTTATGTAGATTTTTTTTTGAAAAAGGTTTTTTTCATAAACATATCTTAAATGTACAGTTTCTTATCTAACATACATATTTTCTTTTAACTTTCATACTAATACAATCTTCAGCCTAAACAATTTAAATATATTCAGTATATTTTCTACCATTTCATCTCCCTTGTTTTACAACAATCCTTCTTCTCCCTCTCCTCTCTTTCCTTTCCCTCCCTTCTTCCATCTACTCTTCTACTTTCTTCTTTCCTCCTCTCCTTCTCCTTCTGTACTTCCCCTTCCTTTCCCACACACCTCCCTTTTTCCTCCCTTCTAACTTTCTCTCCTACTCGTTTCCCCTCTCTTTCTTCCTCTCCTTTTCCCTTTCTTCTTTCCTTCTCTCTCCTTCCTCTCTCCTCTCCTCTATCCCTCTCCATTCTCTCTCTATTGTATTCATTTTCAATTTAGTATTTTCCAAAGTGGTATTTGAGTAATCCCGATTTTTACTTTCTTTTCAATTACTTTTTCATTTTACTAAATTCACACATATCATCAAAAATGTACATTTATATAATAACATTTTATTTCTCCCCCCCCTTTCCCATTTACACAGGTGTCTTCTGGGTTTCTATTTCTTTTTTATCTTCTCTCTCATTTACTTATACCTTATCTAATTTATTTCTCTATAATCTCATATTTCTTTTCTAACCATACATAAAATTGTCCCCATGTTTTGAAATACACCGATTCCTCTTTATCTTTTATTCTCAATGTTAACCTATTCATTTCCGCACATTCTAAAATTTTCTTCATTATCTCTCCTTCTGATGGGATTTTTTCTGTATTCCACTTTTGTGCAAATACAATTCTCGCCACTGTTATTATATGAATAATCAAATATGTATCTTCTTTGCTATGTTTCTCCAGTAATATACCCAATAAAAATCCCTCTGTTTTTAACTCTATGTTGGTACATTTCCTCTAACCATGTCTGTATTCTAACCCAATAATTTTTTTGCTTCCGTACATGTCCAACACATATGATAATATGATCCTGGCAATTGAAAACATTTCCAACATTTAGCTGATTTATCCTTAAACATTTTTGCTAATCTTTCTGGCATTTTTGTGCTATCTATAAAACATTTTATATAAATTTTCTTTATATGCAGTTGCCATTGTTAATTTATCATTTCGGCTTCCGGTTGCGTCAGGCTAAAATGGAGGACTAGGAACGGTAAAGCTGCTTATCCTAGTTCTCCCTTTTCTGTGCCTGGCTGTTGTTCCTGCGCCATCGTGAGCCGTGGAGAGGCCCGCAAAGAAGGGGAGGCATCGGAGCATGCGAGGAGGTGGCTCTCCTGCACGCTGGCAGATTTCTTCTCAGGGTACCAGTGCAGAAAGAGGGCGGTGTGGGATCGCCCCGAAATCGTGACTATACCAATTGGAGAGGGAAGCCCGCCAGCATGGTGTAAGAATTTCTACTTTACTAAATTAGCTCCAAGCTGACTGAACCTCCTGCCTAAGAAACATATAAGATTTGCCATTTACTGGGGGAGCGGCTGAAATGGAGAAACAGCTGTCTTGTAAACTTCTTGCTGCTAGCTGTTATTCCCCCCTCAGAAGCGGTTATTGATCTCCCTTTGAACTCTGATATTATCGAAACTTCATCTTCTCCCCTTTTTTTTTATTTGAATATATTGTCTGTTGGATGAGGAATAATTGATTGATCTTGTTGAAGACATAGTGAGATTTTCTCTCTTACTTCTCTCTTTGTCACATTATTAGAAGAGGTGAGCTTTTTGTTACATCATGACTTGACAGTTTTTCTTTCTTTCCCACTGCTGAAGAAGGAGACTGTCCTTGGTTGGTCTTGCACTGCCACCTAGTGGTGGATTTGGATATTACAACTAAAAGGAAAGGAAAAGAAAGGAAAGGAGGGGGGGGGAAGATATATATATACACTGCCTCATAGTAAACATTGAAAACTGACTAATTTGGATATATCAAGAGCTGATGGATTAATTTATTTGATTTAAAAGACTTGATTGACATATTTATTTAATAAAGAGTAGAGGAACAGTGGTTGTTTTCAGTTATATCTACATCTTCAACTATTACCACAACAAATAAGAAAGTTATCTCTCTGTCTACCTCTGTAACCCCAAGTTCGACATATTTAGTTTCTAGAAGAACATCGGAAGATATGTTGGCGATGGGGAAGATGCCTTCTATGCAGGCTCTTCAAAATATGTTACAAACTATCCAGGAATTGATGGCTAAAAACCAGGAGTCGATATCTAAGAATTTTGAGGACTTGGGAGCAGATGTGAAAGCAGAAATGAGAGGGGTTAAGGAAGAAATTAAACAGATGCGAAGTGAATTGGGAGATATACGACAGACATTAATACAACAAGAGGAAAAAATGAAGAAGATAGAGAAGAAGACGGAGAAATGTGAAGGACGGATGGACAGTTGGGAGAAGAGACAAATAACGATAAATAGGGACTTAGAGGAAGAAATATTTTTTTTGGAAATGGACAGATCTTTTTTCTTAGAATACAGAATGTGGCGGAAGAGAAAGGGGAAAAACTGGATGACATTGTAGGAGAAATAGTTGCAGAAACTTTGGAGGTGGATCGATTCATGATCCAATGGGATATTGACGAGGCCTTTTGAGTATTCACTAGCTACGCAAAAAGGAATAATCTCCCTCGGGAAATTCACATTCGTTTTAACAAGAAAGCTTTGTGCGAAGAATTTTATAAACAAACAAAGGATCAAACTATTACATATAAAGGCCAACCGATAATAGTTTTGAAACAAATCCCACGTCGGGTAAGAGAACAGAGACGCAGATATCAATTTTGATGACTTTTCTGAGGAAAAATGCAATTTCGTATCGTTGGTTATTACCTGAAGGCTTATTGATGACATGGAGGGATAAGAAAGTGAGGATTCGGAGTCTTCAAGAAGCATGAGAACTCATGGAACAACAATTTAATTTGTTGGAATTAGATGTTGAAGGAGAAGGGGAAAGTAGAAGTCTGGAGGAATCGCAAGAGGAAGAAGAGGTAGAGGAGAGGAGCGAAGGAAAGGCGGGAAAGAAGGGTGGGGGAACACGAAAAGTTGAGGAATTAACAGCGCCTCAGAGGGAGACAAGACAAACAGCTAAGAAGGCCATAACAGTGGGAAAGTAAAAACTTAGGTGAGAAAAGGAAATGGGGGAATTAGTGCGTTTGATATCTGTAAATATTAACGGTTTAAATGCTCCTAATAAGCGTAGTAGGATTTTGAATAAATTAAGAAAGGCTAAGTATGATATTGTCTGCATGCAGGAGACCCATATAAAAAAAGATCAAAACCATTTGTTAGAATGCTGTGTGTCGGGTAAAACTTATACCTCATTAGCAGGTCAAAAAAAAATAGTGATAGTAATAGGGATAGTGGTATATGTACGACATCATTTGAAATCCCAACAGGTTTTTGCTGACCAGGAAGGCCAGGTTCTCATGCTCGAAATAGAAATTGCCCAGTGGAAGTCTTTATTGGTTTGTATTTATGCCCCTAATGACAATCGGAGGGCTTTTTATCAAAACTTATATGTTAAACTGGGGGAACTGGAATATGAACATGTCTGTTTAGTGGGGGATTTCAATGCTGTAACGGATAGAATGCAGGATTATGTCCCGGGAAACGTACAAGGAAGGTTAAAGGATATTAAGATAACATTACCAAAAATATGTAATGATTTAAGGGAGGAATTTGGATTATAGGATATATGGAGGTTGAGAAATCCCAATAAAAATCAATATACTTATTTCTCTCCCAGACACCACTCGTGGACCCAAATAGATATGATATGGATGTCTCTTGAGTTGAGGGGGTTGGTCTCGGAAGTGGAAATAGGGCCCAACCAGTGGGCAGACCATAACCCGCTAATGGTAACTTGGAAGATCCCACATTGTAGGAAGGGTAGATGGAGAATGAATATAGGTATTCTGAAAGATGAAGAATTTATGAGTAAATTTAAGAAGGAGTTATATCTTTTTTTCAGGAAAATAAGAAAGAGGATACTTCAATATACAATACATGGGATACGGTTAAGGCAGTGATGAGGGGATGGTTAATCAAATATATGATTGATAAACGTAGGGTGGGTAAGAAAGACCGAGACAACCTCTTGAATAAATTACAACAGGTGGAAGAAAGGATGCAAAATGGATTAACCCAGACAACATTGATAGAAGAAAGGGATTTCTGGCAACACCAGATTAAATTATTAGACCAAGAGGAATTAGCAAATAAAATAAAGTGGACTAAACAATTTTTTTTTGAAAGGGCAAATAAAGCAGGAAGATGGTTGGCTTACCGGCTTAGAAAGGAGCAGGAACAACGAAGAATAGAAGGGCTGAAAGATGTAATTGGGAATCTTCATTGTACTAAGGAAGGCAAGAGAACAGTAGCTCAGGATTTTTTCACACAGCTTTATCAGAAAGGAGAGGAAAATATTTGTGAAATTCGGAAATATTTGGAAAAGACAACTTGCCTAAAATCTCGGAAACAATGAAGGAAATTCTTAATGCGGAATTTACAATGGAGGAAGTAGAAACAGTTATGAAAGCACAGGCGAATGGCAAAACCCCGGGTAGAAATGGCCTTCCAGTTGAATTATACAAAATAGTGTTTGACGTGGTAGGAAGACACATGACGGATTTATTCAATGCGGTTATGAAAGAGGCTCAGGTTCCAGTATCTTGGACTGAGGCTTATATTTCTATTATTCCAAAAGAAGGAACTGATCTATCTCTTATTAAGAATTATAGACCTATATCATTACTAAATTCTGATTATAAGATATTTGCAGGGTTTCTTGCAGCCAGGCTTAGCTGCTTCCTTAACCAATTCATTCATTCAGACCAAAACGGCTTCCTTCCTAATAGATATCTACAAGATAATCTTAGAATTATCATGAATACATTAGAATTTTTCGAAAATCACTCGGATAAACAATTAGCTTTAATTTTTGTTGACGCCCAAAAGGTGTTTGAAAGAATCAGTTGGGAATTTATGATTTCTCAATTGGAATATATGGAGTTTGGTGGGAATTTTATTCGGGCAATTCGAGCTATCTACCGGGAGCAGACTGCAAGAGTTCTCATAGATGGAGAGGAGACGGAGAGAATTCAAATTGGTAGAGGTACAAGACAGGGATGTCCCCTTTCCCCATTGCTATTTGTATTAACTTTAGAGCCCCTGCTTAGAGAAGTGAGAGGAAATACGGAAATAAGAGGAATGAAGATTAGGCAGGAGGAAGTTCAAGTCCAGGCTTACGCAGACGATCTTGTATTTATCTTGGATCAACCACTGGACTCAGGCCAGAAATTATTACGCTTGATTAGAGAGTATGGGAAGGTAGCAGGATTACTGATGAATGAAGAAAAAACTAAAATCCTAGTGAAAAATATGACTCAGATGCAAAGGCAACAGCTGGAGCAGTTAATGGGTTTAAGAATAACAAATAAAATTAAGTATCTGGGTATATGGTTGACTGCCAGATGTTCCTCCATAAAGGAGGATAACTATCTTCCTCTTTACAACCAGATGCTCAGAGATCTAGAAAGATGGAAAAATCTCCAACTATCAATTTTGGGAAGGGTGGCAACCATTAAGATGTGCGTGTTACCTAAATGGTTATTTCTATTCCAAACAGCCCCGGTAAGGTTGAATAAAGAGTGTTTTACAAATTTGGATAGGAGTATATCTAAATTTATCTGGCAGGGAAAGAGGCCGTGGATTAGACTTAAAATGTTACAAAAACCCAAAAATAGAGGAGGATTTGGACTCCCAAATTGGGAGCTCTATCACCAAGCAGCGAACTTGATTTGGGTGAAAGAATGGATGATCTTACAAAAGAGACGACTTTTGACATTTGAAGGAGCCGGTCTTCAACATGGCTGGCACTATTTTCTATGGCCGGGAGCATCCAGCCGCCCTAGACACTTTGATGATCACTATTTACGTAGGACGCTTGGGTACACTTGGGAAAAGATTAGAAGAAGAGTATATTCCAAAGTTCCATGTTGGATTTCGGTGCAGGAAGCCCAGATCTACCCGACATTGTATAAAGGGGAGAAAACCTTGACGTATGAAGTTTTTTTGGATGTTCAGGGTAATCCGAAGTCACGAGAATTATTAACTCTTCAAGGATATAAGATAGACTGGTGGTCTTATTCTCAAGTGCACTCCAGGTATAAAAAAGATTTATATAGTGAAGG
Source organism: Pituophis catenifer annectens (assembly GCF_029215685.1). NCBI lineage: Eukaryota > Metazoa > Chordata > Lepidosauria > Squamata > Colubridae > Pituophis > Pituophis catenifer. The sequence continues at coordinate 36,896,225 of NW_027256887.1, forward strand.
AATCTACCGTAAAAGACAAGAATTGGATAAGATCTTATTAGAAGGAAGGAAAGGGATACTATCTAAATGTTACGCATATTTATTGTCTCTGCAGATAGGATAGGATGTAGTGAAGGATTGTATGATAGCATGGGGGCAAAATTTTGGATATCCCCTTGACTTCCAGCAATGGGAACAGATTTGGTTGAAAAATATGAAATTAACGATGGCTTCTTCATACAAAGAAAACATATATAAAATGGTCTACTGGTGGCATCTCCCCCCTGTGAGACTAGCTAAAATGTTTCCCGGGACATCTGCTTGCTGTTGGAAATGCGGTTACAGTAATGGAACTTATTTTCACCAATGGTGGACCTGCCCGCAGGCGGTTAAATATTGGAAAAAAATACGGCAATGGATTTTGGAAATTACACAGATTAATTTGGAATTAAGGCCCGAGATTTTCCTGTTGGGGGCAAAACCTTTGAATATTAAATCAGATATATGGTTCTTGTTGATTTACATTATTACTGCAGCAAGATTAGCGTATGCGCAGGAGGGGAAAAATCAATACTTACCGATGGATTTGAAAATAATATATAAAATTAATGAGTGTGCGGAATCAGATAGATTAACTTGATTGATCAATGGTAAAAAAGATTCAGAATTTTATATATATAGTTGGAAATTATGGTACGATTGGGTCCAGAAAAGGTGGGATGGAATAGATATTTGATGATGTATATATATATGATGCAAGTATGTATGCATAAAGGAATGACTTTATATTTATGGACAATGTAATCACATTATACCATGGTGGAAGGATTGTATATTTCATTTGTGTATTGGTGCATAGAATATATTAATAAAAATTAAAAAAGAAAGAAAACATTTCCAACATTTAGCTGATTTATCCTTAAACATTTTTGCTAATCTTTCTGGCATCTTTATGCTATCTATAAAACATTTTATATAAATTTTCTTTATATGCAGTTGCCATTCCCATAGTTGTTGCCATCTCTCTAATTCTATCATATAAACAAAGTTTTTTGCCCATGCTATCATTGTTTCTTTTACTTCTTCCTCTTCTAATCTGATTTGCAATAAGTAATTATACAATTTCTTGATCATTTTTTCATCTGTCCAGTCAATATCTCGTCCAATTCTGATTTTTCCAATCATCTACAAAGGCTTGTAGTTTGTATTCTTCTGTTTTGATTTTCATTCCTTTTATTTCTTTATCTTGTCTTATCTTTCTGTTTAAAATTTCTAATGTCAATATGAATAGCAATGTGTAGGAGTTTGCATACTTGCAGGAATTTTCCTAATCTTGAAGGCAAACCTCAGATAAGGAAGATTACATGCACGTAGGCGCCAGGAAATGACATTAGAAATAAGACCCTAAATCTGTAAATAAGAAGAGCAACAGAGGAGGAAATGGGATATGTTATACTTTAACTATAGCTAAACATTATAAGTGCTTAAGTAAAGCAGTAATAGTTAACCAAAGATCTTATAGTTGCTGGAAGACTTTTGTGAGCCAATGAGATGCTGACAAGTGCTCTGTAGCTGAAAGTAACAAACTATATAATGTCACTATGTAAGGCAATAAAGACACCACATATATCTTCATCCTTTGTATGTGTGGTCATTTACAACAAGTGGTGCTTGAACAGGGACCCCTGCTTTGTCCGGCAAGGATTTGGTGCACTGTCAACCCGTGTGATATCTTCAACCTTTTAAAGGTTTCTGTAAGTACTTGTGGTTTTTTCAACCTTTTGAAGGTTTCTGTAAGTAATGGGGTCTTCGCTTTCTGAGGAACAAAGGAAGCATGCTGAAGAATTAAGCTATTTACTTAAGAAAAAGCACACTAATAAATCACAACGCAGTCTCTTACGGCTGGTCCAGGAGATTGCGAATCAGTGTGTATGGTATCCTGAAAAGGGATCTTTAAGATTATCTGACTGGGAAAAAATTGGGAAAGTTTTACATACTGAACCAAGAGCTAAGGTAGAGATTTTGCAGGTATGGCATTTATGTCAATATGCAGTGGAAAAATTTGGAAATACTAAACTGTCTCTTTTAACTCCTCCACCTCCATGTTACTCCAATGCTGTTGTCTGTCCTCCTTCCTCTCCGGACTATCTGACTCTGCCTCCTTCAGCTCCTACTGACACAGGTCAGATTACTAAACCTTCTGACTCTGCTGTTCAATCTTCTTTTCAAAAAATGGTAGAATCCTGCAAACAGGATTCCTCCATGCCTGGGGCAGAACTTGCTCAATTATTGTCTGTATGTCCTGTACAATATCATCAGGGCCAGGGCTAATTGGCAGGACAGCAGATAGCAGAATGGGAAGGGCTACCTTATCAAATTTTGAGGGAACTAAAAAAGGCTGTTACAGAGTATGGCATCAGTGGTAATTTTACTAGAGGCTTGGTAGAAGGGATAAAAAATGGATATACTATGATTCCTGAGGATTGGAAGCAAGTTTTCTGAATGATTTTGACTCAGGAATCTGTGGAATTTAAATTTCCCTTGGAGGTTAAATTGATTCCTTCTCAATTTAAAGGCCCTCTTCCCTCTGGTTTAGTGGGTCTTATCTTGCCTTGATCTTCAGCTCATAAAAAGGGGTGCTTTATGGTCCCTGGCGTTATTGTATCTACGGGACTGCCTGCTGCCACCAGTAGCCTCCCACCGAGCGGTACACTCTCATAGAGAGGGGCTCCTCCGGGTGCCGTTGGCCAAACAATGTCGACTGGTGGCCCCCAGGAGGAAAGCCTTCTCTGCGGGGGCACCTACTATCTGGAATGAGCTCCCCCCAGAGATACGGAGGATCCCAGATCTACGCACCTTCCGCCGCGCTATCAAGACCTTTTTATTCCATCAGGCTGGCCTGGCCTAATTTTTCCCTTTTTTCCCTTTTTAAAACGCAAACTTTAATTCGTTCTTAATTTATTGGGGTGTTTTAAATCTGTCTTCAGCCAAATTGTTTAATTTGGTTTTATTCAGTTTTAAATTTTGTATTTATGTGTTTTTATCTTATGGCTGTTCACCACCCTGAGTCCTTCGGGAGTAGGGCGGTATATAAATCAAATAAACTAAACTAAACTAAACTATTGATTCTGATTACACTGGAACTCTTTTTATTCAGGCTTGGGTGAACCTTCCTCAAACTCTTCCTGATCAATGTTCTATTGCTCAATTACTTTTGCTCCCCTATCAAGTCCCATGTCCTGGCATAGGGGCATGTGGGGATGCTGGTTTTGGTTCTACCTCTCCTTCTGTGGCTTTACTTCAGTCTGTTACTTCCTTTCGTACTTTGTTAACTCTCTATTTGAATAAGCAATCTTTTCAAGGGTTGCTTGATACTGGAGCCGATGTTACTGTTATTTCATCTTTACAGTGGCCTGTGCAATGGCCTAAGAAAGCAGTTTCTTCTTTATGGGGTATAGGTGGTTCCACTACAGCTTGGCAAAGCATACAAGATATCCAATTCTCTACCACGGCTGGTAGGTCCTTTGCCCTGCAACCTTATATTTTGGATATTCATACTAATATTTGGGGTCATGATTTACTTTCTTTTTTACATGCTCAATTGATTTTGGATGATGATTCTTCCCCTTAAGTGGCTCTCTACTGCCCCCGTGTGGGTGGAGCAATGGCCCCTTTCAATGGAAAAATTATCTGCTTTACAGCAACTTGTTGGAACAATTAGCTGCTGGTCATATTGAACCCTCTACTAGCCCCTGGAATACTCCTGTTTTTGCTATTATTAACCTTTAAGTCCTTTTTGCAGAGACAGCTACAGCATGAGACTGGTCCTTACCATTTGCGAAAGATTCAACATTTATTATCTGTTGCCTTATTTACCTGGAATTATTTAACTCTTGTAGATTCCTTTTCAGATGTTCCTGTTAATGTTCATTTTCGTGCAATAGAACCACTGACAAGACCGCTAGTAAAGTATTGCCTTGCTCCTAATCCTGAGTGGCAATGACCCCTGCCAATCACATGGGGGCAAGTGAAGGCCACAACATACCAAGCTCAACAGCAATTGGTTCAAGCTGATCTACCTCAAACTCCTGAAAATCTAGTTGCTGCTGTTTTTGCTATTATTACAGCTAATTCTGTCACAATTCTTTTTTGTATTCTCTTATCTTCTTTTGGTTCTGTTACTGCTTTGAATGACACTCAGCCTATACAATTTAACCCTAATCTCTGGGTTCGTCATGCTCAATATATGTTTTTGGTTCATGGTACTAATGTCACCCTGTACTATGAGCCTCCTATGGCTTTTGGTCAAGTTGCTTTCATACCTGATTTAATATCTTCTTCTTCCTTTATTGTTTCACAGCTGCAAAACATTCACCATTCCTGGTTGTTTTCCAAGCCCCCAGTGCAACGTAACTCGGTTCGCTGGTGTTATCTTCATACTAATCAATTTACTAAAGGTTTATGTTTTTGTTGTCATGCTCACCATACTTGGCTTAACAATTGGAATGATTATGCTAAGGCTCAACACATTTTATTGAAAGTAGGGAATTATAGCTATTGTACTGGTTATTATTGGTTATGGGGAACCTTTAATTCTTTATTGTATGGACCTAATTTAGTTCCAGAAATGTATCCTGATAATTTTCCTATTTTTAACGCTTCTGATATGACTGATACTGGATCCATTTGTGCTGGCTGGCAACTAATATGGACCCTAATATGTGGTTCTTTTTTGACAAATATGCAACCAACGTACACCCTCAGAACTATCAGTGTGCTGCTATTGGCTACTTTTCCCTACCTGTGCAGATTGGTGCTCTCTCTTCTTCCTCATGACAATGCCATGCTCCATTAGGTCCTACATGTAATGATGAAGTCATCATTGATACACAACTTTCTTCTTTAAATACCTTTGGCTGTGCTGTGGCTGGAGCTATTACTGGGGTGATCACCTTAGGGGCTTACCCTGGAATAATAGCTCAAGAAAATAGACATTCTATCCTGGGCTTAACATGTCACCTGGAGAAATCAATTAATGCCACTGCTGCTATTGTTTGTGATCTCCAACATGAAATTGAGGACCTGAATCAGGATGTTCTCCAGCAACGTTTGCTGTTGACTATTTGTTAGCATGACAAGGGGTTTTTTGTAAACTTGTTGGCCATCGTGGATGTGCTGTTCATTTTCATTCCCTGAATAAGACTATTGAAGATGAACTTAATGAACTTCAATCATATTTTCAGAATAATGTTCATGCTATTTCTTCTCCTTTTGACTGGTTGACCAATTGGCTTCCTGATTGGTCCTGGCTTAAACAGTTGTTTTTTCATGCTGTGATTATTATTGTCATGTTAGCTGCTTGTTGTTGTTTCATTCAGTGTATTCCCTCATTAATTACTATGTTTCGTCCTGTCCCTCTCTCTCTGCCTCCTCCTCAAATGCGATATATACAAAAAATTTTATTCCCTCAAAATTAAATAAAAAGAGGGGACATGTAGGAGTTTGCATACGTGCAGGAATTTTCCTAATCTCGAAGGCAAACCTCAGATAAGGAAGGTTACATGCACGTAGGCGCCAGGAAATGATATTAGAAATAAGACCCTAAATCTGTAAATAAGAAGAGCAACAGAGGAGGAAATGGGATATGTTATACTTTTACTATAGCTAAACATTATAAGCACTTAAGCAAAGCAGTAATGGTTAACGAAAGATCTTATAGTTGCTGGAAGAGTTTTGTGAGCCAATGAGATGCTGACAAGTGCTCTGTAGCTGAAAGTAACAAACTATATAATGTCACTATGTAAGGCAATAAAGACACCACATATATCTTCACGCTTTGTATGTGTGGTCATTTACAACAGCAATGGAGATAATGGACATCCTTGTCTAGTTCCTTTTCTAATATCTACTTTTTCTGTCATTTCACCATTCACAATCACCTTTGCCGATTATCCATCATTTGCAATTGTGTAGTCATAAATTGTCAGTTCACATTATCAAACGCTTTCTGCGCACCCAAAAATAACAATGCCATTTACTTTTCTGGATTTGCTTCATAATATTCCAATGTGTCCAATATTTATTTATTGATTGATTGATTGATTGATTGATTGATTGATTGATTGATTGTATTTATATGCTGTCCTTCTCCAGAGGGACTCAGGGCGGCGAACACAAGTTAAAAACATGTACAACAAAATCCCATTTTAAACCAAATTAACTAATAAATAATAAATAATAAAACCCAGAATCAGAGTCAGCCTATTTGCTTGAAAAGCCAAGTCTTCAGGTCCTGATGGAAGGAGCGGAGATCAGGAGCCATCTGGAGCTCGGTAGGCAACTCATTCCAGAGGGGGGGAGCATCCACAGAGAACACCCTACCCCTGGGCGCCGCCAGACGACATTGGCTCACCGTCGGAACCCTGAGGAGAGCAGCCCTATGTGAGCAAACAGGACGGTGGGAGGCAGGCAGGAGAAGGTCCTGCAAATATCCCGGACCTAAGTCATGTAGGGCCTTATAGGTGAGAACCGGCACCTTGAAGCGGACCTGGAGAACCACTGGTAACCGGTGCAGCTCACGCAGGAGAGGTGTTATATGGGAGTAATGAGGGGTTCCCGTAACAACCCGTGCGGCTGCATTCTAGATCAGCTGACGTCTCCAGGTCCATCTCAGGGGCATGCCCATGTAGAGGGGATTGCAGTAATCCAAGCGGGAAGTAATCAGGGCATGAGTAACAGTATGAACGTCATCTCGGTTCAGGAAAGGGCACAACTGACCACCAGGTGAACCTGTGCAAAGGCCCACCTAGTCACGGCTGTCAGGTGGTCTTCTAGGGACAGCCGAGCATCCAGGAGGACACCCAAGTTGTGAGCCCTATCAACAGGGACAAGTTTTTCCCCACCCATCAAAAGTGATGTGGTCTCTGAAACCTGAGATGCCGGCATCCACAGCCACTCAGTCTTGGAGTCTGAGTCTGTTTCTACCCAGCCAGGCCCGCACCGCCTCCAGGCAACGGGACATCATGGAAAGGGCATCTCTGGGGTGGTCTGGGGTGGAGATGTATAACTGGGTATCATCAGCATATTGATGATATCTCACCCCAAAGCCATGAATGATCTCACCCAGCGGCTTCATATAGATGTTAAAGAGTAGGGGGGAGAGAACCGACCCCTGAGGCACCCCACAATTTAGGGGCCTCAGGGTGGACCTCTGCCCCCCCGCCCATACAAATTGCAAGCGACCTGAGAGGTAGGAGGAGAACCACTGTAAAACAGTGCCTCCCACCCCCAACCCCACAAGTCACTGCAGTAGGATACCATTGTCAATGGTATCAAAAGCCACTGAGAGGTCAAGTAGGACCAGGATGGAGGAACAACTACCATTCCGAGCCCGCCACAGATCATTCACCAGAGCGACCAATGCCGTTTCCATGCTGTCCCCGCGTCTGAAGCCCGATTGGTACGGGTCTAGGTATTCCATTTCCTCCAGGAACTGTGGGAGCTGTTGCACCACCACAGTCTCAACAACCTTCGCAATGAAGCGAAGGTTGGAGACTGTTGTGGCCCCGCCCTCTGAGCCTGTCCCATCAGAGGAAGAAAGCTCCGAGCATGAGGAAGAGGAGTCAGCCAGGCCTCCCTCTCCAGGCCCCTCCCCTCTGGCATTGTTTCAAGTGCCGGCCGAGGGAGAGGAAACAGCTGCTTCGGATCAGAGTGATAATGACACATCATTCCTGGACGCACGCCTCCGAAGTCGTGATAAACGTTTGCAGCAGCTTGGGAGGCGTGCTAGGGATTAGAACTGAGTCACTGGACCACACCCCAGAGACCACACCCCAGAGACTATATAATAGAGAGTGGTGGTCAAGGATCTTTTGTGACGAACAAAGCAAAACCTTGGACAGTCACTAAAGCCTCGTCCGGAACTGCTGGGAGGAATATTATTTCTGTTTGGACTTTCTTGAACGTTCATATCTTATCTGTCTGTTTGTGAAAATAAAGTAACTTGGCAGACGGTGTGTCTATCGCTGCCAAGTCGGAGATAAGAACTGGGTGCGTTCCAAAGTGTTTCCTTAACCCTCGACTGGCTGTGTGTGTGTGTGTGTGGGGACGGGGACAGATCATCTTGTTCGTCACCCCATACTCCATCGTTAACCCACGATGGACCAACAGCTGCAGCAGCAGTTACAGCAGATACTGCAGGCCAATCAGCTTCTGCAACAGCAAGTAGCACAGCTAACTGCCCAACTTGCTTTGGGAAATGCTCCTGCAGCTCCACCTCCTCCCCCTCCCCGTCCGAGATGCCCAGTGAACGTGCCAGATAGGTTTTCTGGGCAGCAGGAGATGTTTCCGGCCTTCTTGGGACAATGCCAACTGTTTATGGCAATGAGGCCGGAGGATTTTCCGAATGACCGGGCTCGGGTGGCATTTGTTATCAGCTCCCTCTCGGGCACTGCCGCCCGATGGGCCACGCCCCTGTTGTTGCAAGATAGCCCCTTGCTCCTGGACCTTCAGGGCTTTTTACAACACCTGCGCACCATGTTTGAGGACCCCCTCCGGGTGCAGACGGCAGCGAGGCGCATCAAGGACCTCCGCCAAGGCAAGCGCCCCCTGCAGGACTATATTGCAGAGTTCCAACTGCTAGGCCAGGATTCGGCTTGGAATGAGGTGGCGCTGATGGACGCCTTCCAGGACGGCCTTTCCGACGAGATGCAGGACGAGCTGGTTCGTGTGGAGGCGCCACCGACCCTCGACGCGCTGGTGACCCAATGCCTGCGTATCGAGGCCCGCTTGCAACGGCGACGGCCCCGTCGGGCTCTTCCGGAACCATCGACAGCGTCGGCACCCCCGCGTTTCGCACTGACAGCACTCCGGACCGCACAGCGTTTTGTGGCGACGGCTGAGGAGCCTATGGAGCTCGGAGCAGCCAGACCTCAACTGACGGCCCAGGAGCGGATGCGGAGACGTCAAGGGGGGTTGTGCCTCTATTGCGGCGAGGCGGGACATTTTGCCGCCTCATGTCCCCGGAAGCGGAGTGGACCGCTCAAGCCTGTTCCGGAGTCTCGGCGTGACCTGCCGGGAAACGGGCCAGGCCTGGCCTAGGGGAAACTCTGGGTCAGGCACGTGACCATGCCCCGCCGGAGTCGGCGGCTGTGGACTGTGAGCCCCCTCGGCACCTGATTTTGAACACCCGGGTGTTGTTGGCTAACCGGTCGGAGGGGCTCCAAGCGCACGCGCTGGTGGACTCGGGGGCCACCACGAACTTTATGGACCAGGCCTTTGTGGCCCATTACAAAGTCCCCTTGGTTCCAGTGGACCCTCCGTTGAGGGTTGAAACTATAGATGGGCGGGAACTCGTGGCGGGGCCCATCAAAACCGCTACCCAGCCCTTGCGCCTCGCCATTGGAAACCACGAGGAGGCGATCCAGTTTTACGTAACGGCAGATCTGCACTTTCCCTTGGTCCTGGGGATGGCCTGGCTTCGGGCGCACGACACTCAGGTGGCGTGGTCGAGAAACGCCATCTCGTTCCCAAGCCTGCAGTGTGTCGACCACCTTCGCCACACCTACGCTGGCCAGGATGTCTCTGCCCCAAACGTCTCCTTGCCTCCGGAGCTGACGCCCTTCGCCGACGTGTTCAGAGAGAAGGAGGCGGACCGCTTGCCCCCGCACCGACCCTACGACTGTGCGGTGGACCTAATGCCCAACGCGCCCCTGCCATCGGGACGCCTGTACTCCATGTCGGAGCCCGAGCTGGCCGCCTTACGGGACTTTCTGGAAAAGAACCTGGCCCGTGGGTTCATCCGGCCTTCGACCTCCCCGCTCTCGGCCCCGGTCCTCTTCGTTAAAAAGAAGACGGGGGACTTGCGCCTGTGTTGCGACTACCGGCGCTTGAATGCCATCACAGTGCGAAATCGCTACCCCCTGCCGCTGATCCCGGAGCTGATGGAGAGGTTGCGGGAGGCCTCGATCTTCACTAAGCTCGATCTCCGAGGGGCTTACAACCTGGTGCGTGTGAGAGAGGGGGACGAGTGGAAGACGGCGTTCGGCACGCGGTACGGACACTTCGAGTATACCGTCATGCCGTTCGGGTTGACCAACGCCCCCGCGGTCTTCCAGCACTTGATGAACGATGTGTTCCGGGACATGCTGGATCGGTTCGTGGTGATCTACTTGGATGACATTTTGATCTATTCCCGGACCCCGGAAAGTCACCTCCAGCATGTCCGCCAGGTCCTGCAGCGCCTGCGGGAGCACCAGCTCTATGCAAAGTTGGAGAAATGCTACTTCTTCCAGACTTCCATAGAGTTCCTCGGGCACATCATCACCCCCGAGGGCATCGCGATGGACCCGCACAAGGTGGAGGCCTTGCGCAGTTGGGAACCCCCGCGTCGGGTGAAGGACGTCCAGCGTCTGTTGGGATTCGCCAACTACTATTGGACCTTCATCCCGGGCTTCGCCACCCTGACCTTGCCGTTGACCCAGCTCCTTCGGAAGAAGGTCCCGTTCCAGTGGGGGCCCCCGCAGCAGCAGGCCTTCGAGGTCCTCAAGCAGGCCTTCCTCACGGAGCCAGTCCTGAGGCACCCCAATCCACACCGTCCGTTCGTGGTGGAGACGGACGCGTCCAACGTGGCGATTGGGGCGGTGCTGCTACAGGCTCCGGTGGATGGCGGCACTCTTTTTCCCTGCGCATACTACTCCCGGAAACTCAACCCTTCCGAGCGCAACTACACCATCTGGGAAAAGGAGTTGCTGGCCATCAAGGCCGCGTTCGAGGCTTGGCGACATCACCTCGAGGGGGCCCGACACCAGGTGGAGGTGCGGACGGACCATCGGAACCTGGAGCACCTCACCACGGCACGGAAGTTGAACCAGCGGCAGATCCGGTGGTCGTTGTTTTTTGCCCGGTTCAACTTCCACGTCACCTACATTCCGAGCAACCTCAACCAGAGGGCGGACGCGCTATCCCGTAAGCCGGAATACTTTTGCCCCAAGGACTCCCTTCCCCCCCGGACGGTGCTGCCAGCGGACTCCTTGGCTGCGGTCCAGGAACCGGTGGACCTGCGGGCTCAGGTGCTGGAAGCGCAGCGACGGGACGACTGGTCGCAGCAGCGGAGAGCGGACGTCGGCCCCGCGTCCCCATGGACCGTGGAGGAGGGCTTGCTCAGACATCGGGGTCGGCTGTACGTGCCCACGAGTCCGCTCCGAGCCCTCGTCATGAACCAGTGTCATGACAACCCCACGGCGGGGCACTTCGGCTTCTTTAAGACTTTGAACCTGGTGACGCGGACTTTTTGGTGGCCTCGGGTACGGCACGACGTGCACGCCTACGTGACGTCCTGTGTGACGTGCCGACAGGCCAAAGCCGCGTCCGGCCCCCCTCCCGGACTCCTCCAGCCGCTACTGACACCGGAGAGACCGTGGGGAGCCATCTCCATGGACTTCCTGACAGACCTGCCCCTGTCCGCTACGTACACGACCGTCCTCGTGGTGGTGGATGCGCTCACGAAGATGGCACATTTCATCCCGTGCCGCGGCCTGCCCTCGGCCCGCACCACGGCTCGCCTGTTCCTGCAACATATCTTCCGCCTCCACGGCCTGCCGGACCGGGTGGTTTCGGACCGCGGGGCCCAGTTCACGGCTCGCTTCTGGAAAAGCCTGATGGCCGTGCTGGAGGTGCAGGTGTGCCTGTCATCGTCGCACCATCCGGAGACTGACGGGGGCACGGAGAAGGTCATCGGCATACTGGAGCAGTACCTCCGCTGTTTTGTCAACCAGCACCAGGACAACTGGGCCGAGTACCTTCCCCTGGCGGAGTTCGCTTTTAATAACTCCCAACACACCTCCACCCAGATGACCCCGTTCCATGCCAACGTCGGATACCATCCACGGCTTTTCCCGTTGACCATCATGGACTCCCCTGTTCCCAAGACCCGGGACTTCCTCTCGGAGCTGCAGGCAGTGCAGCAACTGGTGCGGCGGCAGCTGATCCGGGCGAAAGAGGATTATAAACGGTTCGCCGATCGCGCCCGCCGGGCGACGCCACCGCTGGAAGTAGGAGATCGGGTGTGGTTGTCCACGAAACACCTCCCCACGGACCGGCCGGTGAGGAAACTGGCCCACCGCTTTATCGGTCCCTTCCCTATCGAGGCGGTCATCAATCCGGTGGCCTACCGGTTGACTCTACCCCGCTCCATGCGGCTCCACCCTGTTTTTCATCGGTCCCTCCTGGTCCCTGAGGCCCCCGTGAGCCATCTCCGCCCCCCGCCGCCGCCTGCCCCCCCAGCCGCAGCCGTCGAGGACGATGCCTCAACGTACGAGGTGGACAGTATCCGGGACTCCCGTTGGCTGAAGGGGCGCTTCTAATACCTCATTGCCTGGAAGGGGTACGGGCCCGAGGATTTCACCTGGGTGGACGCGTCTGCCGTTCAGGCCCCTGACCTGGTGCAGGCTTTCCACGAACAGTTCCCGTCCCGACCCCATCCCGACCGTCAGACCCGGGGGAAGGGCCCTGCGGTGGGGGATAGTGTTGTGGCCCCGCCCTCTGAGCCTGTCCCATCAGAGGAAGAAAGCTCCGAGCATGAGGAAGAGGAGTCAGCCAGGCCTCCCTCTCCAGGCCCCTCCCCTCTGGCATTGTTTCAAGTGCCGGCCGAGGGAGAGGAAACAGCTGCTTCGGATCAGAGTGATAATGACACATCATTCCTGGACGCACGCCTCCGAAGTCGTGATAAACATTTGCAGCAGCTTGGGAGGCGTGCTAGGGATTAGAACTGAGTCACTGGACCACACCCCAGAGACCACACCCCAGAGACTATATAATAGAGAGTGGTGGTCAAGGATCTTTTGTGATGAACAAAGCAAAACCTTGGACAGTCACTAAAGCCTTGTCCGGAACTGCTGGGAGGAATATTATTTCTGTTTGGACTTTCTTGAACATTCGTATCTTATCTGTCTGTTTGTGAAAATAAAGTAACTTGGCAGACGGTGTGTCTATCGCTGCCAAGTCGGAGATAGGAACTGGGTGCGTTCCAAAGTGTTTCCTTAACCCTCGACTGGCTGTGTGTGTGTGTGTGGGGACGGGGACAGATCAGAGACGGGATGATAGTTATTAAGTGAGTCTGGATCCAGGGAAGGCTTTTTGAGGGGAGGTCAAACCACTGCCTCCTTAAGAGAGGCGGGGAAGACCCCTCCTTCAATGAAGCATTGACAATTGCCTGGATCCAGTCTCTAGTCACCTCCCTGGCAGCCGAAATTCGGTCCAAGGCGTCAGCAGCCGCCCGTTCCCAGGATGCCACCAGAGCCTCAACTGAATCGCAGGATTGAGAGGTGGGGAATGTCCCAAGCTCCGTCAAGAACCTCTCTGGGTCCATCAGGTGCCTGGGGCGGAACCATTTTATGGGTCCCACCTCCCAGCAGCAAGGGTTGGCAGATTGAAAGTCCAGTCTAAGGAGGGAATGGTCGGTCCATGACAGGGGGCGATGGAAAGTTCCCCTACCACGACCATTTATCCACTGCCCAGAGAGAAAAATCAGGTCGAGTGTGTGTCTTCCCCTATGAGTTGGGCCCTGAATAACCTGAGTCAGGTCCATGGCTGCCATGGAAGCCATGAACTCCCGGACTGTCTCAGATGACTCACCGATCAAAGGCAAATTGAAATCTCCCACAACCAAAAGTTTGGGGTGTTTAAGTGCCATTTCAGTCAATATATCGAGCAGTGCAGGCAGGGCTGTGGCAACGTAGCTGGGAGACAGGTATGTGACCAACAAGCCCGACTGAACTCCAGGGTCCCACTTCAATAGAAAAGACTCACACCTGCCTATCTGAGGGACAGTGACCTCCTTAGGACTAAGACTTTCTCTAACAACCACCACCACCCCTCTGCCCCTTCCCTGGTGTCGTGGCTGGTGCAGCACATGAAAGCCCGGGGGGGCATAAATCAGAGAGAGGGATTCCCCCCTCCTGCCCCAACCAAGTCTCCGTGATACAGGCCAGGTCTGCACCCTCCTCAACAATAAGATCTCGTGTGAAGGGGGCCTTATTCACCACGGACCTGGCATTCATATACATCAGACGGAGACCAGGGTCCCTCGCTCTCGCATCCCCAGGAAAGCAGGGTGAGCAGGAAGCATGGGAGCAAGTCACCACCCGAATGCATCTGGTGTGATGCTCCCGACCCCTACTTCCATTTCTTCTTCCCCATCCCACCATCACAGGTATAGAATGTCCCACCCCTCTCCAAACATCCTCTATGACTCCCAACCCCCCCCAATCCGCCGGGACCATCAGAATGGCATGGCTGCTGATCCTTAAGAGACCCCCCAGTCTCATTTTTGTTGTTAAAAACCACCCTCCTCCCGGATCCCCTTAAAATTGGATCTAAAAATCTATTTTAAAAACCCCAGATCCTCCGTTTTTTAGCGTACCATAATATAATTCTCATATTATCCCTAATCTGTCTTTTAGGTAGAAAACCATTCTGATCTGGATGTATAAATTTATTTAATAGTCTCTTCAATCTTTCAGCCATAATTGATGCAAATATTTTATAATCCGCATTTAATAATGAGATTGGTCTATAGTTCTTTATTTGTTGTAAATCTGATTCTTCTTTTGGTATAAGAGTTATATATGCTTCCATCCATAAATTCGGAATTTTGGCTTTTAATAATAAATCATTAAATACTTGTAACATTACATTGCTTAATACATCTTGCAACATTTTGTATGGTTCTGCTGACAATCCATCTGGTCTTGGTGTTTTACCATTCTTTTGTTTTTTAATTCCCTCCATCAATTCCATCATCGATATTCTTTCTTTTAACAACTTTTTAAATTCTTCTGGAATTTTAGGTATTTTAGCTTTTTCTAAGTATTGTTCTATCTTTCCTTCTACCACCAACTCTTGCTGGTATAAACTTTTATAATATTTCTCAATTATTTTTTCATTTTGATAGCATATCCTTCTATCTTGATCTAATAATTAATTTATCTTTTTTTTCTTTTTCCTTTTTCATTTTATATGCCAACTATCGTCCTGGCTTGTTCGCATTTTCAAAAAATTTTTGCTTTGTTAATTTTATTTTATTTGCCAATTCTTCATTTTTCATTAAGTTTAATTTATATTTTTGCAGATCCATCAAGTTTTAAAAATTTTTATTCTGTGGCTGCTTCTGTAGTTCTTCCTCTAGATTCTTATATTCCTTTTTCAACTTTTTTTGTTTTTGTCTGTTCTGTTTATTCCGTTTTCCTAAATATGTCATTGTTAATCCTCTAATATATGCCTTACTAGTATCCTATACATTTTGCAGTGATGTATCCTCTTTTCTATTTTTTTTAAAGAAGAAAGTCAATTCTTTTTCCATATATTGTAGAAAGTCCTTTTCATTTAGTAAGTTTTTGTTTAATGTCCATCTCATTCTTTTTCTCTTCCCCTTCCATATCATTGTTTTTGCATTGTGGTCTGCCCATGTACTTGCTTCTATTTCAATCTTATATATCTTGGAAATTAATTCTGTTGACATCTACATCATATCTATTCTTGACCTGTTTGAGTAGAATGTATACTGCTTTTCTTTCAAATTTCTTTTTTTCCATGCATCTTACAAGCTTAACTCATCTGTCATTGTATAAAATGCTCTAGGTAAAGTCTTTCTTAATTTTTTATTCACTTTTGTAGATTTGTAGTCTAACTCATTATTATCAATCAGATTGAAGTCTCCTATTATGCATATATCTTCATATTCATATTCTAATATTTTCCTGTGTAATTTCACTTAAAATTCTTCTTTTCATTTGAAGCGTATATCCCAACTAATAATATTTTTTAATAGTTCATTACTATTTCTACCATTAATACTATTCCTTCCTCGTCCTCAAATATTTGTTTAGATTGAATTGTCTTTCTAATATAAAGTGCTACTCCTCTTTTACTTTGGCAAGCAAGTGTTGTATATAATGTCCCCAATTCTACTTGCTTCAAAAGTTTTTTGGGTTGTTTTCTAATGTGGACTTCTTGCAAACATATAATCTCTAATTTTAGCTTCTCTAATTTATTAAATATTCTTCTTTTTATTGCCATATTTTATCCATTTATATTCATTGATATCATTTTAATTTCTTCTTCCATTTCTTACTTATTTACTTGTTTTGTAGATCTAGTCACTCTTATCTCCTTTTGGTCTTTAACTTCTTTTGCTCTTATTCCTTTTCTTATTACTCTTTCTTCCTGTTCTTTAGTTGTCTCTTTTAATTGTTCCTTTTTTTCTTACTGTTGTCCAATCCCTCTTTCTTCACTCGATCTTCCTTCCTCTTGGAATCCTATGTATTGTTCATAGAATGTTTCTGCTTTCTCTATTGTATCTAATCTGTGTCTTTGTTCCTGCCAGTTCACCAAGATTCCTTCTGTGAACCCACCAACCATCTGAAATTCACTCCTCTTTTAATCAGACATTTCATAAGAAATTGATATTCTTTTCTTAAGTCTCTAACTCTTCTTGGAATTTGTTTCAGTGTCACTGGTAGAGACCTTTGTGCTTTATTGTCGCATTTCTCATCAATTGCAGTATTATTATTATTTATTATTTATTATTTATTGAATTTCTATACCGCCCTACTCCCGAAGGACTCAGGGCGGTGTACAGCCATGAAATAAAACACATAGATATACAAAATTTAAAATCAAATAAAATGAATTAAATAAATTTGGCTGAATTAATACCCATAATTTAAAATACCCATAATTTTAAAATACATTAAAAATTTTAAATTTACACTTAAAAGGGAGAAGATTTAGGCAAGGCCCACTTGATGAAATAAAAGCGTCTTCAACTCGCGGCGGAAGGTGCGCAGATCCGGAATCCTCCGTATCTCTGGGGGGAGCTCATTCCAGATCGTCGGTGCCCCCACAGAGAAGGCTGTCCCCCTAGGGGCCAACAGCCGACATTGTTTGGCCGACGGCACCTGGAGGAGCCCCTCTCTGTGGGAGCGTACTGGTCGGTGGGAGGCTGTTGGTGGTAGTAGGCGGTCCCGTAAATAACCAGGTCCTAAGCCATGGAGCGCTTTAAAGGTGGTAACCAGAGAGTATCTCTGCTCTCAATGTTTTCTTGGTAAATCTGACATGTATTTCTCTTGGTAAATTATTTCTCATTGCATATCTTGTATGCACTCTATATATCTCGTCAATCCCGCTTAGTATCTTTTCTTTGTCCACTTCCACTGCCTCCGCCAATATTTCTGCAATTTTTTCTGCTAGGTTCTCTCCTTTTTCTTCTTCGATATTTTGAAATCTTAGATAATAGTTAGCTTTATCCATTTCAAGAGTTATAATTGTCCTTTCCTGATTCTTATCAGTGGTTGCAAATCTATAATCCATCTACTCCACTTTTTTCTCTGTTGCTTCTTTTTCTTCCACTATCTTCAGTCATTGTTCATTTTTCCCTATCATCTCTTTAACTTCCTTAAATTCTCCATCCATTTTTTCAATTTTCTCAACTACTTTGTTTATTCTTTCCTTGAGGTATATATGAGGTATATATGGCCTGTAGTATATTTTTAAATTTCGTATTGGCTTTCTCTTGCTGTGTTATAGTTTCAGATGTTTTTTGTCCCATGGAGCTGGCTGCTGTTGCTATTGATGGTGAAGATAGATGTTGTGTTGTTTTCATTTTGTTCTTTAAATTCAAACCACCCAATTTGTAATCCAAATGATTTGACTGTAAAATTCAAATTTTCCTCTTAATTACTTCCAGGTTTAAAAATTAAAGTCCAATCCACAATCAAAATCTTCAGGTTCTTGTCACCCTAATCCACAAAGCAGAGAAAAAAGGGATATAACAAAAAGTTCAAAGTACAGATTTGAAAATCAAAAAGAGCCAAGAAAGTCAAAAATATAAAAAGGACAAAAATAAAAAAAAATATCTATCACTAAAAAAGAGTGTCAAAAGGAAAAAAGAAGAGAAAAGGAAAAAAGAAAAAAGAGGAAAAAACGAAAAAAAGAGAGATATAAAATTTCCAAGGAGAGAGAAAAAAAGAAGCTAATCTCCAAAAATTTAATTCCAAAGAGAAGAAAAAAAAATCCAATTTTAAGAAAGGACCAAATACAAAAATCCACCATTCCACAATTTAAAAATCCGCAAAACAATGGGCAGGTAGTTCAGTTTTTAGCTGAACTTTTCCTTTTTTCTTCTCTGCTACAAAATCACCAGACCATTTCTTATCAGAGTTCTCAAAACATTGTTCAAGGTCATTCCATTCTTGTCTTCTTCTTTGTTCAATTTAATTGTTGAATTTTCTCTAGCACCACTAGATGGCACTACAGTTTACTCCCAATTATCTTAGGTTATATTCAGTCCAAGTTTCTAGTTTTTCAGATACAAATCTCAGGATTTCAAAGGTCAGTCATCCATCAAACTTGGCATAAAAAAGCCACTCTGCCCAATCTGCTTTCTATTAATTAAAAATCAATTTCCAAAGTTTGTCAATTATCTTCATTAATGGCTTCCACTTTTTCACCGCTATTGCCGGAAGAGGGAAGATAGACTTGTATCCGCTCCCTTCCCTCTCCTCTTTTGCCGTTCTCTCTCAAGTAAAGTTTTTTACTGTCACGGAGTACATTTTTTAACAAAAGGAATCTTATTTCCAAGACAGCAATTTGTTCACACCCAGATGTTTCACCTCGCTTTCTTCTTTTCTCGTTCTGTGTGGCCACCTCAGCTTATGACAGCTCCCTGGTTGTCTTCCCAGCCACTGAATCAGAGGCTATTTGCCAGAACTTCGAGGAATTTGTGATTTCCCTGTTCGTACCAGGCTGTGCCCCTGTTCTTCACCATCTCTACGAGACAGCTATGACCCTGAAGGACCCCCAAATGGTTGTGATATCAGTGCTATCTTCGGGACCCCGAAGTTTCACTCTCTGTCACTGCAATGCTGGCCATACCGTCTCACCTTATGTAGATTTTGATGAGCAATGGAGCTGTCGCCACTCCAGCCTCTCTCCCATGGTTTCGCCTTGAGCAAAGACTTGCCATTGCCTGCAGGGATGAGAGATTGTGTTCCTATAGGCTCTAGTCGTCTTTGCAAAACGCCTTTGCTGATGTGAATGGAGCCCGGGAGGGGCGCCTCCGAGCCTCCATTCTCATCAGCAGAGGCCTTTCCTCAAGTCCTTTGCCGACGAGAACAACATCAGGAGGGGTACACTTTCAGGCCACCATTTATGACAGCAAAGACCTTTCCATAACTCCTTTGCTGATGAAAATGGAGCCTGGGAGGGGCATGTACATCTCTCCAGCCTCTGCTCTTGGTGGCAAAGACGTTTCCTCAAGTCCTTTTCCAACAAAAACAGAGCCTAGGAGGGGCATACACATCCTTCAAGTCTTTTGCCGACAAGAACGGAGACCCGAAGCGATGCATGCATCCCTCCCCAGCTCTGTTCTTGGTGGAAAAGAATTGAAGGAAAGGCCTTTGCTGCTATAAAGGAGGTCCAGAGGAACGTGTGCAACACCACCACCCCCAGTCTCCATTCTCAGAGGCAAAGGACTTGAGAAAATGCCTTTGCTGCCATAAAAAGAGGCCCAGAGGGAAGCACGCACCCCTCCCGTCCTCTGTTCTTGGCATCAAAGGCTTTGCAAACAAAGGGAAGGTTTCATTGCTTCAGGCCTTACCTCTGTTTGCAAAGCCTTTTGCTGTAGTTCTCGTCCAGGTCCCATTTGCAGAGAACAGAGGCCTAAAGTACCATAAGATAATACGAGATCAGTAGCGTTATATCTCGTGCTATTGATCTCACATGAACTTTCAGTACTTTAGGCTTCCATTCTCCGCAAACACACTGAAAGCCTGAAGCAATGAAGCAAGCTAATAAACTAAAGGCTTGGTAAATCTTTGCAAGGTGAGTATCCATAGGCCTAGTGGATACGAGGGGGGTGGGGGTGGAAATAGACAGGACGAATGTTGCAGAGCCTCTGCATCATTCATAAGGGTGGACTGCCATGGTGCTGCAACATTAGTAACTTCAGGACTGTGTCATAAGTACTTGGGGAGGGGGACTTATGTCATAACTTCGAACAGTCACAAAGTGAACTGTCATAACTTGAGGATTACCTATACAACGTCGCACAATTTTGACAATTAGCATAAAGTTTGTTAAATTCGGCATTGCTGGATTGGACTCCTCAAAAGTTGGATTGAAGGAAGGAGTTCTTTGTAGAAGAGTTAAAAAGTTCCTAACAGACAAAGAAGGGCCAAGAGATTCAGCTAATAGGTGGCAGTGCACAGTATAGTAAATCTCTTCTACTGGGGAACTCTTATTATTCCCTATAGCAACATCAATTTATTTTTAGTTATTAGCATACTACATACTACAATTTCCCAGTTGCGCCCCTTTCTGGATCGGGATGCCTTGCGCACAGTCACTCACACCCTCGTCACTTCCCGTCTAGACTATTGTAATGCTCTCTACATGGGGCTCCCCTTGAGGAGCACCCGGAGGCTCCAACTGGTCCAGAATGCGGCTGCGCGAGTAATAATGGGGGCGACCCATCGCTCCCATGTAACACCCCACTTGCGCGAGCTGCACTGGCTCCCGGTGGTCTTCCGGGTGCACTTCAAGGTGTTGGTTACCACCTTTAAAGCGCTCCATGGCTTAGGACTTGGCTATCTACAAGACCGCATTCTGCCACCGATTGCCTCCCACCGACCGGTACGCTCACACAGAGAGGGCCTCCTCAGAGTGCTGTCAGCCAAACAATGTAGACTGGCAACCTTCAGGAGGAGAGCCTTCTCTGTGGGGGCCCCTGCCCTCTGGAATGAATTACCCCCGGACATACGAAGGATCCCCAACATCCACACCTTCCGTCGTGCAGTGAAAACCCTGTTATTCCAGCAAGCCGCTCTGATGGGATAAATGATTTTAATTTGGTTTTAATGGGGTTTTAAAATTGGTTTTAAAATGAGAGTTTTAAAGTCGGCCTATGATTTAATTATTTTAATCTGCTTTTAAATTCTATTTTGTACATTGTTTTATTATGGCTATTCACCGCCCTGAGTCCTTCGGGAGAAGGGCAGTATATAAATTAAATTAAATTAAATAAATATATAAATAAATAAAAAGGGCATTTACTTAATACACATTATTTCTTATAACTGTACCACACAATGGTGCAAAAAACTAATAATCTCACAAATTTTAACAATTTAGAAATCAAGTGAGAAAGTATCTAAAATGTCAGAAAACAAAGGCAGGTAATTATGAACAGATCAGTATCATGAACCAGAACTAAGCTGCCCTTCTTGGCAGTCATTCTGCAAACAGAAAACCAGGCAGTCTTTTCTGCAGTGGAAAACTAGGTAGTCACAAGCAGATTGTTGGAAGGAAAAGAGGACAGCCTTCTGGTTTCTCTTTTTCTCCCAGTAAGAAGATTGTATATTACTGAACAAATAGATGTACTTCCTGTTCTAGCATCTAGTTTGGCTGAGTGTTCAGCTGTTCTTGGTTGGCAAAGATGCTACCTAAATTAATGCAGGTTCATTACCATTATCTATTTCAAAATATGTTTGCAGTCTTAACACACAGAGAGAGAGACACACTTTTCAGTCAGTGTAAACTCCCAGCCATTGCCTGGACCAGTCTTCTTCTTCCTAGCATATTCCCGCAAGTGCAGCATCCACTTCCACTGCCTAGGCCAACCCCTGCAGTTTTCTTTCCCAGATTTTCAGAAATTTTTCAGATTTTATTGCCTGCTCCCTAAGGCTGAGAAGGTATGATTTAGCCAAAGTTCTCCATTTGCCTTCAGTCAAGACAGGACTATAACACAAGGTGTCTAGATTCTACCTTGATGCCTCATAATGCTACACCAAGGTGGCTCTCATTTCTCACATTTATGTAGGATTAAACCTAGGAATACTATCCATGAATACTAGAATACAAGAGATCTTACACAGTAAACCCTTTCATATTGGTTGCTTTTATTTCCTATAGATCAGGATATTTCAATTTAAATCGATCGATTTGAGGCAATGCTGAACTTTTGATAATATATTTTATTCCTGAATTTCTATAACCTTCCCTAAAAGAAAATAATGGACACAGAAAACAAAACTGAATGAAAAATCGAATATTACAGATATCAAAGTGCAGAATTCCTCTTAATAAACTAAATGTTCACATAAGACTAAAGAGGAAATATAGCCAGTAAACTTTCATTTAACATTTCTTATCTATTTTATCAGTACAACTCTGTCAGCACATGAATTGCCCCGGAACAAGTGTTACAAAATTTCAAAATGGTAGCTAAAACATTGAAATGTGAAATCTATATTATACATAATTTCATCTTCTTGGAAGTTAAGGTTTGTTTTATATATATAGAAACATGTAGGTTAATGTGGAACACTGTCACCAAGGATTACATTTAAAGAATTATTGATAAAAGATAAAGGAATCAGTTAAATTGTAATGTATTTTTTTCCTTACAACTATAATTCTCATTTCTTGTGGGATATATATGCAGACATAAGGTCTATGTGGAAAAATGAACAATGTTTGGGAGTGATGTAAGATGTTCATTTTAGAATTCAAGAGCTAAATAAAAACTTCTCAGAAAAAAAAAGCTCCAAAGAAATATTGGTCCATCATGATCATAATATGTATTTTATTTTTATCAATTTTTATCAATTAAAACAGAGAGGAAAGGGGGGGGGGAATCAAGCCCTGGTACAATTAGCCAATGCAATTGCTTCTTGTGTGTCTAAGCAAGCTATATTTCATTTGATTTGATACCTTTTCCTGGAAAATGGGATGAAGGCTTCTGCTAACTGCCAGGGCTAAGAAGAATATGAGGACATCACTGGAGAGATTCAATAATCTGTGCACAATATGCTGTTATTTAGCAAAGTCACACCCTACAACTCAAAAATTATATATTACTCTTCTGAAGGTATGCCCAATCAGACTTGTAGGAAACTTGATATGGTCCTTCAGTTAAAAGACAGGATGGACATTCATGGGTGTAATTAGAAGGACAACTGCATATTCCTCAATTACCTTCTGAGCTGCTTCTCATTTGGGAGAAATTCATGGTGATCACAAGTTTGCAATTGATACTGGAAAAAACAGGAAGGTTATAAAAAAAGGTTATAAAAAATAATTATACCAACTATGTCTGGCTTCATTTCTTTATTCTAAACCAACTCAAACTTGGATAGCACTTGTGAATGCTACTGTTTCTTTAATGCTTTCCAATCCATATGGGATTTTGTTGTGCATCTGCTTCATGTTTTTTTATTCTTTACTAATTTCTGTCTGGGTCATCAAAGCTCAGAGAGCCTTAAAGCAGAGCAGACCTATATGAAGTTATCACATGTTTGAAAACAACTACAGTGTTCTTCAATTCCAACCAAACCACTATAACAACCATCAAACTATTATAGGATCAACCAACTTCCCCATAAAGAAGAGAAAGAACTTTTAAAATGAAAAACTACAGGTTCAGTGGGAAATCTTTATTTGAACCAGACCTTTGCAGCATTTAAAAGAAAAGAGCAAAAAAAAGAAATGTAAAATGCTTTGACATGACGTTATGAGTACACCATAAGAATAATTCATATTTCAAGGATGCAGTACTGTATAAGATAATTACTATAGGTTCCTGATGTCAGATAAACCTCTTGACAGTTTTCAGCACTTCTACTAAGGATTTCTTTCTTTGGTCCAGTTCTTAGAAAAAAATTAAAACAATTGTATTGGAATTTCATATTAAAAACCCACAAATACAGAACTTAACAAATCCTGTGAACACAACGTAGCTGCTCAGTCATGCAGTCTTGTACATCTGGAAATTTTTAATGAAAAATTCTCTTTAAACCAACAAAATTAAATTACTAAATCTATGCAAATTTCATTATCTAATTAGTTATGGAAGTTTTGTTTGCTCTGTATTGATTATAATTGAAATCTAAGACTGGGTTTACAATTTAAGGGTTCCCTCAGATGTGGGCTACAAAAATTCAAGCCACATCTCCATAGCTTGACTTTTTGTTCTCAACTAGTGATTATCTGGGTACTGCAGCTCAGAATTGGTAGCTCTCTGCATGGCACATTAATTCATGGTCAACTGAACCATGATCCATTCAAAATAACCACTGCTCAGATCTGCACAACCCACTGAACCATAAAGCAATCACAATAGCTGGGTTTGCACAACATACTAAAGTCAGCTATTTTCAGTCTAGTATGTTCTAGCAATTCAGGCAAAGATGAATAAATGTGAACCTTGCAATGTCTGGAGATTGTTAATTTCTTAAATTTGTGTGGTCTATTTATAAAGAAGCTTTTGGAAATTTGTGGTAATTAACAGACTTAGGATATATAGTACCCCAACAAGGATATTCACAGTGAACTCTGTTTTGGCTACGTATGTTAATTGATTTATTGATACATATTAATACACAGAGTTCTCTGTGAATATTGCTCCTTGTTAGGGTACTAGTTACTATGTGCTAAAATAAACAATACCTTGCAGAAGTAGGGGATTGAAACCATAGGTCCTACATGAAGGTCCCGAAATGGAGATCTACAATGGAGGCTATGATATACCCAAATATGTTAGGGATGGAAAAAATGTTTAGATATGAAGACATTCTCGATAGTGGCGGGAATCTTAAAACCAACGAAACCTTGAAGGAGCAAGGTATTCATATTGATTGGTGGCCTTATTTACTAATTAAGTCGAGATACCAAAAAGATAAGAAGGAATTTGGCATAGAACTAGGAACCAACGGATTAGATAAGATTTGGATGGGTACCGAAAACAAATTACTAGCCAAATTATACACGTATCTGCTCGAATACCAAAGGGAAGAGTGGGTAGTCAAAAAACAGATGATTTTTTTTCTCTCTCTCTTTTTTTTTCTTTTTTTTTTTTTAAGAATCTTAGTTGGATTAGGGTTTGGAAGAACCTGAAGAGCTGGGGTTTTTTTTCTTCTTTTTCTTTTTCCATATTTGATTTTTTGCTTTTTTACCTCTCCTTTTCCTTTTTCCCTTTTTGTTTCCCTTTTTGTTTTTTGTTTTTTAATTTTTTATTTTCTCTCTTGGTCCTTACACCAGTGGATTATAATAAAATGAGTAAAAAAAAAACAGTAACAATGGGAGCTGCAACCACATCTTCTGCATCTCCATCTGGAGGACAACGTCTGATCCAGGCTATGATATAACAAGAGAAAGAGAAAGTCGCTACAAGCAATTTTGAGCACAGTTCAGAGGATGGAACAACAATTACTTAAGACAGACAAGAATGTCCAATGGATGGAACAACAATTAATAAAGACAGATGAAAGTGGTTCGCATCCAACAGGCAATGTCAAAATTTGAAGGAAGACTACAAGAGCTTGAGAAGAAGGATGACCAAAAGGGGGAAAAAATGAAAGATTTTGACAATAGACTGAGAGAGGTGGAAAGCGAAAGAAGTGCAGTAGTGGAACTTGAAATGGATAAAGCAGAATTTTATCTTAGATTTCAAAATGTGAAGGAAGAGAAAGAAGAAAATATTGCAAATGTCATGATTACTATGCTTGCTGATGCTTTGGAGATACCTAGAGAGGAGATGACATATGGTGTGGATGAGATTTATCGAGTTCACACTAGATATGCTATGCACAATAAATTACCAAGAGAAGTCCATATAAGTTTTAGTAAGAAATTGATTTAAAACACAAATTCTTCAAGTGGCAAGAGAAAAAACATTGAAATTCAAGGAGAAGGAAGTGGTAGTCTTGAAACAAATACCAAGGAAAGTGACAGATGTGAGAAAAGAGTATAAATTTTTGACCAAGATACTAATTCAAAAGGCTGTCAATTTTAGATGGCTGATACCAGAAGGATTGATCTTAACATGGCAGCTTCAAAGATACAGGCTAGATACAATTGATAAAGCGAGAGCTTTTTATGAAGATTTTTTAAAGGAAAAGGAAGTGGCAATGGAAACAGAAACACAAGCTACACTGATGCCGACAAAACCTACAGAAGAGGAAATGGTAATGATTGAATCAATGGAGGGCGCTGTTGGTGGGACTGTGGAATTCAAAAAACAACGGGAAGTAAGATCAACTAGAGCAATAAAACCTACATATAAAATATGAATATGGATACAACGAAATTAATTTTAATAAATATAAATGGACTTAATTCGGCTGTGAAAAGAAGAAAGGTTTTTCATAAATTAGAGAAGCTAAATTTTGATATAATTTGTTTGCAAGAAGTTCACATTAAAAAGCAACACGAACAATTATTGGCACAAACTAAACTTGGAAAAAAAATTTCATCATTATCACAACATAAAAAGAGAGGCGTTGTTCTATATATTAAAAATTCAATAAAAGCAGAACAAATATATGCAGATTCAGAGGGTAGAGTTTTGATAGTGGAGTTAATTGATAATAATATGAAGATACTTCTAGTTGCAATATATGTGCCAAATAACAATCAGAGTGATTTCTATCGAAATTTACATATGAAAATAATCGAAATGGATTATGATAATATATGCATGATGGGAGATTTTAATGGAATAGCAGATGAAAAATTGGACTATAAAACAACAAAAACAGGAAAGCATAATAGAAAAACACTGCCAAATTCTTTCTTTAAAATGATAGAGGAAATAAATTTGAAAGATATATGGAGAGTTAGAAATGGGAAGAATAGACAATACACTTTCTACTCAAACAGGCACTCATTTTGGTCCAGGTTAGATAAGATATGGACAACAATGGACTTGATTCCGAAAACTGAACAGGTGGAAATAGACACTAACTTATGGGCTGACCATAATCCAGTGATAGTAACTTGGAAAGGTCAAAAAAGGAAAGCTAGATGGACTTTGAATAATACAATTTTAAAAGAAAAAGCATTTGTACAGAAAATGCAAATAGAGCTGGAGTTTTTCTTTAAGGAGAATAAAAAGGAAGATACATCGATACAAAACTGTTGGGATACAATGAAGGCCTACGCTAGAGGTATAATAATAGATTATATAAAGAAAAGGAATGTAAAAAAAAAGACAGACTTTTACAATATTAAAGAATGAATATAAGAGATTTGAAAAGGAACTCCAGAAAGATCCACATAAGAAAGATGTAAAAATGAAAATGGATATGTTAAAACATAAAATGGATTTCCTGGAGAAGGAAGAGGTAGCCCAAAAAATAAGAAGTGCTAAACAGAATTATTTTGAAAATGCAAATAAACCAGGAAGGTGGCTAGCATATAAACTGAAAAAAGAAAGGGAATAAAAAAAATAATGCAAATGATTGATGACCAAGGACAAAGTAAATTTGGAAACAAAGAGATGGGAAAAATAATACAAGAATATTATAGGCAACTTTATAAAAGAGAGCAGGTTGAAGAGGGGAAAGTTAAAAAATATCTACAGAACGCAAAACTACCTTTGATCCCCAAGGACATTGAAGAAATGCTAGATGGGCATATAACAATGACGGAACTAACAGAAGCAATTAAGAAACAAAAAAATGGAAAGACACCAGGACCAGACAGTTTGTCTGTTGAATATTATAAGAGAGTACAAGAATCCTTATGTCTCCCACTTTTGGACATTATGAATGAAGTAATGATAAATAAAACAATACCCCAATCATGGACTGAGGCTTATATCACACTGATTCATAAAGAAGACACAGGCCGACTTCCGGTTGGCACCGCAGGCTTCGTGGATGGTCTCCTTAGACCACCAGCCCCGTGACTTTGTAAAAGCCGCTTTGACAGCGCTAATCAGCTGTCTGGCGGCTGAAAAACCTCCCCTTCGGGAAAAGAAGGAGAGGAGAACCGGTGGGGGTGAGTAGAGCTCCCCAAAAGTCCTCTGGAATAACTCCAGAGGCTTGGAGGGTGAGAGCTCCCCAGTCAGCCCACCAAGAAGCTCCGAATCCGGGACAACTCTGTTCAAACAGAGCTAGAAGCCGTGACCAATCCTGCTGTCAAAAGTGAGTTTGATTGATTACAAGTGCAGGCAGAGCGGAAACAGGAGAACAAGCTTTAAATTAACAGTGCTTAACTCCGGACTTACAATGTTTCAAATTGAATTTCTTTGAGCTGGAGGCTGAAGATGGCACCTTTGTTAGTGTGAAAGTGAAAGTCAGAAACGAAAGTGCTTATTGAGAACTTTCTGTGAGAGTGGATTAAGCTGCTGGGAATAGAGAGCTTGTGGAGAAAAGACTATTTTGCTTGATAAATTAGAGACTATAATTTACAAGCTCTTGAAAATTGTTTAAGGGACTCTGTGGCTTTGAAGGGGAAAAAGATCCTTTTAAAAAAAGAAAAAAAGATGGCTTCTAAACAAGTTAAGCCAGGAGTTGCTAAAGGAGGAGGAGGTTCTCCAATTGTGTCAGTGGTGACACAGAAAGCACAACTTCCGGTTGACTCACAGAGTCAGGAGGCTGCTCTTAATGACCTCAAAGAATTTATGAAAGAAGCCATGAATAACCAAGCTGCAGCAATGAATAACTTAACAGTAATCTTGGAAGGGAAATTAAAGAAAGTTGAGGAGGATATAAAGTCAATTAAAGAAGTTGTTGCAATAAAGCATGATGAAATAAGAGATGATATTGTTTTTGCAGTATCAGGACTGTCAAAACTTGTTATTCAGGTGGAAGAGAGAGTGGAAGAAATCAATGAAGCCAACTTGAATTTGGAAAGCAAAATGGGAGATATTATGACTAAAACAGAGAGGGTGGATGATGAATTGGTAATGTTACAATACAGATCTATGGAATTTGCCTTGAGATTGAGAGGCCTGAAAGAAAATAGTAAGGAAAATCTAAAGGACATTTGTGCTGAAGCTATTGCAGAGATAATTAAAGAAAGACCAGAAGAAG
This sequence comes from Pituophis catenifer annectens, assembly GCF_029215685.1. NCBI lineage: Eukaryota > Metazoa > Chordata > Lepidosauria > Squamata > Colubridae > Pituophis > Pituophis catenifer. The sequence continues at coordinate 36,925,075 of NW_027256887.1, forward strand.
ACCAGATGTGGCAAGTCGAATTGATAAAATCTACAGGGTTAACTCCTGGCTGGCAAGACAAAGACAGCTGCCAAGAGATGTGGTGATTTATTTTACAACCAGGAGGATTAGAAATGACATCTTACAAGCTTCTTACAAGAATAAGGTTCAAGTGGCTGGGCAAGAAGTGGTGGTTTTGAAAGAGATCCCCCGAAAAATGTTAAGAAGCAGAAAGGATTTTGGCTTTTTTGTAAGTGAACTGAGAAATCAACAAGTGCCTTACAGATGAGATGTTCCAACTGGGTTAATAGTGACTTATAGTGGAGAAAGATACCGGTTAAACACAGTTTGAAAGGCAAAAGATTTTTATGTTAAAGTTCTTAAGGCTGGATACCCACCCTCACCGGGGGGGGGGGTAGAAAGAAAATGGAGATGCTACAACAAGAAAAAGATGGAAAGCAGACACAAACTTATGCTGAAGTTGCAGCTGGAGGAATCACCATGGAAGAAGATTTGGATCTTGGGGGCTCACCCCCAACTCTGGAACCATCTCAGAAGGGAGGGCCAAGAGAACAATGACTGATCCGAGCAACTTACAAACGTGAACAACAATTAAAAGTCCAACAACCTCAAGATTTACCTCAAGAAGTTCAAAAAACAGAAGCAGTGGGGAGGGGGGGTAGGCTGAAGAATAAGGTGGAGGAGGATGTTCAGCTGATGCTCATGAGGCTTCGAAAGGCTAAAGATGGCAACTAAATTCCTATCTTGGAATGTCAATGGTTTAAATTCACCACAAAAAAGAAAGAAAGTATTTCATTATTTGAAACAATTTAACAATGATGTTATTTGTTTGCAAGAAACGCATATTAGACTATTAGATCAAAAATATTTGATAAATTCAAGATTAGGTACACACTTTGTGGCATCAGCGCCAGAGAAGAAAAATGGGTTAGTCATATATGTAAAGAAAGGACTATCAGCTAATTTAATTGAGGCAGATGTTCAAGGAAGATATATTGCAATTGAATTATTAACAGACTGGAAAAATGCTTTTAATTGGAATATATGCCCCTAATCAGCAACAAGACAAGTTCTATAAATTTTTACACACTAAAATAATACAATGGGACTATAAATCTTTTATATTAATGGGTGATTGGAATGGAGTAATAGATACACAGAAAGATAAAAAAAGTTTATCAAAGATCTCAACCCGTGCAAAATTACCTAAATCCTTTTTTGATATGATGGAAGACATAGAACTGAGAGATATTTGGAGAGAACGCAATGTGGAGGAGAGAGACTTTACATTTTTTTTCTGATAGACATCAATCCTTCTCCAGGATTGATTTTTTGAACACTGACTATAAAGTTTTTGCCAAGATATTAGCGAATAGATTAATGCCAGTTATGCAACAAACAATTCATAATGATCAATCAGGTTTTATAAAAGGGAGGCAAATGAAATATAATGTTAGACAAATTGTAAATTTATTGGAATATTTGGAAAAAAACAACCAGGTCTCTGCAGCGTTTATATTTTTGGATGCAGAGAAAGCATTTGATCGATTGAATTGGCAATTTTTGTTTAAGATAATAGAGAAAATGCACTTTGGAGAGTATTTTATACAATCAATTAGAGCAATATATCAGGAACAAACAGCACAAATAATAGTTAATGGAGGCTTAACAGATGTTTTTAACATTGAGAAAGGTACAAGGCAGGGCTGTCCTTTGTCTCCATTATTGTTTATTTTAACTTTAGAAGTTTTGTTGAATAAGATACGTGACTCTGATAAAATAAAAGGAATTGTAATTAGACAGCAAGATTATAGATTAAGAGCGTTTGCAGATGACCTGGTTGTTACTTTATCTCAACCTACAGAAGCCGCTCCACATATGTTGGACATAATAGGCCAATATGGTAAGGTATCTGGATTTAAAATAAATCAACACAAGACAAAGATGATAGCTAAAAATATGTCCATATCTCAAAGAGAAGATTTAAGGAGAATAATGGGGTTTGAAATAGTTAAAAAGTTTAAGTATTTAGGAGTATATCTTGCTGCCTCAAACACGAAATTATTTAAAAACAATTATGAAGTTCTTTGGCAAAAAGTGCAGAAAGAAATGGAAAATTGGAAAAAGCTACAACTATCTTTACTGGGAAGGATAGCAGTAATAAAAATGAATGTATTACCTAGGTTCTTATTTTTGTTTCAAATGATACCAGTGCTAAAGAAAGATGGAAACTTGAGGGAATGGCAGAAAGGGGTTAATACCTTTATTTGGGGTGGGAAGAAACCAAGAGTGAAACTGAAAATTATATAGGATGTATGTGAGAGAGGAGGTCTTAAAATGCCTAATTTAAGATTGTACTATGAAGCAACTGTTTTATCACAAATTAGCAAATGGTTTAATTTAACTGAAGAGAGAATGTTAAATATAGAGGGTTATGGTTTGTTATATGGATGGCATGCTTATCTGTTACATGAAAAAAAAAGTGGATAAAGTGTTTAAGGGTCATATACTTAGAAATGCGTTGTTGAGGGTTTGGAAAAAGTATCAATATAAGTTAAATTATAAGATACCCATATGGGCAAATCCTAGACATGCAATAGAAAATATAAGTATAGAACAAAAAACAGAGGTGATTACTTATAAAGAGCTTCTTTTTATGGAAAGGGGTAAGCTGCAACTGAAATCTTTAGATGTATTAAAAGAAGAAGGGATAATTTATACTTGGTTTCAGTATGGTCAGCTTCAAGCTAGATGGAGGGAAGATCAGAAAATTGGTGTCATGCAAAATGAGGAAAACTTGGTAAAACAGATTAGAGATCAAAGTCAAATGCATATCAAAAGGTTGTATAATGCATTATTGGAAATAGATTCAGAAACGGAATTGGTTAAGGATTGTATGATAAAATGGGCACAAAACTATCAGGAACCAGTGATGATGGACACATGGGAAAAGATTTGGGTTAGAAATGTTAAATTTACGCAAGCACAAAATTTGAGAGAGAACTTTTATAAAATGTTTTATAGATGGCATTTAGATCCTAAAAAATTATCATGTATGTACCCGAATTTGCAAGCTAAATGTTGGAGATGTGAATGTGATGATGCAATATCATATATGGTGGACTTGTAAGAAAATCAAGGCATTTTGGATAAAAATTTGGTGGGTGATGCAGAACATTCTGAAAAAAAGGTTGAAATTTACTCCTCAATTGTTTCTACTGGGTATAACGACGGATTGTACAGTATTAGAGACTAAATTGATCTTGAACTTAATATCAGCAGCTAGGCTGTTGGTAGCGCAATATTGGAAGAAGGATTCTTTGCCTACTATCAAAGAGTGGATATTGAAAGTAACGAATTTAGCAGAAATGGTGAAAATCTCAGCGTATTTGAAGGACTATACACAAGAAAGATACGTATCGGAATGGAGAAGATGGATTGATTATATTCAAAATAAGTATCAGACAAGAAAATATCAAATAGCTTATGAATGAATGTTAAGTATTAGAAGTATTATGTTATCTATAGTGGAGTTAAGGTTTCGGGGGGGATTTAGTAGTCTAAGGATAGATAGGTTAATTTAGCTTATGATTGTTAATTGAAATACCTTGTATTTTGCTCTGGGAAGTCGGGGGGGAGGGTGGGATGAGGGGAGGGAAAGGGTGGGGGGGAAATCTTTTTCTTCTGTAAAACTTTTCAATAAAAAAAAAGGAAAAAAAAAAGAAGACACAGGCCCACAGCAAGTTAAAAACTATAGGCCTATATCCCTGCTAAATTCGGATTATAAAATCTTTGCTTCAATACTGGCAGAAAGACTTAAGAGATGCTTGAATAACTTTATACATCCAGATCAAAATGGATTTCTTCCAAAAAGACAAATTAGAGACAATATAAGAATAATTTTGAATACCCTAGAATATTATGAAACGCACCCTGAAAAACAAATGGCCTTGGTATTTTTAGACGCACAAAAAGCATTTGACAATGTGAATTGGCGATTTATGATGTTACAAATGGAAGAGATGGGCTTTGGAAGGAAATTTATTCAGGCAATTGAAGCTATATATATGAAACAGACGGCAAATGGTTATGGTAATGATTAATGGAGAATTGACTGATGCTATTGAAATAGAAAAAAGTACTCGACAAGGATGTCTCTTATCCCCATTGCTATTTATATTGACGTTGGAAGTGCTGAATAGAAATGTTAGAGAAGAAAAAGAGATAAAAGGATTGAAAATTAGAAAGGAAGAATATAAATTACAAGCTTTTGCTGATGACCTGGTTTTTATTATTGAAGAACGATTAACATTAATAAATAAATTGATAGAAGGGGCATTGGTCATATCTGAGATGCACCTTCTCGTTGGGTGGAGACAGCAGCCAGGATGGGGTGTGCTCGTCTGTTATGCTGATAGACTGAGCCTGACAAAGTTGCTAAGTCCCGCCCTTGTTACTGGACAAACCCAGCTTTTGGCGAAGACAAGAAGACAGGCTCGGCGTGTGGGACACCAACAAAGGAGAGAGAAATTAGACAAGAGATAGAGACCAGACTGGCTAAGGGAGGGTCTGGCTGCTGTCTCCACCCAACGAGAAGGTGCGTCTCAGGTAGGACCAATGCCCCTTCTCCATTGTGGGTGGAGACAGCAGCCAGGATGGGACATACCAAAGATTCACGTCCCTACGAGAGGGTGGGACCAGGCTGGTCCGAAACAACCTCCCCTGAAACAACCCGCTGTAAGACCCCACGACCAAAGGCGGGATCTGCCGAGGCAAATTTGTCCAGTTTATAGTGTTGGAGAAATGGAGAAGGCGAAGTCCACGTAGCCACCCTGCAGATTTCAAGCAATGATGCTTGGGTGGCCCAGGCCGCCGATGTCGCAGCACTGCGGGTAGAATGCACAGTCAGCCGAGGAGGCTTCGGAAGGGAGTGCAGCTCGTAGGCCTTGGCTATCGTTTGCCGAATCCAACGACCGATGGTCGTAGACGACACCTTACTGCCCAAAGAACACGACAAGAAGGAAACAAAGAGGGATTCTGTTCTGCGGACGGCCGCTGTCCGCTTAATGTAGATCCGCAGAGCCCGTCGGGCATCCAGTGAGTGCCATCGTCGCTCGAGTCTGTGGGTTGGATGAGGACAAAAGTTGGGCAGGACAAGCTCCTGCATGCGGTGGAAGGTGGTATTAACCTTCGGCACAAAGGTCGGGTCCAGACTGAGTACCACACGGTCTGCGTGGAATACACAGAGATCCTCCCGGATGGAGAGGGCGGCCACCTCTGAGATGCGGCGAGCTGAGGTAATAGCTACCAGGAAGGCAATTTTGCATGTTAAAAGCTGAAGGTTAACTGTCTGTAAAGGTTCGTATGGAGAAGCCGTGAGCGAATTAAGAACAATCGAGAGATCCCAAGTTGGGTACCTATGCAGAACTGGAGGGCAGAGATTCGTAGCACCTCGCAGAAAACGGTGAATCAAAGGATGCTGGGCCAGAGATGATAACAATCCGAAGGTAAGTATCAACGAGATTGCCGCCACCTGCCTTCGCAGAGTGTTGGGCAAAAGCCCTCTAGCCAGTCTCTCCTGCAGGAAGACCAGTATATTAACAATCGATGCTTGAAGGGGTGGAACCCCGTTACTATTACACCAGGCACAAAAGGCCCGCCAGGTGGCCAAGTAAATCCAGTCCGTCGAAGGCCACCTCGAAGCCTGAATGGTGTGGATTACATCTGCAGGGATGTTGGCCTCTCCGAGCACCTGGCGCTCAACCGCCAAGCGGTCAGACGGAGCCACTGCAAGTCCGGATGCCTCATGGCTCCTTGTGTTAATGTGTCCTCCGGTTGAGGTAACTGCCACGGCTGGTACAGAGACAGCGACACTAGATCGGCAAACCAAGTTCTGCGTGGCCAATACGGAGCCACAAGTATGATCTCCGCCTGCTCCAGCAACAACTTGCGAATCACTCGGGAGACCAGCGAGACCGGAGGGAATGCATATAGGAGTCCCGGAGGCCACGGTGAGCGGAGAGCGTCCAGAGATGAGTACCGCGAGATGAAGCATGGAAGCTGAGCATTGTCCGATGTGGCAAAAAGGTCGATCACCGGAGTCCCGAAGCGTGCCACGACTTGGCGGAAGATGTGCGGGTGAAGACGCCATTCCGTGTGGTCCAGTTGCTGACGGCTTAGCCAGTCTGCTTGTATATTGGTGATGCCGGAAATGTGTTCCGCCTGCAATGAAGCAAGGTGAATTTCCGACCAGACTCCCAACCGCAATGCCTCCGACATCAGGGAGAGAGACCGTGTGCCCCCTTGGCGATTGACGTGGGCCTTCACTGTGATATTGTCCGTGAGGACCAAGACGTGGCAGCTGGATATGATGCGATGGAAAGCTCGCAGTGCCAGGTAAATTGCCTGTAGTTCCAGCCAGTTGATGGGGTGATGGGATTCGACGCTGTTCCAGGTGCCCTGCGCAACCTGACCCAGACAATGGGCCCCCCAGCCCTGAAGACTGGCATCCATTGTCACCACCACTCTCTGTGGGTCGAAGAAAAAACAACCTTGGGATAAGGCTGGAGACCGCCACCACGCTAAAGACCTGATCACCTTTCTAGGGACAGGAATGGTCGTGCGGGAAGTGCCCCTGCCCGCCTTCTGCAAAGGTAAAAGGAACCACTTAAGTTCCCTCAAGTGCAGCTGGGCCCAGGGAACGATCGAGATGGTGGATATCATTTTTCCCAGGAGTTGAGACAGGACAAGGGGAGACACAGATCTAGCCCGCTCAACTTTAGAGACCAGTGACCTCAAACTATCCTGTCGCTCACGCGATAGGTAGACCTTCCCCACCACCAAATCTATCAGGGCCCCTAGATGAACCAAACGAGTAGAAGGAGTTAGATGGCTCTTCACCACATTAATGGAAAAGCCATGGGCAGCCAGAGTCTGGAGGGCAAGTTGCAGGTCAGAGGAAGCTTGCCGATGGGTAGAAGACAAAATCAGAATATCGTCCAAATAGCATTGTAGACGAATAGATTTAGCCCGAAGGGAAGCTGCCAGAGCAGCCAGAATCTTAGTAAAGGTACGAGGGGCAGACGAAAGGCCAAAGGGCAAGGTCCGATACTGGTAATGGTGCCACCCATAGCAGAACCTAAGGAACATCCTATGGGAGGGGAGGATGGGGATATGGAGATAGGCCTCGGTGAGGTCTATAGAAGAGAGGAGATCGCCCCCCCAACGCCGTCGAGAATAGATTTTAGAGACTGCATTTTAAACTTGCGGTATGCGACATACCGGTTGAGACGTTTGAGGTCTAGAATGGGTCTCCACCCCCCCGAAGACTTTGGCACAAGAAACACACGGGAATAAAATCCCATGCCCTGTTCAATCTCGGGCACTGGCTGAATAGCCCTGATTGAAAGGAGATGCTGAACCGCCGAATCCATAAGGGATTATTTCTGGAGGTCATTAGGAAGTGGACAGCACACAAAGAACGGCGGGGGGGGAGAGAAATTCGATGGCCAACCCAGATCGTAAGGTGGCCAGGACTCATTTATCTGAAGTGGAACCTTCCCAAACAGGGGCAAAAAGGGCCAGTCTGCCCCCAATGGGAGGGTCGGAAATGCAGTTAACAATGGCGTCTGGGGAAACGACCTCCTCCCCCTCGAAAGGGCTGTTTGGGAACAAAGGTCCTACCTCTGGGCGCTCTTCCTGAGCACCCCGCTGCCTAGGTTGAAACCCACCTTGCGGCCTGACAGAGGGAACAGAGAAAGAGGATCCCTCATAGGAACGAGAATGGGAACGAGACTGGTAAAGATGGAACCTTGCATGTCCTCTACGGAAGACTACCGGAAGGACCCTTTTCTTGTCCTTGGTTTCTGTGAGAAAAGCGTCAAGAGGGTCCCCGAAAAGCTTGGAACCCGAAAAGGGAACCGAAGCCAGACGCCACTTATGCCTGGCATCAGCTTGCCAGTGTCGCAGCCAGACTAAACGCCGTGCGATAACAGCAGAGGCGACGGACTTGGCCGCAAAGCGGGCGGCGTTAAGCATAGCGTCCGCCGAGAACTGCATTGCAGCAATGATTTTTTTTTAATTTGATTTATATGCCGCCCTTCTCCGGAGACTCAGGGCGGCTTACAATGAGTTAAGCAATAGCCTTCATACTTTTGTATATTTATACAAAGTCAGCTTATTGCCCCCACAAACTGGGTCCTCATTTAACTTACCTTAGAAAGGATGGAAGGCTGAGTCAACCTTGAGCCTGGTAAGATTCGAACCTGCAGTAATTGCAGGCAGCTGTGTTAATAACAGGGTGCTTTAAACCACTGTACTACCAAGGCTCATGATTTTGTTCAGTTCCTGCTGAATACGGACATCCTCAGAGGTCAAACTCTCTTGCAGATGACGAAGCCAAAGAAGCGTAGTGCGATTAAAGAACGACGCTGTCGATGCAGAACAGATGGCCCAAGCGGCCCCCTGATGAGCCCGTTGTAAGACCTGTTCAGCCCGACACTCCTCAGGGTGGAGGCCTTCATCTGAGGTACCAGGGACCGGGGCGTGTGGCAAGAGTGCAGTTACTGGTGCATCTATGGATGGAACCTGGAGAAGGTCAGCCAAATCCAGAGCCACGCAGTAATTCCGCCGGTCCGCAGAGGTGGGAGATGGAGTTGTTCCGGGAGAGAACCATTGTTTCCGAATGACCTCAAGGAACAGAGGAGGGGTAGGAATTATGTCCACAGGTCTGGATGGCTCAGCAAAGAGAATTCAGGGCCCCTTTGGACGTCGTAGGTTCAGACTGCGATGGGGGAGGGGAACCCAGCTGAGCTGTAAGTACAGCTTTGTGCAGATTTTGAGGAAAAAGGCCCGTAAAAGGGGGCTGGTCCGGCGGAAGCCCCTCAACCTCAGACAGGTCCAAATCATGAGAAACGTCCTCAGCCAGCGACGAACCACGGCTCGAGACGGATGCGACAGGAGAATCCGGAGCCTCTATAGACAGAGCATCGTCTTGCAAAGCATCCTCCCGAGAGGCAGAATCACCCGAGCGGACCGACTCAGCTTTGCTGATGGGCCGAACCTGAGCTGCTAATGACTGCTGCACCACTGTCACGATTAACTGCTGGATTTGCTCCGGTGTAAGGAAACAACGTTGTTGAGCCCCTCCAGTGCCAGAATCAGCTGAATTAAGCGCTGACACTGTCTCAGAAGATGCCTGCAAAGCGGGTGGTTGCTTGCCAGAATCAGCAGGTGGATCAGGCTCCGACACTGCAGTGGAGCCCCACAGATTATCAGGTTGAATTAGCGCAGGACAATCCTGGAGGGAAATTTGATCCACCTGTCCTCCAGGGCCAGACCCTGTAGCAGCAGGAGAGATCAGGGTCGTCTCCTTGGCTGATTGCTGGTGTCCGCTGGCCTTGGCACACAGCTTTTGAAGTACCTTATCCCGGCGAGCTTCCGCCCGGGAAGGATGAGAGTGAGAGGAGGATTTGCGACGATGCCTGGCATTATCCAAAACCGACGGTTTGGATGGGTTTCCAGAAGTCACCTCCTTACTATTAGAAGCAGCCCGTGAATGAGGTGGATCTTCTGACCACCCTGCCTTGTGACAGTGCTTCGATTTGTGCGAAGCTTTGGGCATGTTGTTATATATATAATTGGTATAGGAAATGAACAGGCAATGGGCAGAGGTAAATGTCGCAAAATGGGTAATTTGCCAGGAGGCACAGACCAAGTCTGGGGGCCTCAACAATGGTAGTTGGCAAGAGCAAAGGAGCTCAGATTTTTGAATCCAGCCAATCAGGTAAATGCACTAAATGGGAGCGCAAAAGTTCCACTCAAAGGGTAAGGCACAGAGCCTTGCTGGTATAAAAAATCCCACTTCAATACAGGCAATAGAAAGACGCTGGTAATGAGGGGGGGGGGCGCGAAGTTCCACCAACAATAACCTCCGCAATGGAGGAAAATGGCTGCAATGGTAATATATGGGGGCGCGAGAGCCCCTCAAAGCCATATAAACTGCTGCTGCAAATCCACAAAGGCTACAAGGGGTGGAGCGCTCAAGGCGCTGACAAGTAGTGTAAACGAGAGCCGACAGAGTGGCTTAGAGATTTTCGCACCCAAAGCCTACGAGAGGCACGGGCGATGCCCCCGCAAAGCACCGAAAACCCAGTAGCGCAGCGTTTGAAAGGCTGCTAGCAGACAAGGCTATGCGAGTAATAAACGGGGGCGCGAGACCCCACAGGACCGCTCCGGGCTTCAATCAAGTGAAAAAGCGGTCGCCAGGCAATTTGAAGGGAGACGGCTTCAAGCAACTCAAAATGGCTGCCGGGCGATCTAGGAGGGGAGCGCGAAGCTCCGCAAGCCGTCAATTCGCCTCTGAGGCTTGTAAATGAAATGGGAGCGCGAAAAGCTCCACCAGCCCAAAAGCAGTTGCAGATAAATAGGAGAGAAATCCCAGGCAAAAAGGGGAAAAGTAGCCACCCCCCCCCAGGTAACCAGCTAAGCTAGTTACAGGGGGAAAGTCTTACTGTGACAGGGAGATCCAGAGAAGTCCAGCAACAATCCAGGTCCAAACCAGTAAAATCAACAGTAGTCTGAGGTAAAATCGAAATCCAAAGAAGTCCAGTAACAATCCAATCAAACCAATAAATCCTACACTAATATACTATCAGGAAAGATAGAAAAAAGCAAGAGGAACAGTCCCACACGCCTGTCTAGGCTGACAGACTGAGCCAAAAGCTGGGTTTGCCCAGTAACAAGGGTGGGACTTAGCAACTTTGTCAGGCTCAGTCTATCAGCATAACAGACGAGCACACCCCATCCTGGCTGCTGTCTCCACCCACAATGGAGAAAAAATAGGTGAATTTGGGGAGGTTGCTGGTTTGAAAATTAATAAAGAGAAGACGAAGATAATGACCAAAAATATGTTAAAAAAACAAAAAGAAGAACTGAGGGAGATCTCTAAGATGCAGGTCACAAATAAGGTAAAATACTTGGGGATTCAATTAACAGCAAGATGTAGTTCTCTTAAAAAAAATAATTATAATAAGCTCAAGCAACAGATAGGACAGGATTTGGTGAAATGGGGAAACTTGCAGCTATCTTTGATTGGTAGAATTGCAACTATTAAGATGAATATTTTACCTAGAATCTTGTATCTTTTTCAGAAAATTCCTGTAAAGCTGGGTTAGGAATTTTTTGCAGACTTAAATAAAATGGTTTTAAAATATGTTTGGCAGGGAAAGAAGGCAAGGATAAAACTCAAACTATTACAAGATGCTAAGATGAGGGGTGGTTTTGGATTACCGGATTTTGAATTATACTATCAAGCGGTTTGGTTAATGTGGATTAAAGAATGGGTAACATTCAAAAACACTAGATTATTAAATTTGGAGGGACATGATTTGCTGATGGGATGGCATGCTTTCTTATGGTATAAAGGAACTAAAATTCAGGGGTATTTTAGAAGACATCAGATACGTGAAGCTTTGTTTTTGACCTGGGAGAAGATCAAAAAATACCATTATTTGAAGATTCCAGTCTGGGTATCTACAATTGAAGCTTTTTCTTATCCAGTGGTATTTAGAGGGGAGCAAATTGTTAGATATAATGAATTATTGGATGAAAAGGGTGAACTTAAATTGAAACAAAACTTAGAAGATCAGGGAATTAAGATAGATTGGTTTTCATACATGCAAATACATTCCAGATATCAAGAAGACTTTAAACAAGAAGGTATTTATAGTGTTTCAACTGGTTTAGACAAGATATTAATGGGTTCGGATGACCATGTAATTAAAAAGTTATATGGATATTTACTTGAAGAACAAGTCAAAGAATCAATGATAACATGGGGGAAAAATTTTGGTTATAGTATTGATTTAGAGAAATGGCAAAAATTGTGGTCACATAATTATAAGATGACAATGTCGACAGCATATAAAGAGAATTTGTATAAAATGTTTTACAGGTGGCATTTACCCCCGACGAGGATAGCCAGAATGTTTAAGAATAAATCGAAGAAATGTTGGAAGTGTCATCAAACTCCAGGATCGTACTATCATATGTGGTGGACATGCGTGGAAGCAAGGAGATTTTGGACTAAAATACATACGTGGTTAGAAAAAATGACAAAGAGACATATTGACTTTAAACCAGAAATATTTTTATTAGGAATTTTCCGAGAGACATTTAATAAAGAATTACAATACTTAATTGTGAACATTTTAACAGCGGCCAGATTTGTATTTGCCAAAAACTGGAAAGGAGAGAAGATAATTACTGATGAAGAAATTATTATGAAAATGTTGGACTGTGCTGAAATGAGTAGATTGACATTTGAAATAAGAGAACAGGAAGATAAACAATATTATTTGATATGGGAGATATTTTATCAATGGTTTGACAAAAAAGTATGGAGATGAGATAGCATATATGAAATGTTTAAATATTTATCTTCAGCATAAGTAAAGAATAATTGTTATATGATGAGATCTGGAGAATTGTAAGCACGAAATGATTTTGACCGATTGAGATGCTGTCTATAATTGTTTGTAAGGATGATATTTTTATGTTTTTTTAAATTTTATTTTAATCTAAAATAAAACTTTTTAAAAAAAAAAACAAAACAGATGATTGCATGGGAAAAAACATTGGACGTAGTATAAATTTAGACGATTGGGAAACAATTTGGAACTACAATCTTAAATTGACAGGAGCAGTAACATATAAAGAGAATCAGTATAAAATGATATATAGATGGCATTTAGCCCCCACTAGAATAGCGAAATTTTATCCAATGCGAACCCAAAGTATTGGAAATGTGGCCATCATCAAGGCTCCTTCTATCACATGTGGTACTCGTGCCCCGAAGCGACGAAATACTGGAAAAAGATACGAAGATGGACCCAAGAAATAATAGAAGAAACAGTTGATTTGGAACCAGAAACTTTTCTCCTGTGAATACCAAAAAGGACCTATCGGAAGGAAAAGAAATATCTAATCACACACATCATCACAGCTGCTAGAATAATATATGCAAAGTACTGGAAAGAGAAAGGACAGCCACCGGAGGAGCATATAATTGGAAAAAATATTAGAGTGTGCAGAGATGTGTAAATTAACTCACGAAATAAATGAAAAAGAGAATTTTATACGGTGTGGGAAATGTGGTATAAGTGGTTGGAAGGTAAACACAAAAAGTAAAAGGAGAGAGAGTGTGAATATTAAATCAATTAAGGACTTAAGAGATATCATGTATATAAATTTGTGTAAATGTAAAAACCGCAGCCCAAACGAAAACTGTTGAATTGTATAATCATGTAACTTAATAAAAATTAAAAAAAAAACATTCAGACAAGAAAAACAAAATGGTACAGTATATGTGGTACCTTGCTCAATAGTAGTAACTGTGAGAGGGATCTTGGAGTCCTAGTTTACAACCATTTATATATGAACAAGCAGTGTGCAGCAGCTGCCAAAAAAGCCAACACAATTCTGGGCTGCATAAGCAGAGGGATAGAATCAAGATCACATGAAGTGTTAATATCACCTTTTTTTTTAGTATTTTTTTTTAAGACAAACAAACATTTAATACATCAATCCTCTCTTCCCTGTGACGTCTCGGTGTTATTTTCTAAACTTCTTCTCCAGCTTCTATAGGTTTCTTCTATCTTCATATTCATTCAAACCCTTCTAACATTTCATTTCTAAATCAATATTATAATCATCATTTGTACACAATTATAGTATTAGTCATTTATATCTCTTTCCCAACCAACTATAAAAATAATTCCATGTTTCAAAATATTCTGAATCCTCCTTATCTTTAATCATCAAAGTTAATCTATTCATTTCTGCACAGTCTAAAAAATTTTTATTACTTCTTCTTCCAAAGGTATTTTCTCTGATTTCCAATTTTGAGCATACACAATTCTTGCAGCTGTTATTACATGTATAATCAAATATACATTTTCCTTACTAATTTTTTCTGGAAAGATACCCAGTAGGAACAACTCTGGTTTAAATTCAATACGTTGTTGTATCATTTCTTCCAGTCAGATTTTAATCTTGTACCAGTAATTTTTTGCTTCGGGACAAGCCCACCACATATGGTAATAAGATCCTGGTGTTTGATGACATTTCCAGCAGTTAGCTGATTTGCCGGTGGCATATGCCATCTATAAAACATTTTAAATATATTTTCCTTATATGCTGTGGACATTGTTAATTTATAGTTCCTTTCTCATAGTTGTTGCCATTTTTCAAACTCAATTGGATAACCAAAATTTCTACCCCAGGCTACCATCGTTTCTTTTACTTGCTCCTCCTCCAATTCAATATACAACAAAAAATTATAAAAAAAACTTTATTAAGTTTTCCTCCGTTCCCATGAGTATCTTATCCAGTTCAGTCTTTTCCATATAAAAACCATGTAGTTAAGCATCTTTTTCATATCTTGATCTTATCTGCATATACATGTACTCAATTCCCTATCTCAATTACATATACATGTACTCAATTCCCTATCTCAATTCCCTGTTGTTCCAATTCTCGTTTCTCTTTCAGTTTGTTTATTTATTTATTTATTTATTTATTTATTTATTTATTTATTTATTTATTTCATGTATTTATATGCCGCCCTTCTCCAGAAGGACTCAGAGCGGCGAACACAAGTTAAAAACATGTACAACAAAATCCCATTTTAAACCAAATTAACTAATAAATAATAAATAATAAAACCCAGAATCAGAGTCAGCCTATTTGCTTGAACAGCCAAGTCTTCAGGTCCCGACGGAAGGAGCAGAGATCAGGAGCCATCCGGAGCTTGGTAGGCAACTCATTCCAGAGGGTGGGAGCACCCACAGAGAACGCCCTACCCCTGGGCACCGCCAGACGACATTGGCTCGCCGTTGGAACCCTGAGGAGAGCAGCCCTATGTAAGCGAACAGGACGGTGGGAGGCAGGCAGGAGAAGGTCCTGCAAATATCCCGGACCTAAGTCATGTAGGGCCTTATAGGTGAGAACCGGCACCTTGAAGCGGACCCGGAGAACCACTGGTAACCAGTGCAGCTCACGCAGGAGAGGTGTTATATGGGAGTAATGAGGGGCTCCTGTAACAATCTGTGCGGCTGCATTCTAGATTGGCTGGAGTCTCCGGGTGCATCTCAGGGGCATGCCCATGTAGAGGAAATTGCAGTAATCCAAGCGGGAAGTAACCAGGGCATGAGTGACAGTGCGAACATCATCTCGGTCCAGGAAAGAGCGCAACTGGTGCACCAGGCGAACCTGTGCAAAGGCCACCCTGATCACGGCTGTCAGGTGGTCTTCTAGGGACAGCCAGGAGGACACCCAAGTTGCGAGCCCTATCAACGGGGGCAAGTTTTTCCCCACCCATCAAAAGTGATGGGGTCTCTGAAACCCGAGATGCCGGCATCCACAGCCACTCAGTCTTGGAGGGCTTGAGTCTGAGTCTGTTTCTACCCAGCCAGGCCTGCACCGCCTCCAGGCAATGGGACATCACGGAATGGGCATCTCTGGGGTGGTCTGGGGTGGAGATGTATAACTGGGCATCATCAGCATATTGATGATATCTCACCCTGAAGCCATGAATGATCTAACCCAGCGGCTTCATATAGATGTTAAAGAGCAGGGGGGAGAGAACCAACCCCTGAGGCACCCCACAATTTAGGGGCCTCAGGGTGGATCTCTGCCCCCCCCCCGCCCATACAAATTGCAAGCGACCTGAGAGGTAGGAGGAGAATCACTGTAAAACAGTGCCTCCCACCCCCAACTCCACAAGTCGCTGCAGTAGGATACCATGGTTGATGGTAGGGAGGAAGAGCCTTGATAGTACAGGGGTTTAGTGCACCCTGTTATTAACACAGCTACCTGCAATTTCTGCTGGTTCGAATCTCTCCAAGGCTCAAGGTTGACTCAGCCTTCCATCCTTTCTAAGGTAGGTGAAATGAGGACCCAGTTGTGGGGGCAATAAGCTGACTTTGTATAAAATATACAAAAGAATGAAGGCTATTGCTTAACGCACTGTAAGCCGCCCTGAGTCTCCGGAGAAGGGCGGCATATAAATCAAATTAAAAAAAAATGGTATCAAAAGCCGCTGAGAGGTCAAGTAGGACTAGGATGGAGGAACAACCACCATCCCGAGCCTGCCACAGATCATTCACCAGAGCGACCAATGCCGTTTCCGTGCTGTGCCCGTGTCAGAAGCCGGATTGGTACGGGTCTAGGTATTCCATTTCCTCCAGGAACTGTGGGAGCTGTTGCGCCACCACAGTCTCAACAACCTTTGCAATGAAGCGAAGGTTGGAGACGGGACGATAGTTATTAAGTGAGTCTGGATCCAGGGAAGGCTTTTTGAGGAGAGGTCGAACCACCGCCTCCTTAAGAGAGGCGGGGAAGACCCCCTCCTTCAACAAAGGGTTGACAATTGCCTGGATCCAGTCTCTAGTCACCTCCCTGGCAGCCGAAACCAACCAGGAGGGACAAGGATCCAATAAGCAAGTGGAGGAACCAAGTTTACCCATAATCCTGTCCACTTCCTTGATAGAATCAGGGTCAAACTCAACCCAGATATTACTCTCAAGACCTACCCTAGCATCCTCATTGGATTCTGCCCAGTCAGAGTCCAATCCGATCCGGATCTGAGCGATTTTATCATGCAGAAACTATATAAGATCCTCAGCTCTGCCCTCTAAAGGGTCTTCCCTCGCTCCCTGATTGAGCAGGAAGCGGGTCACACGAAACAGGGCCGCTGGGTGGTTTTCTGCAAATGCAATGAGGGCGGCGAATCTCGCTTTGCCGCTTCCATCACCACTAGATAAGACTTAATATGGGTTCTTAACTGTGTTCAATCAGATTCAGACCGGGAGGACCTTTTCTGACGTTTCATTTCCTGGAGCTCCATGGAAAACCAAGGAACGACCCGGGATCTGCGTCGGATCATAGGCCGCAAAGGTGCAATTCGGTCCAAGGCGTCGGTAGCTGCCCGTTCCCAGGATGCCACCAAATCTTGTAATCTACATTTAATAGTGAGATCTGTCTATAATTTTTAATCAATTGTAAATCTGTATCTTCTTTAGGTATGAGTGTCACATATGCCTCTTTCCATGAATCTGGCATTTTAGCCTCTAATAATAATTCATTAAATAAGTCCAATATTACATTACTAATCACTTCTTCCAATGTTTTATATAACTCGACTGGTAAGCCATCTGGTCCAGGCGCTTTTCCATTCTTTTGTCTTTTTATTGCTTCTGTTAATTCCATCATTGTTATTCTTTCATCTAACATTCCTTTAAATTGTTCTGATATTTTAATTAAATCTGATTTTTCCAGATAGTTTTGTATCTCCTCCTCGGGGATCTTTTCTTGTGAATAGAGTTTTTCATAATATTCTTGGATTACTTTCTTTTTTTTCTTCAATTCTATATTGTAATTTCCCTTCTTCATCTTGTAGATATTTTAAAACTGTTCTCTTTCTCTTTTCTTAATTTATATGCTAGCCATCTTCCTGGTTTGTTTGCATTTTCAAAAAAATTCTGTTTCGATGCTCTCAATTGATTTGCTAATGATTCTTGTTCATTTAAGATTATTTCATGCTTCTTCAATTCCATCAATTTCTTAATTTTTTTTATTTTGAACATCTTTCTGAAACTTTTTTTCAGGCTTTTATATTCTTCTTCCAATCTTACTTGTTTCTGCCATTTCTTTTTGTTCTTTTTCCCCAAATATGTTATTGCCAGTCCTCTAATATATGCTTTCATTATATCCCATACATTTTGGAGTGATGTATCTTCCTTTTTATTTAATTTTTAAAAAATGTCCAATTCCTTTCCCACAAATTCTTGGAATCCCTTTTCATTTAATATTGTTGTATTCAAAGTCCACCTTGTCTTTTTCTTTTTCCCTTTCCATACTATTGTCATCAGACTATGGTCAGCCCAAATATTTGAACCAATATTCACTTCTTGCACCTCTTCTATAAGTCCAGTTGACATCCATACCATATCTATCCTTGACTATTATAGGTGTCTATTTGAATAAAAAGTATATTGACTCTCCTTGAAATGTTTTTGTCTCCAAATATCTTGGATACTTAATTCTCCTACCATTGTAAAAAAGGATTTTGGTAATGTTCTTCTAGTTTTTTTTATTTGTCTTCAGAGTTTTATAGTCCAAATCTGGGTCTGTAACAGCATTAAAATCACCCATTATACATATATTTTCATAGTTCAATGCTATAATTTTTCTATGCAATCAACGATAAAATTCTTCTTGTTTTTCATTTGGTGCATACAATGCTATCAAAAGTAGTTGTGTAAAGTTCATTTTTATTTCCACTATCAAAATCCTGCCTTCCTCATCTTCAAAAATTAGGTTCTAATTTTTCTTTTATATATAACGCCACACCTCTTTTACTTTGTTGTATGAGTAATGTAAATAAAATTTAGGTTTATGTGTTGTTTTCTAATATGAACTTCTTGTAAACATATAATGTCCATCTTCAGAGCATTTAATTTAGTCAATAGTCTGTTTCTTTTTATCGCTGCATTTAATCCATTTACATTTAAGGATATTGCTTTTATTTCTTCTTCCATGTTTACTTATTATTAGGTTTTAATTTCATTGCACTCATCTCTCTTTGTTCGATTGGGTCTTTGGCTCTTGCCCCTTCTCTCCAATCCCTCTCTTCTTTTGCTTTTTCCTCTTTATCCTTTTCTTTAGCTTTCTCTTTTGCAACGCCTACAGCTCCCAAATCATCTTCCATTGATCCACAAAGTTGTTGATAAAATAGCTTCGCTTTCTCAATTGAATCAAGTCTGTGTCTTTGTTCTCTCCATATCACCATAATCCCTTCAGGTATTAACCATCTAAAACTCACTCCTTTAGATATTAAAATCTTGTTAAGAATTGGTATTCTCTCCTCAAATCTCTAACTCTTCTAGGTATTTGTCGTAGAACCACAAGTTCTTTATCCTTGTGTTTCAATGCTGTGGTCCTTACTGCTTGAAGTATCTCTGATTTCATCGCTCTCTTTGTAAATCTTACATGTACTTCCCTTGGTAGTTTATTCCTTACTGCATATCTAGTATAGATTCTAAAGGCTTCATCAATCTCATTCATCCGGAAGCGGCGCGGCATTACTGGCTGGGAAAATGCCGGGCTCCGATGAGCTTGGCAAAATCCAGCCAGACGAACCGTCACTGGGGTGTCTTCGGACCGAAGCTGTCCTGTAGGGACAGTGAAGAAAGAGAGGCAGCTCAGTGTCTAAAGAGGGACAGGCAAGTCCCTTGGATAGCCTGAGAAACTCTCTCTGAGCCAGTGATGGGGGACGGCGATCAAAGTGAGTCGCCATGAAGCTGGAACCTCTGGAGCAAGTGATGTGCAGGAGGGAAGATTTGGACAGAGTGCTGGTGTTGGGTGAGTGACTGGCTAACCCACAGACAATTGTTCTGTCCCCAACCCCACGCACACACACCAACAGATGTTCAGGAGTTAAAGACCAAACCAGCCGGCAAAATCCTTTTCCTTATGATAACGGAAGTTGGCAACAACCTAGTGGCTGCCTGCCAAGAGTTTATTATTTACAAAGAGAAGAGATAACTTCTCCCCAGTTCTTTTTTTTTATTGCAAAAGTTTTACAATTACATTTTCACCCCATTTTCTCCCCCAACCCACCCCACACTCCCCACCCTAACCCCCCCAGACCCCCCTAACCCTCCCCCCCTGACTTCCACAGAATATAATCCCATCAAAATCCCCTTTTTATAAAAACTTGAACCCCTCAAACCCCCTTATGATTTTTTATCTTCACAAAATTCATACATTTCTATTTTTATATAATACTTTCAATGAAAAGCTATTTGATACTTCCTAATTTGATATTTGTTCTGCACATAATCTATCCATTTTTTCCATTCCAATTCATAAGTCTCTTGTGAGCGATCTTTTAAATATGCTGAAATCTTCGCCATCTCCGCAAAACTGGCCATCTTCAAAGTCCATTCTTCAATAGTGGGTAAAGCTTCATTTTTCCAATATTTACCTATCAATAATCTCGCTGCTGTTATCATGTACAATATCAACTTAGTTTCATCCAATGTAAAACCCTTTACTATACCCAATAGAAAAAATTGTGGAGAAAATTGGATTTTTTTCTTCAAAACATTCTGCATAACCCACCATATTTTTATCCAAAAAGCCTTAACTTTCTTACAATTCCACCAAACATGGTAATATGTAGCATCTAAACAATCACATCTCCAACATTTTGGTTGAACATTAGGATACATACAGGATAATTTCTTGGGATCTAAATGCCATCTGTAAAACATTTTATAAAAATTTTCCCTCAAATTCTGCGATTGTGTAAATTTAACATTCTGAACCCATATTTTCTCCCATGTTTCCAACATAACTGGTTCTGCAAAATTCTGTGCCCATTTAATCATACAATCTTTAGCCAATTCAGTTTCTGAATCCCTTTCTAACAAAACATTATATAGCCTTTTAATATGCATTGGACCTTTCTCTTTTATATGTCTAACCAATTCTTCCTCATGCAACATAATACCAGTTTTTTGGTCCTCTTTCCATCTCAGTTGGAGTTGGTTATACTGTAACCAAGTTAGATTAATCCCTTCGTCCAACAGTGTCTCTAATGTCTTCAGTTGCCATCTGCCCGCATCTGTAAAAAGAACCTCTTTATATAAAACCCCCCCGAGTGACGTTATATTTGTATTCCACATAATATGACCAAGATCCAGCCATAGCGGTATTTTGTAATCCCATTTGAATCGGTGCTTCTTCCAAACTCTCATCAAAGAATCTCTAAGTATGTGGCTTTTGAATACTTTATCCACTTTGTTTTCATAAAATAAGTAAGCATGCCAACCAAATTCAAGATCAAAGCTTTCTATATTCAATATTCCAGTCTTATTCCTTCCAAACCAATCGCTTGCTTGAGTCAAAGCTGCTGCTTCATAATATAACTGTAGGTTTGGAAGTTTAAGACCTCCCCTTTCTGGAACATCTTGCATAATTTTCATTTTCACTCTCGATTTTTTTTCGTTCCAGACAAACTTATTCACTCCACTTTGCCATTCTTTCAGTTGTTTATCACTTTTAAGCACCGGAATCATTTGAAACAAAAAAAAGAAATCTTGGCAAAATGTTCATCTTAACTGCTGCTATTCTTCCAAGTAAAGAAAGCTGCAGTTTTTCCCAAGTCTCCATATCTTTTTGTACATCTCGCCACAACACCTCATAATTATTTTGAAACAGTTTCATATTTGATTCTGCAACCTGAACTCCTAGATATTTAACCTTTGGAACAATCTCAAAACCTGCCCTCCTTTCCAGTTCGTGTTTTTGATCTTGTGTCATATTTTTAACTATCATCTTAGTTTTTTTCTGGTTCAGTCTAAATCCTGATACTGTGCCATAATCTTTTATAATGTCTTTCATCTGGATTATTGATTCCACCGGCTGTGTTAGTGTAACAACCAGATCATCTGCAAATGCCCTTATTCTGTAATCCTCTTGCCTTATCACTATACCTTTCAAGCTGTTCGAATCCCGTATTGTATTCAACAAGACTTCTAGTGTTAAAATAAATAACAGAGGGGATAACGGACAACCTTGTCTTGTTCCTTTTTCAATTTTAAAATCTGTTGTCAAACTTCCATTAATAATAATCTGTGCCTTTTGCTCTTGGTAAATTGCTGAGACCGCCTGTATAAATTGATCCCCAAAGTCCATCTTTTTTAAAGTCTTTAATAGAAAATTCCAATCCACTCTATCAAAGGCTTTCTCCGCATCCAAGAAAGCCAGCACTGCAGGGATCTGTTTATTCTTGTCAAGATATTCCAGTAAGTCTATAACTTGCCTTACATTATCCTTCATATATCTACCCTCTATAAATCCCGCTTGATCATTGTGGATCACCTCTTGAATTACTGGCATCAACCTGTTGGCTAGTACTTTTGCATAAATTTTGTAGTCATTATTCAGAAGAGATATTGGTCTATAATTCTCCAGTTTTTTAGGACCTGCTTGCTCTTTTGGTATCAAAGAAATATAAGCTGTTTTCCATGATGGGGGTATTTTACCCCCTTGTTGTATATTACAAAATAAGTCTCTAAGTTGTTCCACCATTTCTGCTTGTAAAGTTTTATAATACACTGCAGTCAAGCCATCTGTTCCAGGAGCTTTGGCCGTTTTCAGTTGTTTAATTACTGCAATTATCTCCTCTACAGTTATAGGATAATTCATTCTTTCCTTTTGTTGGTTAGTAACTTTTGTAACTCTTTTATTTTCTAAATATTTTTCTATAAGTCCATTCTGTATGTCATCTTTAGCATATAATTTAGTATAATAATCTACAAAGACTTCTTTAATTAATTTTTGTTGATAGATTTCTTTCCCTCCAATATCGATACCGTCAATAGTCCGCACGCTCTGCTTCTTTCTTAATGTATAAGCCAGCCATCTGCCCGGTTTATTGGCATTACAAAATGTATTATGCTTTGCATATTGTAAATTTGTTGCAATTTGTTCCGCCATAAGCATTTGGAATTGATCATTCAAAAGTTTTATAGCACCACGTATTCTTTCATCTGTTGGATTTTTGATAAGTAACTGTTCTTTTTTCTTTATTTCTACTTCAATTTCAGATCTTTTCTTTTGTCTGTTCAATTTATGTTTAGAGTTCATATGAATGAGTACCCCTCTCATATATGCTTTACTCACGTCCCACACAATTTCAATAGGGGTACCCTTCTTCAAATTAATTTCAAAAAATTCTTTCATCTGCTTCTTAAGTTCTATTATATTTTTTTCATATCTAAACAAGTTTTCATTTAATCTCCATGATCTTCTCTCAGTTTTTCCAGTCTCAATTTCTATCCATACTGGACTATGATCAGATAGAATTCTTGGAAAGATTTTAGTTCTTTTTGTTTTAACAAGTAAGTCATTTGATAATAAAATGAAATCAATCCTTGAAAAGGACCTATGTCTATCAGAAAAAAAAGTATAATCCAAATCTTTTGAATTATATATTCTCCATACATCTTTTAATTCCAAATCTTCTTTCATATCAAAAAAAGTTTGTGGTAGTCTAATCCTCAACTTCGTCAGACTTTTTTTATCTAGTTTAGAATCAATCACTCCATTCCAGTCTCCCATAATCAAAATAGATCTATAATCCCATTGCAATATTTTGGTATGCAAAATTTTATAAAAATGATCCTGTTGTTGATTAGGAGCATAAATTTCAATCACAAGAATTTGACCATGTACAGTATACAGCTCAATTGCTACAAACCTACCACCTTCATCTACTTCTATAATTTTAGCTGACAGTCTTTTATTTATATAAATAACCACACCATTCTTTTTTTCCAAATTTGAAGCTATGAAATGTGTTCCTAATTTTGAATTTATCAAATATTTTTGATTTTGCGTTCTAATATGAGTTTCTTGTAGACAAATTATATCATTATTAAATTGTTGCAAATATGTAAATATTTTCTTCCTTTTCTGTGGTGAGTTCAATCCATTCACATTCCAAGACAAAAACTTAACCATCATGTATACCTTTTTGAAGCGACGAGCAGAATTGCCGGATATCTTCCGAGGCCATCGACTTTGCTCTCCCCATGACTTCACTATGTTCTGTAGTACTCTTAGCTCCTTTTTTATATTGTTGTGCCTTAGCTCTTTCTTGCAATTGTTTTTCTTTGAGTTGTTTAGAGACTGCACGAGTTATTCGCTGGTCTTTGGCTTCAGCCATACGAGCTAGGTCCAAGGCCACATCTCTTGTAGTCAAAATTGGAGAAGATTCTAACAGGGGCTCCTCCAGAAAACCTCCTACAGCACCCTGCGCTTCTGTTGGATCTGATTCGACCTGCTTAGGCTGCACTTCCAACTCTTGCTGGGGTTGCTTCTCCTTATCACTCTCCTTTATCTCCAACACAGTAGATGAGCGTGGAGATGGTGATCTCTCCTTAAAAACAGTATAGTAAAAATGTTCCGCCTTTTCAACAGTATTCAATCGATATCTTTCCCCATGGTACTTCAAGATTATACCCGTTGGGGCATCCCACCGGAATGGAATCTCTAATTTTTTTAATTCATTTACTAAAAAACCAAAATCTTTTCTATCTTTCAACATCTTTGGCGGTAATTCTTTGTAAATTCCAATTTGACTTCCCTCCACTTGCACAGAGGAAAAAAAAGATTTTTGCAGAATATCATTTCTCATTCTTCTATCTGTGAAATATATCACCACATCTCTAGGTAATTGTCTTTGTCTGGCCACCCACGAGTTCACTCTGTAAATTTTGTCTATTTTGTAAAAAATCTCATCAGAATTGATTTTTAACAGCACAGCCAAGGCATCAGCACAAACCTGTCTCAAATCTTGCCGATCATTCTCCTTAATACCTCTAATTCTTATAGCAAATTCCATGGACCGGAATTGCATCATCGTGATTTCGTTTTCAACTCTCTGCATCTTATTATCCACATCAGAAATTTTAAAATCAGTATCCTTTATTTTGACATTCACTTCTGATTTAAATTCTTCCAATTTAGAATCCACTTTAATAATAATTTCTGACAGGCCAGAAACCACATTTGATAATTTATCAGTCACCTTGCCATAATTCTCTTTCACCAAGTTTTTCATTTCACTAATTTCCTGCTTGATTTCCTGTTGAGATTTTTGAAATTTATCATCCATTTCCTGTTGAGATTTTTGAAAATTATCATCCAAAGCCTGAGTGATAATTTTTTTTAAACTTTCAAAGTCAAACTGCTCTTCAGGCTTATGTGTGGGGGATCCCCCCCTGCTGCCTTGCTTTCCTGTTTTTTAGAAGCCATTCTGCCACGTAAGTTAGATTTTCTAAAAAGGGAAATCCTTTTTCCTCTTCCAGCACCACAAAGTCCTCTAAAAAAGTCCCCCAGTTTTAGTCAGATTAGAAGTAGAATTAGACTAGTGCGAGATCAGCTTGCTTTAAAAAGGATTTTTTCCCCCTCTTCTCCTGTTTGCTTGCTACAAGCAGCGCAACAATGTAGCTTGTTGGAGTAGCTTTAAAAGATCACTCTCCCTTTCAGCTTGTTAACGCTGGAGCGGCGCCATCTTTTCGAGCTGCTTCTGCTCGCTCTAATTTTTAGTCAAATCGGGAAGTCACAAAAGAAAGAAAATACTTGCAGTTTCTTGGTTTCAGGGTTCAGGTTTTTTTTCTCCGCTAGTTGATAAAGTTAATTTCAATCAATTTTTGTGTTTGCTGCTGCCGGCTTACTCTGCAGAAAGCAGAGTCGTCCCACGCCGTCCGGAGTCTTTGCAAGTTGGGAGGAAGCCGTGCCTGTTTCCTCCCCAGTAGCAAACTTCTGGGGGCTCACAGGGGCTCGACCTGCGCCTTGCTTACTCTCTCCTTCAAATCCTGCAGATTCTGGAGTTTCCAAGCCGCTTCTCACGATCGAAGCGGCTCTACAAACGGCGGGGCTGGCGGTCCTTAGAAAGGGACCGTCTTCACCGGGAGCCAGCAAAACTGGAAGTCCACTTCTCCCCACTTCTGATACATCAAAGGAAAGCAGCTCAATAATTACAATCAAGTCCAGAGATAATCCCGTCTTAAAGCAAAAGTCCGGCAATGCAGAATGGTGTGGAAGCTTTCAGCTTTGTTTGTCACAAGGTTTGACTAGCCACCACGCTCCCTTTTATATCCTGTGGGGTGTGGTCCAGTGACTCAGCCTAATCTCGGGCATGCCCTTTCTTCTGTTGCGCGTGCTTAACTCTGCGACACTGGCATGGGTCCAGCCAAGACTCATTACCCTCATCACTGTCCATCTGTGGCTGCATGGATGTGCTTGGCCCTGGCCCTATCTCTTAGCCTTCGGTGGACACCGAAGGCATTGCCAGAGAGGAGGGTTCTGGAGAGGGAGGCCTTGCCAACTCCTCCCCTTCACTCTCAGAGTCCTCTCCTGACGATGACATAGGCTCCGGTAATGGAGCCACAACAACAATAAAAAGAAAATTCTAAATATTTTTAAACTACTAAACTATTACTAAAATTACCCCGGCGTGGAAATTGCGACTAAATAGCAGCGGGGGGAGATGGCGGATGGAAAGAGAAAGTGAAAATGACAAGCACACCATAGAAGAACCCGAATAAAGAATTAAAAGTGATTGACAAATGGAAATGTAAATCTGGAACTTGGATTCAATTTGGATTGGATTATAAACTGATTGGTGGTATATAAAGGTGAAAGAAGATGTGAAAACTGGCTTTTTTCTCTTTTATGACTCGGTAAAAATGGATGTGGATTACAAATAAAATGGTGATTTGTGAATTAGTCGAGTGGAATTGTGGATTATAGAGAGACATCTGCAGGAGAAGGGAGAGCATGACATGGAATTGTTTACTTTGAGAAAACCTTTGAAGAAATGAGGAAAAAAAAAAAACCTTGAACTTTTAAAAAGATAACTGGCGAGAATTAAGGAGGATACGTTTTGCCTACAAGAGGATAGACTTTGATGATTATAAAAGAGGGACCTTAATGCGATTTAAAACTGGAATAATTCAACCGGAAAGAATAAAATGGAACAGGAATTTAATGAACTGATAAAGACGATGTGTTTGGAAATAAAAGAAATGATTATAAATTTGCATGGAAAATCGAAATCTGAGGAGGCAAAGACAGAGCTAGAATGCACTGAAGATGAAAAGGAAATGACTAATGAGAAACAAGAAAGAGAGATGGATAATGAAGAAGACAAAGACAAAGAGACTGACTATGGAAAATTAAACAATTGTAATATTAAGTATGGACAAAAAGAAAAGAAAAAAAGAAGGAAAAGAGGATGGAACAGGAAAAATATAAAAAACTTAAATAATTACACTGAGATTTACAGTGGAAAGATAAGAAAGAGGGAAAAGGGATGGAAAATAATGGGAAATAAAAGGCAAAGATTTAACAACTTTAAGATACAAAGTATTAATAATGAAAAGATACGAAAAAGGAAAAGAAAAGTAGAAACAAAGGGAACATTGTAATAAATGTCACATGCTCAATAATATTGGAGCTTTATAGAATGATAAGTTTTAACAATATGAATAAACCAGTTGGGGGAAATGTAATATTTGGAATATTTCAAACTATATATTTAAAACATAATTAAAAAGAGAAAATAAGACAAATTAAGAATATTTTAAGAACTAATCGGATTGGGTAAAATGAGAAAGGATTAAGATGCGCTTTATAAATATATATTTGAATAAGTGGAAATATATTGTTAAGATGTTTTGAGAAATATATTTAATGATTGAAATTGAATGTAAAACTGAATGAAATTGAAATGATAAAAATGATTTAAATGTTATACTTGCAAGAAGTAAAGCAGAAAAAATATATTGGTAAAAGTAAAAAAGATAAGAGATTAGAAAATTGTTTGAGTAAAGATTTGAAGGAAAAAAGAGAAAAAGATGAAATATATTGTTAATAATTAAAAAGATAAGAGATCGGGGTTGCCTGAACTCCACAATGGAAAACATTAAATTGAAAATGAATACAGCAATAGAGAGAGAGAGATGAAGGAATTGGAAGGGAGGAGGAAGAAGAGAGAGGGATGGAAGAGTGGGGAGGAAGGAAGGGAAGGGAAAGCAGAGTAGGAGAGAAGGTAAGACGGGGAAGAGAGGAGGAGAAGGGGAAGGGAAGGGGAAGGAGAGAAGAGAAGAAGAAGGTGGGAAAGAAAGTTGGAAGGAGAAGAGGAAGAAGCTAGGTTTGAGGAAAAAGATTGCTGTACAATAAAAAAAGATAAAGTAGAAGAAAGGCAGCTCTGAACAAACAAATATAAATATATTAAGAAAAAGAATGAATTGTTTAAGAATAAAAGAGACAAATATGTACAAATAGTAAAGTTAGAATTTAGGGATAAATGAAGAAGGTGTTTATGTATGCAAGTATAGAAATACTGAGGTATATTCAAAAACAAAAGGAAAGAGGGGAAGACAATATTGACAAAAATTGTAATTGAGTAAAATGTATTTGAATTTGACTAATTGTATAAGATAAGAAACGACCAACACTCTATTCAAAAAGAAAGAAAAATGTGGGTGAAGGTGGGAGAGGGGAAAAGAAAAAAACCCAATAAAACTTGTTTTTTTTAAAAAAAAATCTTTTCTTTGGGTTATTCCAAGGCTTCTGCCAAAATCTCTGCAATTATTTCTGGTAAATTTTCTCCTTTTTCCTCTTCTATATTTTGGAATCTTAAGTAAAATTCAGAGCATTCCATTTCCAGCTAGATAATTGTCCTTTCTTGGATTTTGTCTACGGAAACCAAATTTTCAATTTTTCTCTGTCATTTCCACTCTTTCTTCTACTTTTTAATTCTCTTCTCGTTCTTTCCCATTATTTCTTTTATTTCTTGCAGTTCCTGTTTAATATCATCGTGGAGTGATTGCATAAATTTGCGCAACTTCATCATCTCGGAAGTTTTCTGCATTTCTGCCGCTGAGGGACTTGGTGTTGGCTGTGTATATTTCTTAATTTCCACTTCTCTAAAAGCTTAATGTAAATAATTGATGATCCACTTATGGTTAATTATAATCCAAATGTCTAATTCAATAATTGAATTAGTAGGCAAAACAATAAAAGAGAAATAGAAAAAAAGAAAAAAGTAAAAATTCTCAAATCATCCCTTCCCTTCAAAAATATAACAAAAAAATAAGGAAAAAAGAAAAAAAAAGGGGGGGGAAAGCTGGAAGAAAGGGAGGGGGAAAAAAAGATTGTAATCCAACTGTTTTAAAAGGAAAAAAAATTAAAAAAATAAAATTTTAAGATCAAAATCAAAAGCAAGTGTCCATAAGGAAAAAAAAAGTGAAAATTAAAAAAAAACAAAAGTTTCTTTTGACTCTTCAATTCTTAATCCACAAAAAGGTAATACTTAAAAAGAGGAAACCAAGTCTATTGAATTCCATAAAGAAAATCTCCAACCAAAAAAAAAAAAGATAAAAGTAAAAGGTAAAAAGACAAGCTTAAAGACTTTTTTTTTAGTTCTTGAAGCAAAACTAAACAACCCAGAAAAAAAAGGTGAAGAGTTACATTCCACAAGGCCAATATAAAAAAAGAAATTCCAAAACACATTTAAAGTATAATCTCTCAACTTTCCACAGCTGTTCTATTATCTTCTTAGTTAAAATGTCAAGGTCAGGTATCTGTTAGACTTTCTTTAAAATATATGTGTCTTTTTTATTATTTTCTTCTGCCACTAGACGGCACTGCAGGTTAACTTTCCGCCTAAACAACTTCTTTAAAACAAGATACCTTTTAAGCAATCAACATTGTAACAGTCCATTCAAAAAGAAAAAAGAAAAAATAATAGGTAATCCATTCAGTCATTCAAAGCTTTAATATCTAAAAGTCCAAATATCCAATTGGTTTTTTTTTTTGAGAATTTTTTTTATTTTAAAACAAAAACAAAACATAAAACCATCATCATTCCAAACAATTACACACAGTGAGTCGAACGGTTCATATTCTATTCTCTTGTGCATAATTCCATTTCTAAAATACCAATTTATAACCGAAACTTATATTTTTTATAGAAAAAAAAACATCAGATATTTTATATTTACATCAACCCCATATTTCATACTTCAATTCCATGATTTATTATCCATTGATAAAACAAATCCCATATCAAATAATATTGTTCCTCTTCTTGTTCTCTAATTTCAAATGTCAATTTACTCATTTCAGCACATTCCATGATTTTCTTAATAATCTCATCATCAGTAAGTAACTTCTCTCCTTTCCAATTTTTAGCAAATACAATTCTAGTCTCTGTTAAAACGTTCACAATTAAATATTGCAATTCTCTGTTATATGTTTCTGGTAGGGGGGAGGAAGCTGACGTCACTTCGGGACAGTCAGAGGATTCTGGTGCTCCAGGATCGCTGCTGCTAGCCCCGCTGCTAGACAGTCCTTTTTGGACCTCACAGTCTTGTTTTGACTGTGATAGTGGAGGGCACATCCTGACAATCCCAGGGTTATTGCAAAGTCCCTGGCTGATCCAGGAGAAGTCCTTTTTCTCGCAGCGGGGTGGCAGCCATTCTGGCTGCTTAAGCTGTGACAGCTCCGGGAGAGAATTCGAATGACAATGAGCAGATGCGGTAAGAGAGTTTAACTTTAACTTTAACTATACAAAGAACACCCTGCTGTGAAATGATAAGAGAATTGAAGATTAAAAGAAACTAAGCAACAAATTTAATTAGGACTTGTTTTTTTTACCCAAACTATTTAATTTGGCAGACTTTAAAACTCCGTTTTACTAAGGACCGAGACTGGATTGAAAGAGATTGACAAACTAAGAGGCTAACATTGGCAAGCCTTTGTGCCTTTTCCTTTTAAAATAATTTTTCTTTGGGACTAAATTTTTTTCCTCTTTTTGTTTTCTTTCTTTTTATGCTTTTGGAATAAAGTTTAAACTTTAAAATTATTATTTTACTGACAAGGAAGTTTGCAATCATAAATTGCAGAAAGGACAGGAGAGTGTGTAATACTGCCATCTGCTGGAAAAGAAACTTTGTTATTTGTTTTGATACAAGTAACAAGTTGAGAAGATTATTGTTATTTTAACCCAAAGACTCTGAACTTACTGGCTGATAAGATTGTTGTGAGAGCATCTGAGGAAGTAGGAACTATCTGTATTGTTTATCCAGGTGCTCCTTATGGATCTATAAGAAGTAGGAGTCTGGAAACATTGTAGAAGAAACTGGAACCTCTTTTGATTTTTATTATTCTTTCCCGCCTTGGTTAAGTGATAATTCTCTGTACGTCTTTTCTGCATAGAAATGTTCAATGGACTTTCCCCCCCTCTTTTACATAATTGAATTGGATTAAGGCGACCAAGAGCCTGAAGATTGATTTTTAATTTTTGAGTTTTGAGTTTTGAATTTTTATTTTTTGGTCTTTTTTTTTTTTAATATACTTTTCCTTTCTTCTTTTTTCCTTTTTTTATTATTCTTTTTGCCCGTAAAAGTGGATTACGGTTTTGAAGAATCTGAAGAATTGTTCCATTTCTTCCTTTTTAAAAATTTTTTCTTTCCTTTTCTTCGCGTTTTTCCTTTTTTTTAACTTCTGATTATTTTGTTTTTTGTTTTGGCCTGGCTTTGGCCAGGCCTTGGTTTTGGCTGACTACTGGACAGAATGAGCAGAAAAGTATCAACAGTGGGATCCTCTGCTACCACGCCTTCCTCGTCACCATTTGGAGGACAGCGATCAATCCAGACCATGCTTCAGCAGGAGAAAGAGAGAGAGAAAAGGAGAAAGAGAAAGACATGACAACGCAAATGATCCTTGAAACAGTCCAAAGGATGGAACAACAACTGCTTAAGACAGATCAACAACTATACAAGACAGATGAAAAAGTGGCAAACATTCAGCAAGTGATGCTGAAATATGAAGAGAGATTGCAAAAGCTTGAGAAAAAGGAAGAGCAAAAGGAGGAAAAAAAATCAAAGAGTGGGCTGATTGGATGGGCTGATTGGAGTGGGCTGATTGGATGGGAGATGGATAGATCAGAATTCTATCTCAGATTTCAAAATGTGGAAGAAGAAAAAGGGGAGAATCTGGCTGGAATTATTATAGAAATTCTGGCTAAAGCACTAGAAATCACCCAGGAGAAGTTGATGGAGGACGTGGACGAGATATATCGAGTGTATACCAGATATGCAATGCACAATAAGTTACCACGAGAAGTACACATAAGATTTACTAAGAAATCGGACGTTGACTTACCTGAACGTCCCTTTTCGGAGTGCTGCGACCACTGTCCATAGCTGGGATGATCCCTCAGATCTTTACAGTAACTGAGTGAGAGCTGATCAAACTCTCCCTGCTAGGCCACGCCTCCAATCCCATAATCCTCCAGTCTATCACGAAGGCACAGCAAGACAGCACAGTGAAGTCCAACAGGCAAGCCAAGAAGGAAATAGCTGTCCAGTCCGGAACAGAGGCAGACAGTCTGGAAAAGAACGTAGACATCAAAAACACACAACAGGGGTGGGAATGGACAGTGGTCGCAGCACTCCGAAAAGGGACGTTCAGGTAAGTCAACGTCCATTTTCCAGAGTGCTGCTCCCACTGTCCATAGCTGGGACATACCCAAGCTCAAAGGACTAGGGCGGGAGACTGGCTGCCTCCGAACCCCTGTCCAAAATGACACTCTGCAAGACTCGCCGACCAAAAGAGGCGTCCGACAAAGCATAAGAGTCAATCTTATAGTGACGTATGAACTGCGACACCGAGGACCAAGTGGCAGCACGGCAGATGTCTTCTACAGAGTCCTGCGTCGCCCACGCTGCGGAAGTGGCCGTGCTGCAGGTAGAGTGTGGCAGAATGCGTCCCGGAAGTGGTTTTGCTGACAACTCATATGCCAAGGAGATACATGCTTTGAGCCACCTGCCGACTGTGGCCGCTGATATCTTCTGGCCCATGGAAGCCGGGTGGAATGAGACCAGCAGGGCCTCCGTTCGACAGAAGGTGGAAGTCCGGCGAATGTATGTACGAAGTGCCCGTTTAACATCTAGTTTATGCTAGCGTCATTCTGTAGAGTTCCTTGGAGACGGGCAAAAGTCCGGTAAGGTGATTTCCTGCGCCCGGTGGAATAGGGAATTCACCTTTGGAACAAACATAGGATCAAGTCTCAGAATCACTACGCTATCTCGAAACATGCAAAGGTCTGCCCGAGTCGATAGAGCCGATAGTTCTGACACCCTCCGGGCGGAGGTGATGGCTAAAAGAAATGCCACCTTAATTGATAAATGTTTCAAAGAAACTGTGGCTAGAGGCTCGAATGGCGGAGACATTAGAGTCTATAACACAAGGGGCAGGTCCCAGGTCGGGTATCTATGGACCTGAGGCGGACACAAGTTCGTTGCACCGTGCAGGAACCCTCTGATGAGGGGATGGTGAGAGAGAGAGTCATATGGGGCGCATTTCAAGACGGTGGATAATGCCGCTGTCTGACGTCGTAACGTTGTGGAGCCTAAACCTTTCTCAAGCCCCGCCTGCAAGAACTCCAAAACCTCCTCCACAGTCGCAGAAGTGGGGTCGACATGTCTCGAGGCCCCCCAAGTACAGAAGGCCCTCCAGGAAGCCTCATAGATTCGACACGTGGAGGGACGTCTGGCCGCTTGTATAGTCCCCACAACGCCATCTGACAAATGTGCCTTCTTTAGGATGACGCATTCAAATACCAGACAGCCAAGTGGAGCCACTGGGGCTCCGGATGACAAACGGCCCCTTGGTGAAGCCAAGCCATATCTGGTGAGCAGGGATCACCCAAGGTGGCACGATGGAGAGAGCGACGAGGTCTGCGTACCAGGCCCTGCGAGGCCAATTGGGAGCAACCAGAATTAAATCTGCCTTCTCCGACAGCAGCTTCCGCACGACCTGGGATAGTAGTGGGATTGGCGGGAATGCATAGAGAAGTCCTCTTGGCCACTGACACCTGAGAGCATCTCGATCCTCCGCTGATGGGTCCGGATACCGGGACACAAAGCGAGGCAGTTGAGAATTCTTCCGAGAGGCAAACAAGTCTATCACCGGTGTCCCGAACTGGCGGCAGATCTCGTGAAACAGACGAAGATAATAATAAAATAATAATAATAATAATTTTATTTCTATACCGCCCTTCTCCCGAAGGACTCAGGGCGGTGTACAGCCTATTTAAAAACAGATGGAGCTGCCACTCTGCCGGGTCGATCTGCTCCTGGCTGAGCCAGTCTGCCCGTACGTTGTCCACCCCTGAGATATGATCCACCTTTATCGATCGCAGGTGACGCTCCGCCCAGCTGAAGAGATGCTTCGAACATTAGCGTCCTGGACCTCGTGCCCCCTTCCTTGTTTATGTGCGCTTTGGCCACTGTATTGTCCATGAGGACTAGGATGTGTTGGTCCTCTACCGATGTCTGGAAGCGCAGAAGTGCCAACCTGACCGCTCGCAACTCGAGCAGATTTATGCTGCTGAGTCGTTCTGCAGGGGACCACTGACCTTGCGTCACAAGATTGCTGAAGTGCGCCCCCTAGCCCCGGAGACTGGCGTCTGATGTTAAGGTAAGTCTCTCCAGCTCCAGAAAGTCGCAGCCCTTGAGGATTGCCGGCGACATCCACCAGGCCAGAGACAGACGGACTTGAGGAGGTAAGTACACCTGGTGACTCGAGGATGAGCGGCCCGATCGCTGGAAAGGGAGAAGGAACCATTGCAACGCTCGGGAGTGTCTGTGTGCCCACGGAACGATGTTGTAACAGGACACCATCTTCCCGAGCAGTTGCGCTAGAAGAATTAGTGGCACCTTCTCCAGGCCTTGAAACTGAAGAATCAGGTCCATGATGCTTTCAGTTCTGTCTGGAGATAGGAACACTTGTCCTCTGACAGAGTCTATTAATGCCCCCAGATGAATGAGTCTCGTGGACGGAACTAGGTGGCTCTTGTCTAGATTTATCGAGAACCCGTGGCGTTGGAAAGCTTCCAGAACGAGACTCCGGTCGCAGGATGCTTGATTGGGTGACGATGAGAGTACCAGAACATCGTCTAGATAGCACATCACTCGCACCGGACGCTGCCGTAGGGTGGCTGCCACCACTGCCACGAGCTTCATGAAAGTGCTTGGCGCGGAGGACAGGCCAAATGGCATTGCCCGATATTGGAAGTGCTGCCCGGCGTATTCGAATCTCAGAAATTGTCGGTGAGTGGGATGCACCGGAGGCTCCAGCTGGTCCAGAATGCAGCAGCGCGGGTAGTGATGGGAGCAACATGGCGCTCCCATGTAACACCGTTCCTGCGCGAGCTGCACTGGCTCCCAGTGGTCTTCTGGGTGCGCTTCAAGGTGTTGGTTATCACCTTTAAAGCGCTCCATGGCATAGGGCCTAGCTATCTGCAAGACCACCTGCTGCTACCGACGACCTCCCATTGACCCGTGCGCTCCCACAGAGAGGGCCTCCTCAG
The DNA here is from genome assembly GCF_029215685.1 of Pituophis catenifer annectens. Taxonomy (NCBI): domain Eukaryota; kingdom Metazoa; phylum Chordata; class Lepidosauria; order Squamata; family Colubridae; genus Pituophis; species Pituophis catenifer. The sequence continues at coordinate 36,960,095 of NW_027256887.1, forward strand.
GGTGCCATCAGCCAAACAATGTAGGCTGGTGGCCCCCAGGGGGAGGGCCTTCTCTGTGGGGGCTCCCACCCTCTGGAATCAGTTGCCCCCGGAGATAAGGAGAATCCATGACCTCAATGCCTTCCGTCGTTCCCTGAAAACCCATCTTTTCCAGCAAGCTGGGTTGGCTTAAGAAGAAATTTTTAAATTCTTTTAATTAGTTTATGATTTTTTTAACTTTCGGGCCAAAATTTATATATATTTTTAAATGTTTTAATATTTGTATTCTATGTTTTTTATCTTGGCTGTACACCGCCCTGAGTCCTCAGGGAGAAGGGCGGTATATAAATTGGAAATTAAATTAAATTAAATTAAATTAAACATGCAAGTATGCCTCTCTTAGGTCCACCGACTGAAGTAAGTCCCTGTGCCGCACCCCCGCCAGTATCGATCAGAGAGAGTGCATTTTGAACCTGCGGTACAGGACTGACAGATTCAAGGTTTTTAAATTCAGGATACCCCTCCAGCCCCCCGAACTTTTGGGCACCAGGAAGAAGGTCGAGTAAAAACCTGACCTGTGTTGAGTTGAGGGGACCAGTTCTATCGCCTCGATGTGAAGTAGGTGGGCAATTTCCTGCAGCATTAGCTGGTGGTGGTCCGGGGAGGTTGGTACTGGACAGGACAGAAAACGACTCGGTGGGGTTCCCACAAATTCGATAGAGAGACTGGAAGAAATGGTGCGCAGCACCCAAGAGTCCATGGTCGAATGGGCCCATTGGCGATGAAAGAGTTGAAGTCGCCCGCCTATGGAACCCGTCAGGAGCGAGTCATTTGCCTCTACGGGATTGTTTGTAGTTGGTGCCACGAAAGGGGCGCTTGGATTGCTGTTGGAATCTGCCTCGTTCACGAAAGGAATCACGTCCTTGGGAACGATCGGGCCCAGAAAAGGAGGATCTGCGGGAAGAGAAACCGCCCGTGCCAGGGAAGGGACGAAAGGACTGATGCTGGCTGTACGGCATGAATCATCTCTCGGAACGGCGGTAGGAAGATGGCAGGACCTTCCGCTTGTCTCGGTCTTCTATCAGGAGCTGTTCCAGTGCGGGCCCAAACAAGTTGGGAGCCTTGTAAGGTACAGATGCCAATCTCCACTTAGCCTTAAGGTCAGCCTTCCAATGGCAGAGCCAAAACTGAGTCTAAGCCGCCCTGAGTCTCTGGAGAAGGGCGGCATATAAATCAAATTAAAAAAAAAACCAAAAAAAAAAAAAAACCAAACGCCTGGAAAAGACAGTTGACGCCAAGGCACGGGATGCAAACTTCACCGAGTTCAACGAAGCATCCGCCGAGTACTCGGTGGCAGCGACAATTTTATTGATATCCTGATGTAGTCTAGTCTCTTCCGGAGAAAGACGCTGTTGAAGTTGCTTCAGCCATATGAGCGATGCTCTATTAAAAAAGGAAGTTGCAGTCGCAGTCTTGATCGCCCAAGAAACGGCCTGATGTGATTTGCGAAACGCCAGTTCAGCCCGACGGTCTTCGGCCTTTAGCCCGTCCAACGAATCGGTCGAGACGACAGAAGTAGAGGATAAGGCTGCCACTGGAGCATCTACTACCGGAAGCGCCAAGAGATCGTCAAGGTCAGGAGAGGCGCAATATAATTTCTTGTCAAGAGTATTAGGCGATGTTAGAGATCCTGGTTGACTCCAGGGGGCCTGAAGCACGTCCAGAAACAGCTTGGGACAGGGAATAACGTCTTTGTCTGGCTTTGAGGAAAGGAACAGAGCAACATGAGGTCCCGTAGAAGTCGGTACATTCGACAAATCTACCCCTGGAGCGCTCCAGTTAGTAGTAAGTCGAGCCTTATGCAGGAGAGACTTAAACATAGACGGGAGAAACAACCCTGTAAAGGCAGGGTTGTCCGGAGGTAAGTTGTCATCATCCGAAAATTCAATGTCCTCTGGGCACTCATCATCGTGATCTGATTCAGTCTGAAGAGTACAAGAGGTTGTTGCCCGTGCAACTCTGGATGTAGGAGGTTGCTGCTGTTGATGAACCTGCTGCCCAGTCAACGTCTGCAGCGGAAGCTGTGTGGCCTGCTGAAAACCAGCTGCAAGAAAGGATGAAAAGGCCAACGAAAGAAAGGACTGGAAATCCAATGGCGCCGCAGTAGGAGGCCCATCGGGACTGCGAAGGCCAGTGGCCGTCGGGGTGAAGGTGGCCTCAGGTAGTCTGCGGGAAGGCCTTTGCGAGTAGGCCAAACCCGCCACTGACACATCCGGCAACGACTGTGACACCCCCTTGGTGAGGCTGAGTGGCTGGACCGCCTGGGCGGCTTCCTGTATGTTGTGGTCGGGTGAGGAGGCCGGGGATTCAGAAGGAGAAGAGACAGCGGCCGCTGAGGTTAAGGCAGCCCCATGATGTAGGCTGTTGTCAAGACCCACTTCTGCTACTGCCGACGTCTTGCCTTGTCCCATTGACGCTCCAGAGCGTTATGACGGCGCTGGGCATCCTTATCAATACCCTTGGACGCCTTGGACTTACGGGACTTGTGGCTGGATGCTTCAGACCGCTTCCCTGAGGATTTCTTTGACCTCTTAGAGGGTCTATGCGCAGGGCTTAGCTCCGGTTCCATGTCGGAGGATAAGGCAGAATCCGCCATGACAGTTGGTGACACAAAGCCTGATAAAAGGAGGCTTCCAAAAATGTATTTTTTAAAAAAACTAATGAGCTATTTATAGCAGCAGACACTATTTGAAGCTGGAATGGTAGCCCACCGCCAATGAGTAAGTCCTGAGGTCCTGAGGGCCGAAGCAGGAAGGCAAACTATGAAAGCAAAATGGCGACCACACTGAAGGTGCTGACAAAATGGCAGGTGCTCCTTCCGAAATGAGAATGGCGGCCTCAGTAACCCGGCGGTGGCCGAGGCCTAAGGGCAAGTCTCGTGGTGGCAAGAGTCTTTTAAAATTCGCGCCCGATACCTCCTCACCGTGCCTTCAATGACGGACAGTAAATTAGCAAAGCGGAGGGCGCTCCACAGCTGAGACGCTCCTCCAAAGCAGGTGGCGGCAACTTTGAAATATCAGCAATGTCGGCAAGCCCAATAGCTCCCGGCGCCTCCTAGCCAGCAGATTAAGGACAGGGAGCGCACCGCAAGGATGACGCAAGCCCTGAAGCTGCCGATACGATTGAAGAGAGTCGTGGCGATAGCGGCAAGCCTGCGTGCCCAGCCCACGCTCGCGGCTTGGTGAAAACGATAGCCGAATCCGCCCTGAAGAGTCGGAATCCTGTGGCTGCGATCTCCTGGGGCGTGGGTGGCCCGGGGCTCAGACACACCACAAGCAATTTGCAGCCAGACACAGGTGAAGCCAATCCGAAGGAACAAAGCGAAAAAACCAAGATAATCAAAAGTAAAAGAAAGACCTAAATGGAAAACAGGGAGAGGAATCTAAAGAAAAAGGGAAAAAAATCCAATTTTCCACAGCTCAGAAATTCACGTCAGTTCTTGTCAGTAACTGAGTGATAGACTGGAGGATTATGGGATTGGAGGCGTGGCCTAGAAGGGAGAGTTTGATCAGCTCTCACTCAGTTACTGTCAAGATCTGAGGGATCATCCCAGCTATGGACAGTGGGAGCAGCACTCTGGAAAACAACTAAAGCACAAATACTTCAGATTGCCAGAGAGAAAACCTTGAAGTACAAGGAGAAAGAAATTGTGGTCTTGAAACAAATACCAAGAAAAGTGAGAGAGATCAGAAGAGAATATCAATTTCTGACCAAAATACTACTTCAAAAAGGCATGAACTACAGATGGCTAGTACCAGAAGGGTTAGTCTTAATGTGGCAACTTCAAAGATATAGATTAGATACAATTGATAAAGCGAAAGCATTTTATGAAGATTTTTTGAAAGAGAAGGAAATGGAAATAGCAATGGAAACCCAAACAACAGTTGTGCCAGTAGAATTCCAAGAAGAGGAGTTGGTAATGATTGAAGCAGTAGAAGGCGCAGTAGGAGGTACTGTGGAATATAAGGAACAACGGGAAGTTAGATTAACTACAGCAGCAAAACCTACATATAAAGTATGAACATGGAAGAAAGAAAATTAATTTCAATAAATATAAATGGACTTAACTCAGTCATTAAAAGAAGAAAGGTCTTTCATAAATTAGAGAAATTAAAATTTGATATAATCTGTCTACAAGAAGTACATATTAAAAAACAATATGAACAATTATTGATACAACCTAAACTTGGAAAATTTTTTACATCATTGCCACAATGTAAAAAAAGAGGAGTGGTTTTATATATTAGAAATACAATTCCAGCTGAGCAAATATATGCAGATGAAGAAAGTAGAATTTTGATGGTGGAGATAACAGACAATAATATGAAAATCCTTTAAGTAGCAATATATGCTCCAAACAACAATCAAAGTGACTTTTATAGAAAACTACATATGAAAATAATTGAATTAGAAAACGATAACATATGTATGATGGGAGATTTTAATGGTGTTGTGGATGGAAATTTGGACTATAAAACACATAAAACAGCAAGACATAGTAGAAAGATTCTACCAAAGTCCTTTTTTAAGATGATAAATTTAAAAGATGGATGGAGAGATAGAAATGGAAAAAACAGACAATATACTTTTTATTCAGACGTCTGTCTTTTTATTCAGACTCATCTTGGTCTAGACTAGATATGATATGGACAACAATGGAATTGACTTTGAATATAAAACAAATAGAGATAGAAACAAATATATGGGCAAATCACAATCCTGTGATAGCTACTAGGAAAGGACGGAAAAGAAGATTTAGATGGACTTTAAATAATACGATTTCAAAAGAGAGAGATTTTGTACAGAAAATGGAAAGGGAGCTGGCTTTTTTCTTCAAGGAGAATAAGAAAGAACAACATCAACACAAAACCTTTGGGACACGATGAAGGCCTATGAAGAGGTTTAATAATGGACTATACAAGGAAGAGAAATTTGAAGAAAAGATAAACGTATAAATTATTGGAATATGACTATAAGAGATTTGAAAAGGAACTGCAGAAGTGCCCACATAAAAAAGAAGTTAAAGTGAAAATGGATACTATAAAGAATAAATTGGACTTACTGGAGAAAGAAGAATTAGCCCAAAAAATTGGAAGTACTAAACAAAACTATTTTGAGAATGCGAACAAACCAGGAAGATGGTTAGCATACAAGTTGAAAAAAGAAGAGAGTCAAGAAAAATAGCACAGTTAATTATTCAGGGGCAAAGCAAATTTACAAATAAAGAGATGGGAAAAATAATACAGGAATATTATAGACAACTTTATGAGAGAGAAAAGATAGACGAGGAAAGTGTGACAAGATATTTACAGAAAGCAAATTTACCTTGGATTCCCAAAGATGTGGAAGAGATGTTAGGGGGAATATAATGATGATGGAGTAAACAGAAGCAATTAAGAAACAGAAAAATGGAAAGGCACCAGGGCCAAATCGGGGATATTGACTACTCTTTAGGAACCCCTAAAGGATCCGTCATGCCACCGCGTTGGCCATGCCTCCTCCCTCGAGTGTTAATATCACTTTATAATGCCTTGGTAAGGCCACACTTGGAATACTGCATTCAGTTTTGGTTGCCACAATGTAAAAAAGATGTTGAGACTCTAGAAAGAGTGCAGAGAAGAGCAACAAAGTTGATTAGCAGACTGGAGGCAAAAACATATAAAGAACGGTTGCAGGAACTGTGTATGTCTAGTTTAATGAAAAGAAGGACTAGGGGAGACATGATAGCAGTGTTCCAATATCTTAGGGGATGCCACAAAGAAGACGGAGTCAAGCTATTCTCCAAAGCACAGGAGGGTAGGACAAGAAGCAATGGGTGGAAACTAATCAAGGAGAGAAGCAACTAAGGAGAAATTTCCTGACAGAACAATTAATCAGTGGAACAACTTGCCTCCAGAAGTTGTGAATGATCCAACACTGGAAGTTTTTAAGAAGATGTTGGATAACCATTTGTCTGAAGTGGTGTAGGGTTTCCTGCCTAAGCAAGGGGTTGGACTAGAAGACCTCCAAGGTCCCTTCCAAATCTTCTATTCTATTCTATTCTATTCTATTCTATTCTATTCTATTCTATTCTATTCTATTCTATTCTATTCTATTCTATTCTATTCTAATAAGACATAGCCAACTATGTCTGCAATCTTAAACCATAAATTCTAGTTTAAAGAGCCCCAATGGTTGAGTTTACACAAGTATTCTTGGATAATGGGCTGAACACCTCATACTGCCATGCCATAGCAATCCACTCAGAAATAAGTCATGCTCCAAGTATATGGGTTTAGGATTTCAATTTGACTCACTACAAATAACATATAGTAAAGAATCCAGAGGAGAGGGATCTTGTAGTCCTAGTGGACAACTATTTAAATATGAACCAGCAGTGAGCAGCAGCTGCCAAAAAAAGCCAACACAGTTCTAGGCTGCATAAACAGAGGGATAGAATCAAGATCACATGAAGTGTTTTTTTAAAATAAAATTTTATTATAGATTAGAAACATAAAACAGAATAAAGACTATAATGAAACACAATCACATACATACGACTGAGGTTGATTCAACCCCCATATATATAGTTTCTAAATAACATTACATATCATCATACTACAGCTTCAATTTGGTTTATCATACTGCATCTTGCATTTGTTAATCTTCTTATATCTAATATTCCCTTATTTATATTTAGCTTTGCTATTTACATATCTATGCTACATGCTTCCCTAACATCTACCTCATGACATTTTTACTTCTATCCATTGGTACCATTTATCCCAGCTTTGATTGAAAATTGATTCTTATCTATCTTTAAGTATATGTGTTAATCTATCACATTCTGCACACCACAAAATTTTGTTGATAATCATCTGACCTGATGGTACTTCCTTCTCTTTCCAAAGTTGCACATATGCAATTCTAGCCGCAGTGGTAATGTGTATGAAAAGGTACCAGTCTGCTTTCCTTATGCCCCCAGGGTTTATTCCTAGCAAGTAGACCTCTGGTCTCAGTTGAAAACTGACTCCTGTAATCTCCATGAGCCAAACTTTTATCTTACTCCAATAGTTTTGGGCTTGTAGACATGTCCACCATTGGTGGTAAAATGTACCCCTGGCTGACTCACATTTCCAACATTCTGCTGAGGTTCCAGGGAACCTTTGCGATTCTTGCTGGTGGTATATGCCATCTATACAACATTTTAAATATATTTTCTTTGAAAGACACTGCCATCGTCATTTTCGCATTTCTATTCCATATTTGTTGCCATTTTTCCAGATCTAATGAATATCCGAAATTTCTCTCCCAGGCTATCATCGAGTCTTTAACTATTTCCTCAGCTACAAATCGGGACAGGAGGAGGTTATATACCTTAGTGATACATTTCTTATCCCCTTCCAGGAGGGCCTTATCGAACTCTTGTGGTGAAGTGAAACCCCCCCCATTGGCTTTATCTTTTTGATATCTTGCTTGAATTTGTGCATATGCCCACCAGTCCAAATTGATTCCCCGTATTTGTAGTTCCACTTTAGATCTAAGATCTCCCCCACTGTCCAGCAATTCCCTGTATATCACAGGTTTATCCAAGTTGTATAGAGGTGGGCATATAGTCGCTTTAAGGGTCACAAACCAATATGGAATCTTACTATACATCACTCCTTTGATCTTATTCCATACCTTAATCAGACATCCCCTTACATAGTGATTTGTAAAATATTTATGCTGTCCTGCTTTGATTGGCCAGAGAAAATAATGCCACCCCTGCTGTAGATTATACCCTTCTATTTTTAATATACGCTTCCTCTTCAGTATTATCCAATCTTTTATCCAAACCAGGCAAGAAGCTTGATAGTACTGCTCCCAGTTGGGGAGTCCCACGCCTCCCCTTGTTTTATGCTCCTGCATCATTTTCCTTTTAATACGTGGCTTTTTCCCTTGCCATATGAATTTTCCAATTATCTGATCCATTTTTCTAAAGAAACTTTTCTCTAATCTTGCTGGGGCCGTTTGGAAAAGATATATCCATTTTGGCAGCACATGTGCCTTTATCACTGCCACTCTTCCTAACAGGGATAGCTGTACTTTCCTCCACTGATCTAAATCCTGTTCCATTTGCAAGATGAGTTTATCATAATTATTCTTTATCGAGGAACATTTTGGGGTCAGCCATATGCCCAAGAATTTTACCTTTTTAGCTATTTGTATTCCCATCACATTCTCTATCTCCAATTTCCGTGTCCCCTTAAGATTTTTAACAAGTAATTTGGTTTTGTCCCTGTTAATTTGCAGACCCGCTAATGCACCAAATTCCTCAATACTTCTTAACAAATTTGGCCCCGAGGTCATTGGCTCTTCCAATATAAAGACGAGATCGTCTGCAAACGCTTGTATTTTAAACTCCTCTTTCCTAACATTAAGTCCTTTTATTTCTTTGTTTTGTCTGATTTGATTTAGTAAAGGTTCCAGAGTCAAAATAAATAATAGCGGGGACAGTGGGCATCCTTGCCTAGTTCCCCGACGCATTTGTATCTCCTCTGTTGTTTCACCTTCAATTAACACTCTTGCGTATTGCGCAGTATAAAGTGCCCGGACAGCTTGTGTAAAGCTAGATCCAAAATCCATCTCCTCAATTTGTAATAAAATAAAGATCACATGAAGTGTTAATATCACTTTATAATGCCTTGGTAAGGCCACGCTTAGAATACTGCATTCAGTTTTGGTTGCCACAATGTAAAAAAGATGTTGAGACTCTAAAAAGAATGTACATTTACAGGATCCACTGAAGTGTGCTTTGTCCTAGTGCAATTTCTGCTTGAGTAAAAAGCTATATTTTGGTGATTGACAGTTTCTGATCTAACTGTTCTAAATATTAGCAATATCCACTGGTTGGCTTCCTCTATACTCCATATTCTATTCAAATTGGTAGGCAGAACACAATTTTCAGGACAATTATTTTTTTTGGTCACTTTGCAAAGGAAGATTCAGTTATAGTGGTTATGGCACAGGCTAAAAATGGAGAGGTGATGAATTCTGGTGCTGCCTTAAGTGCAAAGCCAGCTGGTGACTTTGGGTCAGTAACTTCCTCTTGGATCCTGGAACAAGGCAAGTACAAACCACTTCTGAAAATCTTGCCAAATCGAGCACAAATAATAGCTGTATTTTATCTACTCATTAGCTTGCAGATGTTTGGGACTTGTAAATCAAACTGTATTAATTCTATCTGATTTTAAAGTAAAATGTGTCCTTATTTCTAACCAATTCATTTAGACAACAACTTGTAGGTTTTAGGCACAGCAGACAGGGTGAACCCAAAGGGAACAATTATCACTTATATTAAGAAAAGGAGGAGGTAGTGATTCACACATGTTCTCTGATAAACAAGGACTCTTGAAAAGAAGTATCTTTGAATATCATTTGTAGCAAATCACAAATACATAAAATAACTTTTCCTTTATTAACAAAATATTTAATATTCATTTTGCAAAGTTATCTTTTTTAATTGAACACACCTAGTTTAGACTAACTGAATGCTGTACAACAATTACAAGAGACTAAAGGAGATATATATGAGGGGGTGGGATTGGGAACCTCTGTTATTAATTGAATGGAATAATTATAATTATAATTATAATCACAATAATTATGTGTCAGTGACAGCTGATCTTTCAATACATTTTTGAATCATTTTCCTGCTGTACACATTGCTGAGATAACATTATAAAAATTGCATCAATGAACCATAATGTCCCAGAGGACCAAACAGCCCATTTGCCTTGGAGACAACTCTCAGAAGCCTGCTTCTCTTAGCTGATTCTAGTTTCCTTCCCTCGCAGTTTTCTTGCAAGATTCAGTGTGAAAATTGTACTTCTTGATAGAAATGGCATGTATTCAATTTATCATAACTGCCCTTCATTCTTGACATGAAAAGTCTTTTCTAGCCCTATCTGAATGAATGTTCTCTCTCTTTCAAAATAGCTTTAATTTAGTAACTCTATTTATTTTACATATTTATACAATGAAGAATTGTATAAGAATTCTACAATGTTTATTGGCACATACAATTTTAAAATGTTGGCTTGGATATCGTAATTTAATGCCACATAATCACTCTTAACAAATCAGTGTTTTATAAAAGAAACCACAAGCAACTAAACATACTTCTAGCAAATTTGCTGAGAGTGGGCTCTGGAAAAGGGATGGATATGGAGAGTGGCTCTTTTTGCCAGCTCTGGTGAAAGGGAAGGTATTGAAGGATTGGTTGGATCTTTGAATTGTGAGTTACTGGTTGAAGTTTTGAGGGTGTAGAATAAACCATTAAGAGAAGCCAGGAGATTGTTAAATGGAGGTGCCTGAGGACATGTAGAGGTTGATGGAGAACAGAAGATTGCTGTTTCTCTGTATTCTTTGAGATTATTTTCCAACATACTTTTCATTAACAGGCTAGGTAACATCATCAACACATGGGAGAGTGGAGTTTGTTGACTGTTTATATACAGTAACTTGCCCTTCCAGTCTTAGCTGAGGTGTGGTTACATCATTGATGGATCCTGGATTAAGGTATTATTTTTTCCTTCTTGTTTAACTGGTGCTGTTTCCTGTTAATCTGGGTTTTGGTTACTACAAAGGATGTACTCCGGACTGTTTATTTCCATTCTGGTTTTTGCATATGTTTTATAAATGGTGTATAGATGGGACTACATGTCTTTTGATGTCTAATATATCAGAAAGCGAAGCTTTCAGGAATTCCCTATTCCCTTTGGATTTGACTTGATCTAAAATGTTGCTAGTTTCCCCAATGAAATTAGGGAATAATCACCATATCTTCTGACTTCTGGAATTTATGGCTACATTCTGTCAATGGTCTACTTGTTTGTTCTATATAGTGCTAACATTTTATGTTGAAGATTACTCGTTTTTGCTTTTTTGTTTACTGGGCCTTTGGTGAAGATGTTTGGGGGGAACTTTATCAGCTTGTGTGCCAAAGGGAAGAGGCTATTAGTTGTCTGCCAGTTGCCTGAAATATGCTTTTGATGTATGGGAATGTTATTTGTTGTAGTTGTGATAGCTGTGTTATGATACCTCACATAGATAAATACTTTTTAAGGAAATTGTGTAGTATTTATTATATAGGAAAATGTTTTTGGATTCTGGATTGTTACAGTCTAGTTTTACTCATCTAAATAATGTTCTTACACATTGCTGTTATTTGGGAGACAGTAGGTTTGTTTCTTTGGCAGTGAAGTACAGGTAATCCGCAGGTTATGAGCGTTCCTTTAGCAAATGTTCGAAGTTACATGATAAGCACCCCCAAGTGTTTACGAACAAGTCCCAAAAATATGAATCTTGTAGCACCACTGAAGTTGTTCACCCTTACGAATAACCACAGAGACCCTGCAATATTCGTCCTGGATGTTGCCGGCCAAAATGGCGCTTCCAAGGGACAGATCTGCCCCGCCAATGCTCTGTTCGGTCCTCTGCAGACATCCCCTGGCACATTGCAGGCCAAAATGGAGCTTCTGAGGGGGTGGATCCACCCCCTCCGATTCTCTGTTTGAGTCTCCAGAGACCCCGCCTGACATGTTGCAGGCCAAAATGGAGCACCTGGGGGGTTGCCTGTGCCAGATCCACTCCTAAGAGGCGCCATTTCAGCCTGCAACATGCCGGGCAAGGCATGCACAGCCTAAACAGAACTGGAGAGGGGCGTACACGGCTGAGAGGCTGGAGAGGAAACTGCTTGCTAAAACTTTGCATGGTAAATGATCTGGTGCAGAGGTTGGGGGGAAGCAATTGTGGGGAGCATGAGGTATTTCAGTGGGTCGGGGAGGCCTTGGATGTTCTTAGGCCTATTCTATCACTAGGCCCCCCCATAGCCTTCCCCACCCTGAAATACCTCATATGCGCTTAACAAGTCTCATATTCGATTAACAAATGTGTGGGCGAAAGGAGGGAGTGATCCCGTTTAAGGTACGAGATTCACTCCCACGAATCCTCGGGTTACAAATGGAATGGGCAGGTTACATTACATTTATAATTCAAGGACTACCTGTATTTGATAAGTGTAATTAGTTATTCAATATACTTGAGTTTGTAGTCTGCCATTGTTTCCTCTGTTGAGAAAAGCTTTCCAGAAAGAGTAGCTTATTTTCTTCTCTTGTAAAGTTTATTCTTTTAAAGATGTTATGATTGTCTCAAGTATCTTCTCTAACCATAATATCTTTAGCTGCTTTTAATGTGTGTTTAGTTTTGTACATTTCCTAGAATCCACTGGAATTGGATGGCCAATAAATTTAAATAAACAAATAAACTATTTTTTATTCTGATGATAATCATCTACATTACGTATCCATATTTGGTTGCATGTGCAGGAATGCTATTTATTTATTTATTATTTATTATTCAAATTTCTATACCGCCCTTCTCCTTTCGGACTCAGGGCAGTGAACAGCCAAAATAAAAACATCTATACATAACATTACAGTTAAAAATAGAGTTAAAATAATTTATAAATTTGGCCCGTAATTTAAAACTTGTCAATTTAAAATCAATATTAAAATTTTAAAACTAACCCTAAAATCAAGACAGACCGGCTAACTGAAAAAAATAAGTTTTTAGGGCCCGACGAAAAGTCCGGAGGTCGGAGATCACTCGTATCTCTGGGGGTAGATTGTTCCATAGGGTAGGTGCCACCACAGAGAAGGCTCTCCTCCTGGGGGTCACCAGCCACATTGTCTGGCTGATGGCACCCTGAGGAGGCCCTCTCTGTGGGAGCGAACCGGCCAGTGGGAGGCTATTGGTGGCAGAAGGCGGTCCCGTAAGTACCCTGGCCCTAAGCCATGGAGCGCTTTAAAGGTGATCACCAACACCTTGAAGCGCACCCGGAAGTCCACCGGAAGCCAATGCAGCTCGCACAGGAGAGGGGTCACATGGGAGCGCCCCGTCACTCCTATAATCCCCCGCGCGGCCGCATTCTGCACCAGTTGGAGCCTCCGGGTGTACCCCAAGGGGAGCCCCATGTAGAGAGCGTTACAATAGTCCAGACGAGAGGTGACGAGTGCTTGAGTGACCGTGCGTAGGGAGTCCCGGTCCAGAAAGGGGCGCAACTGGCGTATCAGGCGAACCTGACAAAAAGCCCCCCTGGCCACGGCCGTCATATGCCCTTCTAAAGACAGCCGTGCATCCAGGAGGACACCCAAGTTGCGGGCCCTCTCCGTGGGGGCCAATGATTCGCCCCCAATAACCAGCGATGACGTCAGCTGGCTATACCGGGACGCCGGCAGCCACAGCCACTCGGTCTTGGAAGGGTTCAGTCGAAGCCTGTTTCTCCCCATCCAGACCCGCACGGCCTCCAGGCACTGGGACATCACTTCCAAGGCATCATTGGGATCGTCTGGGGTGGAAATGTACAGCTGAGTATCATCAGCGTACTGATGGAACTCCACCCCCAAACCACGGATGATCTCACCTATTGTTTATAGGCATTGCATCTCATCTATGAATTCCAAGATGGATGATCTTCTGATTTATCTGTATATTTGTCCATTGAACTGAAAGTGGTGAGGTAAATTTATTTTAATTTTGGATGTTCTGTTTAGTATAGGGGTGTGAAACTTGATTTCATTGAGGGCCGCATCAGGGTTGTGTTTCATCTCGGGGGTGGGGGGTGGCAAGGGTGGGCGTGGCCAGCTTGACATCACTCGAGGCTCCGTTTTCAGACGTGAAAACGTGTGCGGCCCTCCCGAGCTCCATTTTCAATGGCAGAGGGTTGCAGGAGATCGTCACGGCTGAAAACGGAGCCCAGGCAGGCCGCACACAGCCTCCCCAAGCTCCGTTTTTGCTGCAGAGGCACCACGGGCCAGTCCTTTGCTGTTTCCAGGGTGGGCCTGCAGGCCAGATCTAAGCACCCTTGAGTTTGAGACCTCTGGTCTAGTATGTTTTATAGTTATGCTGCAAAGCATTCTGCTAATTCTGGATTTATGGATGTGAAAAGTGCTGTAACATCAGATGAAACCATAATTTCATCTTCAATTGTTAGGTTTTTGATACTCCCAGTTATGAAGTGTCCACGTTTTGAAGCGAGTTCTTTGGCTAAATTGTATATTGGTATTCCTGATTGCCACCATTGGAATGGTATGTTAGGTCTGTGTACTTTAGGGCATCAACAGAAGTGTAGTAGGACACGTTAACAGCTTTTCATTTGCCTCTCCAACTGACGGCTACCATCCTTTTTGTCTTCAAGGTAAATTAGTCCATTATTCTTCAGTCATGCCTGCTATTCCATTTTATAAGATAAGGTAACAATAAAGAATATTTGTAGCTCAGGGCTGAAATGAGGGGTCTTTGATGCTCTCTGAGCTCGCTTGTTTTCTTGCAAACATTTCATTACCCAAACTAGGTAACATTATCAGTGCTAGTGATGCTATCTAGTTTGCAAGAAAACCAGCAAGCTCAGAGAGCACCAAGGACCCCTCATAATAAGGTATATCTGAGTCTTAGAAGGTAAGATTTAAAGATGCTGTTATTAGAGTTCCCCAAAATTGAATTTGTCCAGGTATGAAGAGTTTTGGATATATCCCGGTTTGCCTTTTGAAAAAGGTTGATCTTTTTATCTTAGAAGGATGAGAATGTTGGCTTGATAAAATTTAAATCTCAGCCTTTGAACTAACTTTATATCCGTGGAAAGAAAAAAAAACAAAAAAGAACAAAAGGGATAATATGATTTCAATTATCTGAGGTTTAATTTATAAAGAAAGTAATGATCATACTTTGTATAAAAATGCAAATACAATTTTTATGTTGTAGGACAGTAGTTGTTCCTCTCTTTTTGCTTTTATTTTGTCTTGCTTATAAGTTATTTGTGTTATTCTTTTTTTATGAGATTTTCATCTTATCTTATTGTATAGCTGAAGTGTTGTACATAATGTTCCCACCTATTTTTCCAATAGCAAAAACCCTGTAACATCGGTTGGGCTGAAAGAGTAGTCCAAAATACCCAAGGTGCTTTCATCCTGAAAATGCTCTTCCAGATTGTAGTTCAGAATCTGTTCTGAATTATTTGAATTATACTTACTAGTCTTGTATTTCTTTTTATTCTAAACTGTCACATTTAAAAAAATAATTAAACACTGTTTCTATTAAAAAGTAAGCATTTTAACCCAAATTCTAAAACAACATCAAAGAAAAGTTCCAGGCAAGTATTTAAAATGCCAGTAGAAACAAAATAGAATGAAATTTATAGATAGCACCTGACTACAGGAAGAATGTGCCAAAGGTAGGAAAGCATTTCCACAGGGGAGGGGGGAATAATTTGATTCCTGACTGAGAAGAGAATGGAGAATACAGACAAAGAGATTTTTATGGCGAAGGTGATGCTTCTTAAAATGTTAAAATGCTCATGCTGCTAGGAAATACTTAACTTTAGCAAAACCAAACACAATGGGCTTTTTTCACCATTATAGGACCTCCTAGATTTGGTCTTGCACAAGTAGGGAGAGTAGGGAAGCAAACAACTGTTACTCAATAGGTTTATATAGCAAATATGAAAGACTGCTTTCACATGACTGAATATTTATCAAGTTCTGGACTGTTATGGTAGTTTTGTCCTCCCTCGTTATACATTTTACAATTCAATACTTGCTTAAATGTTTTTCTCCCACCTAGCAGGCTCATCTCTGCCTCTGAGATGCCTCCTGTACATGCCTTCTGTATTATGCCTATGTTAAATGAACAAGACTGTATACTGGGGGCAGATGGTTATTCTTTGTATAACACCTGTTTGTTATGGGTAATCATAAATGTTTTAGCTATTATTTTGGCCAAGTACATTTACTTCCATTGCCTATGCACATTTGCCCCTCCTCTCCCCAAAGGATTGCTGCAGAATGTAGTAGTGGAAGTGAACAATATAGATAATGTCTTTATTATCCTCTCTCTCTTGCTGCCTATCCATTATTTACTAGAATACTTAATTATTGCTTTAGTATAAGAACTTCACCAAGAATTAACATTTTTAAAAGATTCAGGGCTGCACTTTACTTCAGTGTTCTGTCTA
Organism: Pituophis catenifer annectens; assembly: GCF_029215685.1. NCBI lineage: Eukaryota > Metazoa > Chordata > Lepidosauria > Squamata > Colubridae > Pituophis > Pituophis catenifer. The sequence continues at coordinate 36,976,167 of NW_027256887.1, forward strand.
GGAGTTTTAGAGAGGATGACCAGCGATGGCGTATTACCAGATTGGGAAGAACCAATTTTTTTTACCCTTTAAAAAAAAAAAAAAAAAGATGTTAAAAGGAAAACTCTTTGCAGAGGAACCCATTTTGTTCTTTAACCAGCTTCTAAAAAGATAAAATTGCTTTAAATAGTTAAAGGTTTTAATGGTTGTGGTGGTAGTTTAAGTACCAGCCTTTTAACCTTCCAAAGCAGGGGTGTCAAACTGGCGAATGGCAGGCCGGATGCATCACATGCAGGCCACACCCACTGCGAAGGGGAAAAACATTGTGAAACGTCACATGATGGCAATGTGACATAGTTTGACATCTGTGTTCTGAAGGGAAGAAAAGGAGTCCAGATTATTTTGGTACCACACAAATGGGATACAGTATAAATATCTACAACAAATTTTTAGCATTTAGGACCTTGATATCAATTCTTTATTGTGCTGTTTTACTAACATGTAAGATCTATTTGTTTTAAAGAGGCATTTGTAAGTGAAAGGCCTAACAGTACTTTCCAATGCTTGGCATTAACTATGTTACTTATGTAAATTTCTGGCTTTGAGACTAACTGTTCTTCTAATCTGAGTTTGACCATTGTTCAGTATCATTATCCTATTAATTAGGGCTATTTTTGCTTCAAGACATTCAGCCTGGTTATTTGTATAATAAAAGTGCAATGTTGAACTATTTAAAATATTCATAGCATATCCTCATTAAAAATTAATTCCAGGACTGTTCACACTGCAACCATAATACCAACATAGAATACAAAGCTAGAAATAGCAGATAAAAATAGTATAGATAAATCATACTTAAGTAGCCTAGACTTTTTAAAATGCATAAAAAATAGCAAGACTAAGTAACTGATTGGCACAAAACGCAACATTTCATATCTGCCAAAGAAAACAGCACCCCTGCAAGAGAAAATAAATCAGTCTTCTCCCTGGTTAATATCACCCCTGAAAAAGGCAGTCAGAGAAAAACTTCAGCAGAAAAGCTTAATGCACAACCATAAAGCTTAATGCACAATTTCTGTAAATTGCTGGCTTGCCCCGTCCCTCCGCACCACTATTTATTGCCAATAAATAGTGGTGGGCGAGGGGCGGGCGAGCCAGCAATTTAACAAATGGTTCGGTGTTTTTTTGTAATTTTATTGACCCGCGGAGCTTCAGCATAGGCTAATTAGCCCTTGATTAGATCGGCTCCCAACTCTCAGCTGTTTTGCTCAGGGCTCTGTTGCTTGCTGGAGCAGATTTTTTTTCCCCTAGCTATGCTGAAAAACGAAACTGAAAGTAAAGCAGGCTGTTGGCTTTGCTGTTGCTGCAACATTGGAAAATTAGGCAGGTAGCTTTCTTTTCTTTTTCCTCACCAAAAAAGGTAGGTGCAAACAATGGGAAATTTAGGGAAAAAGAGGAGAGTTCAAGATTTTAAAACACAAAAGAAAAAAAGCTCTATTTAACTAGGGAATTGTAATAATTGAGATACTATTAATTGTATATTGTGTTGAAAGCAGAAATGGTTAAGTTGTGGTTTGGAGGAATATATGGGGGAAATTATTTGGTTTATTATTATTGGTAAATATAATTAATTCATTCCAGCTGAATGAGGCTGGATTAGTCCTACTCTCTCAATCATAGAAAAGAGACAGTGACAAACCACTTCTGAAAATCTTACAAAGAAAAAAGCAGGGAATTTTCCAGGAAGTCTCTCAGAATTAGACACAACTGAATAGCCACTAGGATAAATACTAGGGTAAGGAAAAGATTCAATTTCTAAGGATCAAGATCCCCGATGAGATTCCTTCCTATAAAACAGGGGAGACAACCTGTAACCTAATTTTAAAAGCCCATCATAGCAGTGGTGGGTTTCTACTGGTTCGCCCCAGTTCGGGCAAACTGATAGTGGCGGCAGTGGGAGGCTCTGCCCACCGACCCGGATGTCATCGTGGATGCTCTGCACATGTGCAGAAGTGCCACACGCAAGTGAAGCGAGCGCACACATGCACACGCTCACAGTTCTGAACCGGTAGCGAAGGTAAGTGGAATCCACTACTGCATCATAGCCCTTCACCTAATTTTTAAAATCCTTTTTAAAATAGTAGCTTCAGGTTCTTGGTAAAAACAATTTCTCTTATCCTGACCTATGGGAAAAGAAACAAACAAACAAACAAAAAAAGGCACCAACCACTATTGATTTTGCAGCCTTCTACAAAGGACTCCCAAATAAACTCAACCCTCCATATAAAAGCATCAATAATTCCACTTCATCCATTTAATTCAACAACAAAATCATTTTGCAAATACTCTATGTACAAAATAATTTGGGCATGAAATAATTGTAGGTAATATGGGCTGAAATAAAGAGTTGATCTAATTTATCAGTTCAATTATATGTTTTCTCTTGAGATTATCCTCTAATTGAGTATGGTCACAAGCTACTCCTGGGATAATAAAGTCTTTATTCCCTAGAAAATTATGTGCCATTTAATAGTTCATATTCCCTCCTTAGAATATCAATACTGTTATCGTTGCTTACCTTGCTCCCCATGCGATAAATATTTTTGAGGCTTCATGTTAACGAGGTCATAAAATAAGCATTCAAACAATATCTGTATCAATAGAATCCTGGTGAGTTCCATAAATTAGTGATTTTAGGTGACAGAATATTCATAAGGAAAAGAGGTTTTAAAAATAAACAAGAAGATCCTTCCTGCTGGGAATTTTATTCCCCCTACTTCCTAAGAGAGTGTTTTCTTTGAAACAAACAAAATAATAATCCAGTGCTGACAAATATTTGCCCTACCAGAACAATTTTATGTATGTTTGCTAAGAAATATACCTCAGCTGAATTTTCTGGGATTTACAGGAAAGAGGACATGTCTAACTTTTTAGACGGGGGTCGGCAACCTGCAGGTCCAGAGCTGCATGTGGCTCTTTGGGCCCTATGCTGCTGCTCCCTGTGGTATACCCTGTTGTGGCAGAGGGATGGCTGGAGCCTTAGTGTGGGAGCGAACTGCCCCTGTACTTGCCTTTGCATGGCAACAGCATTCCACCTTTGTCATGGTACATTTGCTGTTGCTGCCAGCAAAGGGGGCTGGGAGAGAATGGAGGGGGCGGATCTTGCCAGGTGGTGGCCATCCCCCAAGCCTGGCCTTCCTCCTCGTCGGTGGGGCAAGAGACAGAAGGGGCGGTGTGGGGAAGCGCTTCCCTCCCCTGCTGAGCGCTGAGCACACCAGCTCAGCAGAAGAGGGAGATGGCCTGGGAGAAGTGCCCCCATTGGCGAATTGGACAGTAGAAAGGCATGGCCCAGTTCTTGCAGCGGGATGCTGTTTGGCACCTCCAGACAAGAGCTGCCGCCTTTGAAACATGTGGCTTTCTGTTGCCTGTGGCTTCCCCGATCTCAGTTCCTTCACCCCAGTGAGAGTTGTTCCTGCTCATTTTCTTTTCCTGTGCCTTCCCCGGACAGCGATGGCTGGGGCCGTGGGAGGGGGGGAAGCAGAGGCGTCAGGGCTGCTCCCCCCCTCAGCAAGCTGGGCCTGGAGGAGTGCGGAGAGTTGCGGGCAAGCGCCGGAGGGGCAGAAGATGCACTCCAATGTCTCCCCAACACGCATTTCCAGCGTGTGCTCCTCTGTCCCAAAGTAGGATTGAATAGGGGGAAGTGAGCATGGGGAAGGGGAAGGGTAGGAGGGAAGGAGAAGCCTGGCTGGCTTTCCTTTGGCATGGGGCGGGGGCAGGGGTGAAATGCTCCTGGTTCGGACTAGATCGCCCGATCCGGTAGTGATGGTGGCGGGTGGTTTGGAGAACCGTAGCAAAAATCCCTGCACATCCCCCATGCTAGCTGAGCCGTGCAATCATAAGAGGCTTTTTTTTAACTTTTAAAAGCATTTTTTCTACCACCTCTTCAGCGAAAAAATGCTTTTAAAAGTTAAAAAAAAAAGCCTCTTGTGAAGGAGGTTCTGAGTTCAAATGGACCGTGGCCCGATACGCACACAAACGCACTAAAAGCATGCAAGTTGAGAGAGGAGTCTTAAAAAGGTAACTAGTTTAATAATACAAAACACATAAAGACAAACCTACAAAAACGCATCAACAGTCTAAAAGATTCTCCTCTTAGCAAAGTCCATTTGCTCTAGTCTTCATCCCAAAACGTGGGAGGTTCTCTGTGTTGTTTGCCAGTCTTCTCCTGCAAGTCTTCTCAGGAGCAAGGCAGTGACTCAGGTCTTTGCAGTGACTTCAGCTCTGGAGGCTCTCAGCTGTTCTCAGCTCACAGCTGTTCTCTCTCTCTCTGTCTCTCAGCGTCTCTCAGAGAGTCTCGTGAGAGGCTCTCTAGTGGCTATAGTCCTGGTGCTACTGATATACTGACCAACTGGCCGTTGGAAAGCACAGGAAACTCAGAGCCAGGAAGCTGTGCTCTGATCGGTTCATTCAAACCATTCAAACTAAACAATCAATTAGTTGCAGCAAAATGCTAAGAGGTTTTTCCTCTGACACCTCTGATGAACGCGTGGCTCAGCTGGGATCATCAGAGGCTTTTAAAGGCATTTTTTCTACAACCTCTTCGGCTGAAGAGGCTGTAGAAAAAAAATGCCTTTAAAAGCCTCTGATGATCCCAGCTGAGTTGCCTGATCGTCAGAGGCTTCTAAAAGCATTTTTTCTGCAACCTCTTCGGCTGAAGAGGTTGTAGAAAAAATGCTTTTAAAAGTAAAAAAAAAAAAAAAAGTTGGCCAAGACCCCCCAGTCACATTATCCCCCCACCACCAAGCCACGCCCACAGAACCGGTAGTAACAAATTTTAGATTTCACTCCTGGGCAGGGGGGAAGACCCAATACCCCCTCCATGGCCTGCCTGCTGCTCTCGCAGTGCCTTGCAAAAGTGTGCTTCACAATGGGGGAGACTGGATCCCCTCCTCCTCCTGAAGCCCATTCCTTGCCCCACTTGCCCCTGGCAACTCTCTCTCTCGGTGGAGAGCAGATCACGCGTCCAGCACCAACAAAGTAGCCCGCCATTTCCCGCCAGTCAGGCAGAGAGAAAGAGATAGAGAGAGGCAGACAGATTCAGCTCGATTCAGATCTGTCTGCTCTCCTCTCTCTGCCTTTGCCCAATTTTGCAATGATTCAGTGGAAACTGCCTTGGTGATGGGGTGGGGGGAGTTTCATCCCATACTTTGCCTGCCAAGTGTCTTCAGGAGCGCCCAGGGACTATACTTTCCGCCTACTTTGGACTGAGTTACAGGATGCGTATGTGTGCCTGTGTGAGTGTGTTGCTGCTTGGGATGATACTTCTCTGAACTAAGTGCGATGATCTAAGGCAGCAACCTTGTGGCGCTATGATGTAACAGCCTGACAGTCACTCCTTTTGCAACGCAAGGTTTATTTTTGTATCTTTCCAGAGACAGAGAGAACGTGGCCGAACTTCCTTACAGTTATTCCCTGGGTGTGAGGGTTGGGAAGTGGGGGTGAGGAGTGGGGGAGAGGGAGGGAGGGAGCGGGAGAAAGAGAGAGAAAGAAAGAGAGAGAGAGAGAGAAAGAGTGATAAGGAAGAGAGGGAGATGAGAGGGAGATAGAGAAAGAGATAAGAGAATGAGAGGGAGGGAGGGAGGGAGAGACAGGGAGACAAAGAAAAAGAGAAAGAGGAAAGAGAGACAGAGAGGGAGACAGAGAGGGAGAAAAATGGGAGGGAGGGAAGGAGATGGGAGAGAGAGGGGGGGGATTCCAATTTCCCATAGAAAAGAAAACACGGGGAGCCACAAAACGTGTGTAGGCATGATGGGGGGGTCATGTGACTGGGTGGGAGTGAGTGATGTCGAGTTGGCCATGCCCACCAGGTTTTGTGGCTCCTGGTGTCTTGTTCTCTGTGGGAAATGGGCCTAAGTGGCTCTTCGAGTGTTTAAGGTTGCAGACCCCTGTACTAGAGAGTTACATCAGATAATGTTATAATAGTAGCATCCATTGTATTTGCATTTTGGGAATTTATATTGTGTGAAAGATTATACCTGGCCAAAGAATTGCCAATCTCATTCTAAATTCCTCTGACAGCAAAACATCAAAAGTTCACTTAAAGGTGGACTTCCGGTGGTGACGTCAGTGTGTTAGGAACCAAGGGGACTGCGCTCCATTCCCTAAGTTCCAATTTTCAATCTGGAAGCCGCTTTTTTGGCACTATTGACCATGAAGAGGTCAATAGATTAAAGGGGAAATCCCGAGGACCTCGGAGGTGACAGCAATCGCCCCGAAGGTTCAGGGAAAACCCCTTAATTCCAACCGAAAAAAACCCAGCCATTTTTGGCTGGCCTGAACATTGACTGCTGTCTTAGAAAGGAAGCGAAGATCGAACTAAGACATCGGCAAAAACAATAAGAGCATAAGATCTGAAAAGGTACAACAAATAGAGTGACGGAAATATAAATAATAAGAGACTCCAAACAAATCGGCGAAACGGAGCCATAAAGAGGCAGTGAAGTGAAAGTAAAATGGAGCGAAGTGGCGAGACCAACCAGAGGGTGACTAAGCGGAGCTGACAGGCAACGGATTTAAGGTGGATTTAAAAGAACACACTAGAGAGTTGTGGATTGACTATTAAACATATTGTTACTGACCTGACTGGGACTTGAAACTTAGCAAGGACTAACTGGTTCGTGAAAGGAATACGGGGCTAAGCATTGGATTTATTACAAACGGAAGTGGAGCCGAGATGACAGAGAAGAGATGGTAGAGCCTTGATAGTACAGTGGTCTACACACCCTGTTATTAACACAGCTGCCTGCAATTTACTGCTGGTTCGAATCTCTCCAAGGCTCAAGGTTGACTCAGCCTTCCATCCTTTCTAAGGTAGGTGAAATGAGGACCCAGTTTGTGGGGGCAATAAGCTGACTTTGTATAAATATACAAAAGTATGAAGGCTATTGCTTAACGCATTGTAAGCGCCCTGAGTCTCCGGAGAAGGGCGGCATATAAATCAAATTAAAAAAAAAATTAACTTTGAGAGCAGACCTAGTGGATACTCTGAGACTTTGTATCAGCGGCAGAGTGCTAATATCCAGAATTAGCAAACGAAAGGTGGATTTTAAGATTCATATTAGGGTACTTAATCGGAACTAATAAAGGGATATTGAACTTTTGGAACTATGATATCGTTATCCATGTGGACAATTATGTAAAAAGCTGCATCACATGTACCACCATGAAAAAGAGACCAGGAAATACCGCCCCCCCCCGACTGCTGCAACAGGTGGCAGAGCCAACGAGGCCATGGGAGGAAATCACAATGGACTTTATACTGGAGTTGCCAAAGAGCAGGGGGAACACAGTGATCTGGACTGTAATTGACATATTTTCCAAGCAGACATACTTCATACCCTGCAGCGGACTACCCTCAGCCCACCAGCTAGCCAAACTCTTCCTGAAGCACATCTATCACCTGCAGGGAGTACTGCACAGAATCACCTCAGCCAGAGGGGTCCAGTTCACGGCTAAGTTCTAGAGGGACCATTGGGTTGTCCCAGGGCCTTAGCTCGGCCTTTCATACGAGCACCAATGGGGGGGGGGTAGAGAGATTGAACCTCATGGCAGAACAATACCAACAGTACTTGTCAGGCTTCCAAGTAACACCCCCAATAAAAGAAAACTCCGAGGTTTGAATTTCCTCAAAGTTACATTTTATTAGAGATATCATATTGGCACATCTGGGAAAACCCGAATCTGAAAGTTTCCAGGTTTTCCTCACCCAAAGAAAAGTTCAAGTCCCTGTCCAACACCCACAAGTCCATCACATGGTCCAATCAAACATCGTCACAACTGGAGATACCTCCCAATTCCAGCCTTCCAGGTGCAGGGCAAGTTGTCCTTGACTTCTTGAGAAAGGAATGTTATTATGACTATATATCACCCATGCTCCATACAATGCCCCCTCCCAATTTCCCACAGTAGTAAACGTGGCAGGTCTGAAGGCCTAATACAAAAGATGGCTTCCAGGCCTGACAGGCTGCCCCCCCTTGTCAGAAAAGCATGTCCTAAAACGAGAGTAGCATAGTGATTAATCATTCAGTATACTAACCATCTTTCGCTCCCTCAGGGGGACCCTTTGGCTTATCAGGGAATTTATCATGGAATTGCTTTACTAGCCTATCTGCTTTGACATTCCAACATTTAACCCATGTAGCCTTAGACAAAGGGTACCCTTTTCAATGTACTAAATATTGTAATCTTCCTCTATACAACCTAGAATCTAAGATCTTTTTTACTTCATAATGGGTTTCCCCTTGCACTACAGTAGGTTTAGGGGATGCTTGAGCTTGTGGTTTTAGCCTAGAATTTATGGCCGGCTTTAGCACACTACAGTTGAAAACTGGATATATTTTTCCTAGAATGCGTGGAAGGTTTAGCTGAACTGTCACTGGGTTAATTACTTTCACTATTGGGAATGGACCTAAGAATTTAGGTCCTAACTTATTGCTAGGCAGCCTAAATCTTATGTATTTGGTCGATAGATAAACCTGATCTCCCACACGGAAAGGGGACTGAAGAGATGGGTGTTTATCTGCCTTGTTTTTGTATGCCTCAGCACCTTCTGCTATTGTCTTCTTGGTATTCTCCCAGCCTTTTCTTAATGACTCCATCCACTCGTTCAGGGTCATAGAGGAGAAAGGCTCCCTGGGCAGGTCAGGCATAGGCACAAAGTCCATTCCGCTGGTGACCTGGAAGGGGGTTAATCTGGTGCTACTGTGCACAGTGTTGTTCCCAGCCAGCCTCCAAAATTCCCAAATTAGTTCCTTAGGGGCTCGGCCAGCTTAGGGGCCATACCTTCAAACCAACTTTTGAGTAGTTAGATGAATTCACCGGCATCATCCAGCTCTGGGGCTTCTTCATCATGAAGCTCAGCTATCCACTCCAAAGCCTCCCCGTCATTCATGCCGTCTGCTACCGCCGAAATCAGCTCCTGATCTGATGGGTATTGGTTCCCGTATTGATAGATGTAGGCCCAGAATTGATTGAGGAAGTAGGCTGGCTTCCCTGGGGTTCCGTCAAAGGTTGCCCTGAAGCACGGGGGGATAGCTGCCGGCGGGGCCTGCTGCTGAGCTGTTGCTGAGCTTGCATGGGCTACTGAGCTGGCACCGGCTGCTGGGCTGGTACTTGCTGCTGCTTGCTCCCATAATCACCTGCGTGGCCGCACTCTGGCCAGTTGGAGCCTCCGAGTGCACCTCAAGGGGAGCCCCATGTAGAGAGCATTACAATAGTCCAGACGAGAGGTGACGAGGGCATGAGTGACTGTGTGTAGAGAGTCCCGATCTAGAAAGGGACACAAATGGTGGATCAGGCGAACCTGATGAAAAATCCTCCCGGTCACGGCCATCAAGTGCTCTTCTAAAGACAGCCGTGAATCCAGGAGGACGCCCAAGTTGCGAGCCCTTTCCGTGGGGGCCAATGATTCGCCCCCAATAGTCAGCGATAGCACCAGCTGACTATATCGGGACATCGGAAACCACAGCCACTCAGTCTTGGATGGGTTGAGCCTGAGCCTGTTTCTCCCCATCCAGATCCGTATGGCCTCCAGGCACCGGGACATCACTTCAAGGGCATCGTTGGGGTGATCCGGGGTGGAGATGTACAGCTGGGTGTCGTCAGCGTACTGATGGTACTTCACCACGAAATCACGGATGATCTCGCCCAGCGGCTTTACCTAAATGTTGAACAAAAGGGGCGAGAGGACCGATCCCTGCGGCACCCCACATATGAGGAGCCTCGGGGTCGACCTCTGTCCCCTTGTCAACACAGACTGCGACCGGTCGGAGAGAAAGGAGGAGAACCACCGTAGTACGGTGCCTCCCACCCCCAACTCTTCCAACTGGTGCAGCATGATACCATGGTCAATGGTATCAAAAGCCGCTGAGAGATCTAACAGGACCAGGACAGAGGAGCAACCCCTGTCCCGAGCCCTCCAGAGATCATCAACCAATGCGACCAATGCTGTTTCCGTGCTGTACCCAGGCCTGAAACCCGACTGGAACGGATCCAGATATGTTTCATCCAGGTACTGGGGAAGCTGTCGCGCAACCACACTCTCTTTTTTATTGCAAAAGTTTTCCAATTACATTTTCACCCCTTTTTTTCACCCCCCCACCTCCCTCCCCAAACTTCCCGTCCTCCCTAACCCTCCCTAATCCTCCCCCCCAGACTTCCCTATTATGTACTCATAACTAATAACACTGATATATAAACCTGAACCCATCCCTCCCCCTATATAATTTTTCCTCTTTTTCTCTTTACATTAAGATATTTCTAATACATTATTTTCAAATAAAAGCTATTTGATACTTTCTAGTTTGGTATTTGTTCTGAACATATTCTATCCACCTTATCCATTCCCATTCATAAGTCTCTTGTGAACAATCCTTTAAGTATGCTGAAATCTTCGCCATCTCTGCAAAACTAGCCATCTTCAAAGTCCATTCCTCGATAGTAGGCAAAGCTTCATTCTTCCAATATTTACCTATCAACAATCTTGCTGCAGTTATCATATACAATATTAGTTTTATTTCACCCCGTGTAAAACCCTTAACTATACCCAATAAAAACAATTGTGGAGAAAATTGAATTTTTTTCTTCAAAACATTCTGCATAACCCACCATATTTTTATCCAAAAAGCCTTAACTTTCCTACAGGTCCACCAAACATGATAATACATAGCATCCAAACATTCGCATCTCCAACATTTTGGCTGAACATTAGGGTACATACATGACAACTTTTTAGGATCTAAATGCCATCTATAAAACATTTTATAAAAATTTTCCCTCAGGTTCTGCGACTGTGTAAATTTAACATTCTGAACCCAAATTTTTTCCCATGTTTCCAACATCACTGGTTCTTCAAAATTTTGTGCCCACTTAATCATACAATCTTTAACTAATTCAGTTTCTGAATCCCTTTCTAGCAAAACATTATAAAGCCTTTTAATATGCATTGGACCTTTCTCTCTTATATGTCTAACCAATTCTTCCTCATGCAACATAATACCAGTTTTTTGGTCCTCTTTCCATCTCAATTGTAGTTGATTATATTGTAACCAAGTTAAATTAATTCCTTCATCCAACAGTGTCTGTAATGTCTTCAGCTGCCATCTGCCCGCATCTGTAAAAAGAACCTCTTTATATAAAAACCCCCCGAGTGACATTATATTTGTATTCCACATAGTATGACCAAGATCCAGCCATAACGGTATTTTGTAATCCCATTTGAGTCGGTGCTTCTTCCAAACTCTCATCAAAGATTCTCTAAGTATATGACTTTTAAATACTTTGTCTACTTTGTCGTCATAGAATAAATAAGCATGCCATCCAAATTCAAGATCAAAACTTTCTGCATTCAGTATTCCAGTCTTTTTACTTCCAAACCAATCACTTATTAAAGTTAAAGCTGCTGCATCATAATATAACTGTAGGTTTGGGAGTTTAAGGCCTCCTCTTTCTGGAACATCTTGCATAATTTTCAATTTCACTCTCGGCTTCTTCTCATTCCAGACAAACTTATTCACACCAGACTGCCAAACTTTCAGTTGTTTGTCACTTTTAAGCACCGGAATCATTTGAAACAAAAACAGAAATCTTGGCAAAATGTTCATCTTAACTGCTGCTATTCTTCCAAGTAAAGACAGTTGCAGCTTTTTCCAAGTCTCCATGTCTTTCTGAACCTCTCGCCACAACACCTCATAATTATTTTGGAACAATTTCATGTTTGATTCTGCAACCTGAACTCCAAGATATTTTACCTTAGGTACAATTTCAAAACCTGCCCTCCTTTCAAGCTCATGTTTACGATCTTGTGTCATATTTTTAACTATCATTTTAGTCTTTTTTGAATTCAGTCTGAAACCTGAAACTCTACCATAGTCTTGTATAATGTCGTTCATCAAGATTATTGATTCCATTGGTTGTAATAGGGTAACCACCAGATCATCTGCAAATGCCTTTATTCTATAATCCTCTTGCCTTATCATTATACCTTTCAAAATTTTAGAGTCCCGTATTGTATTTAGCAAGACTTCCAATGTTAAAATAAATAAAAGTGGGGACAACGGACATCCCTGTCTTGTTCCTTTTTCAATTTTAAACTCAGTCGTCAAACTTCCATTAATAATAATCTGTACTTTTTGCTCTTGATAAATTGCTGAAATCGCCTGTATAAATTGGTCCCCAAAGCCCATCTTTTTTAAAGTCTTTAGTAGAAAATTCCAATCCACTCTATCAAAGGCCTTCTCTGCATCCAGAAAAACCAGCACTGCAGGGATCTGTTTATTCTTATCAAGATATTCCAATAAGTCTATTACTTGCCTTACATTGTCCTTCATATATCTGCCCTCAATAAATCCCGCTTGGTCCTCATGAATCACCTTTTGAATTACTGGCATCAACCTGTTGGCTAATACCTTCGCATAAACTTTATAGTCTGTGTTCAAAAGAGATATTGGTCTGTAATTCTCTGGTTTTTTAGGACCAACTTGTTCTTTTGGTATCAAAGATATATAAGCAGTTGTCCAAGATGGGGGTATTTTACCCCCTTGTTGAATATTGCAAAATAAATCTCTAAGTTGTCCCACCATTTCAGCTTGTAAAGTTTTATAATACACTGCAGTCAAACCATCCGTGCCAGGAGCTTTGGCTATTTTTAACTGTTTAATTGCTGCTGTTATCTCCTCCTCTGTTATAGGATAATTCATTCTTTCCTTTTGTTGATCAGTAATTTTTGTAACTCTCTTATCATTTAAATATTTTTCTATAAGTCCATTCTGCACCTCTTCTTTGGCATATAGTTTAGTATAATAGTCCACAAAAGCTTCTTTAATTAAATTTTGTTGAAAAATTTCTTTCCCTCCAATATCAATACTATCAATAGTCCGTGTACTTTGTTTTTTCCTCAATGTATAAGCCAACCATCTGCCCGGTTTGTTAGCATTGCAAAATGTATTATGCTTCGCGTATTGTAGGCTTGTTGCAACTTGTTCCGCCATAAGCATTTGAAATTGGTCTTTCAAAAGTTTTATAGCACTTCGTATTCTTTCATCTGTTGGATTTTTAATAAGTAACTGTTCTTTATTCTTTATTTCCATTTCCAACTCAGATCTTTTCTTTTGTCGGAACAGTCTATGTTTAGAATTCATGTAGATAAGTACCCCTCTCATATAAGCTTTACTTGCATCCCAAACAATTTCAATTGGGGTACCTTTGTTCAAATTTATTTCAAAAAATTCTTTCAAATGCTTTTTAAGTTCTATTGTATTTTTTTCATATCTAAACAAGTTCTCATTTAATCTCCAAGAACGTCTCTCAACCCTGTCCATCTCAATTTCTATCCATACAGGGCTATGGTCAGTCAAAGTTCTTGGAAAAATCTTTGTTCTTTTTGTTTTAACAAGTAGATCATTTGACAACAGGATAAAATCAATCCTAGAAAAGGATCTGTGTCTATCAGAAAAGAAAGTGTAATCCAATTCATTTGGATTATGTATTCTCCAAACATCTTTTAGTTCCATATCTTCTTTCATATCAAAAAAAGTCTGTGGTAGTCTAATTCTAGACTTTGCCAAGCTCTTTTTATCTAGTTTAGAATCAATTACTCCATTCCAGTCTCCCATAATTAAAATAGATCTATAGTCCCATTGCAATATTTTAGTATGTAACATCTTATAAAAATAATCCTGTTGTTGGTTGGGAGCATAAATTCCAATCAAAAGAATTTGACCATTTGCTGTGAGCAATTCAATTGCTACAAACCTACCATCTTGATCTACTTCTATAACTTTCGCTGTTAATTTTTTATTTACATAAATAACCACACCATTCTTTTTCTGCGAAATTGAAGATATATAATGTGCTCCTAGTTTTGAGTTTATCAAATATTTTTGATCTTGAGTTGTAATATGCGTTTCTTGTAAACATATTATATCATTATTAAATTGTTTCAAGTATGTAAATAATTTCTTCCTTTTCTGTGCTGAATTCAACCCATTGACATTCCAAGATAGACACTTAAAGGTCATCAGCCTCTTTCTGGAGCGCAGAGCAAAATATTTGAAGTTCATCCGAGAGCTTCGATCTCGCTCCTCCCATAGCGCCACTCTCTTGTATGATACTCTTAACTGCCTTCTTGTCTTGTCTTTCCTGTTGTTGTTGTTGCTTTTGTTTAAGTAGCTTGGATTGAGCTCTAGTTATACGTTGATCTTTAACTTCAGTCAGCTGAATCAAATCCAAAATTGGAGAAGAATCCAACAAGGGCTCGCTCAGAAAACCTCCTTCTGCACCTTGCACTATTTCTAATTCCTGCTTAGACTGTTCTTTCAATTGCCTCTCTTCACTCTCCTTAATCTCCAAAACTGTAGATGTACGTGGAGATGGTGTTCTTTCCTTAAGAATAGTACTGTAAAAGTGTTGTGCCTTCTCCACGGTATTCAACCGATATCCTTCTCCCTTATATCTAAAAATTATCCCAGCTGGTGCGTCCCACCGGAAGGGTATCTGTAAATTTTTCAATTCCTTAACAAGAAAACCAAATTCTTTTCTAGCTTTCAGCATTTTAGGAGGTAATTCTTAAAAAATTTCAAGTCGTGAACCCCCCACTTGTACAGAAGTGTGAAAAGATTTTTGCAGGATATCATTTCTAATTTCTCTATCAGTAAAGTATATGACCACATCTCTGGGCAGTTGTCTTTGTCTGGCCACCCAAGAGTTCACTCTGTATATTTTATCTATTTTATGAAATACCAAATCAGGATTAGCTTGTAAAATCTTAGCCAAGGCTTCAGAGCAAACTTGTCTCAAATCCTGTCTCTCCTCCTCTCGAATTCCCCGAAGCCGTATGGCAAATTCCATCGCCCGGAATTATATCATAACAATCTCATCTTCAATTCTCTGCATTTTATTGTCAACCTCATCAATTTTATAATCATTATCTTTCATCTTAACATTAACTTCTGATTTAAATTCTTCAACTTTAAAATCAACTGTCCCAATAAATTTTGCCAGGCCAGACGCCACTTCTGAAATTTTTTTGGTCACCTTATTTTGATTCTGTTTCACCATGTCTTTAACTTCATTAATTTCCTGCATAAATTCCTGATGTGATTTTTGAAGTTTATCATCTATCTCCTGTTGAGATTTTTGAAATTTATCATCCAAAGTTTTAGAAATAAATTCTTTTAAATCTCCCACATCAAATTCTTTTTTCTGAGTTTGTAGCTGTTGAGCAGGGGGAAGTTGCGTTTCATGTTTATGTGTGGGGGATCCCCCCCCTAATGCCTTCCCTTCCTGCTTCTTTGAAGCCATCCTGGCTCGTGATCTAGTTTTTCTAAAGAGGGAAGTTCCTTTTCCTTTCCCTCCTGCACAAAGACTTCTAAAAAAGTCCCCCAGATTTGATCAAATAAGGGTTAAAATAAAGCAAAGTCCAATATTGAAAAGGGAAAAATTTCCCAGTTATTTCTCTTATAACAAGCAAGGCAACTTTGTAGCAACTTGGAAACTTTGTAACAAAGCAAAGTAACTTCACCAATCCACACTCGCTGGCTCGTTAACTCTGAGGCTAGGCGCCATGTTTTTTCAAAGCACTTTCACTCACTCGCATTTTCTCAGATTGAAAAGTCAACAAAGTGCTAATACTTGCGTTTCCAAATTTCAGGATTCAGTAGTTTCGCTGTTTATTAAAGCGCAACCACACTCTCAACAACCTTCGCGACAAAGCGAAGGTTGGAGACCGGACGATAATTAGCCAATACTGCCGGGTCCAGGGAGGGCTTCTTGAGGAGAGGCCTCACCACCGCCTCCTTCAAGGTGGCGGGGAAGGCACCCTCACCCAATGAAGCATTTATAATCCCCTGGAGCCAGCCTTGCGTCACCTCCCGGGAAGCCAGCACTAACCAGGAGGGACACGGGTCAAACAAACATGTGGTCGCGTTCAATCTACCCAGAATCCTGTCCACATCATCTGGGGTCACAGGATCAAACTCATCCCAGATAACATTCTCAAGACCTGCCTCCATCACCCTCGCTGGACCTACCCAGTCGGAGTCCAGACCTTCCTGAATCTGAGTGATTTTGTCATGCAGATATTGAACAAAATCCTCGGCTCTTCCCTCCAAGGGGTCCTCCCACGCTTCCTGGTGGAGCAGGGAGCGGGTCACCCTAAACAGGGTAGCCGGGCGATTATCTGATGATGCAATAAGAGTAGCAAAATGGGTACATTTTGCTACTTTTATCGCCACTAGGTAATTCTTAATATGAGATCTTACCAGTGTCCGGTCCGATTCAGAAAGACTAGCCCTCCAACTACTCTCTAGGCGTCTTTTCCGGCGCTTCATCTCCCTCAGCCCCTCGGTGAACCAAGGAGCCAGGTGAGATCGGCGCGGGTCAGAGGCCACAAAGACACGACTCGATCCAGAGCTCCAGCGGCTGCCCTGTCCCAGGTGGCTACTAGGTCTCCAGTCCAGGCGTGAGCGAAATTCTCGGGGATTGGCCCAAGCTCCATCTGGAACCTATCAGGTTCCATCAGGTGCCTGGGGCGGTACCATCTTACCGGTTCCGCCTCCCTGCGGCGGGGTACCACGGTTCGAAGATCAAGGAGAAGGAGAGAATGATCCGACCATGACAAGGGCTCGATGACTATGTCCCCTATGGTTGATGTGATAGCCACCAAAAACACAATCTTAAAGGTCAGGAACCTTAAGCTCACAGTCCTCAAGGGTTCGAAGGGTGCTGATGTCAGGGCCTGTAGTACTTTAGATAAGTCCCACGTGGGGTATCTATGGGCTACCGGTGGTTTGAGGTTAACTGCCCCTTTGAGGAATGGTATAAGACAGGGGTCCTCAAACTTCAACAGGGGGCCACTTCAGGGTCCCTCATACTGTTGGGGGGCTGGACTGGCTAGGTGGGTGTGGCTGAGGCCCCCATGTGATTGTGTGGGCGTGGCTTGGTGGTCATGTGACTGAATGGGCGTGGCTTGGTGGTCATGTAACCAGGTGGGCGTGGCTATGTGCATAGGGGCTACTCAGAGGGCTGAAAAAAGGCATTTCTGACTGGTCCTCGCATTTTTAACTGGTCCTCACACTTATGACCATCCTCACATTTATGCCCGTTGCAGCATTCTTAACAACTGTGTCACTCATTTCACAACTACTTCTCTTCACCACGGTGACAAGATAGGGTGCAAAACGTAAAATGTGAGGACAGTTGTAAGTGCAAGGACTGGTCAAAAGTGCAAGGACTACCCAGAGGGATGAAAAAAGTGATTTCTGACAGGTCATTGCACTTTTGACCGGTCATCATTTATGCCAATTTCAGCATTTATTTAAATTAATTAAATAAAAATGACCTACTGGAACAGTCGCAGGCAGTCCGAGGCAGGCGTTCGGGCCGGCTGCAGGGCAAGGTGATACAACCGGCGTAGGTAGGCCACTGCTGCCCAGGTGGGAGGCGGGCGCAGGCCTACAGGGCTGGCTGCATGGTGAAACGGTCAGATGGGCTAGGTCAGGAGTCTGCAACTTTAAACACTCAACCTTAAACACATGTGAACACTTAAATACAACCTTAAACTTGGGTGGGCATTGCCAACTCCATATCACTTACTCCCACCCAGGTTTTGTGGCTCTCAGTATTTTCTTTTAAACAGGTATCTCTGTGTGTCTCTTTCATCTCTCTCATCGCTTTCTTTCTCCCCGTTTCTCTCCTTCATCTCTTTTTCTCCCCCCCTCTCCATCTCTTTCTCTCCATCTTTCTCCCCCCCTTCTCTCATTCATCTTTCTCTCCATCTCTTCCTCCCCCCCCCTTTCTCTCATTCATCTCTCTTTCTCTCCATCTCTCTTTCTCCTCTCCCGTCTGGGTGGCGGTGGCGGCAGCACACCTACCGCACCATCAGGTTGTGATGGGTGGGCGTGGCCAACTTTTTTAAAAAAAACTTTTAAAAGCATTTTTTCTACAACCTTAAGAGGTTGCAGAAAAAAAATGCTTTTAGAAGTCTCTGCCGATCAGGCAACTGAGCTGGGATCACCAGAGGCTTTTAAAGGCATTTTTTTTTCTACAACCTCTTTAGCCGAAAAGCCAGCCATGCGAGGAGTGGGTGGGAGTGGTGGGGCGGGGGGCAGGGCAGAGGGCAAGTCTGAACCCCGCCACTGCACGGGCCAGATACATTGTGTCAGCGGGCTGTACCCGGCCTGCGGGCCGTAGTTTGAGGACCCCTGGTCTAAGAACTGGGTGGTGAGCCAGGGATGTCCTTTTCCCACACCTCAAGACCATAGACAGTTCTGCTACCTGTCGATGGAGGGTGTTGTGGGACAGGCCCCCGTTCAGACCGTCTTGTAAAAAGTCGAGGACATGAGGCACTGATGCTGAGGTGGTGTCAAGGGTTCTCACTGCACACCAATTGGTAAAGGCTGTCCATGTTGAATCATAAATACGATTCGTAGATGGTCTGCAGGAAGCTTGAATGGTCCTAATGACTTTGGAGGAGAACTTTTCCTTCCTCAGGAGTCTCCTCTCAAGTGCCAGATGGTCAAGTTGAGCCATTGAGGCTCGGGATGGTGCAAGACCCCCTAGCTGAGGAAGATCCTTTCCTGAGGAATTCTCCAGGGCCGTGAAACTGAAAGTTCCACTAGGTCCACAAACTACAGGTACCGGGGGGGGCACAAGTAGGACTTCAGCCTGCTCTAATATTACCTTCCGTATGACTCCCTGAATGAGGGGAAGAGGTGGAAAGGCATAAAGTAGTCCCCTGGGCCAAGGACTGCATAGGGCGTTGGTCTCCTCCACCCCGTGATGGGAATCGGGTGAAATACTGAGGTAGCTGAGCATTTTGCGGGGAGGCGAACAGGTCTACCTTAGCTGACCGTATCTCATGGTCAGCTCCTGGAAAAGATTGGGATGCAGTCTCCATTCCTCATTGTCTATTGTGGACCTGCTGAGGCAGTCTGCTTGTGTGTTTGCCATTCCCGCGATGTTCTCCACTTTGAGGGAGAGCAAGTGCATCTCTGCCCACCTCCCCAAGCACTCTGCCTCCGTCATGAGGCCCTTGGAGTGGATGCTTCCCTGACGGTTTATGTGAGCCTTGGCAGTCACGTTGTCAGTGAATATTAGGACGTGTTGATGCTGGAGCATGTTCCTGAAGAAGCGAAGGGCAAAGTGTGCCACCCGAAGCTCCAGCCAATTGATGTTGTGGGTCAGGTCCGCTGGAATCCAACAGCCCTGAGCCATGTGGCCTTGAAGCTGGCCCCCCCAGCCAAAAAGGCTGGCATCTGATGTAATTGGGATGTGGCTGGGCTCCTTGAAGAGGCAGCCCTTGTCCAGCACTGGAGACATCCACCAGTGGAGGGAGTGCAACATGTCTGGGGGAACACGTACCTTGGTGTGTGAGTTGCTGCTGCCTGACTGCTGGTACGGGAGCAGGAACCAGTGAAGGGTCCTGGCATGCAGTCTCACCCAGGATACTACTGAAATGCATGACACAAACATCCCCAACAGCTGAGCTAGTAGGACAACTGGCACCCGTCATTCTGATCTTACCTGCCGGATGAGGGAAGTCAGATTGTCCTTGCGGTCCTGGGAGAAGAAAACCTGTCCCAGCCTGGTGTCGATCTCCGTCTCCAAATGCAAGAGCCTCATGGCTGGAACCAGATGACTCTTTGGGAATTGACGGAGAATCCGTGCTGTCGTAAAATGGTGATTGTTGTCTGCAGTGCCTCCATGGCCTCGTTGAAGGAGGACACTTGCACAAGAATATTGTCTAAGTAGCATTGTAGACGAATTGGTATTGACCAAAGGTAAGCCACCAGTGCTGCCAGAACCTTGGTGAAGGCTCGGGGCACCGACGCTAGTCCAAAGGGCAATGCCCTGTATTGGTAATGAGTCTGTTTGAAGCAGAAACGCAGATATTGATGATGTGCCAGGAGGACTGGCACATAGAGGTAAGCCTCCGTAAGGTTTATAGGTGCCAGGGAGTCGCCCTCCCTAACTCCCTCTAGGATGGAGGTGAGGGAGTTCATTTTTAACTTTTTGTAGACCAGATACAAATTTAATTTCTTTAGGTTTAAAATTGCTCTCCATCCCCCCGAAAATTTTGGAACCACGAAAAGGGTGGAGTAAAACCCCCATCTCTTTAGGCTCTCTGGAACCACCTCAATTGCTTGAATCTCCAGCAGATGCTGGATAGTGGTGTCTATGAGGCCTTCCCTTTCGCTGCTTCTTGGTATGGGGCAGTAAATAAAGTGGTTCGGAAGAGTTGAGAGAAAGTTCAAACTGAGGCTGAGCCTCACCGTATTGAGGGCCCAGAGGTCGCTTGTAATCATCTCCCATTGGGGCGCAAAGAATGCCAATCGGCCTCCAATGGGGTTTTTGGTTATGTAGTCATCTTGGTCTACGAAAGGCACAACCTCCTGCCCCTCGAAAGGGCCGTTTGCTCTGGAGGTTCTGCCTGGGCTGGTTGCGAAACCCTGCCCTATCCAGCTGACACTCTGCTTGCTGGGGAGAAAAGCGTTGTTGTTGAAAAGAAGGACTCAAATCAGGCCGATACGAAGGCCTGTGATAGTATGGTGTGGTACATCAATCACCTTTCTTAAAGGATGATGGAAGGACCTTTCGCTTGTCCTTATTTTCTATGAGAACTGGTTCCAGAGCCTCCCCAAAGAAGGTACCCACTCTATAAGGGGACGAGGCCAGTCTCCATTTGGACTTGTCATCTGCTTGCCAATTGCGGAGCCAAAGCATCTGTCAGCGTTCCAAAATATGATCTCCTCCAGCGCTGACATGAATGAGAGAGGGAGAAGCTTTACTTTAATGCTGAGATGAACTTTTACCTAGTTTCCTGCTCTTTAGAAGATAGTGTTACCTGGGTGATAGAGGGAGGGGGGAATTCCTATGAAAAGAAAGTGCTTGGGACGAAGAGATGGATCTGCACGATGGCCAATGAGACATTGGGGTTGAAGAACGGAAAGGGAGGGGTTTGGAAGGAGGTGCCAGTTTTGGCTGCACAAAGAGTTCAGGGATGTCGTTCTTTCTATTATTAAATAATAAAAAAAAAGATTCATTAGAGATCTTGCGTTTGAGAATGAAGTTTATTTAAGATAGCAGCGAAACCTGACAGACAGCCAAAACTCTTCCAAAGCCAGGCTGGCTGATTTTAAATCATCCCGCTCCCTCCCAGATGTGTGGTCAGACTGGAGGTTATCTCCGGACACTATGGCTGAAGCCAAGCTCTCGGAGGAAAGCCTGCTTCAAGCAACGGGAGGAGGAGAACCGGCCGTGATCCCAGCCAGTTTGGAAAGTACGAAGGCTCAACCCTCCCCGCCTTCCCCCTCGGCAGAACTTCAAGCCAAGAAACAGGAGCCAGATAAGTACCCGGGGACTGTGCCAAAAGCCTCCGAGGCTGAATTTCCCTTTCTGAACGTGAAAGATAAAGGGAAACCCCTAAGTGAATTGGGAAGGGCGAACTGGCTATGGGAATGGGAGCAAGCCAGAAAACAAAATAAGCACCAACAAATTCTAAAGAAGCCACTTGAAAGCCCCATAGATGAGTTGAAAGAGAAATTTGACCGTGCCGCCCTTCAGGGGGAGGGGCCATCTTGCAGACCCAAAGAAAAGAGAGAACCAGTCTGGGCTGTTGATACAAGAGGCCATAGGCCAAAGCGCAGCCCTTCCCCCCTCCACAGCAGAAGGAGGAGGAGCCCAACGATGCATCCATGGGTTCCCCCCCTCCCAGCAAGCAGCGAAGCCTAGATGAGGCAGTACCTCCCTACCCCAGGATGAGAGACGAGGCAGAGGACTATCAACACCAAGGCCGGCCCTATAGAGCTCAGCACAGAGAGGAGAGGGCAGAGAGGGAGGAACCACCCCAGTTCAGAGGGAAGTTTGATGGTGACCCAGACAATCTCGCCCAATTCCTCGATTCAGCTGAGATATACATAGAGCGTTTTGGACACCTCTACCCTTTCCCCAGAGCCCTAGTGAATGCTATCTCGGAAGGGTTGGAGGGAGAAGCAAAGAGGTGGTTAGCATCCCTCTACAAAAACAGGGCCCCCCAGCTGCAAGATGCAGACGGGTTCTTGCAACTATTGAGAGCCCGTTATGAGGAGGAGGAGGAGGACCCCTATGTGGAAGACGAGCTCAGAAACCTAATGCAGAAGGGGAAGCCTATCAGAGAGCATATCCGTGAATTCAGGAGAGTCATTGGGACACTGCCTCCCCTACCAGAGCGATTGCTAGTGTATTTTTTTAGAACAAGCCTAGATAAGAGAATTTCCCAAGTGACTGCCTATCGGGACATCCCAAACCGACTCTCCGAATGGTTCCGGGTAGCGATAAAAGTCGACAGAGGGCTGCGGGCAAACGACATGTCGAAACCATCAGATGGAAAGGAGAGAGGCCGACCGGACCAGGGACCACCCAACAGACAAGAAACCCCAACATCACAGCCCACCCGGAGGCCAGCCGCCCCACGGAACCCACTGAAATGCTACAGATGTGGGGGGAGTGGCCACATAGCAGCAAGATGTGGAATCCCTAGACTGGGACCAGCTCCACCGCCCAAAGCACGACTGGAACGAGGGCCCAAACGCGCCACCCACGTACCACGGAAAACTCCCCAAAGCCTGGAGTTTTTCGCTCACCTGACCGAAGTCGGAGGAATCCCAGATGAGGGAGATCAGTCCCCCGAACCCTATGACATGGAGGACGAAGGCGAGGATGACCCGATGGTGAGTGGACCCGTCCATCCTTTTCTTTTCCCCATACGCCTAACAGCCCCCAAAACAGGGACCCAGGGGACTTTCCAAGCCCTAATAGACTCTGGTAGCAAAAGGTGCCTAATTAACCTACTGTCAGCGTTCCAAATTAGGCTCTTTTCCAGCGCTGACACGATTGGAATGAATGAAAGAGAAGAAGCATTGATTTATTGCTGAGATGAACTTTTACCTAGTTTTCTGCATACAGCAGATAGTATTACCTGGGTGACGGAGGGAGGGGGGCAAATTCCTGTGAAAGAACATGCTGGGATGAAGAGATGGATCTGCATGATGGCCAATGGGACATTGGGGTTGGAGAGCGGAAGGGGAGGGTGTTGGAAGGAGGGGCCAGTTTGGCTGCAAAAGAGTTCAGAAATGTCATTCTCTATCCTTAAATTAAAAAAAAAAATTCATTAGAGACTTTGAGTTTGAAAATGAAGTTTATTTAAGATAGCAACGAAACCTGACACCTACTCACAGTTCTAAAATTGGGGATCCGAACTAAAAAGCTCAAACAACCAATTCGCTTTGAGCAAGTTGATGGGTCCCTAGTGGGGGGAGCGTACGCCACACACTTGACTGAACCCGTGAGACTGGAACTAGCAGATCACTGGGAAACGATCCGCTTCATAATAGCCCCCAAGATGACAGACCCAGTCATATTGGGACTCTCGTGGTTGGACAAATGGAGTCCAATCATTTGGTGGCAAGAGGGGACCCGCAGGCTGAGGATAGCAAAGGGCCCCCAACCCCTGCCGCCCCGACCAGAAGAATTCCCTCCCACGCTGAGACCCCAAAGCCGCCCGCCACTGCAGAAGAAAACACCGCCAACACAAGGGTCCCTCCCAGAAGGTACAGCGAAGCAATTGGCAGCCGCACCCGCCAACGCTTGTAATACAGATCAGATCCCAGGGGAGTACCAAGACCTTGCAGAGGTATTCAGCGAGGCCGAGTGTGACATTCTACCCCCCCCACCGCGAGACCGATTGTGCCATCGAGATTATCCCGGGAGCGAAACTACCCAAACCTAAAATGTATGCCATGACGCCCCGTGAAATGCAGGAAATGCGGGACTACATAGACAAGAACTTACGAAGGGGATTTATTGAGCCAGTAAAACCAAGGGTAGCGGCGCCTGTCCTTTTTAAAGAGAAAAAGGACGGCTCTATGAGACTGGTGGTCGATTTTCAAAGTATCAACGCCATTTGCGTACACAACTTATACTCCCTCCCCCTCATGAAGGACATGCTAGCCCACCTAGCTAAAGGAAAAGTTTTCACCAAACTAGACCTTCGAGAAGCTTATTACCGAGTACGCATCAAGGCAGGAGATGAATGGAAAACAGCGTTCAACTGCCCCCTGGGTAGTTTCCAGTTCAAGGTAATGCCCTTTGGATTGCAAGGAGCCCCGGCAGTGTTCATGCAGTTGATAAATGAAGTCCTACATGAGCACCTTTACAAAGGGGTCGTCTACCTGGACGATATTCTCATCTACACAGAGACCATAGACGAACATATACCCCTCGTCCGCCAAGTACTGAAAAAACTGCTGAGGGCAAACCTGTATGTCAAACTGTCAAAATGCGATTTCCACCAATCACGGCTAGACTACCTAGGCTACCGAGTATCAAATGAGGGGATAGAAATGGACCCAGCCAAGGTCCAATCAGTTCTACAATGGCAGCCCCCTCGCACCCGCAGACAACTGCAAAGCTTCCTAGGCTTCGCGAACTTTTACAGACAATTCATCCCCTCGTTCGCGAAAATTGCCAAACCTTTGACGGACCTCCTAAAGACAGGAAGCCCAACGACGAAACCCCACCTGGGACAACCCCTACAGTGGGACCTGACCTGCCAACAGGCATTCGAGACGCTAAAAGGAATGTTTGCAAAATAACCTGTCTTAAACCTGATCCTGAACAGCCTTTCGTCATCCAAGCAGACACAAGTGATGTGGCAGTAGGAGCCGTGTTACTCCAAAAGAACAGCCAAGGTGATCTACAACCCTGCGCCTACAGCTCCCGCAAACTCACCGACACGGAAAGGCGATGGGTGGCGTGGGAGAAGGAAGCGTTCACAGTAAGATGGGCATTGTTGACCTGGCAGCACCTACTAGAGGGAGGCCAGAAACCGTTTGAAGTCTGGACTGATCATAAAAACCTGGAGGCCCTAAAAACCCCACGGAAACTGTCGCCCAGGCAAGTCCGGTGGGCTCAATACTTCAATCGTTTCAATTTCGAGCTTAAGCACATCCCAGGAGGGAGGAATTTCCTGGCTGACGCCCTCTCCCGAATGCCCCAATACAACAATGAGCGGGAGCAGGTAGTGAATGCCATCATCCCCTCCACCCAAGCAGCGGCTCAAGTGATCACCAGATGGCAACAACGTGACCAGCAGGGCCAACTTGCAAGTGACTTAACTGCAAAATTAAAAAATGAAACACTGACAGACCCCTGGTTCCAAGACAATCAACATCTCTTGACAAAAAGAGATGACCTAGCATGGAAGGGGACAAAGCTCTATGTCCCACAGACTTTACGCACCCTGATTCTCAAGAGGAGTCACGACGTTAAACCAGCGAGACACTTTGGGTTCCTAAAGACTCTGCACCTAGTACGAAAGCAGTTCTGGTGGCCCCACATGAGAAAGGACGTAGACAGTTATGTAAAAAGCTGCACCATTTGTGCCACAATGAAGACAAGACCAGGGTGCCTGCCTGGACTGTTGCAACCAGTAGCTGAGCTGACAAGACCATGGGAGGAGATTGCGATGGACTTCATAGTAGACCTACCGAGGAGTAGTGGGAATACAGTGATCTGGACTTATTCTCCAAACAGGCACACTTCATTCCTTGCAGCGGACTGCCCTCAGCCCGCCAGTTATCCAAACTGTTCCTGAAACACATCTACCGCCTGCATGGAGTCCCCAGGAGAATCATCTCCGACTGAGGGGTCCAGTTCACAGCAAAGTTCTGGAGAGAGTTCCTACGATCCATAGGGTCATCCCAAGGGCTCAGCTCAGCATTTCACCTGAGCACCAATGAGGGGGCAGAAAGACTGAACGCTATGATAGAACAGTATTTAAGATGCTACGTCAACTACCAGCAGTCCAATTGGGCAGACCTCCTATCTTTTGTGGAGGTCGCATATAATAATGCTGTCCACAGCAGCACGGGGCTAACCCCGTTCAAAGTAGTAAGTGGCATGGATTTTGTCCCCATGCCAGAGTACCCGAGGGAGCCCCCTTCTTCAGTCAGCTTGACCGACTGGATGGCAATGTTGAGAGAAACTTGGGAGAATGTTAAGAGGGCACTGGCCAAGGCGGCTCAATCTTATAAGTAACAGGCAGACAAGCACCGAACTCCCCAAAGATCATTTCAGCTGGGAGAGAAAGTCTACCTTTCCACCAAGTACTTGAGACTTAGACTCCCGAGCAAGAAATTAGGCCCGAAATTTATAGGACCATTTCCTATAGTAAAAATAATCAACCCTGTTACAGTACAACTGCAGTTGCCACGGCTCTTGGGGAAGATTCACTCCGTTTTTCACAGTAGCCTTCTGAAACCTGTAGTGGGGTCTACTTTAAGGCCGATGCCACGTGAACCCCCTGGGCTCTGGTTGTTGGGGGCCAAACTCACTACGAAGTGCAGCAAATTCTTGACTCAAGATGGCACAGGGGGCGCCTCCAGTATTTAATTAAATGGAAGGGCTACCCGTTGTCAGAGGCTTCCTGGGTGAAGAGCTCAAACATCCAAGCTGACCGCCTTATAGCAAAATTCCATGCAGACCACCCGGGCAAACCGGGAGGGGGGCGGGGTTCACAGCCAAGGAGGGGATAATGATACTTATCTTGTTGTGTTTTTTTTCCTATGGGGGCAGGTTATGTCGGAGAAGTGAAGGGAGAGGGGCCGGATGTCAGCGTTCCAAAATATGATCTTCTCCAGCGCTGACATGAATGAGAGAGGGAGAAGCTTTGCTTTAATGCTGAGATGAACTTTTATCTAGTTTCCTGCTCTTTAGAAGATAGCGTTACCTGGATGATAAGAGGGAGGGGGGAATTCCTGTGAAAAGGAAGTGCTTGGGACGAAGAGATGGATCTGCACGATGGCCAATGAGACATTGGGGTTGAAGAACGGAAAGGGAGGGGTTTGGAAGGAGGTGCCAGTTTTGGCTGCACAAAGAGTTCAGGGATGTCGTTCTTTCTATTCTTAAATAAAAAAAAAAGATTCATTAAAGACCTTGGTTTGAGAATGAAGTTTATTTAAGATAGCAGCGAAGCCTGACAGCATCCTCCTCAATGTTATGGAGGAGGCTAGGGATCTAGAAGCATACTTAGCTGCGGATAAGGTTGCATCTGTGGAGAACTGCATGGCAGCAATCAGCTTATTCAGATCCTGGTGGAGCCTGGTCTTGCTGGGTGGAACCCTTTGCTGCATCTGCTGTAACCACAGCAGCTATGTGCGATTAAACGACCCTGGCTGTTCCCATTGTTGCTGCACCACGTCTATAAATATTTGTGGGGCAGGAACATCTTCCTGTACAGTGGCCAGCTGAGAAAAGAGATGGTCACTGGGGCTCGTGGGACCCTTTGAGACTAGAGTGGGATCTAATCCCATCCCTGTAGTCACCCGTGCCTTATGCAGAATTGATTTGAAGACTGCAGGAGGGAAAAGGCCGGAGAAGGTCGGCACATCAGGGGTTAACCTCTCATCCTCCGGTAATTCTGCACCTCCTTGACTTCCTTCTTGCATCAGTGAATCCTCTCCATCAGAAGATTCATTGGGTGATTGGGACTCCTGCCAATAGGGCTGGTCCCTTGTTAAGTGCACGCCCTGTGGGAGACTGGTAGAAGGCTCCACTGGAGGGGCTACAGGCCTAGGGATATTTTGCAATTTATCCTCTATGGCCTGAGAGACTGTTTGTGCTATTAATAATTTAAGCTCAACAGGTAATTCCGAAATGCAGTGCTCACCTTGCTGCAAACCTGCAGCAGTCGATATAAACCTTGCAGAAACCTCCTTTCTGGAAGAGGAAGGCTGTGCTGCAGCACTGTTGCTGGGTAGAAAGTAGAATCTGAGACCATGACATTATCAGTATGGGGAGACAAGTTAAAAGAGTGCTCACTTGCTCCCTCTGGTGACCAAGCCTGGGTAATTACAGGCTGTTGAGTCATCAACAGCTCAGGAGAGAAAGGGCGGGAACTTTATCCTGCAGCCCTACTGAGGGCTTAATGGCCTACTGAGACTTCCTTCTCAGCTCTGCAAATTTGTCTCTCCAGAGCTGTATGCCTTCTGCTGGCATCTTTTTCAGAAGCCTTAGAATGCCTCTGCTTTCTCTAGGCTCCAGATTGGGAAGAGGCCTCCTTAATGGGGGCTGTTTCTTTATCCATTGAAGCACTGCAGGAGAGTTGTTTCTTGGCTCTTTGAGTTCTTCCCTCCATTTTGCAATTTGAATAATGCAACCCTAACTGCAACCACTTGCAATCTCCTGCAAGCTCAATAGTCTTCCTGCAAACAGTATGCCTAGCTGAGACTAGGCAGAGACTTGAAGCTTTACCAGGCTAGCAGGGCAAATATGAGTGTGCCTAACCACAACTAGGCAGGGACTCCAAGTAAACAAGCCCCCACTGAGGCTATGGCTTTTGAATATGTCCAGTCGCTGCTGGGCAGGGATACTACCTCTCCTGAGGTCTTCAGCCACTGAGTGTACCTAGCCGAGACTAGGCAAGGACTCCTTCTCACTCCAGCGAGGCAAGGTGGGGCTGTGCACACTTTCCTTGGTTCCGCTGCTCAATTTGAGGAGCCCTAGATCGCTCCTGCTGATGAAATCGGCAATCTGAGTTCCCACAGGCTGACAAGCAGCTGCTAAAAGCAAACCGCCCTTCAAAAAGGTCCCCACTCACTATCTCACTGTCTGAAATTCCTAGGAATGGCCAGGAATCACTTGAAAGGTTAAGACCAAGCCGAAACTGGGGCAGAGAGGAGGACGGGGGAGTGGCCCAAAAGAAATTGACAGCTCGGTCTCAACAGGAAACAGTCGAATCAACACGGGCCACTCCTGGGAGCTTTCAGGAGAATGCACCTGGTATTACACAGCAGCCTCTTAAAACTCATGGTTGGATCGACACTGAGACCACTACCCGATGAGTCCCCAGACCCAGTGGTCATAGGGGGCCAAACCCATTACAAGGTGCAATGCATCCTCGACTCTAAGTGGCACAAGGGGCAACTTCAATACTTAATCAAGTGGAAAGGTTACCCTCTATCAGAGGCATCCTGGGTAAAGAGCAGAAACATCCAAGTTGATCACCTCATAGCTAAATTCCATGAAAGGAACCCGACAAATCCGGGGGGTGGGATCACACCCCTAAAACTTATACCTGTACTAAAACTGTTTTTGCTTTGCACAGGTTGCCTTTGGAAAGCGAGGGAAGCCAAATATCAACTCGCGAAGTTTCCCTAACCTGCTCCTGAATTGTCATAGGCAGGGGGATGGGGAATCGCACCTCGCAGCTGCATCGAGGAATTTGCACCTCAGTCAAAACAATGCACATCCTAGCTAGCCAAAGTCAAGGCCATCTCCACAGAAACCAGTAACAGTCCTTGTTCTTGTCTAATATGTGCTAGCAATACCTGTAACAAGAGAATAAAAAGTAAAGGTGACAGCGGGCATCCCTGTCTTATACCACTATAATAAATTTCCCTGTTATTTCCCCATTTAATATTAAATTTGCCGTTTGAATGGAGTCTATTGCAGTTATCATCCCCACAAACTTTCCCCCGAAATTCATAGTTTTTAACTGCTGAATAAGAAACTGCCAATTTAAATTGTCAAATGCTTTTTGCGCGTCTAAGAATATCAGTGCTGCTTGTTTTTTGGGGTGTGGTTCATAGAATTCCAGGACATTCATTACCATTCTCGCATTGTTTCTAATTTGCCTTTTTGATAGGAACCCGTTTTGATCTGAGTGAATAATTTCATTTAGTAATTTTTTTCACTCTTTCTGCAATTATGGCAGCAAATATTTTATAGTTGGCATTTAAAAGCAAAATAGGCCTATAGTTTTTAATCTGTTGGTGGTCTGTACCCTCCTTTAATATTAACATAATATATGCCTTGGACCATGATCTCAGTAATTTGGCTTCCGCCAGGGCTTCATTATATCATTATCATCTCAATGGTTCTTGTATATTTTTGTATAATTCTGTAGGGAGTCCATCAGGTCCCGGTGTTTTATTTATTTATTTTTTTGTTTCCTGGCTGCCTCTTTTAATTCTATCAAAGTTATTTTATCATTCAACATTTCCCTTTTAGTTTCCGATATTTTTGTTAGTCCCTCGTCCCTTAAATACTGCTTTGTACTCTCTTCCGATACATCTTCTTGACTATACAAGTCCTCAAAAAAGTTTTGCATAATATTTCTTTTCTCTTCCATCCGATAGTGTAGATTTCCGTTCTCGTCTAGCAATTGTTGTATTAGTTTCTTCTCTTTCTTTTTTAATTTATATGAAAGCCATCTCCCAGGTTTATTTGCGTATTCAAAAAAAAATTGTTTTGCCATTTTTAGATTTTGTGCCCTTTCTTCTTGTGTCCTTAAATTTATTTTATGTTTAACTAGAGCCCTTTCTTCTTTGATTTTGCCATTCTGTGGTTTTTTTTGTAGCATTAGTTTCAGTTTCCTGAGTTCTTCCTGAAGCATAGTTTGTTGTTTCCTCTTTTCCTTGTTTCTTTGTGCTACATATGCTATCGTTAATCCTCAAATGTATGCTTTAGTGGTATCCCACACATTTTGCAGTGTTGTTTGTTCTTTCTTATTTTCTTTAAAGAATAGTTTCAATTCTTTTTCCATCATTTGGACATAAGCTTTCTCTTTCAAAATCTTTTGGTTCAATGTCCATCTCCTTTTTTTCAATCCTTTCCATCTCACTTTCAGAGGATTATGGTCCGCCCAGGTGTTTGTCATGATTTCTATTTCCTCTACATCCTTTTCCAATTCTGGATTCATCCATATATCAATCCTCGACCATGAATTCTGAGGATTTGAATAGGTGTATTGATTTTCTTTCAAATTTAAGTGTCTCCACATATCTTGCAAATTTAGTTCTTGTACCATCTCAAAAAATGTATTTGGCAATGTTCTTCTTTTCTTTTTATTTTTTTTTATTACTTGTGTAGTCTTTCTTAATATCCACCAAGAACAAGGAATAAAAGGAGTAAAAATAAAAAAAGAATATAAAATAAAGGCGTTCGTGGATGATTTAGTTTTCTTTATAGAGGAGCCCTTAGAAACAGGAACAAATTTAATACGAGAAATAAAAGAATTTGGCAAGGTGGAAGGACTTAAAATAAACAAGGACAAAGCAAAGCTAATAATCAAAAATATTACTGATAGCCAGAACTCGAGAGGAAATTGGAAATACAGATAACTAAAAAGGTTAAATATCTTAGAATTTGGTTGATGACAAAATGCTCCTCAATAAAAGAAGATAAAAATAAATAAATAAAAAAGGATTTGGATACTTGGGGGAAATTGCAACTATCATTAATTGGAAGAATTGCCACAATCAAAATGAATGTATTTCATTCTAATGACCGGCTGACAGGACTGAGTCAGAAGTGTAACCACGCAACCTTTATTTAATCATTAACAACGATGTAGAACAAGAAAACCCGCGCTTGACAGCTCTTTTATACTAACCAGCTGACAAAGAGAACCAATCAGCACTGAGCTTGCAATAACCAATAGGAATACCCCAGCAACATAACATAATATGTAACACCCCTTCCCACCTAGATGAGCACTCGCCAACGTCAGGCACATGCGTAATCGTTTAGGTAGGTCAGTCTACGCCGGACTCTCCCTGATCGTCTAGGCTCCGCCCCTACTCCAACATCCGGCGGCGAATTTGAACTCTCCTCCCGAGCCCTCTCACTCCTGGGTGGCTGGCTATCTGCGCGCCCAGCTTCCTCGGCTCGGTCTCCCCTATCCGGCGAAGGTAAACCCTCCTCGCTCTCTTCCCTCTGAGTGGTTGGTCTGTCTTCCAGAACTGACCCTGGCTGTCCCTTCTCGTGCCTAACCCCCTGCGAGGTGGGCTCCCCTGTCCCACCCTGACAATCCGCTCCCTTCCTTAGTGCCCGTAACTGATCCTTGTGTCGCTTCCATATTCTCCCCTCGTCGATTTCAATGTGATAGGAACAGGGTCCTGCAATCCCAACCACTATGCCTGCTAACCATAATGGCATTCCCCCATAGTTCCTGGCATATACACAGTCCCCAATAGCGAAGGAACGGTAGTGCCTCAGGGCGTCTAAGGGCTTGGCATGGCCATACGAGGGGTGTAATCGATCTAAGGTTGTGCGGAACTTCCGACCCATTAGGAGTTCGGCCGGGCTCCTATTAGTTGACTGACATGGCGTGGTATGTTGAGCTAACAAGTACTCCTCCACTCGCTCAGCCCAGGACCCGTGCCCAATCTTTTTAAGGGCATCCTTCGCTGATCTTACAGCATGTTCAGCACAACCATTGCTGGAAGGATGAAACGGCGAGACCAAACAATGCCGTATGCCCCTGTGAGCTAAGAACCCCTCGAATTCCGCGGCCGTAAATTGCGGTCTGTTATCGGAAACAATGCTGTCAGGCAGCCCGTGTGTAATGAATGAATAATGACCGCAATGCCTTGATGACAGCCTCTGCCGTAGTCGACCGTAAAGGGACGACTTCTACCCACTTCGAAAACGCATCGGCGAGGACCAGGAAAGACTGGCCCTGCATTGGGCCAGCGAGGTCAATATGTAAACGAGACCAAGGTGCCCCAGGCGATTCCCACACCCCCGGGGGGTCTTTTGGCGGCATCGGCATGTTTCCCTGACATTGCAAACACCCCGCAACCCAATCGGTGATGTCACGATCCAATAAAGGCCACCACATATAACATCGGCCTAAAGCCTTCATCCTGACCACCCCCGGATGACTCTGATGTAATTGTTCCAATAACGAGGAACGAAGGGGGGGGGGTGGAATAACCACCCAATGGCCCCACAAAAGGCATCCCGCTTGCGTAGACAGTTCCAGGCGGCGGCTTGCATACGGTTGGAATTCCGCAGTGAAAGGCCCCGGAGGCCACCCTCTGGCCATCCAGTCTAACACCTGTGCCAGGGTAGCATCCTTCGCAGAGAACCGGGCGACGTCCGAAGAGGTGATTAGCAACGGCGAATCCTCCAGCAGGAAAATCGATGAAACAGGGACAGGGTCCTCGAGCAGGTCAGGGCTGGGGCAACGGCTCAAGGCGTCCGCGTGTGCGAGGTCCTTGCCGGGGTGGTGAATAAGACGGTAGGAATATGCAGCCAAGAACACAGAGTAACGGGTCATACGGGGAGACAATATTTGGGGGGCTGGGCGATCGCCTGCTAAAATGCCTAATAGCGGTTTGTGGTCCGTGTACAAAAGAAATGGTCGTCCATAGAGGTAATGGTGGAACCTCTTGACCCCAGCCACCAAGGCAAGAGCCTCCTTATCCAGCTGAGAGTAATTACGCTCAGCCGGTGCCAAGGTCTTAGAGTAATAGGCAACAGGCAGCTCCCTTCCGGAGGGGAGGACATGGCTCAACACCGCCCCCACCCCATATGGGGAAGCATCACATGCTAAGGTTACCGGCAGGTGTGTTGAAAATTGGGTGAGGACAGAGTTGGAGGTTAGGAGACGTTTGACAGCCACAAATGCGTGAGCCTCACGGGCACCCCAATGCCAAGTCACGTTGCGGTTTAACAGATGGTGAAGAGGCTCGGCAACGGAAGCTTTATGCGGAATAAAAATTGCATAAAAATTAAGCAATCCCAGGAAGGATTGGAGGTTAGCTTTACATTTCGGGGGAGGACAGTCCATGATGGCCGCTGTTTTAGCTGCCGTCGGGTGGATTCCCGAGCCATCCACCAGGAACCCCAAGAATTCCACTTGGTGCACAGCGACTTGGCATTTAGTTTTGTTAACTTTGAGGCCAGCAGTGCTAAGCTTCCTAAGCACTTGCCGCAATCGGTCCATCAGCTGCGAAGTCGAAGAAGCCGAGACGAGAACGTCGTTGAAATAGGGAATGACCCCGGGGATGCCATGTAGCAAACGTTCCATCATGCTCTGGAAAATCCCCGGGGTGACGCTGACCCCAAACTGCAACCGACGACACCGGAACGCCCCCCTATGGGTCACGATCGTCTGAGCATCCGCTGTCAGGTCATCGACTTTTAGTTGCTGGTAGGCTTGGGCCAGGTCCAGCTTGGCAAAAATTGACCCCTGGCCCAAGGAGTGCAGCAAATGCTGCACGACAGGAACGGGATAAGCGTGCCCCAAAAGAGCGGTATTCAGGGTTGCCCGGTAGTCAGCACAAATACGGACCGAGCCATCCGCCTTAATAGAGGTCACAATCGGTGTCTCCCAGCGTGCGAATTCGACAGGTTCTAACACCCCCTGAGAGATCAATTTATCCAGTTCCGCGTCAACCCTTGCCTTTAACGCAAAAGGTACACGGCGCGGTTTCAACCGTCTCGGGGCCACGCTGGGATCAAGGCTAAAGGATACTGGGGGCCTGTTATAGCACCCTAGTTTGCCATCAAAAACAGTGGGAAATTCTCGAATTAGCAAGTCCAATTCGGAGGACCGGATGGAATTCACTCCCTGAATTGTCAAGCCCAGAGCCTGGAACCAGTTGAGCCCTAATAGACTAGGCAGTGGGGCTTCTACTATAACCAATGGCAGTCGGCCAGAAAATACCTTAAAATTAACTCTGAATTTCCCACACCCCAGTACTTTGATGGAATTTCCCTGATAATCATGGAGAAGAAG
The DNA here is from genome assembly GCF_029215685.1 of Pituophis catenifer annectens. NCBI lineage: Eukaryota > Metazoa > Chordata > Lepidosauria > Squamata > Colubridae > Pituophis > Pituophis catenifer. The sequence continues at coordinate 37,010,767 of NW_027256887.1, forward strand.
ATGGCAGGGGTCCAGGCGGCGCTTTGACATATAAGGCACTAAGCGCTTAATCGTACTCCAGGAAACGATGGAATTGGCCGACCCAGTGTCCACCTCCATCCTACATGGCCGGCCCTCGATGGAGATTTCCACATTGATTTTCGGCCGGCCATCCGCTGGGCCGTTCCTGTGCTGCGCTGGCTCCACACCATTGACACCCCCAGCCTCCCGGCTCCAATCCGTGCCCAGGGTTCGGGCCGCTCCCCGTCTGCGCTGGCCACGAGAATATCCTTGAGGGGGCGGAGCTTTCTCAGTGAGCGTTGGGGACCGGCAAACACGAGCGATGTGGCCGCGGCGCCCACACCTATGGCACGTAGCGTCTTTAAAACGGCAGCTGGCTCTTAGATGATTTCCTCTGCAACTCTGGCAATCCCCTGGAGGCTGTTTAGACTGTCGCAATGGTCGCTGAGAACTTTTAATGCGAGCTACGGCACCCTCCCCCGCAGAGCAGTCATCATCACTGAAATCAGTCTCATTGTAGTGAACCTGCTCGCCCGTTGACTGGATTTTGGATGCATTCTGTTAGCCCATTTGAAGTTCACTGAGTCGAAAATTATTGCTCTTTAACACACTGTTTCACACAATTGAAGGTTATAAAGTATCAAATTTCAGAAGTATCAAAACACAAGAGTTTTAGTGAAAATAAATTTTTACCCCAAGTTTTTATGCCATTAGAACTGGGGAAGAGCATCACATAAGGATGTTGCATACAACCAAGGAAAGAGTTGAATCCAAGATTCTTTTATTAGAACATTTTATATGCTATTACATTCTTCAGGCAGCTAAACAATCCTTCCAGGATTGTTTAAAAGCCATGTATTCAAGGAAAGTGAAGTAAATTTGGTCTAGTGGTTAAGGCACCAGGTTAGAAAGCAGAAGACTGAGTATTAGTCTCACCTTAGACATGAGTGACTTTGGACCAGTCACTCTATTAGGCCAGCCCACCTCACAGGGTTGTTTTTGTTTGGAAAATAAGAGGATGGAGGAATATTGAGTATGTTCACCACCTAAGGATAAGGATAAATTTCCTGACAGTTAGAACAATTAATCAGTGAAACAACTTGCCTCCAGAAGTTGTGAATGCTCCAACACCGGAAGCTTTTAAGAAGATATTGGATAACCATTTGTGTGAAGTGGTGTAGGGTTTCCTGCCTAAGCAGGGGGTTGGACTAGGAGACCTCCAAGATCCCTTTCAACTCTGTTTTTCTGTTTTCATTCCAGAAGGAAAAGTCACAAAATTGCTTCTCACTTATTTTGGCCATGTCATGTGGGGGAATTCACTGGAGAAAGCATTTATGTTGGGAGAAGTTAGTGGTAAAAGGAAAACAGGCCGCCAAAGAACACAATGGCTGGACACTGTCAAAGCTGACATCCGCCAGAGCATGGAAAAACTCGAAGTAGTAGTGCAAGATTGGAAGATGTGGAGAGACCTGGCTCATAGAATCACCAAGAGTCAGACACGACTGAATCATCATCATCACATGATGATACTTTAAGCTTTTTAAATATGTTAATAAGTTTAATTATATTATATAAACTTTACTGCATTGACTCCCCATTGAAATAATACAATATAACATGATTTACAACATTATAATAAAAGAAAAAATAATTAATATACAGTAATGCTATTGGTACACAGAATGACAATACAGCCCTAACAATTAACAGAAGTGCTTAGTAAGTTTTCTTTCTAGTTATCTCACATACGCAAGCTAGAAAATGATTTCTCCCAATATGAAATTGGTGGTCTCTGCAATACAAGAAGAGAAGATACATTTATACAGTCAGGCAACATATATGAGCAGTATAGAAATATAGCTTGATGTCAAAATATTTCTTTCACCAACTACGAGACCGCCTTCTGCCACCAATAGCCTCCCACCGGCCAATACGCTCGCACAGAGTGGGCCTCCTCAGGGTGCCGTCCGCCAGACAATGTCGGCTGGCGACTCCCAGGGGGAGAGCCTTCTCTGTGGCGGCGCCCACCCTCTGGAACAACCTCCCCCCAGAGATACGTACAATAACAGACCTCTGGATTTTTCGTCGGGCCCTGAAAACCCATTTATTTCAACTAGCTGGGTTGGCTTGAGTTAAATTTTAAATTGATTTTAAATTGGGTTGTTTTAATTTACGGCCAAAATATTTAATTATTTTAAACTGTTTTTAATTTTGTATGTTCTGTTTTTTTTTTTTTACTTTGGCTGTTCACCGCCCTGAGTCCTATTTGGAGAAGGGCGGTATAGAAATAGGAACAAATAATAAATAAAAAATAAATACTACTCATTCAATGTTTAATGTAGCCAGTGGGTGGTCTGCATGACAATTTACTTTATCTTCTAATACTTTATCCCGTTAATTGTTTCAAGTTCCTACATTCTCATTCTCTGGAAAGAGAAGTCTGACATGCAGGACTTCCAGTAATTTAACAATTACTTTAGCTTCACATCAAACAAACAGGTTACTTGTTAGGTGTGGCAAGCTTGCTATGGAGCCATGAAAAAGTGATTGCAAATCTCAATATGGAATTTTACAGTATACATTTTGTAGGCTCTAGCTTGTAGCCAGTTTTTTCACCCTGATCATGGAACTACTGAAATCTGTAAAATGGGTATTGGTCTTACCTGATGCGCTCCTTCTCTCTGTACTGAGAGAGAATCCAAGGAATGGGTTAACTCTGCCTTTCTGCTCTTTAGACTGACTCTGTTTTTGGACATGATGATGGAGGATGCTAAGGCCACCACAGGCCCATTTATTGTTGGTGTTTGCAATGCCTCAGTGAGGCCCTAGGCCACATTATAGAACCTCTTGTCATTTCTGCTTGGAGGCGGGAACGCTCCTGGTAGGGCCCATTGTCGCTGGACAACGTCCAGCAATAATTCTGGGGAGGGGATCTCCTTGTTCTCTGTGGCAGGCTCTGAAAACAGAAAGTTTGGGTCAGATAAGCCCAATGCTGAATCTGACGTAGCTGGGTCTGTTCCTACGTGAGCTGTGTCTTGACCTTGTATAATAGTATCTTAAACAAGGCAGGGTAAAAGAGTCCTGTCCTGTGAAGGCAGGGAGGTCTGGAGCCATTTCCTCATCCTCAGATAACATCAATTCCCTATGCTCCTCATCATCTGAGAGAGATCTTGGCTTTGCATGGAGGAAGTAGGGGAACGAGGCCTCTGGAAGGCCGACAGCTCTCTTAGGATCTGAGGTGCAGAATGCTGCCCTTGGTTTAGGGTGATATCAGATGCTGTAGAGGCCATCTGATGGTTTTGCTGCAGGCCTGCAGCAATCCTCTGAGCTATGTCCTCTGATATCAAGAGTCTCATTTGAGTAGCAATTTCTGGTTCCTGATCTTCCCTTCCTACTTATGAGGAAAATAGTTTTACATGCAGCTTTTTTTAAACTATACTTTATATATGGATAAAGTAAATTTTCAGAAGGTAAGATTATAAACAGTTGCTTTATACACTATTCATCATGTGATTGTACCAAGCAACCATTGTTTTTCTCATGTCATACAGCATCATAAAAATACTGTACAGGTAGTCCTCGACTTACAACCACAATTGAGCCCAAAATTTCTGTTGTTAAGTGAAATGTTTGTTAAGTGAGTTTTGCCTCATTTTACAACCTTTCTTACCACAGTTGTTAAGTAAATAACTTCAACTGGGGTCTTCCCCACCTTACTCAAGAAGGTGGTGGTTCGTCCCCTCCTCAAGAAGCCTGCCCTGGATCCGGCTTCTCTGAACAACTTTCGTCCTGTCTCCAATCTTCGCTTTATCGCTGTGGTGGCGTACCAGCTTCCGCAATTCCTGGAGGAGACTGATTATCTAGACCCATACCAATCAGGCTTCAGGCGCGGACACAGCACAGAAACGGCATTGGTTGCCCTGGTGAATGATCTCTGGTGGGCCCGGGATAGGGGTTATTCCTCCATCCTGGTGCTACTTGACCTCTCAGCGACTTTTGATACCATCGACCATGGTATCTTACTGCGACGTCTAGAGGGGTTGGGGGTGGGGGGCACTGTTTTACAGTGGTTCTCCTCCTACCTCTCGGGCCGTACGCAGTTTGTTTGGGCAGGGGGTCAGAGATCCTCCCTGAGGCCCCTCATTTGTGGGGTGCCGCAGGGGTCTGTTCTCTCCCCCCTGCTCTTTAACATCTATATGAAGCTGCTGGGTGAGATCATTCGTGGTTTCGGGGTGCGGTATCATCAGTAAGCTGATGATACCCAACTTTACATCTCCACCCCGGACCAACCCAGGGATGCCCTTTCTGTGATGTCTAAGTGCCTGGAGACGGTATGGGTCTGGACAGGTAGGAACAGGCTCAGGCTCAACTCCTCCAAGACAGAGTGGCTGTGGATGCCGGCGTCCCATGATCTAGCTCCCCCATCACTGTTGATGGGAGGAGAGTGTCTTGCTCCCACAGAAAGGGTTCGTAATCTTGGCGTCCTCCTTGATTCATGGCTGTCTTTAGTGGACCATCTAATGGCCGTGACAAGGGGGGCATTTGCACAGGTTCACCTGGTGCGCCAGTTACACCCTTTTCTAGACAGGGACGCCCTCCGTACGGTCACTCATGCTCTCATTATCTCTCGGTTGGATTACTGCAATGCCCTCTACATGGGGCTGCCCTTGGGGTGCACTCGGAGGCTCCAACTGGTCCAGAATGTGGCCGCACGAGTAGTTACAGGTGCGTCCCGCTACTCCCATATAACACCACTATTGTGCGAGCTGCACTGGTTGCTGGTGGTCCTCTGGATCCGCTTCAAGGTGCTGGTACTCACCTATAAAGCCCTTCATGGCATGGGCCCGGGGTATTTGCAGGATCACCCCCTACCGGCCTCCCACCGCCCAGTGCACTCACATAGAGCTGCCATCCTCCAGGTCCCCTCGGCCAGTGTCGGCTGGCGGTCCCCAGGATGAGGGCGTTCTCTGTGGTCGTACCGACCCTCTGGAATGGGTTGCCCACTGGGCTCCGGACAGCCCCTGACCTCCGCACCTTCCGCACCGACCTAAAGACATGGCTCTTTCAGCAACTTCCCTGATCTGCCGTGGATTTTAACTTGGGGATTTGGGGATTTTAAATTGGTTTTTAATATTATTTAATCTTTATCTATTGTCGGGTTGTTTATTGTTGTGAGTCGGACCGAGTCCTACGGGAGAAGGGCGGCATATAAATCTGACAAATAAATAAATAAATAAACGGATAAATTAGCAACCCAGTTGTTAAGTGAATCTGGCTTCCCCATTGACTTTGCTTGTCAGAAGGTTGCAAAAGATGATCAAATGACCTTGGGACACAATAATAGTCATAAGTATGAACCGGTTGCCAAGCATCTGAATTCTGATCACATGATCATGGGGAAGCTACAAAGGTTGTAACTATGAAAAATTGTCATAAGATGCTTTTTTCAGTGCTGTTGTAACTTTGAACGGTAACTAAATGAACTGTTGTAAGTCAAGGACTACCTGTACTTATTCACACATGCACTTACTCTATTTTGCTTTTTCTAGCTATTTAAAAGCATTTTGCAGAGTTATTTTACATGCTTTGCATTCCATCTCAGAAAGGAAACACACATTTACCTTACACATATGCAAGATATACATCTGAGATTGAACTTGGTAATGTCCCTAATGAAGAATCAAATGCAGAAGAGGAATTAAAGCTACACATTTGCCAGGACAGCTTTTACATTTGCATTACAGAATAAATAATAGAATAAATAAGTCTGACATACAAGTGCACTGTTACAGTAAAACAAAGTTAAAACTGGAAGACAAAGACAGCTGCATCAGATAGCTTCAGCTTAAGGCTTGAGTTTGATGTGGGAGAAAAACACCTGCATATCTGGGATTGCTGCCAAATGAATTTATGATCTGTATAATCTATTTCATTTCTGCCATCAAAGTGCAACAAGTTTTAAAATGGACCACCAATGCAATCCTAGTTTTCATTTACCACAATTAGAAACTAAGATATTAATGTGAACAAAATGTTTTCAGTTTATGAAAATATGTTGTATGTTAACACAATCCTAAGGTTCAATTCTGTTTCCATTCACCACCTAACTATTCAAGGAAACTATAACTATACTTCAAAAAGATCTAAATAAGGAAACCTTAATTTTATACTGTATTACATTGCCAGTAGACTGGGTTACATTAACTGCTCACAAAGTCTATCAGGAAAAAAAAAACCCCATAGAAAAATAAGTTTCTTAACAAAATTATTTTTACCCAAATGACAGTTTAATTTTATTCTATGAGATTTATTTCTTAATTGAATATATTAAAGATTCCATACGAACATGATATGCAATATTCTGACATGTTTAGTTCTTTTATTTTCTACAAAGGATTAAAAGCCCAGAAAAAGGTGTATTATGGATAGCACATTTTCCTAAAAGTTCTAAATTCTATATCAGCTCAATTAAGTGTTCAAGGAAAAAGATATTTAAATCTGAGAAAAGCCACTAGGTTTTTAAAAACTACTATTTGTACTATTGATAGGAGGAAGTCTCTATCATGTCGAATTAAACTTGAAACTACATTAAAGGGGCGTTGGTCTTACCTGATACGCTCCTTCTCGGTGTGCTGTGAGAGAATCCAAGGAATCGGTGTTAACTCTGCCTTTCTGCCCGGAGACTGAGTCTGTCAATCTTCTGGTCACGCCTCCTTTGCCTGTGTGTGCCCCAGTTTTGATGAGGCGTAGCGATTGACTTGACATTATTTCCAGTGCTATTCTGGCCACTCCTGGACTCTGGACCAGCAGGTCGCCAGGGTGTGGTTGGATTCTCTCTCAGCACACCGAGAAGAAGCGTATCAGGTAAGACCAACACCCCTTTTCCAGTGAGCTGAGTAAAGAATCCAAGGAATGGGACATACCAAAGCTGTCCTAAGGGTGGGTAACAGTCTGGTCCCGAGTCCCCAAGTCTATATGCACTTTCTGAAGCACCCACCTGCCGAAGGCCACTTCAGCTGAAGCAAAGGAATCCAGTTTGTAATGTTTTATGGAGAGGACTATGTCGCTGCCCTACAGATGTCCTCGATAGAGGCCTGTGTCGCCCACACAGCCGTCGTGGCTGGGCTTCTGGTGAAATGGGCTGTCATTTGCCTAGGCAATGGGAGAGCCTGAAGCTCATAGGCTTTGGCGATGCATGGTCATATCCACCGGCCTATGGTTGATGGTGTAACCTTGTTATCCAGCGTAGAAGGTTGAAAAAATACAAACAGGGACTCAGTCTTCCTGAGAGAGGTAGTTCACTTGATGTAGGTGTGGAGGGCCCTCCTAACGTCCAAGGTGTGCCACTTCTTCTCCAGGGCAAGGTTTGGGCCCAGACAGAAGTCTGGCAAGATTATTTCCTGTGCCTTGTGGAACCAGGAATTCACAGAACCATCCTGTTTGAATGAAATATGGTCCTCTCTTATAGAGAGGGCCGCCAGTTCAAATAGTCGTCTGGCCGAAGGGGTGGCCACGAGGAAGGCTACCTTGAGGGTGAGGATACACAGGCTGGCTGATCATAACGGCTTGAAAGGTGCAGAGGTGAGAGCTTGTAGTACTTTGGGCAGGTCCCAGGTGGGGTATCTGTACCACAGGAGGCTTTATGTTAGTTGTACTAAGTTGCACAAGCAGTTAATGAAACTGCACACAATTGGGTGTTGAGCGAGGGACTCCAGATCCCTGCAGGATAACACAAAGGCCAGAGCTGCCACTTGCCTGCGTATGGTATTAGGGGACAGACCCTTGTCCAGCCCTTCCTGAAGGAATTCCAAGATCTCGGCCACTGATACAGATATGGGATCAATGTGACCTTTGGAGCACCAGCCACAAAAGGCCTTCCAGGTTGATTCATAAACTCTGTTAGTAGATGGCCTCCTAGAGGCCTGGATTGCCTGAATTACTTTGTAGGAGAAATTGTCCTGCCTCCAAACTCTCCGCTCAAATGCCACACGGTCAGTTGGAGCCATTGGAGTTCTGGATGGATTAAGGCCCCCTGACTGAGGGAGATTCTGCCTGGAGGGATCCTCCAGGGCCTGGATACTGACAGGCTGACCAGATCTGCATACCTTGGCCATCTGGGCCAATGGGGAGCCAGGAGCAGGACCTCTGCCCTCTCCGCCAGCACCTTCCTGATTACCCCTGGAATGAGGAGAAGAGGAGGAAAGGCATTTAGTAGCCCATGGGGCCACGGACTGCAGAGTGCATTGACCCCTTCCGCCCTCGGTGTTGCAAACCTGGTGTATAACATGGGCAGCTGACTACTTGATGGCGTGGCAAACAGGTCCAGGATGGGGGGGGGGCAAACCTTTCTGACAGTTCCCTGAATAGGTCTGGATCCAGGTGCCACTCTGAGTGGTTGACTGTGGCTCTGCTAAGCCAGTCTGCCTGTACATTTGTTGTCCCCGAGATGTGCTCCACTCTGACGGAAAGAAGATGTCTCTCTGCCCAAAGGCCCAATTGTTCGGCCTCTTGCATGAGGGACCTGGAGTGGGTGCCTCCTTGGCAGTTGATATGGGCCTTGGTGGCCACATTGTCTGTCAGGATGAGCATATGGTGGCCAGAGATCATGTCCTGGAACCATCTGAGGGCCAAGTGGGCTGTCTTGAGCTCTAGCCAGTTGATATTGTTCCTGAGTCCACTGCCCTTGTGCCATCTGGGACTGGATGTGGGCACCCCAGCCAAAGAGGCTGGCATCTGTGGTGATGGTCAGGCGGCTGGGCTCCTTGAAAGCACATCCCTTGTTATGGCCTGGGACATCCACCACTGGAAGGATTGAAGTACATTTGATGGAACCTGAACCCTGGCATTTGAGTTACGCCGGATCTTTGGTATGGCAGAAGAAACCACTGTACGTTTCTGGTGTGCAGGCGTGCCCAAGGAACAATTGATATGCAGGGTACAATCTTGGCCAGGAGTTGCGAGGACCAGGGACACTGTTCGGTCCACTCGGATACGACTCGCCAAGGTCTTTATACTGACCTGATGCTCCTGGGATAGGGAGACCTCGCATGATCTGGTATCTATGACCACATCCAGGTGTAGCAGTCGGTTGGTAAGAGCCAGGTGGCTCTTCTTGAAATTGATGGAAAATTCATGATCCTGAAGGACCCAGATTGTGATTTGCAGATCCTCTGTCGCCCGGAGGTGAGAGGACGACTGTATTAATATATCCAGGTAATATTGGATGCACACGGGGATCACCCTGAGGTGTGCCGCCAGTAATTTGGTCTCTGACTGGGTAGGTACAGACGGGATGATGGGTGCCGGTCTTGAGACTGTAATTTGGGAGGAGTTCGACCCTGTTGCTCCCGAGGACGTGGACAGGATACTGGGGCGGATGAACGCGACATGTTTATTGGACCCGTGTCTCTCCTGGTTGGTGCTGGCCTCCCGGGAGGTTACGTGAGGCTGGCTCCAGGGGATTATCAACGCTTCCTTGAGTGAGGGTGTCTTGCCATCTGCCTTGAAAGAGGTGGTGGTGAGGCCCCTCCTCAAGAAGCCTGCTCTGGATCCAGCTGTTTTGGCTAACTACCGTCCGGTCTCCAACCTTCGCTTCTTGGCGAAGGTTGTTTTTTTTTTTTTAAATTTTTTATTGAAAATTATTAAAAAATACAGAAAAAAATATAATAATATGGATAGAATTGCAGAGAGTAATATAATACATATAGAGTTTTAAAGTATCAATTTTCGCCTGGAGAAAGTACAAACTTCCATTAAGTTAACTCATCAAAAGAAAGGAAGGTTTAACCAGAAAAAAATTTCTCAATCGTCATGCAGGACTCCTGGAAGTATTTACCCACGTTCACATTAAGGTTAATATTTTCGTTCTTCTTAAGATTTCTTTTTTTGCAGCCAAGCATACCATCTGTCCCAGCTCCTATATAACCCCGATTCTTGTCTATCTCGCAAAAGTCCAGTAAGCTTGTCTGCTTCTGCACAGTCCATGATCTTTGCAATTAACGTAGCCTCCGATGGGATATTTTTGGATTTCCATTCTTGCGCGAACGAGATCCTGGCTGCAATGATGATGTGGAGAGCGAGATACCAATTAGATTTGTTTAAGTTCTCTGGTTTCATGCCTAGTAAAAACGTTTCCGGGTTCAAATCTATTCTACATCCTATGATTTCTAAAATCCATTTTTGAATTCTAGCCCAATATTCCTTTGCTCGGGGACAGGTCCACCAACTATGAAAGTAAGTTCCCATAGCGGCGTTGCATTTCCAGCAAACCGGAGAGGTCCTCGGGAACATCTTCGATAATCTAGCCGGGGGCAGGTGCCATCTATATAGCATTTTGTATATATTTTCCTTATAGGAAACTGACATTGTTAATTTTAAGGTTTGCCCCCAGATTTCTTCCCATTTTTCAAGTTCAATCGAGTATCCCAAATTTCTCCCCCAGGCAATCATTGAGTCCTTGATGACCTCCTCTCCAATCCAGTCCATTAAGAGGAATTGATAGAGTTTGGATAATACCTTCTCATCCTTCCCCAACAAGATCTTATCAAGTTCCTGTAGAGAATTATAAATTCCTCCTTTATTTTTATCCTGAGCTGTCCTAGATTGGATCTGATTGTATGACCACCAATCTAGCTCATAGCCTAATTCCCCCAGCATATTTCGAGATTTTACTTTGCCTGAAGGATCCAACAGAGCTTGGTAGGTTAGTGGTTTATTTCTGTTATAAAGAGTCGGGTGTGTCATTGCCTCTAAAGGGGAAAGCCAAATCGGAGTCATCAGGTAAAATTTATTTCTTATTCGATCCCATATGGTCATCAAAACCTTTCGAATAAAGTGGTCCATAAAATATTTATGTTTTTTGGGCCTTTCCTGACTCAGATAATAGTGCCACCCGTTGCAAATTGTGGCCTATTGGCGAAGGTTGTTGAGAGTGTGGTGGCACGACAGCTTCCTGGGTACCTGGATGAAGCTGTCTATCTGGATCCGCTCTAGTCCGGCTTCAGGCCTGGGTACAGCACAGAAACGGCATGGGTCGCGTTGGTGGATGATCTCTGGAGGGCTCGGGATAGGGGTTGCTCCTCTATCCTGGTCCTGTTAGATCTCTCAGCGGCTTTTGATACCAACGACCATGGTATCTTGTTGCGCCGGTTGGAGGGGTTGGGAGTGGGGGGCATCGTTTTGCGGTGGTTCTCCTCCTATCTCTCCAACTAGTCGCAGTCGGTGTTGGCAGGGGGGCAGAGGTCGACCCCGAGGCGCCTTGTTTGTGGGGTGCCGCAGGGATCGGTCCTCTCGCCCCTTCTGTTCAACATTTATGTGAAGCCGCTGGGTGAGATCATCCGTGGGTTTGGGATGGAGTTCCATCAGTACGCTGATGATACTCAGCTGTACATCTCCACCCCAGGCCATCCCAACGATACCCTTGAAGTGATGTCCCGGTGCCTGGAGGCCGTGCGGATCTGGATGGGGAGTAAAAGGCTTTGACTCAACCCTTCCAAGACCGAGTGGCTGTGGCTTCCAGCATCCCGATATAGCCAGCTGGTGCCATCGCTATTGGGGGCGAGTTATTGGCCCCCACGGACAGGGCTCGCAACTTGGGCGTCCTCCTGGACACATGGCTGTCTTTAGAAGAGCATATGACGGCCGTAGCCAGGGGGGCTTTTTATCAGGTTCGCCTGATTCGCCAGTTGCGTCCCTTTCTGGATCAGGACTCCTTACGCACAGTCACTCAGGCACTCGTCACTTCCCGCCTGGACTACTGTAATGCTCTCTACATGGGGCTCCCCTTGAGGAGCACCTGGAGGCTCCAACTGGTGCAGAATGCGGCCGCGCAGGGGATTATGGGAGCGAGGGGGCGCTCCCATGTGACACCTCTCCTGCGTGAGCTGCATTGGCTTCCAGTGGTCTTCCAGGTGCACTTCAAGGTGTTGGTTACCATCTTTAAAGCGCTCCATGGCATAGGACCTGGGTATTTGCGGGACCGCCTTCTGCCGCCGATAGCCTTCCACCGACCAGTACGCTCCCACAGAGAGGGACTCTTCAGGGTGCCGTCAGCCAGGCAATGTCGGCTGGCGACCCCCAGGGGGAGGGCCTTCTCTGTGGCAGCTCCTGCCCTCTGGAACGATTTGCCCCCGGAAATACAAAGGATATCGGATCTCCGGGCCTTTCGCCGTGCCCTAAAAACTTTTCTTTTCCATCAAGCAGGGCTGGCGTGAACCCCCCCCCTTTTTTTTTTGCTTTTTAAATTGTCAGTGGGTTTTAGTTTGAATGTTTTAAGTTTTGGGCCAAAGTCATGTAATTCTTTTAAAAAATTTAAATTTTGTATTGGTATGTGTTTTAGTTCTGGCTGTGCACCGCCCTGAGTCCACTAGGAGAAGGGTGGTATACAAATTGAATAAAATAATAAATAAAAAAAAATAATAATTTGGTAAGATCCTGGGTGCTGAGGACAGGCCAAATGGTAGGGCCTTGTACTGATAGTGTTGGCCCGCATAATAGAACCTCAGGAACTGCCGGTGGGATGGTAGGATAGGCACATGGAAGTATGCCTCCGTCAGGTCTATGGATGTTAGGAAGTCTCCTTCTTGGATGCTTTCCAGTATGGACTGGAGGGACTGCATCTTGAATCTCTTGTAAACCAGATGGATATTTAATCTCTTCAGGTCCATAATTCCTCTCCCCCCTCCCACCCCAAGGTCTTTGGGACTATAAATAGAATGGAATAGAATCCCTGCCCCTCTTGGTCCTCTGGGACCGACTCAATAGCTTGAATGTCCAACAAATGTTGAATCACGGTCTCCATGAGGCCTCTCTTTTGTTGCCCTTCGAGATGGGGCAACGAATGAAGAATTTGGGGGTGTGGAGAGAAATTTGAGGGTGAGACCTAGTCTTACCATGTTCAAGACCCAAGTATCTGTCATGGTTGCCTCCCATTGGTCCGTAAATAGACTTAGGTGGCCACCAATGGGAGGGTTGGGTTCACAGTCATCTGGAGCATTGAAAGGGATGACTTCCGGTTCCACAAAATGGCTGTTTGGCCTGGAATTGTTGCCTGTTCCTAACCCTGAATCCGGATCTGTCCGGTTGGTGGTCCTCTCTGTCGGGGTATGCCCTCTGGGAGTGAGGAGTGCCAAAGCTGGTACCTGTAGACCTGAATGAGGCCTACAAAAATAAGGTGAGGGACGGCATTCAGTTCGCCTGTATAGAAAAGGCAGGAGCTTTCTTCTGTCTTTGGTCTCCACCAGAATGGGCTCTAGGGCCTTTCCAAACAGCTTGCTACGCTTGAAGGGAACAGAGGCTAGCTTCCATTTATACTTATCCGCCTGCCAGTGATGAAGCCACACCAGGCGGTGGGCTTCACCGAGGAAGCGGTGGCCCTGGAAACGAATTTGGCAAAATTCAAGATGGCATCACCTGAGAATTCCATTGCTGCTACCAGTTTATGGAAGGGGAGGTCATCAGATGGAACCCTCGCTTGCATCTGGCAAAGCCAGAGCGAGGAGGTTCTATTGAAAAATGAGGCGGCCATTGCTGCCTTACCCACCCAGGCAGCTGCCTGATGTGCCTTGGATCAGCTCCGCCTTCCTGTCCTCTATCTTCAGGGCATCCTCTGTGTCATTAGACAGGATGGTGGAGGATGCCAAGGCCACCAGTAGTCTGTCTATCATAGGTGGTTGTAGAGCCTCAGTGAGGTCTGGGGCCACATTATAAAATTTCTTATCACTCCCACTTGGAGGCGGATATGCCTCTGGTTGGATCCATTGCCTCTGGACCATGTCCAGGAATAGTTTAGGTGAAGGAATTTCCTCACTCTCCGTGGTTGGCTCTGAAAAGAGCAACTCATTTGGGTCCATTAGGCCCAATGCTGGCTCTGATGCAGTTGGGTCAGCTCCCAAGTGGGCTGTGGCTTTGGCCTTATACAGTAGGGATTTAAAGAGGGCCGGGCGAAATAGCCCTGTAAAGGCCGGAGGGTCTGGGGCCATCCCCTCATCCTCTGAAAACACCAGCTCTTTTAGGTCTTCATCTCCTAAGAGCGATTCCCTGCTCTGCATGGATGAAGTGGGTGAGTGAGGTCCTTCAAAGGCCGCCAAGTGTCTTTAAGCCTGGGGTGCTAGATGTTGGCCCTGACGTAGGGGGAGGGTGTCAGATGCCACAGAAGCAGTCTGATGTCCTTACTGCAAGCCTGCAGAAATCCCCTGTGCTATGGCCTCTGAGATCAGAATTTTCATCTGATGAGAGATTTCAGGTCCCTGGCTCTCCCTTGGGCGGAGCCCCACTGCTGTGGGTGTAAAGATGGCCTCTGGTACAGAATTCAACCTCTTTGGAGGTGGCTCCCAATATCTTTCTGCTGGCAGCAGGTTTGACAGTGAAGCAAAAAATGCCTCGTTGCAGTCTGATATAAATGCTGGCTGAGAGGATTGAGAGCACAGAGCCATCTGTTGCCTTGCATCATTTAAATGATCTAACAGCTGAGCTGGCAAAACGCGGGAAATGACAGTTCTTTCTGCCCTAAGGGAATTTTCCCAACTCCATCGCTCGGTTTCCTCTCAGCCTTGGAAACTCTTTTATCCAGGGCCTTTTGACGCCTCTGGGCCTCCTCAGTTTTAGAAGCTTTTTGGAAGGAAAGGGCTTTTGTCCGTATTCTGGCAGACACTCCTTTGATGGCCAATTTTGGTGCCGAGGAGCTTTTCTGGGGAATCTGGGGCTGGATTGGGAAGCCCTAGTCCTCCACACTCACTTCTAGCATTCCTGAAGCCACAGGATCCACCATTCTGAAGTTTTGGTCCTTCTGGGTAAGGCAGGCTTATTCCTAACAGGAACCTTGCTGCTGTGGCTTTTCCCACCAGTATTCACCAGGCGTTAACCATGCAGTGACTTCAGTCCCCTCTGCTGTTTTGCGGGCTCAGTTAGGGACCTGGGCTCTATCTGTTAGAACCAGAGCAAGGCGGCTATGCCGGACGGAACGGGAAGCCAGCCGGGACGAAGGTGGCCATATTGGATGGACTGGGGAGCCAGCCAAATGGTTTGGCACAAGGCGGCATTGCTGGATGGACTGGGGAGCCAGCCAAGCCATTCATTGTCTTGCGAAGGCTTACGCGATGCCGACTATCTTACTGTGAGCTGTCAAGAATCCAAGGAATGAGCTCTTTTTTGTTCTGAATAGCCTTTTCAAACGTCTCTTCTGAGCAAAGACTGAGTCAAAACTGGGACACACAAAGAAAAGGAGGCATGACCAAAAGATTGACCGACTCAGTCTCCGGGCAGAAAGGCAGAGTTAACACCCATTCCTTGGATTCTCTACTCAGCACACTGGAGAATGTATTGTCTCAAAGTCTTGGAATCTTCATAATTTTCTCTGTTTAACTAAAAACCAATTCAGGAAATATATGTTCTGAGAAAAGGACTTCTAAAAGCTGAACTGTAGTATATTATCAATCACTTGTTTAAAATGCTTTTTGGTTTGGAGTTATAAAACCAGTATTTAGTATACTCTTTCTCTCGACATGATTTTAAAAAATCTGCATTTATAAGAGGCAATAAGGATATTGTCTTTTCAGTCTTTGCATGTACAGTCTTCCTGTACCAGAGCATTGGAACCTACAAAAATACCTCACCATTTGCCATGCAGTAGGAAGAATCTTGATTCTTACCTTTATTTTGGTACAAGGTTTTCTGGTTTAGATTCTTATCTTCTTTTTCAGTAAAAAGTTGCAGGAATGGGAAAGAGCAATTGTATAGAATATTGTTTATAATTCATTACAATGCAATTTTACATAGAGCTACTCTAACATTCCAGTGCATTCAAAAGACTGATTAACAGGTGCTAGAATACAAAATAGTTAACTGAACTTGAAGTCCAGTATCTTTTTACTAGTAAACAAATCCCTTAAATTTAGTGGGATTACTTCTGATTATTATCCTATTCAAGTGCTGTAACAGGTTTTTACTTTCAGAGTACTTCTATTTTTAACTCCTTAGGAACTTTAATATATCAAATTGCATATTAAAATTTCATCACCTTGTATTGATTAAAGAGAATAACTACAAATTTTAGCTTATCTTGGATGGTTCTTTTCTTGCTTAATTTGCTATATACACCCATATAAAGATACCAAAGGCCAAATCTAGAATGTCATATCTTCTCCCAGGACTTGGGTAGCAAGGTCACAGCTACTACACTTTGTGTGCACAATTATTAGGCAAGTGTGTATTTTGACCATATCATCGTTTGTATGCATATTTTCCACCTCCACACTGTATAAACTTAAATGCTTAGTCGAGATAAGCAGATCAGGTGCTGTGTATTTGTGTAATGAGGGAGGGTATGGCTTAAGGAGATCAACACCTTATATCAAGATGTGCATAATTATTAGGCAGCTTCTTTTCATCAGGCAAAATGGGCCAAAAAATAGATTTAACTGACTCTGAAAAGTCAAAAATTGGAACTCTTTCAGAGGGAGGAATTGCTAAGCTGTTGGGGTATAATCACAGAACCATCAAAAGTTTTGTTGCAAATAGTTAACACGGTTGCAAGAAATATGTTGAGAAAAAAAGCCACACATTAACTGCCAAAGGTTTGAGAAGAATCAAATGTGAAACTATCAGGAACCTACTGTTCTGACCTAGACTTCCTGAGTCATTAAAACACAAGAGTAGTCCCAAAAATCTCTTTTATTGCAACAGCTGTGAATTCTGTTCCTTCACAGATGAGTCCCAATTAGTTATAAAAAGTCCTTTGGGAGACTTCCTTCGGGATAATCACCCACCTTTATCTCCCTTGACACGCTGCCAAAGACCTAATCGGCAAAGCCACAAGGAGTCCAGAATCAAACAGAGCTTCAGGCTTTAAGCTGAACTGAATGAACAAATGTGCCTTTGCTTCTCTTTTAAGTCTTATGGGAGGGCCAATCATCTCCCAGCCCTACTCCTGAGTCGTCCCTTTTGTTTTAGTTGTTCTTGCCTTCTGGCAGCTCTGCGCATGTGCGCGCTAGGAACAGGCTCCCCCTGTTCCTCTGCCTCGCTGAGGTCCGACTCTGGAGGCTTCAGAGGCAGCACATACCTTCCAGATGGCCCTTTCTTTGCCTCTGACGCAAAGCCCTCGTCCAAGCCTTCCCCAGGACCGGCCCATGGTCCTCCCCAGCCTCCTCACCTGTCCGGTTCTGCTGTCAGCTCCACAGGCTTCTGGCGGACCACAACACCCATTATCCTCCAGCGCTGTCATATTCCAGAACTGCAACCTACATGGAGGGTCCAGAAGTACAAGATGCTCAGTGCTCAGAGACATGGCCAAGGTAAGGAAAGCTGAAACCCGTCCACCGTTGAACAAGACACATAAGGTAAAACAGCAAGTCTGGGCCAAGAAATATCTTAAGACAGATTCTTCAAATGTTTTATGAACAGATGAGTTGAGAGTGACTTTTGACAGACCGGTTGGATGGGCCCATGGCTGGATCAGTAATTGGCGCAGAGCTCCACTTCAACTCAGATGCCAGTAAGGTGGAGGTGGGGTACTGATATGGGCTGGTATTATTAAAGGTGAGCTAGTTGGACCTCTTCAGGTTGAAGATGGACTCAAAATCAACTCCCAAACCTACTGTCAGTTTTTAGAAGACACTTTCTTCAAGCAGTGGTACATCTTTCTGCATCTTTCAAGAAGACCATGATTTTTATAGAGGACAATGTTCCCTTACATGCATCAAAGTACTCCACTGTGTGGCTAGTCAGTAAAGATTTTAAAGATGAAAGAATAATGACATGGCTCCCTTTCTCATCTGACCTAAATCCTATTGAGAACTTGTGGGCCCTTCTTAAATGGGAGATTTACAGTGAAGGAAAACAGCACCTCTCTGAACAGTGTCTGGGAGGCTATGGTTCCTGCTGCACAAAAAGTTGATTGTCAACAGATCAAGAAACTGACAGACTCCATGAATGGAAGGCTTATGACTGTTATTGATATAGATAAGATTCAGTGGCATTCAAGGGTGATTGGACCTTACCCTCTTTTGCCTATGTAGAGATTCCAGATTAATTCCCTGCTTAACTCCTTTCCTTGGCTCTCCAACATCACATTTGATTATATTTATCACTGTAGGGTTGATCTATCTCCCTAAAAAGGAGGTGGCTATTCCCTAGCCACATGCCTCAATGTGTCTCAAAGTCTAGGAGGCTGCATTATTGAAATAAGACACAGGTAACTGAAACCTCATCTTTTCTGCCCTCTTAGGTAGATTAGTGAAGAAGATGCCAGGTAAGGCATGCCCCTGGAATGCAGACAATTAGAATTATCAAGTGATTAGACAAAGATAGGAGACAGAATAGAATGTATAGAGCCAGATGATTGCTAAGGAAGAGTTAAAGACTATGAAGAAATATTATATTCTATTAGTCCCTCTAGCCCAGGGATGTCAAACTTGTGGCATCACGTGACGTATCACAACTTTTTTCTACTTCGCTAAACCGGGGGTGGGCGTGGACAATATCTGATGCATCTGGCCCATGGGCTACAAATTTGACATCCCTGCTCTAGCCTGTCAACCAATGGGCTCAGCTTGACACTGCAAGACTCCGTCTACCCAAAAAAGTATATTAACAACTGAATTTAGAAATCAAATTAAACCTTGTCAACGCAGAATCATATCAATAGGTCTTTCTACTTCATCAATAAGGACTGCTGTAATTTAAATGCTGACAGTGAATATATTTCATAAATCCAAATTTTAAAACAGAATGGTAATTTCTTTCCAACCAAGCAAAGTTATATTTTCAGCTAAACTCCAAGCTCATTTCATTTTAGCCTAAACACTTGCATTACAAATATATATATTGTGCTCAAAATATACTATTCCTGACAGACTTTTTTTTTTACTGACTGGAAAGATATATGATCCTAATTTGGTACATTTACAGAATAAATTTAAACCACACAGATTGCAGAGAAGAGATATATTAAGTTAGCAATCAATAATTGCAAGTTATAATATAAAACTGTGATCTAACTAAATAGAGATATATGACAGATATTTAGGCCCGTACTGCTCTTTCTATAATGAAAATAAATGTTCAAATTCTCCAGTGTACACTTAATATAACATAAAATATAGGCATGGACAAAACAGCCAGCACATATTAGACGCAGGCATGTGTTTCCATGTTTAGAAATGAGACAAAATGCAAACCAGCCTACCATGGTGCATACAGACCAAGGTGTACATTGACTTTTTAAAAAAATAATATAAATAGAAAGAGCAACATGTTCAAAATACATATAGACAGTGTGTTGTCTGGTTACAATTCTTTTGTGTAATATTAATCATAGTAATAATAATAGTATTCTCTAATAGTAATCTCATAACAACAGTGTTTTTCCCTCATAATATTATTCCATATTAATTGTTAATACTAATTGTACATTGGCTTTTCACTGCCATATGGGGGCGGGGGGGCTACATGAAAAAAGAATGGGCAACATCCAGCAATATCATAGCAGAATAGATGCTAAATTTAATAGAATTTTAACAAATCAAAATTATTGCATTTCTATAACATTCTTTATAAATGGCTTTAATAATTAAATACATTAAATATTATTTAAATGAAACTAGGACTCTTCTTGGACTAAACCCAAAGTTTTGCAGTTGTGGGTATAATATTCCCCTAGATTTAGATGTAAATACTATGAACCACCACAATTAAAATCTCAAAGCCATGAAATACCTGGCTGTAGTTTACAAACTGTAGATGATTTCCTGAATTAGAGTTGTTGTTTTTTTTAAAAAAATCCATTAAATTATAAATAAACTAGTTTATATTTTAAATACCAGTTCTTTATATATTTAATAGTCTTGAAAGTCAGCTTGTGACTACACCGCTATAAATATAGCAAAAAGGCAAACTGCTTACCTAGATTAGCAATCATAAATCAGGATTTTGTGCTAGTTATACCTTTGAAAAATGTTTAATGCATTCAATATTCTATCTATCTATCTATCTATCTATCTATCTATCTATCTATCTATCTATCTATCTATCTATCTATCTATCTATCAATGTTACCATATCCCATTTAAGGCAATTTCCTATATGTCTAGAAAACCGAACACCTCCTGTTATATATTGTTGACCACAAACAAAAATACAAGTTATTGTGTGAACATAACCCCTATGTTACAATTATACTTGTAGTTTACATTCAACCAATTACCAGAAAAGTTAAACCGTTACTGGGCATCACAAAAGAAAGAAAAAATGTGCAGTGCATTTTTTAAAAAATGCAATCTAGTTATTCCTCTACAACAGGGGTGTCAAACTGGCAGCCCACAATCAAGTGGGCTCCAATCCCTCTGGATTCCCCAGGTCTTCAGGGCCTTGTGAAAGTGTCAAAGTGGGGGCATTTAGTTATTGCATTTCTGAACTGCCCATCTCCCTCAAAGACCTGAGTTATATCATTGCTTCCTAAATTGCACTGGCTTCCAATTTCTGAGTCCAATTTCAAGGTCACCTTTAAAACTCCATAGACACAGAGAACCAGGTTATTTTTGGAATTGTCTCTCCCTGAGGCTATTTGTCCATCCTACTAGATCAATTAGGACACTCCAGGTCCCCACTCTTAAATGCGGTAATTTGATGGGACCCTGTAGGTCAGGGGTGTTAAACTTGTGATGTCACGTTGTCATCATGACGTATTGTGACTTTTTTCCTTTGTTAAAATGGGGGTGGGGTGGCTAGCATGTGACGCATCCAGCCCACAAGTTTGCACCCCTGCTATAGGTGCATCTTCTCTATAGCTACCCCAGTTCTTTGGAAAACTCTTCCAACTGAGATTCGAAGGCTCCCTATCGTTCTAATCTTCCAGAAGGCCATGAAGACCTGTTTCTTCCTATAAGGATTGGTTTAGGGTGGAGGCTAATTCAGGAGGCCGATTGGTCGGGCACCTGGTGGGATAGGTAATTTTGCTTTTGTTGTTTTCATTGGTTGTGGGCTGCCTAGGATTACATGATTTAGGCAGTCATATAAGTTACATAAACATCTCTATTAGTCAGAGTACGATATTTTTCAAAGTATAAGACACTCCGGAGTATAAGATGCACATTAGTTTTTGGGGAGGAAAACAAGAAAAAAAATTCTGCCTCTGCCTATCAGCATCCATCGGTATTCATCTGGCAGGGTTCTTGCAGCAAATGGCAAACAGCATGGTAAGTTTCAGCACGTTATTGAAGCTTGATTTAGCACAAACAGCTGACTGGCGGTTGGATCGGCCTCCTGGAATAGCGCCAATCAGCTGTTCCAGGCTGCGGGGATCTCCAGAGCCCATCACTGCCTCTGCGCATCGCATTTTTAGCCTCCACGCATCATGTTTTTGGCCTTTGCATGCTCCGTTTTAGACCCGTTCCAGGCTGCAGGGATCACCACAGTACATCGCTGGCTATCGCCGCCTCAGCACGTTGTGTTTTTGGCCTCTGTGCATTGCATTTTCGGCCAGTTCCAGGTGGCGGGGATTGCTGCTGCCGCCAATCCCCGCCACCTGGAACTGGCATAAAATGTGATGCACGGAGGCCGAAAACGCAATGTGCGGAGGTGGTGATCGCCGGCGATGTGCTGTGGCAATCCCCACAGTCTGGAACGGTTTAAAACAGACCGTGTGAAGGCTGAAAACGCGATGCACGGAGGCCGAAAATGGTCGAAGGGTGGATGGGCAGGGCTTCAGCAACATTCGTTGTATAAGACTCACCACAATTTTCACCCATTTTTTTTGAGGGGGGAAAGTGTGTCTTATACTCCAAAAAGTACGGTAATTTCTTGTCTCCGAGAGTTTGCAAAGAAATAAAACTAAGATATTCCATTAGAAGCATTTAGTTTGCTAGAGTAAAATGCAATTAACTCTAAATGTATGCTTTTTTTTCTGTATTTCTGTCAGGAGCAAAAATTAGGAAGCAAGGCAGTTCAAATTACTAGAGGTTTATTGCATGCTAAAGCTCTCTACAAGAATCTGAATTACTAAAGGTCAAAGCAAACTGGCAGTAGATATGAGTCCACGGAATTCAAAGGGGGCTGGACTTAGATCTCTTGTGAACAGGAAGAGATTGAAGAGTGATGATGCACCTGATCCCTCCCTTGGCCTTAGCTTGGTCATTTTCTACAATTTCTGTACATGTTAAAAAGCCAGTTTACTTGAGGGACTCTGCTTCCCATAGTGCCTGCCTGACTATCTCATTCTGACAAGATTTGCACACTTCATGTTGTTTTGAATAAACAATGCCATCTATTAGGACCCTGGAAAGCACCTTGTCAGTTACTATGCCTACTCTATGAACAAGGATCCCATAAGATCAAGATGTCCCCCATCCTGCTGATGTTTTGAAGGGCCTAGGCATCCAAGCCTTTGGCTAGGGTGACTCAAGCCCCCACTTTGGACATGTAGGTTTATTTCTTTTGTTTCCATCTGTTTATGCTACTTTCCCCATCTTTACTCTTCATGTTTGTCTATTGTTATTTTTTTCTTGTTAACCTCTATTATCTGTAATCATTCAGAGTTGTGAGTCAGGTAACATACACATTTAAGTAACCACTATAACAATAATGATAATCATCTTCAGCAAAGATATAGAAAGTTGCTTTTGCGTTCTAACACATCTCCTCTCTCACACAATTACTCCAACATCTACTAAAAATACAATACAGTAACATACACTATGCTGTATTAACAGCATAGAATTATACATTCAGTAAGACAGAAATGTTTTTTCACCCAAAAGGGTTACATTTGAATGCAGTTCCACAGAATGAAAATTTGCAAAACTGAAAAACCGTCTAGGATTTTTAATTCATTTGTCTCACACTAAATCATCCAATACCCTTGCCTATTCTCATGGCCAATTATAGATACTGCTGACCTTGTCCTTACATTAGAGCTGCTGTATTTCTTCTACTTCCATCCCTTTTTCTTAAAGAAAACAGCACTGCTAAGCAATTGATCTATATGCAGAATATTTCACCCTTTTTATAGGATGGTGAATACCAATATAATTTTAAACACTTTTCTTTTAAAATGAGAGATTGCTACATTAAACACCAGCGCTAACAAGACAAAGAACGTGAAGGAGAGACTACTGAAGGACCAAGAGAGGATAACTCTCCAAATAACAACTCTCCTCCCCAAAACACATCACTTAAAAGAAATGTACTGTATATTAAATATTTTGAGAATATTTAATAAGTCATTAGTAAAAATAGTAAATCACTATTAAATGTAACTCTAATACTATAATTTCTAGATGTAGCTCACTCTAAAAAATGATGGGCTAGTTTTAACCTTATCAAAATCCAACTATTTTAATTTAATCTATTATGTCATGCGTTGATGAAAACATACATTTTAATTCTTCAAGATTAGTTTGATTTTAAACTATAAATATTGTGTACATTTATATTTTACTTCAACTGTATAATTTTCATGTGAACTTTAGGTTGATTTCACCTGAGATACTGTGTTGAAATTCTGCCAAAATATACAAAATAGAAAAAAAAATTGCTAACATGAAGAGAAGAGGCTATGAATAATTTGCTGACTAAATTGCTAATCCTCATTAGGGCTATGAAGATTTCTGATCTCTATTATAAATATTTTTCTAATAGATTTCTGATCTCTATTAGAAATATTTTAAGTAAAAGTATATCATAAAGCCACATAATTTGAAGTTTGATTGCTAACACTGTAAAGAAGCTATATACTTTTATCACTTCAGGTCTTATTAGAACTGCTTTTGATCTTAACGCTAAAATATATATAATTTCTCCTGATATTTAGTCTGCTTTAATTTCTTTCAAAGTAACAAGCAAAGAAGAAAGAAGCAATAATTTTATTTCCTTGTTTCTTATAAAACTTAGCTATGGCAGATATATCTGGTCTTTCAGTATCATTTACTACAATTTAATAATATCTGTTTATTTAAGAGTATAAAACAATAAATTAAATTTAAAAATTCTTTTTGCTTCACATTACATAATGGTCATTTCTGTTATACAACATAACAATCACTCAATGTATGTAAACTAAATATATGTTTGTGTGTGTGTGTGTGTGTGTGTGTGTGTGTAAACTAAATATGTGTGTGTGTGTGTGTGTGTGTGTGTGAAACTCAAGGCTCGAGGGCTGGATCCGGCCTGCGGAATGCTTAGATTAGGCCCATGGGTCCGCCCTGGAAACAGTGAAGGACTGGCCCGTGGTGCCTCTGTCAGCGAAAATGGAGCTCAGGAGGGCTCCTCCCAGGCTCCATTTTCGCTGGCAGAGGGCTGCAGGAAGCTGTTGCAGCAAAGATAGTACCTATATTAATAGATGCCATGAGTCCAGTCATAAAGTAATAAGTGCCACTTGAACACCACTGTATTGATAAAATCCCCATCAGTTAATCGTAAAATGTAGCTTTAATAGCTTATATCCTATAACTATACCTTTAACATCATCAGACAACAACACCTGCATATCCCAGGTCCCTGGAAAAGATTTAGCGAATGGACAAAAATATCAAATCTATTCTAAACTTATAGCTAGCTAGGCGACAACAATAATAATAAATTATAAGGTGACCAAAGACTGGATGTGAATATCTCTCCATGGTCTTCAGACTATCTAGATTCTCATACTTCAGATAAATCTAAGAGAAGCTTCTTGTAGAAACCTTATTTCTCCTCTTCCTCCTCCTCCTCTTCTTCTTCCTCTTCCTCCTCTCTTCTTCTCATCCTTTTACTGCTTCAGGTGTTGAGGGAGATACAAAGTCCTTGCTCTTGTTTTTCTGGCAGCCTCAAACATTGTTAATTGATGTTGTAGTCTAAAAACATGCCAACCCACAACTGCCTTTAAACTATGTATTCGGTATTTATTTTTATAAATACCAATTATAAAGACATTAGAATCCATTGAACATTTATAGTGTTAGAAGACACATATCTGTTTGGCACTCTTCAATCAAATATCCCATAAATAGCAGCCAAAAATATATTTACATCTTTCATAGGCCTTTATGACAAAATTGAAAAATTTCTGACAGGAAAAAAGGAAATTTCAGTTTCTGGAAAAATAACTGATATTACAATAACACTGCAACATTACATAGAAAACGGGCACATAACCCCAATTTTCCATTAAATGAAATTTGGTCAAAAGATTTTTCAGGGCCAGCTATTTCAAGCCAAAACGTTGCCTCTTTACATTCTAAAGAGACAACTTTTCAAGTAATATTAGCTCCAGAAATACAAGGTAAATCAATTCATTTTGCATGTAGCCAATTCATAATTGAAAACAAAGCAGAGTAGTTACACACCTAGCTCAATACATTACTTTCTCCGGCTTGATATACTACCCTGTTTTGTTGGAATTAAAATAAAATCTCTCTGCTGTAATAATAAATTACCATTTTTTACCAGTTTACAGCTACGAGGCAGCAGTTGGTGGTACAATTTTTACAAAACAGTGTATGCAAAGGACTCAAGCTGAATTACTAATAAAATAGGAAGAAGCTTGTTTGAAAATGCCATTTTGGGAGGGAAAATGGAATGGTGGACTAAAACTGTTCCATGGCAGTTGGGACTGTTAAGAAGGGAAGGCACACATTGTGCCAGCCAGCAGTAGCATAAAATGAATGGATTCCTACCCAGGGTAAGAAGGAATAATCTCTTCAGTGTGAAAATAAATAAAAAGCCAGACTCAAGGAACAACTGAAGGGGAAGAAGTTAACTACTAAACATAGAACAGCGTGAGTATTGCCTATCACAGTATCAAAAACAAACATTTAATTACCTTACTATTTTTTTTTTTTTTACAAAAGCTGTAGATTGCTTTGCTATTCATTTATTTTTGTAAGGCTTTGCTCTTCAACTATTATTACTAGTACAGGTCTCACAGAAATTTGAATTTGGAAAGTTTTAATCTATTAGCATTCAAAAATACTGAGACTTTACAAATATAAAAAATAGTTTTAGCTGTTTTAAAATAATCATGTTGATTAGAACCGGCCCTCTTACTGCAATCACAGCAATTGAATTGCTGCCTTATAACTCTTTATGATTCTCAAGAAAGTTTAGGCTGACTGTTCCCATTGTTATATGCCACAGCACTCTTAAAATATATTCTGGGAATTAAGCATCTGCTATGCTTCTTCCCTTCAATCAGAGACTTAAAAGAAGACTGACAGGCCATAGCAAGACTAGGGATACAATTTATCTTTAATATTTACTAAATAATTTCACAATATCAAAGAATCGATTTTACTATTCCAAATATACTCCCAGGACCCATAACAAACAGATTATTGGATGAACTGAAACTGTTAGCATTTTTGTGTCATGTCACTTCTGAAGCAATTGTTAGTATACTGTATTTCCCCGAAAATAAGACCCTGTCTTATATTTTTCTGAACCCTGAAATAAGCACTTGGCCTTATTGCCATGCGCTCAAAAGCCCGATTGGGCTTTTTATCAGGGGATGTCTTATTTTGGGGGAAACAGGGTAGTACATTGCTTCAGCATCTTCCAAGTTATTAAAAATACAGAAAGTATCCTGCTTTTTGCTGAGAAGCCAAGTGTTATAGCTAGAAGTAACAAAAACCAACTTCTCCTTCAGTGCAGGATAAAATCTTTACTAGCTTCTATATGTCTACTCAAATCCAAGTCTCATTACTCCAGGGGAGTTATGCTCAAGTGACTGATATGCACAACAACCAAATTAGCCTTGAACTGTCTTTTTGAGTTTCATAGCTGTAAGACTTTCTTACTGATTTTCAAAACTAGATTTCCAGCTAGATAGATTTCCATGCATTAAAACTGGAATATATAAGGGAATTATTCAAAACACTATAATGTACACCACATCAATTTACCGACTTTCCTATCTATTCTACCATAATGAATCAGAAGGAGGATCGAGATTTGAATCTCTTTCCCGGAAGAAGTGTCACTTTGCTCCTTGTAATCGCAGTTACATAATAGTTAAAACTTTTTTTTCTTTTTTCCTCTTCTTTCAACATCCTGATAGGGAAGTTGTATATTCCATTTTCTGCACTTACTCAGGGAGGATTGATTTAAATCAAGGTGATTGTAATCAATGAATTAAAGAATATGCCAAAATAATAAACTAATACACATTTTCCCACTTAAAAGTAGTACATCTAGTGAATAAACTATGTTAATTTAAATTAAGTATGATTTGTATCGGCTTAAACATTTTGGAAGACTTTTTCTATTTACACAGAGAGAACATTTTTACGAGTATCTCCAACAATGTGTAAGCTTACAAAAATATAAAAATATACAAATAATCCTCCATTTATAATCACAATGGTGATTTTAGTCATAAGTCATTGAAATCATAAGTTGAGACACCACGTGTCCAGTTTGGTGGTTTTTGCCATTTTCTGACCATGGAATGCTGCAACCTGTCATAATTGCAAACCAGCTGCCAAGTGCTCAAAATGTGATCATGACTCATAATTTTGAAGATGAATCATAAGTAGCTTTTTTAAAGTCCTCCCTAATTTTGAATGGTTATTACAGAATCAGCTGTAAATCTAGGACTACCTGTAGAGATACCTATGCTAGAGAAGCTTAACAATTTATGTTCATAATTAATTCAGACATTAATTTTTAGAACTATGATTACATCTCAATTTACTTAACAAAAATTCAGTATCTTCCATTTTTTATTCATAATTAATTTGCATTGTTTCAGTTTAAAGTATTTCAATACCTAATAATAGTAACATTCAAAAGCTCCAAAAGTGCTAGTTTGATATAATAGTCAGAACACCAGGCTAGAAACTAAGAGACTGAGAGTTCTAATCTTAGGCACAAAGCCAGTTGGGTGACCTTGGGCCAGTTACTCTCTCTCAGCCCAATGAAAGAGGCAATAGTAAACTACCTCCAAAAGATAAACGTAGATTCAGTCACCAGGAGTCAACACTAACTCAAAGGCACATGAGTGCACCCATGTGCACACACAGCTCTAAAATTGTTGTAAATGATGTTATCTTGAAAATTTTACTAACTTAAATATGTTTAGAAAAAAGTTTTATTGAAGACTGAGTCTAGTAGATGCTTTATAGGTAATGGCATTAAGTAACTGAGGTAGGACACAACTATGTATAGATTTCTACAAGCAACTTGATGGTAAAAGCACTGAAAAATATGTATCTCTTATCTTAATAAACAGATTAAGAGCTTCACATTGATTTAACTGATACAGAACATGTCACTGATGTTCATATGAAACTCAACAATGACTGTATTTATAAGCAGTGAACTTTAAGGGATAGAAAAATTAACACAGACTGTAGAGACAGATGTTCTTATTTTCAATATGGATTTCTATGACATATTGATGAAAGCCAGTCTGTTTAAAGTAGATGGACAAAATATTTCCACCATGTTGCAAGATGAAATAAAACAAAAAGTCAACTTTTCCTTTAATAATTACACAATAAGAAAAAATTGAAAATCAGTTCTCAGTATTGAGATGCAATGACTAGATAGGCTCAGGATATGATTAGTGAAAGGCAACTGTACTTATAATTTTGCTATTCTGCCTATTTTTGTGTGATCCTAAATAGGATGTTTTGTCCAGAACACATAGCAGTCATGTAAGGTGAAATTAATGTTTCATATAAAGCCAATCTTATTTCCACTATACAATCTCCCCTCATTAACAAAATAGTAGTAGTCAACCTAGACTCTTGCAATTGCTTTGCAAAAAAATACGCCAATAGAACTAATTAATGACCTTAATAAAACTAATATCATAGTTAAAGGTTGTTTCATAAAGAAAATTCATTTTTTTCTTAGACTTTTGATCCAAGAATTTAAAGCTACCTTATTTTTCAATCAAAAATATTTTTTAAAAAGTTTGAGACAAACTTAAATTTATTGTAACCCAAGATATACTATTAATGGAGAATAAATTTGATGTAGCTGTAGGACATCAGGCTAGAAACCAGAAGACAGTTAAATTCTAATCCCATTTTAGGTACAAAGACAGCTGGGTGACTTTGGGCCAGTCACTTTCTCACAGTCCTAGGAAAGAGGCAATGACAATCGCTGCTAAAAAAACCTTGCCAAGAAAACTGCAGGGACATGTCCAGGCAGTCTTTAAGAATCAGACATGATTGAACAGAAGAAAAAAATCTCTTGTTAATGGTCAATACTACAAAGAGGCATATATGATAAAATATAACACTTTTAGTGATTATCCCTTGTTTATTGGGAGTAATTTAGTCAAAAACAAGGTCTTTGATATACCTTAATTCTTTAAGAAAATATCTCCTCCTGATATCCCATGAACAAATTTCAGTTCCTACAGGTCCCTCAACCAACAGTTTAAGATTTCTTTATTTACTCTTATATCAACAATATTGTTTCAAGTTTAATCGAGATAATAAGACTATATAAAGATCACATAAGAAATTTTGTAAACAAAAAACATTCTGGCGGTTCAGCAATCAAGCTTTTATATAAATTAGCTATATTTATGGTCTAGATATCATAATCAAAGGATTGTTTTAAACATAACCCAATTCATAGGTTTTTATCTATTAGCCAAAAGGACCAGACGTTTTCACCATTAAAAAATAATAATAATCAGATTCAGGAAGTGAGATTACTTCTAAGCAGATCAATCCCATGTTTACCTATCTAATTCAACTTATTTAATTACTTACCTTTTATACACTGTACATTACAGTTTAATTAAGTGTACACAAAATTGACTCACAGCCAAGTCCTCCAAAATAGCATTTTCAAGTTTTCAATAAGGTTATATAAGTAGGGTATGCTTTGCTAGTATAAAAAGATGCTTTATCGATGGCATTTTACCACCTAATTGAATAAAATACCTACAAAAACTAGAAGATATCTTTAAGATGCATATAGAAACTCTAGGAAAAGGTGCATATTGTAAAAAGCAAATCTTCTGTATATTTCCCCTGGAGTAAACTGTACTGAAGCCAGCACGATTAACATATCTGGTATGAGCCACATAGGAGCAAACTTCATAGGTTTATTATTAATAAAGCAAGCATATTTAAAAGCAGTCACCAAACACCCAAAAACAGACTCTGAACAGCCCATACCTCAGAATAAAATCAAGAGGCACTTAAAACAGATAAATTGCAAGCAGAAAGCAGCAGATATTTTCATAAAACCATGAAAAGTAGATACTGTTTCTTACTAGGAAAGCAGGCTCAGTGGGTTTCTTTCATATTATTCTTTATACAGTAATAAACATAATAAATAAGACTGAGGCGAAGTATCTGTAATTTACATATTTCTGTAGATTATAACAAGGATAACACTGATAAGAAATTAACAACATATCTTTTAGCCAATATTCCAAATTAGCTTTTATTTTCATACTAACACCAAATCAAATAAAATGTACATCCTCTCATACAATCCAAGGCCCTTCATAATCTTTCATTTTAATCTTTATAGGATATTAAAAATCTTTATAGGATAAAGATATTAGGTGGATTTCATACCATTTTGACAGACTCTATTTCCCAACAATCTAACAGCTTCCAATTGTTTTTTATCCTTTACAAATTATTATTTTAGGGTAGAGAGATAATGATTAGCACAGATCTCAAGGGTTTTATGTTGCTTTTTATTTTATTTTTTAAAAAACCAAATCTGTAAAAATGCTACTGACAAAGAGAAATGAGATTCTTACACAGGCGCAATTACATCTTACAAGCTTGCCAACATTGCAACTTGAAGAACATCATTCTAACAAAGCGATATATTCAGAAAGGAGCAGTAAACCCCGAAGAAACAGAGATTCGTTCCAAACGTGACATCATGATTAATGATACAATCTAAAAACACTCATCCATCTTTTAGAAAAAAAAAGACACAGCTTTGGAAAGGACGAGAACTAGGAGGAAAAGTTACATAGGCTGAGCTAGTTAAAAAGAAGCTGAAATAACCCGAAGCATGAATTAAAAACAATCCAGAAAATAGCACAAGACAGCCTCTTTATTTCATCCCACTGTTGTGACCGGTATCCAATTCCCCCAACCGTGTAAAGACCTACGTCGCGGCGGAAGGGGAGGAAGCCACCGATCGCGAGGCTGACGAGTTCTGACGGATTAAGAAAATTCCACAAGGCAAAGAAAAAAAGGCACCCATCCAACGGGAAAAAGAAAATAAAGGAGCAAAGGAGCCGCCAACCCAAATGACTCCCAAGCAAGAATAAGTCCTATCTAAGACCGACGGGAGCACAACTGATTACTCGCAATCCTCCGGGTGGCTCTCGCTTGCTAGCTCCGCCTGCCTCAGTTCTGGGGCTTTTACGTAAAGCCCCGTTGAAGGGCCGGGCGAGAGTGCTTCTCATCCCTCCCCTCCGTTGTTCGCTTAGTGAACTGTCCACCGCCTTCTGCTCTCCTGCCCCCTTAAGTAGAGCCCGTCTCTGCTGACAGCTCTACCGGCACAAAATGGGGCTCTCTTCCCGTGGACGCCGCCATTTTGTGAAGAGCCACCTCAAGCGGTTCTTGGCATGGGGTTCACCGCTGCAGCGTCCTCGGCCAGAGGATGCGTGTAGCAATAAGGCAGGAGCGCTGGAACGGCTGCTGGGGTCTTTGGAATGGTTGAATTAAAATGACCCCCTACAGGGAATCCCCAGCTGACACTTACGTAAGGGACGTGCGCAATTGCTGTGCTCAGCCACGGAAATATTTCTACTCGTGCTCTACGCAATTTGCCTATCCTTGCCTTGGCTGCTCCTGCCGCTAGAGTACACATAAATTGAAACTGACTCGCTCACCTCTGCCAAGTACTGGGAGAGGGAGACCCCCTAGTTTTTGAGTCATTCGAGGACTGTTGACGACTTTCCCGGAATGATCGAGCTTCCGTTTTTATCGGGTACTGGTCACTTTACATTACTAGGTTGATGTTGAGCATTTCTGCAGGTATTATTACGTTAAAAAGCGGAGATACCTCCGCCTGAATACTGTAGCTAGAAGCAGAAAGTTCTGTGGGAGAAATTTCTGCAACGTTTCATGTAGAAATTATACAATTTATACCTGTAGCATTTTTAAAAAGCTGGCATGTGTTCCTAAAGGGGATTTCGCTACAATAATAAGTCGAAGGCAATTCTTACCAAGCATCTTATTACATCACTTTCTCATTTTCAACATGAAACTGCAATCAGACTGAAAAATCATGGATTTTGACTTAATTTCCTGAAGAAATGCAATCTAAATTTTAAAGGGAATATTGGTATGTTTGTGGGGTTGTTGGAGCTCTCCGAGATTGCTTGTTTTCTTGCAGATGTTTCATTACCCAAACAACAGCACTCTTTACTAGTACTGATGTTACGGAGTTTGGGTAATGAAACATCTGCAAGAAAACAAGCTCAGAGAGCACCAAGGACCCCCATGTCAACCCTGAGCTACAAATATTCTCATTTATTATTGGTGTCTTTGCCAGGATCTGAGATCACAAACTACTGGAATCAGTTTTTAAACCAAATTGTAGTTAACAAAGTGTCAAATTAATAGCATGGCGATAGAGGGCTGAGTTTTCAGTTGACCACATAAGAGAGAAAAGTGTTCCCAGTTTCAAATACCCACCTACAATTTTGTTTAATCTGAATGCATCCTCATCCATGTTACCATGAATAAATTAAAAAGTAAAGAACATTTTAGCAAGCAGCCTTTGTAGAATGCAATCATTTTATGGGCCTATCTGCTACTTTAAATAGAAAAAGTCATAATTTTAAAGTATGCATTACTGTACTTTGAATTATCAAGATAACTGTATATTAGCCTTCATTCATAACTATCTGAAAATCATTTATGATTAAGGTCCCTTTTAATGTATGTGTAATGCTCTAAGACATGGATGTCAAACTAATGGCATCACATTGCCATGTGATGTTTTGCGACGTTTTCTCCCTTCATGGAGCTGGGCCGGGCATGGCCTGCACATGACGCATCCGGCCCGCGGGCTGCCAGTTTGACACCTCTGCTCTAAGAGAACAAAAACATTCTTCAATTCCATACATACAGCTTAAGAATTCTAATTTGAGCCACTATTGTGATTATGTTTTTCCCCTTTTTCCCCTTCCCCTTTTCCCCCTTATTCACATTCTCCTTCAGATCAATTATACTATTCCTATATATTGCCAAGTCAGTGAAGTAATTGAAACTGAATCCTAGGCTGTTGTATATAAGATTAAAATTTTGGTTTACATGCTTTTCCTTCCTTTCCAATCACTTATTCATTCTGAAAAACATATTCCCTCCTTATTGTACATAATCACACAATATATTATAATTGCTATAAAGGTGAGGCATCTATAGCCTTCTGAAAGTTGCTGAGTCCAAGCCAACATGGCCATAAGCAAGGGATGCTAGGAGATGTGGTTTAGCAGGGAGGGAGGGAGGGAGAGAGATCAAAAAAGAGCATGCTATAATTCCTCTGACACTTATCTTTTATGGCCCCTAAATCTCTCTTCTGCTTATACAGAACATGATTAGGTATACAACATTCATGATGCACAACATGTTTGGATTAAGAAACCTTGAGCTTTGTCTATAATTTTTACCAATATCTATATGATTACTGGACACTTATAGCATGAATTACCTCAACAAATACTTTACCGCTGTCTAAGGGACAGAATCTGCCTTCTTCAGTACTCTATAATATTTCAAGTATTCAAAGTGTTTAATCCACTGCAGGAGGTAGAACTGCAGAACAGATTTCCTTAATATGAATTAGTATTCACTGCTGGGATGAGATTTAAATTGATAGGCTTCATCATTATGCTCTATTTATCACATGTGTTTGATTTAATGTATAGGCAATTTCTAAATATATTTTATAACTTTTTAATTCTGAAATGTATTTAATGAGTCTCAAGAAATCAGATTTTATTAAACTTTTTAATATCTCTTATGAATCACTCTTAATTCTAGGAGTCAGAATTATCCAATGATTACTTTAGATGATTTGTGAAAATAGATGAGAATATGCATTATACCGTAAATAACTTCACTAAAAATTTACCTTTAAAATTTTCTAAAATCTATTAGAGAAGGATATTTATTACTATTTAAAAAAAACAGTGGCTATATTTATTCAAAAATACCTAGTCCTCCTCTTCCCCTTCTCTTCTTTTCTATCTTTCAGTAAGTATTCTATCTGTTTAAAGTTTGGAAGAATGGAAC
The DNA here is from genome assembly GCF_029215685.1 of Pituophis catenifer annectens. NCBI lineage: Eukaryota > Metazoa > Chordata > Lepidosauria > Squamata > Colubridae > Pituophis > Pituophis catenifer. The sequence continues at coordinate 37,044,975 of NW_027256887.1, forward strand.
ATTTCCTCTGCCCCTAACCCTGGAACAACCGGTAGTAGCCCTTCCTCTCTCTCTTGCCTTCTCTCTTTCCGCCCGGCTTTGTGTGAAGTTTGCGGCACATTGCAGATGAGCCCTTAAGCCGCGAGAGAAGCCTATTGTTCCCCGCCAGGAACTGCTCGTTGGCAGGCCTGGCTTTTGCCATTTCGAAGCTGCTTTTTGCAGTTCCTAGGCTGACCGCCGGGGTTCGCTATGTTGCGCTCTCGCCCAGGCAGCAGCACGGGTACCTCAGATCTTTTTGTCTGAAGAGAGAAGTGAATCTTGCTGCTGTCGCCGCCGCCGCCGCTGTACAGTGTGTATATGTGTGTGCGCGCGCGCGAGAGAGTGTATGAGAGAGAGAGGGAGAGGGGAGATTTCATGGATTCGCGTCTGTAATACACATACACTGTCAGTATCTCACTCCAGCTTCCCCAACCCCCACCCTACCACAACACTAACCCAATTCATTGTGTGATCCAGCAGCACCATGTTGAGTCTCATGTGCAGGCTGGCTTGGTTGGGCTTGTGGTGTTGAGAGCAGCAGGCAGGCAGGCGGCGGCGGCGGCGGCGGCAGCAGCAGCAGCAGCAAGAATTACCGAGAGGTGCCCCTCTCCCTCCCTGTGCGTTGTGTGGAGATAGGACTTACAATTACCACTCTTCGGCTTCTCTTATTCCTTTTAAACTTTTTTTCCTTTTTTAAAAACCAAGCCCCTCTCCATGGCTGATCCCAGGCCGAGTACAGGAACCTGGATCTCTTAAAGGCAAGGAGGAGCCGCGGATTGTTGTTGTTTTTCTATTGGATTTTTTTTAAGGAGACAAAACCCAAATCTTTTAAATCTGAGGGGGGAAAATGGCAAACTCGGCCGGAAAAAACCAACCAGACCATCGGAGAAAAGGACTCGCTTTTCTGGACGAGCTGCGGCAGTTTCACCACAGCAGAGGGTAAGGAAAATGGGGAGATGGAAGGGGATGGTGGTGGGGGAGGTTGTTTAAACCGACCGATTTTTAACTTCCAGCCCCTGCCCTGAAGGACGAAACGGCCCCCTGCGAGGGGAGAAAAGGAGGGCAGAGTTGACAAGTTGTTTCTCTCTCTCTCTCTCTCGCCAGGTCTCCTTTTAAGAAGATCCCTGTGGTGGGTGGAAAGGAGCTGGATCTTCACGCTCTCTACACCAGAGTCACCACTTTAGGCGGATTTGGGAAGGTGAGTGGAAGTTTTCCTTTGGCTTTCCCTCCCACTAACCTCCCCTCGAAACTCTCTTCCGACCCTGGGGGAAAGGCGGTTGGCGGGGGGTCGGGATCGGTCGTTGTTCAAGCCGGTTTGGGAAGGAGGGAAGTGGAAGAGGGAAGCAGGCAAGGTAGGTTGGCGGCTCGGCCTTGTTGGGGAAGAGCCGAAAAGGGGGGATTCAGGGATGCCGAAAGCAGCTTCTCGTGCCCCCTTTCCCTCTGCCCTCGATATTTGGCTCGTTCCCTCCTTTTCTGAGGAGAAGGCGAGTGAAGGAGGTTGTGTTTGGAAGCAGTTTCTTCCGTGTGTGTGTGTGTGTGTGCGCGCGCGCGCGCAGAGTCTGAGTGCAGTTTTAGTGGAACTCAAAATTAGCGGGCATGTTTAACATCGATAATCGGCACGGAGCATGGGCTAGGAAATGATCCTCGCTGCCGTGGGGGGGCCTTGGCGTTGCCCTCGGAGCCCCTTCCGGGGAGAAATAACAAAAGGGGCAGCCAAGACGATGTGTAATCAAATAGCCATCTTTAGGCTTCAAGACTAGGGACAGAAATGTAGGCCTCAAAAGAAAGGCCTCTGTATTTGTGGAGCTTGTGGAGGGGGGAGACTCAGCGGGACGGTTTTCCTGCACCTTCAGCTGGTGGGGACGGCCCCCACCGAGACTTCCTTGGCTCATTTTCAACTTCTTTGGGTTTTAACGGATCGCGGGAGGATTTAAAAGCAGACAACAGAGGAACTCCCGATTGGTTATTGTCCAGGCAGCGAAGACAAAAACAAACCTCTCCACAGAATAAAACCCGTTCACCTTCTCACTCATCTATAAAAGAAATGTAAAACACAAGGGGAAGAGCAATATTGTATTGCAGGGTGACTGTCAGAATAGAAAATCTATATCCTATCATTTTTCTTAATCTATCATATTTGTTTGTTTCATGGCAGCCCCTTTTGATGGTGGCAATCAACGACGTTGTGTGTGTCTGTGTGTGGATTTGTGCATCTCTGTGTGTTGTTTTTGACAGGTATCTGAGAAGAATCAGTGGGGAGAAATAGTGGAAGCATTTAACTTTCCCAGAAGTTGTTCTAACGCTGCCTTCGCTTTAAAACAGTATTACTTGCGGTAAGTGCCATCAGATCTCTTGAAGCAGTGGCATTAAGCTTTGAACGGTATTTCAATTTATGTGAAGGTACAAAATATCTTCATTTTCTAAAACATATTAAAATTGTGTTCTCTCACCAACTGAAAGGCTTTTATGTTTGAAGTTTTTGAATTGCCTTCTATTTCTACCAGAATTAAAGTTCAGGTGCACAGAGTGCACAAGTAGCTGTTGTAAGCTTTTTATTAATACTAATTAATATTAGTATTTTAATTGCTTTACTAAGAAAATATAAAGTACTGGGTTTTAAAAACTTCATTTTAATAAGGAATAATCTTGTTCTTTGGAGACTGACATACTATTATTTTAAAGACTATGTACACATTGTTTATCAAGAGTATTGCTGGTCAAATGTTGGTTTAGTTGCATATAAATATACATTAAAAAACATTTTTCAAATGACTTCTGAAACTATTTTTAAATATTCAATTGCAATCCTAATCAATTGGTCTTGTACTCTTCTTCAGAGACTTCATATCTTTTTTTAAAAAATACTAAGAATTGTCATGGTGATTTTCTTCTTTTTTTTTTTAAACACTGAAAACACATTTACAAGTTATATGGTAGTTAATATTAGAAGATGTGTTACTGTACTTTAGTTTAGAAATCCAGTTGTATCAATTGTGACTTGTTTTAAAAAAGAGTTTTGGAGGTTTGTAACAAATATGAGACATTATTTCCCACTACTGTCAATTTAAAAAGGAGCGGCAGTCTTTTATGATATCCAGGTTCTAATAATTTGAGATCAATCTGCTGAAAAATTATCATTCTGATAGAGAAAATGCAATTCTATTGGTACAGTTATTATTTGTTGTCCTAGATTGACTTCCAGTTGGAAGCAGCAGAGTTCACAGCCATAGTGTAGAAACTGTTATTGAATTATCAGAAAGTCTGGGAATTCTTCCATAGAATTTCTCAGGTGTGCACATATATAGTTTTTGTGTATTTAAGTTTTGTACTTTTATTTCTAAACAGTCTAAGATTAAAGAACTTAATCCATAATTTTTAAAATATTTTTTAGTAATCAATGCTGACCAATAAATTGAACCACATGATTTATGCTATTAGATTAAGTATTAAGATGCATTTTTAGGAGTTTCAAACCTAGAATAAAATTGAACTATTACAATTGCAATTTTATACCCAGTTGTCTAAACTGAGACAATAAGCATCCTTGACTGAGAGTTCACTTGTTTGTCTTTTCTTTTCTTTAATTCTTTAATCATTTTGTATTTTCTTGTCTCTAAAACGTTGTTTGAAAATCCAGTTTTGTACTGTGGTTTTTAAATAGATCTAGCTTAAAATATTTGGTTCCAGTGTTTTCAGAGTGGTTTTTATATATTAGGAATATATCAAGAACATACCTGAATGTTGTAATATTCTAATAATTTTGAATGAGTTTTGTTGTTTCAGATTCTTCTTTAATCAAAGCAGACATATCAACTGAATACTTGGGATTTTCATGTAGTGTGATAGTGAAGCATACTATTAGAACAATATTAGAAAATAAAAATGGTTTTTAATATTCTTCTTTGCAAGAATATTTATAAGGAAACTTCAGAGCTCCTGAGTGGAGAAAGCTGTAAAGAGGGAGAAATATTATTCATGAATTTATTTAATAAATTTAACAATATTTTTAAAGCTTTTGAGGAAGAACTTGAACAATCTTTCATTTTCATGTGTTTGAATAATTGTAGTAATATAAACTTTATATTGTTGATATTTGTGTTGTAGTGATCAACCTAGACCCTAAACCTAAAGCTTACTTTTCCCACCTCAGTCCCTAATCACATACATATTGATTTTATTGATTAGAGGTTTACCTGTATTATATAAATCTGTAATTATTTTTCAAGTTACACAAATATACAGTGGCGGCTTTTCATCTAATTCTCAGGTAAACAGTTGTGCTTTATTTTAAGAAAGGATCTTTGAGGTTGTAAAGTGTGTTTCAGAAAGAGACACCCTATTCTTAAACTGAACATATTTATGTGATTTTATTTATTTTTAAACTTATGTACTCTTTCTTCAATGACTCACTGTAACTTAAATGAGAATCTTCTCATTTTATATTGGCAAGAGCAACTGTGCAATATATTGGATTGAGAAAAAAAAGGTTTCCCAAAGTCACCTGATGTGTTTTAGGGTAGATAGGGACTTAATTGACCTAGTCCAACACCTTAACTATCATATCACACTGGTTGTCTTTCCAGATAGTAGGTTTTGCTACTATTCAGTGTCACAAATAAATATATTTAACATCTGCAAGCCACAGGGCAAAAATACCAAATTTATAGTGAAGAGTATTGTTTAATACTAGCAACATTATTCATAAGCATTTCTTATTTATCTTCACATCACATTTTTGTTCATTGTTCATCTTGGGATAGTGTAGTGAATGAATGACATAACAAAAATGCTTTTTGTAAGTGCACCTAATCCTTTTGATGGATCTCTAAGTAGATATTAGCATGGCTATTGATACATGTTTTTAAAGTACTCTATGATGATAGAAGTATGACTGGCATTACTGATGCTTGGGATGTTTTGGTATGATGTAAATTTCCCCATGGAAGCATAGGCTAGGAGAAATGAAAATATCAGAATGAAACTAGTAAAGGTTGGGATATTTCTTTCATTTGCAATTTCCATCAACCATTGCTCAAATGTTTTATGAACGAATTAGGTATTCTATATATTCATGTCGAGTACCTTTTAATATTGTGTTATATAATTAAAAAGTGTGTCAAATTAATATTTATGGTAGATTAGGATTATAGCCAGCACAATTCAATAAGGGAATACTAAATTTGAAGTTTAGTTATTTATCAGATTTATATTTTGTTAAACTGCGGATCAAATGTAATTGTTCTAAACAAGCTAATATATTTAAAATAGAGTTTCATAACTGCTGACTTGTTACTGATTAGTTATTTTTTTATGACTGCCATTTCCCTTCCTTTAATCCTAGAAGTAGAATTTTCAATATGTGCTATATTTCTTAAGTAAAAAAATATCAGAATTATTTCAGAAAGATATTCTGCTATTTTACTGGCTTAAGACATGCTATGGAACTGAGATCATTTATGAGAGGACTATATAATTGAGAGTTTTCTGTTTATCAGCAATCTGAGGGATGCTGTTTCTACTGAGCAAATAAGCAATGATAAAATGGCTAGTATCTCTATTCTCTACTTGACTTGTATTTCCCATTCCAAATAATATAAGATACAAATATCATGAGTATTTTAAAATGTGTGAATGGCTTTAGCAGTCTATATGTTATGCTTTGATAAAGAAATGACATTCTTGGTTCTGGAGTGCTGGGGAAATAATTTGTGTGGGCAGTGAGAAATGTTTACAGCTGGTTCTAAAACAAATTGAAATATGAAGGTTTTTTAATTAAAAATAATACTCAAGGTTTCTCTCCTTAGGAGCTAAGGGGATTATGGACCAGAAGCCAGATCTTCACTGTGGTAGCCCCTCTGCTTTGAAATACATTACCCCAGAAAGGTGCCTAGCCCCATCATTGCTGACATTTTACAGAGCTGTGAAAATATTTTTTTCAATCAGGTTTTCAAAGCTTAATGGTGATTGAGCTGTGTCTGTTCCTTTTATGTTTTGGCAGGAGGTATTTTATTTTGCATTGGGACGGTTTTATTATATTGATTGTTTTTATATTTTTGAACACCACAAATCTGGTTATATGGCCAGTATAGAGATACTTTTCAAGGGGCATACAGGCTCAGTGGTTAAAGATGCCGACTTTGCCAGCTGGAAAGCTGACAGCCCGGGATGAGCTCTAGTTACTTGCGCCAGCTCCTACCCACTTAACAGTTAGAAAGCATGCAAATGCCCACTTCGGAGGGAAGGTAATAGTGTTTGGACAATGCTGGCTCCGTTGCCTAAGAAACAGATGAGCACCACCCCTTTTACCTTTACTTCAGAAATATTTTTAATATTTTTTTAAATAGCATGTATGTAGACATATGTTTAGAGATGCTAGTGCACAGGTGTCAAACTCGCCACATCATGTTGCTGGCATGTGACGTTTCACAATGTTTTCCCCATTTGTGGAGCTGGGGTAGGCCTGGCCTGCGAGTGATGCATCTGGCCCGTGGACCACTAGTTTTGACAGTCCTGTGCTAGTGGAACCAAGGGACTTTTCTAGCTTAAGTGACAGGTAACATACAAAATATTGAAAAAAAGAGTATGCCTGACATAAGAAGGCACAGTCTAACCAGATTTTAGAAATTTTGAGAAAAGAAACTTTAGGATGTCTGAAATTTTGATTAAAAGTTTAATCTGAACAGTTATTACTCAGGAAAGTTCTATGGTATTTCAAACTCTATAATATTGGCTCTGAAAATAATATCGAACCAGGTGTTTAAGATTACAAAACTTTTGTATACTATAGTCCTTGTTAGATAATAAACTTGGATGTAACAACAATACAAACAATATGGGTAATTTTTAAATTTTAATGGGGAATACTTTAACGCAAGAATCATTTCAAAATAATGTTTTATATCAAAGTTTATAAGAAAGGATCTCTCCATATATAATTAGAAATAAGTATGTGCGTCTCCAAACATATATATAATCTTAGTTGTTTTTTCTATTCCTCCTAGTTAATCTGCCACCAAATTACTTAGGATAAGCATATTGAGATTTTTGGTAGAAAGCAAATTAAAGTATCAATCATTTTTGTTGGTATTCTTGGTTAGTTTATTTTATGTTTGTGAGAGGTGTGTGTGTGAATGAAACTGATATCCTTTTTCTCAAACATGAATTGGTCTAATGAAGTGAACTTTGCTTTATGAATTTTATATACTAATTAATTTGTTACTTTGTAAAGTGTCACAAGAGTCTTCAAGTTTTTGATCAGACACATTTACTCCTAGGTATGCTTCAGGAATATTCTATATATTTTCTGCTAACGTTTGCTTGCATTAGACATGTTGGATGATATGGATTAGACTTTTCTAATTAGCTATATTGAACTATTGTTTCTAGTGTCTCTGCAAGCATGGACTTTGTTTTAAACTGTAATTTAAATTAAATTGCAACTTAAATAACAGCCTTCTCAGTGCTAAGAAAAAGATTTTAAAGATTCTTCACTTTGTTGCCACAGTACTTTGGTTGTCAGTGAGGAATAGTTTTAAGATGAGTAGGTATTGCTAGTTGATCCTGATAGTTCTTTCATCTATTAATTTTGTAAAATGATACTTCTAAAAAGATGAATTTGTAGATACGTTGCAGTATTTTTTGCCTGTATTTTACAGGTTAAAAAGTGCAATGTTGTTGTGTTTCATATATATTTTCTAAAGCAGAAGTTGTTTCTATATTATCATTCTGGCCTGTTGAATTTTGTCTACTTGGATAATTGAATATCAAAAATGCTTGTGTACAAATATTTGTCAAGGTTATTATTCAGTTCTGAATAGATAGATATAGATCATTATTTGAGTGTAGATGTATTATGAATAATAACTGATGATGTGAAGGTAATTGTTAATTGTCCTTTTATGTAGACCAACTAGGAAGTATTGTATAGAATAGATGAAACCAAAGTCGACTGACATTGAGCAGTAGATAATTTAGGAATATTACTAATTCCTGATTATTGGTTCAAAAGAGTAATATGTTACCAGAAGCATCTGTAGTATGTTGATGGAGTTAAATTATAGTTGTGTAGACAACAGAGTTCACATAAAATAATGTACATGGATCTAAATATGTATAATATTGTTGTGCACTTACAAATACAATGTCCTTCAATTTAAAGTAGAAGAAATATGGAAATTCTGAAATACATTTCTTCTAGGGATGATATTAATATCCTATTGTCTGTAGTATTTGGGATGTTTATATACATAATTCTACATCTATAGTTTCTAAACTAGATTTCCATGAAAGTTATTTTAAAAAGTTAAGTTTGTTGTCAAAAAACTGTTGCATCTTTTAAAAAGTTTATTTTAGTAACAAAAGAATAAAATTTTAACATAATGAATGTCTTAATAAATCTGCTCAAAAATGAATGGCTAAAAAATTCAACTAAACTATTTTAACTTTAAAATAGTTCCTCTTAGGTACTTTCTATTTTTTGATCCATTCTCGCATCCAACAACTTTTCCTTACTTGACAAATAGATACTTTCAGAAAGCCATCAGTAAATTGTAATAATATTTCTATGTAAAGTTAAGAAGAAACTCACAGCAGATTAAAATAAATCAACATAGCAGTTTTGCCGGGCAATCATTCCTTTAGTATATGTGGTACATGGCATTGGTAAACATGATGTGTCAGGGACAGAAAAATTTAATTAGTCCACAGGTGGTGATGGGAAAATATTTTCATATCATCCATCCAGTCTAATACATATACTATATAGACATTACAATCACACTCATGGCAAAAATTTGCACAGAAAAAGATAATTCCCCATTCAAGATGCAAAGTTATAAATCTCCACATAGATTACTAATAATAATACTGTTACTGTAACATGCAAAAGAATAATGGTCACTGTAGCAGAGGTATTGTAGACCTCTTTGGTATACTAATAGAATAACAAAATACCAGAGTTGGAAGAGTCCTTGGAGGTCGTCTAGTCAAACTCCCTGCTCAGGCAAGAAACTCTATAATTTTAGACAAATGGTTGTCCAATCTCTTCTTGAAAACCTCCAGTGTTGGAGCACCTACAACTTCTGAAGGCAAGCTGTTTAATTTGGTTAATTGTTCTAACTGTCAGGAAATTTCTCCTTAGTTCTAGGTTGGCTTTCTCCTTTATTAGTTGCTATCCATTGCTTCTTGCCTGCCTTCAAGTACTTTGGAGAATAGGTTGACCTACTAGTTTGCAGGCTTCCCGGGACAAGGACTTATACGTTAATGATGGAGCAAAACCACCTGACAGAAAAGCAGAAGAGGAGCTAGGAATCACAGTCAGATTCCAGAAATTGGAAATCGCTCTATTAAGTCACCACAAAAGATGAAAAACAAGTGTATGTTTCAGGCAAATAATGCAATATATGGTGTTCATTGGAAAGTAAAAGTAATATCAAATATTAAGATATTGTGGTAGAGAGGTAGTGAAGATTAAAACACATATTGCAAATTCTGCACAGCAGCATTCACTTCAACAGCAGAGTGAGTACCATTTCTCATTTCAACTCTGGAGGCCTATTCATACTCTTGAGAATGAAGAGGGTTATATCAACTATACGAGACATGCAGATGGCTGTAAAGTAAAATGTTTAATTTGTAGGACAGGAAGAAAAAATCTCCCAAAAATCTCCCAGGGACCATGCCCTTGGTGCATGGTCAAGGAAGAACAGTATGGCCCATTTTATTGACTTTCATATAATCCCAATTACATTTACATTGACTGACTCCTGCAGTCATACCTATCAATAGGCCAATTGGTTATCTGGGTTTTCTGGCTGTATAATATCCCACTTTATTCGAGATGTTGGACACCTACCCATGACTTCTATTGGAAATCGGGTAGCAAAAGAGAGAAGATGTGACAGATACATTACCATATATGATAGATATATTCCTCAAATGATCAATGTAACTGAAAATAACACACAGTGTAAAAGTAGACAAATTCTGGTCCCCTCCAACTAGGGTGGACGCCATGTAAAAGCTCATACAGTTGCAAGAAAAAGTATGTGAGCCCCTTGGGATTACGTGGAGTTTTGCATGAATTGGTCATAAAATGTGCTCTGAACTTCATCTAAGTCACAACAATAGAAAAACACAATCTGCTTAAAATAATACTACACAAACATTAGATGTTGCCATGGTTTAATGGAACATAACATGTAAACATTCACAGTGCAGGGAGGAAAGAGTATGTGAACCTTTGGACTTAATAACTGGTTGACCCTCCTTTGGCAGCAATAACCTCAACGAAACGTTTCCTGTAGTTGCAGATCAGACCTGCACAACGATCTGGAGTAATTTTGGACCACTCCTCTTCACAAAACTGTTTCAGTGTTGCAATATTCTTGGGATGTCTGGTGTGAATTGCTCTCTTAAGGTCATGCCACAGCATTTCAATCGTGTTGAGGTCAGGACTCTGACTGGGCCACTCCAGAAGCGTATTCTGTGCTGTTGAAGCCATTTTTTGTTGAATGACTTGTATGCTTTGGGTCATTGTCCTGTTGCATCACCCATCCTCTGCAGAGCTTCAGTTGGCGGACATATGGTCGTACGTTTTCCTGCAAAATGTCTTGATAAACTCTGGAATTCATTTTCCCATCAATGACAACAATCTGTCGAGGCCCTGAGGCAGCAAAGCAGGCCCAAACCATGATGCTCCCTCCGCCATGTTTTACAGTGGGGATGAGGTTTTGATGTTGGTGTGCTGTGCCTTTTTTTCTTCACACATAGTGTTGTGTGTTCTTCCCAAACAACTCAATTTTGGTTTCATCTGTCCACAGTATATTTTGCCAGTAATGCTGTGGAACATCCAGGTGCTCTTTTGCAAACTTCAAACATGCTGCAATATATTTTTTGGACAGCAATGGCTTCCTCCGCGGTGTCCTCCCATGTACTCCATTCTTGTTTAATGTTTTCCTTATTGTAGATGTGTCAACAAAAATGTTAGCATGTGCCAGAGATTTCTGTAGGTCTTTAGCTGACATTCTAGAATTCTTCTTTACCTCATGAAGCATTCTGCGCTGTGCTCTTGCAGTCATTTTTACAGGACGACCACGCCTAGGGAGAGTAGCAACAGTGCTAAACTTTCTCCATTTGTAGACAGTCTGTCTTACCGTGGACACATGAACATCAAGGTTTTTGGAGATACTTTTGTAACCCTTTCCAGCTTCATGCAAGTCAACAATTCTTGATCGTAGGTCTTCTGAGAGGTCTTTTCTGCGAGGCATGGTTCACATCAGACAGTGCTTCTTGAAACCAGTAAACCCAAAACAGGTGTGTGTTTTTAAAGGGCAGGACAGCTGTCAGCAACACATCCAATATCATCACACTGATTGGAGTCAAGGTTGGCTCACTCCTGGCTCCAATTAGCTCTTGGAGAAGTCATTAGGTTAGGGGCTCACATACTTTTTCCTCCCTGCACTGTGAATGTTTCCATGTTATGTTCAATTAAACCATGGCAACATCTAATGTTTGTGTAGTATTATTTTAAGCAAACTGTGTTTTTCTATTGTTGTGACTTAGATGAAGTTCAGAGCACATTTTATGACCAATTCATGCAAAACTCCACGTAATCCCAAGGGGTTTATATACTTTTTCTTGCAACTGTATATGAGTCCTGAGATAATGTAATTTCTTCATATCTCTCTCTGAGGTTAAAGAGATGTACCATTTTGATAGATGTGACAGATATATTCAACCCTAACAATTGGAATGATCTTGATATCCTCTTCTCAGTTTTGAGAGAGAAGAAGACTGAAAGAAATAGTGCAACAAAGAGATCTGTCTGTTAATTCTATATAAGAAACTAGAGTACTTTTAATTGAAAAGCATCAATAGATTGTGGAACTATGTTTCCAGAACATCTTATATCAACAATATATCATTGTTCCTACACTTTGCTTGATAAGGCATTACCTATTACATAATCATTGGTGACACAATAGTATAGCTCAGGGGTGAAATCCACTTACCTTTGCTACTGGTTTGCAAATGGAAGCACGCTTGCTTGCATTCGACACCTCTGCGCATGTGCAGGACTTTCTGCGCATGTGCAGAGCATCAAAAATGGGACATGATGATGTCTGGGCGGAGCCTCCTGTCAGTACTACCGGTTTGCCCGAGCCGGATAGAACTGGCTGCATTTCACCACTGGTATAGCCCTGCTACAACATGAAGATTAGTCACACAGGGGAAGAGTTAAAATTGTGGTTACTATTGCTAGTCTTATTTACATCTGACTTTTCTTCAAGGCCTGATGGCGGAGGAAGAGTTCCATTATCTCTGCATCTATTAAAGGTTTGCTTATAGGGCCAAAAAAACCCCCACAGAAAGACAATAGCAAATTAATTCCATACTTTTCTTTGCACTTATGTTGCAGTAAGACTAATATTGAAATTGTAAGGAGAATGAATTATATCAGCTGCTACACAGAGGTCTGTAACCTTAGATTCTCAATTAATACTTGACAATTAGGGCCTGAGAACTACCAGTGAACTACCAGCTTTTCAGTGTACTTACATTAGCCTCTTTTTGCTAAAGAGAGCCTAATGACTAAAAGACTTCTCTCTCTTTTGAGAGTTGTATCAAAACTGTGCTTAATTTCATATAGCTGAGCTGTAATCCTGAAAAACAGAACTAAATATAATGGCACAAAACCACTTTTGTGCATGGTATTCTACTTAACCTTGTATTATTTAAGTGAGAATACCAAAAGACGTTAACTAATAGAATTATCTAAACTAGTTTTCATATATTGGTGTGAGCAAGGAGATACAAAAAAGATACGAAAAAAATTCATAGTCATATTTCAATTATACATTCTATCTTTTTGCTTGCTTTCTTGGGTCTTTTTGCTTGCACTCTTAGTTGAAAAATGAAATTAGAGAATAGAGTTATGATGACAGAGAGGTTCAGATATGAGCAGATATATATTAGCAATATGCAGATCCTATATTTCTTTTGAGTACAAACTTGTACAGAGTACTTTTGCTTCAAGATTTCTATCTCCCTGTTTTAACATAAGAGATACAGCTTCTTCCTGCGTGCCATATCAAGTTGTGGGCGCGCTCAGACAGAAGTTTAAGTACTAATGAGAATATGCTATGACTAAGTACAGAGTCATTTGTTGTCCTGTATTCTGTTACAGTGATGCATATATGCAAATATCTCCATTGGATTTAATAAAGTAATTTTAACTTTGAACATGTTTTTTTGATGGGATAATTTTTTAACAATAGAGCTTCAAGGAACTTCAAAGTTAGGCTGTATTTCCACTGGTATGTTAATTCTGATCTCTTCAAAGGTCCTTGTGCCAACTTTGAAAATTTGATGTACCCCTGAAGTTATATCTTTATTGAGACTCAATACAAATACAAAGTGTTTAAATACATACAATTGCAGTTTTGAAATTTCTTAGCCATTAATAAGTTTTGAACAATGTGTCTTTTACAAATAAATAATTAGAGTAATATGATTCTGAATATTAATATTTTAATTAAAGAACTTTGATTAAGTTCTTAGGCAAAAACCTAAGACTAGTTAAATTGTCAGCAGAATATCCAAATCAGAATGCTGTGTATAAAAATAATAATAAACCTATTTTTAATTTTACAGCAGGCTAGAATTAGATGAAACTATCAAACCAAATATTTTGTTTACTTTATTTACATTATTTTATGCAAATGATTTTAATTTTGTTGCCTATTTTGTGAACGTCTAACTGGCACTTTTATTTCAGCAATTGATTTATAAGTATGAGAGTGGTTTCAGTTTTATGTAAATTTATATTCAGAAGCTTGTCTTAATTTTAATACATTGCTTTGAACTTCCTGGGAGATAACAATAGTTTCATAATTTGTTCATCTGAAATAATCAAAAGCTAAATGCTAATAGCCTTTCATAATTTTGCTCATCACAGTCGTGATATCAGCACCCAAAACAGCAGTTAATATAGTTACTTTGGATTCTATTATAGGTTAAGTGCTTAATGTTATGAATTAGTTTAATAAAATGAATTCCAAATATTTTTCTATGGATATTTTATAACAGGTTAAAACATTTAAAGAGAGTTTATTTGTATGAGAGTGATATTTATTTTCATTTAATCTGTTACATGATAAAATTATACTGGCAAGGAAGAAAAGAGTTGGTAGATAACATATAGCCTGGTTCTTTTTAAATTATATGCTTTGGCAGGAAATGTACCAGGAGGTGTTTCTTTGGGTTGGTCCTCCTTCAAATTAATACTCTGTTTTTTTGGTTACCTTGCATCTGTGCAGAAATTTTCTGTGTTCCCTTTGAATTGTTCTTTTGAAGGACTGCATGTATATGCTCCTCTTGTGTCAATTTGATAGCCCAGACTTTTCCAGTGTGGTAACTCTCACAATTCTGACAGACTGGCAGCCCCCAGGGGGAGGGTCTTCTCTGTGGGGGCACCCACTATCTGGAACGACCTCCCCCCAGAGATACGGAGGATCCCGGATCTACGCACTTTCCGCTGTGCTCTTAAGATTCTTCTATTCCAGCAGGCCGGCCTGGCCTAATTTTCTCCCCTGTTTTAAAATTCTTTTACATCGAAATTTTAATTTGTTTTAAATTATTGGGATTTTTTAATTGTCTTGGGCTAAATTATTTAATCTGGTTTTAATTATATCTTTTAACTTTTATATTTATGTATTTTATTTTGTGCCTGTTCACCTCTCTGAGTCCTTCGGGAGTAGGGCGGTATATAAATCTAAGAAAAGAAAAGAAAAGAAAGAAAGAGATTATGGGATAGAATGTAATAGGTCTACATCCTGATTTTTTAAATGGCTAGGGGAAATCTTAGTGCTCAGATCCCTTTAAGATTCAATAAACTGCAAATTGAAGGTGAAAGTGTCTATTCTTCTCTCCAAAATAATTTTATATGGAGTTTATCTTCTCCAAATACCAAATGAAGAATGTTGGTGACTGCTTTGCTGTAAAATGCAAAAATATTTGGGGAGAGGCATGGGATTCGGATAGTATGATTGCAGTTGATGGAATATATATACAGAGAGCTTTTTTCACCACCACCCATTTTATACATTAGACGCATTCCTGAATATGTTAGTTCTTCTTCATAGCTAACTAACATTGATTGGTGGCTTGTTCAGCATTTTGTAAGTGTCAGATGTGCTTTATAAGTCATTGCAACAGAGTAATATTTCTAATAGATTAATGAAAAAGTATTCCAAATTCACAAATTTTTACTTATAATCCCTTTAAAAATAACTAAAGTGGACAAATGGGGCTACTTTTTATAATTGTAAAAAAATTATAATTTTATAATTATAGAATAAATTATTGAAAGCTAAGAAATGCAGAGGGAAAGAAAACAAAGAAATACAAATGACTACTGTATAAACCTGCTTCTGGAAAATATCTCAATGAACATTCTCAATCATCCAGGTAGAGTTGTCTGATGGTTGTCTGAAGTTGAAGTTGTGTGAAGATTTAATCATTGCATCATTTCCTTTCCTTTCCTTTGGGGAGGAAACCCCTGAGGCTGGTGTGGCATGAGTTGGTACATTCCAACAACTCTCTGCCTAACTGCCTTGCTCTGATTGAAGAAACTACCTGGATGGGTAGTGAAAGGTTTCAAACCAATATCAAAAAATTACTCCAGTTGCAATGATTCAACTTTAGACTGTTTCTGGAAAGTATTGATATATTTGAAGATTAGACTGAGATTAAATATGGATAGGATGGAATGCATTTTATTTTATTTTATTTTATGAATTAAAGAGTTCTTTTTCATTTTTATGCCTTACCCATGCAACTTTTGCATCTTCTCATCTTATCTCCATCCAGTCTGATTCTCTCCTTTCTCCTCTCTTCTCACTTCAGCTACCCTCTTCTTTAAATTAAGTTTCATTCTGCTATATTCTTCTTTTTGGATACTGCCCTAAAATAGGAAGCGGGAGAGGGCTATTTGCATTTATTTGAGGGTTTCAGTCCATAAAAAACATTTGATATATAGAAATAGGGACTGTGTTATTTTTTCAAGTATATGTTGGTCAGTAACTGAATTAAAAGATTGATTAATAGATTTTTCCAGGCAATTAAGTTTAATTGGAATTTGTTTATCTAGCCCTGCCCTTTTGGGAAATAGGTTCTCTCTCTGTATGTGTATATATATATATGTGTGTGTGTATATGTTTTCTGAGGTTTTCACGGGTGTTTGTATGTAGGTCTTTGGTTATTTGGGTTTTCTCCCGCGTAAAATTGGAAGTGTCTTGGCGACGTCGCCAAGACACTTCCAATTTTACGCGGGAGAAAACCCAAATAACCAAAGACCTATAGTCCCCAACTTAGAACAGTCCATTTAATGACCGTTCGAAGTTACAACAGCACTGAAAAAAGTGAACTATGACCATTTTTCACATTTATGACTGTTGTAGCATCCTCATGGTGAAGTGATCAACATTCAGATGCTTGGCAACAGACTTATATTTATGATGTTTGCAGGATCCTGGGGTTAGATCCCTTTTTGCAGCCTTCTGAAAGCAAAGTCAACAGGGAATTCAGATTCACTTAACAATCATGTAACTAGCTTAACAACTGCAGTGATACACTTAACAACTGTGGCAAGAAAGATTGTAAAATGGGGTAAAACTCACTTAACAAATGTCTCACTTAGCAACAGAAATTTTGGGCTCACTTGTGGTTGTAAGTCAAGGACTATCTGTATACATAGAGAAAAAATATTAGGATTTAAGAAACATCAAAGGAACTTTACATGTACAGAGTTGAATCCTGATCCTGTTTTGATGCAGATGCTAATACAAAACTAATTATGGTATAAGTTCAAAAGATCATCATACAGTAAAGGAAAACAGTAGATGTGTGGATCTAACATTAGTACCTAGGAATACATATACATCTTTGTATTGGCTTCTGAAGCATCTTGTCTTGAGTTCACATGGTTCTACTTTTACACCTTGGAAAACAGCTTAATACTTGTCCAGGATAGAGTTTAGGAGCCAGTGTAGAACTTTGTAGTTGGTGTATATTTGTGGTTGCAGGTGTTATCACAAAATATGCACAAGATATAATTCTTCATCAGTAACTCTCTATTACAGACTTTTATCCTTTCTTCATACAAGTTAATTCCAGTTTAAAACTTGCATTATTTTTATTATCTGTAAACTAGTGGGAAATACGTATGTAGTGGTGGTGACAGAATTATTAATAGCAGCAGTATATGATATCCATTAATTGTTCTTTCTTGCTGATATGACTTCTCTGCCCTGTTACCTCCCTACTTTGTGCCTCTTTGCTTCATCTCTCTTCTTCCCTGTTACCATTTTTGATTCAGTGGTTACGGCAGTCATTTCTAGCAGTTGTATTTGAGAATCCATAGTCTTACTGAAGATAGCTCATTTAAACTTTTTGTCTGCTATTTGCAAAGTATTATTTCAAGCTGTTAAAACTTCTTTGGGGGGGGAAAAATCAGTAAATGCATTTGAATAACAATGGCGGCTAACAGTAGTGTAATAGTATGTCAACTGTAATTAAATCCAGAGTTCTTATCTGGAATTGATCAGTGATCAAAGAAAATATGGGAGTAGAGCCCATTCCTTTAATGCTGATTTGGCTATAAAGTCAACACTATAAAGAAATAAATGCTATTGATGTTATGAATAATAATTTTAAAGGATAGTGCTATACCAGCAATATTGTATAAAGACACATCTTGGTCACTGATTTCTTACACAGTTCTGTAGTTGCAGTCACTGCTAATAAGTACTGTAGTGAAGATTAATCTCCCAAATAAAGCTGATAGGTTATATATAATTATAGTTTTTATGGTTATTAATTATTATTATTACCTTATTCTTATTGACTCAGCCTTCCATCCTTTCTAAGGTAGGTAAATTGAGGACCCAGTTGTGGGGGCAATAAGCTGACTTTGTATAAATATACAAAAGGATGAAGGCTATTGCTTAGCGCATTGTAAGCCGCCCTGAGTCTCTGGAGAAGGGCGGCATATAAATCAAATTAAATTAAAAAAAAAATTAAAAATTCTCTTTGCTCTTTTTAATTTAGTTCTTCCATTTCACTCAATATTTGTTTTCATATACAAATAGTTCCTGAGTTACAACTGTAATGGAGCATGCCTATTTTGCTGGCAAGTTGTGCTTGTCATTAATTGAGGCACCTGTCTGATCATGTCATATAATGATTCCTATTCCTGTTCTCCCCAATGTGGTTTTTAAGTGGAGCATATGGTACTTATGGGGTGAGGGTGGGGAAGACCCTGGGAGCCCAGCCCACATCTACCTGTCCTTGGCTCCCAAAGTCTGCTTCCCACCTGTCAAGATCCCTGCAGATCTTGGGCCTGCTTTCCCTCCCTATTGGGTTTTTGTAGGCCACGGATGTCAAACTCCATGTCAGGTGACCATCACAGCTTTTTTTCTTTGCAAAACGGGTGGGCATGGCCTGTGCATGGCACATCTGGCCCACAGATCACCAGTTTGACACCCCTGCTGTAGGCCTTGCGGCTGCTTCCCATCTCTTTAGATCCCTCACACACTTCCCCATCCCGTGTCACTGATCATGCACTTTTGTAGAGCCCCAGAGCTTGCATTGAGCAAGGAAAACAGGCTACTCCATTCCTCGGAATCCTTGCAGGCTGCATGTCATCGTCCTAGAAGCTGGCAACATTTTCGGAACAGCCATAATTTATTTTTGGGTGGTTGGGGGAGGGGGGAATAAAGGGACTCTTTCACCTGAAAACCCAGGGAAAATGACCAAAAATATTGCTCTTTGCTTGTCCTTGTAGCTCTCCTTTGTCAAGGAGAAGATGAAAGCAAATCTAAAGAGAGCAGTAGCCCAGGGCAAATCATGCTACAGAGCATGGGAACATGACATTGCCAACAAGCACTGGAAGAGAGGTCTAGCCTTGGTTGCTCCCTGATGACATTTTCTTTTCCTTTCTGAAGGAGAGAATGCTGTTGTCATTGCTTCTGAAAACAAAAAGAGTAGACACCACAAGAATTATGAAAACTGCTTTATCTCTTTCTCCACTAGCCAGACCTTTTGCAATCTGACGACTTTGCACACAAATTGAGCCCCCAGACATTAGTGCTGGACAACCTGACTCACTTGTCAGATTCCTTCCTCAAGAAGGATTTTTTCCTAGCCAATGGAGGAAGAGGGATCCAGAAAGAGGAAGGGAAACTGTCCTAGGTTTTTCTGTGTGCTTGTGATCCCTGACTTCACAAAAGCCTTCAGCTCAGGAAAGAACAATTGTGACTGAGAGTTCTGGAGAGGATCACAGCGTCATCTGCATAGAGCAGGAGGGTGATGCTTCGGTCACCTATTTTTGGGTGGTGGTGATTTGGTTTGTTTAGCCATTTTACCATGTCATTTATGTAAAAGTTGAAAAGCAAGGGGGCCAAAATGCACCCCGTTTAACCCCCTTTTGAGTTTTAATTGACTTTGAGAGGGACCCTTGCATATTACACCTCATTTTGAGGGAAGTTTTAGTACTGTGATGGCGAACCTATGGCACAGGTGGCACGCAGAGCCATATCGGTGGGCACACGAGTGTTGCCCTAGATCAGCTGATTTTCGGGCCTTCCGGGCCCACTGGAAGGCTATTTCTGGCCTCTGGAGGGCCTCCGGGGGGGCGGAAAGGGCAATTTCACCCTCCCCAGTCTCCTAGAAAGGCTCTGGAGGCTGGGGAGAGCGAAGAATGGGCCTTCCAGTCCCACCGGAAGTCGGCAAATGGGCCATTTCCGACCTCCGGGGGGATAGGGAAGGCTGTTTTCGCCCTCCCCAGGCTCCAAGTAAGCCTCTGGAGCCTGGGGAGGGCAAAAAACAGGCCTACTGGGCCCACCGTGCCATCACATGCCAAAAGCGGGGGGAGCGCATGGGTGTCATGCGTGCCTGTGCGGGGGGAGCGGGGTGCACTGAATTATGGGTGTGGGCATGTGTGGGTGCAACCCCCCCGCACTCCCCCCGTTTTTGGCACACGATGGCAAAAAGGTTAGCCATCACTGTTTTAATATGTAGGGCATGTAATGAAGAAGCCTGTGGTCAATTGAGGCAGCTTCCAGCTTCTCCCATAGTTTAGTCCTGGTAACCATATCAAAGGCTGCCTTGAGATCTATAAAACCGGCGTATAATGATACAGATCTATTAGAAAAGAGTCTTGCGAGCCCTTCTCCAGTACTGTAATTATAATAAACTGGACATAAATTATGAGAAAGATCATGGCCTTTGCAAAAAGGCCAAAACTTTATTCATGGTATCTAAATGCCCCCAAAGTAGAGCAGGTAACCACCTTCAAATACCTGGGGGTGGTCATTCAGGCCAATAGTTCAAGAAAAGCACATGGAGAACATGCAGCTGCCTTGGGCCAAAGATCAGCGAGTACCATTCTTAAATTTTTCTGCACAAAGGGAGGATATAATGTCCCTGCTGCTATTAAGCTTTTTGTGGCCAAGTCGCTAGCACAGCTCCTTTATGGGACCTTGTTCGGATTGTCAGCTTCATGTTTTGCATCATTAGAAATAGTTCAATCCAAATTCATTAGTTCAATTCTCCAGATGCCACGTTGTATCTCAAATGCACTTCTGCACCTGGAGACAGGATTGACAAAAGTTGAAGCAAGAATCTGTATAGCATCCTTAAATCTCTGGCTAAAGCTTAACTTCTTTCTGCAAGGTCTTGCTCCGTTAATCCCCCAAGACAAATTCTCTCATCATGGATCAAGGCTGTCGAGTCCAACCTTGCCAAACTAGGCTTCTCCCCAGCTTTAATAATCAAGTTTGACTATGATTTAGCAAGACAAACCTTGCGACAAAGGGTGGAGGACATTGAGAGGCATGTGAACTTAGTGAAAGCTCTGCTGTTTCTGGCTCTACATGCCATTAGATGTGTTGTTGCTCCTGCCAGCTATCTTAGTCAGTTAGCAAACCACCGGAAAGCATTTGCACTTGCAGAAAGGAGAGACCTTTCTGCAAGAACATCAGGATGTCCACAATCGAAGCCTGGAGGGCAGAAACATCATGTTGATCACACCATGAGCAGGTAGCAGAGTAGATACGGTCCGTTGACGGACGCCGAGATGCTTGAATGGTTCGAATAACATCCCCGGGAATGTTGGCCTCCCTTAATGAGCACCGCTCAACCTCCAAGCAGTTAGACTGAGCCAAGGAAGGTCTGGATGGCTCAAAGTGCCCTGCATTAGAACATCCCCTTCTAGGGGAATGTGCTATGGGGGGCGACCAAGTCCGCAAACCAAGCCCTCCGGGGCCAATGAGGGGCCAAGAGAATCACCTCAGCCCACTTGTCCAGAATTCTGCGGATGACCCGTGGAAGAAGAGACGGAGGAAAGGCATACAAAAGCCCCTTCGGCCAAGGGGACCTGATGGCGTCGATGGCCTCCGCCTGAGGCTCCGGGAATCTGGTGAAGAAGCGGGGCAGCTGTGCATTTGAGCGTGTCGCAAATAGGTCGAGGCTCGGGGAGCCGAACCGACGAACCAACTCTTGGAAGATGCAGTAGACGCCACTCCGCATTGTCCACCTGTTGCCTGCTCAACCAATCGGCTTGAGTGTTGGCAACCCCGGATATGTACTCCGCCCGAAGGGAGCAGAGATGGCGTTCTGCCCATAGACCCAGCCTCATGGCCACAGTCAACAGAGACCTGGATCTGGTGCCCCCTAGTTTGCTTAGATGTGCTTTGGTGGCAATAGAGGGAGGGCGAAGACCAGCCGCTAACGATTTCTGAACTGCAGCCTCAATAAGTTTTTCCAGTTGGCCCGGAAGCAGCTGACAAGATATCGATTCGGGGCTTGGCTGGACGGTTGTTGGGTAGCAGACGAAATGTCTGATTGGCCATGGTTAGAAGAGCCGGCCTTCCGGTCGTGCTTTGATTTAGATACCGCCTTATGCATAGTTATACAGGTGAGACTCCCAGTAACAATCACAGTAGGAGGGGAGCGCGGAAACTCCACAAACAATCATTGCGCCCAGCAGCAGTCAACGAGAGGCAAGGGAGCGCAGAAGCTTCCACAAAATGGCCACCGCGATTCAGGCACAAATCAAAATGGCGGCCTACAGAGTTTTAATTGACAGCCAGATCCTTCAAGAGTCGGGCCCCTTAAGTAGGTCACAAATGGGAGAGCTAGGCTCCACGAGCAGAGTACAATCGGTAAAGTCCAGCTGGGGCTATGCGCAGACATCGAGGGCGAATGAAAACCGCCAAAACGAAAGTCAGCTGTTTGGCAGTCGTTTAGGCGGGAGCTGCAGCTCCGCTGATATAAAATCAGGCTGCAGATCGCTCTCCGCTCCAACAGTGAGAGAGAAATTGTTCGCAATGCAAAACGATCTATGCCGCACTTGTAGCACCAGCAGGCATGCGAAGGGCAGGAGAAAGGGAAAATTACGCCCCCAAAATGGCCACCGCGGCTTGAACGGAGCGAAAAACGGCCAGAGAAAAACACGATTAAAGTCACTGAGGCTTTGGTGCGAACAGGGAGGCTGAAGGAAGCCCCTTTCGCAACAGCAATAATAGCCAGAAAATTGGGCTGTGAACCTCTTCACCTCCCAAGGGGAATCTCCCTGAAGGGAGACAGAACAACAGGTACACTGAATAAATGCAGTCCTGTCAAGCAGTTTATAATATATATAACTCACGACCCAGATATCAAAGTCCAAGGCAACCAAATCCAGAGGGGGAAAGAGCAAACAAAGTCAAACAATCCAAGTCCAAAAAATCACCAGAAATCCAAGCCAGAGGTGTAAATATAGAGAAATATAGGAGAGCAAGAGACACACATGCCAGTCCAGACTAAAGGACTGAATCAAAAGCTGGGTCTACCTGGCAACAAGGGCAGGATTTAACATGATTGACAGACTCAGTCCTTTAGGCTGATTGGGCGAGTACTACCCACACTGGCTGCTGTCTCCACTCTCAATGGAGAAGAATACCATTCACTGAAAGGCTCTGTACCTGCGGCTCAGGAGAGGTGGAGACTGTGGGTCACATGCTCCTTAGATGTTCCTTTTATATAGAGATTGGGAAAAAAAATATTCTGCTAATAACTGCTAGGTATCCTGGTCGTTCCGACACTACCTATCTTCAGTGGCTGCTTGAAGATGAACAGTCCATAACTACAGCACAGGTCGCCAGATTCTGCGCAGCAGCACTGGGGATTTGTCGCAAAAACGTGTCTTCTTCACATAGCGATGTTATATAACAATTGTGGCAAACACTTTGCACTGCTTAGTCATTTCCCTTTTAGCATTGAACCTACAATGGACCACACAGTTTAGGGATTGCAACTATCGTATACTCAGACCATGTATAATTGACACTGGATTTTATTATAGATTTTAGTTGTTATTTATTATTTTATACTAGAAGTTTTAAGTGTATATATACTGAGTGCTTTTATTTGTTCTGGTCTAAGACTGTAATAATAAATTATTGTTGTTGACTGAGAATTGTAAGCAAATTCTGACTGTTGCATGTTGGACAGCATAAAAAGATGGACCATTGCATTCTCCTGCAAGGTCCCAGGAGTGGCCAAGAATGGGTTGAATCATCTGTTTCCTGTTGAGACCGAGCTGTTTGCTTCTTTTAGCCACACCTCCTGCCTCCTCCTTCCTGCCCCAGTTTCATCTCGGTCTTAACCTGAACGAGACGTTTCAAAGCATTCCTGGTCACTTCTGATCTTCAGGATTGTGAGCTTTATAATTTTTTTTTCTCCTTTTCTATTTTTCTGCCTTCCTTTAAGGATTAAAGGCGGTGGCTGGCTTTTAAAGCTGCTGCTTTAGGGCCCATTTTCCTTACTGGAGCGAGAGGGAGTCCCTGCCTAGTTTTGGCTAGGCATACTCAGTGGCAGTGGCCTCGAGAGGTGTGGAGTCCCTACCCACTGGCTGCTGGGCATACCTAAGAGTCACAGCCGCAGTGGAGGCCATTGGAGTCCCTGCTTAGTCTTGGTTAGGCACACTCAGAATTCCCTGCTAGCCTGATTGGCTTTAAGTCCCTGCCTGGTCTTGGCTAGGTATACTGATTGCAGTGAAGGCCATTGGAGTCCCTGCTTAGTCTTGGCTAGGCACACTCAGAATTCAATCTCTTTGCAGAAAAAATGCTAACAAAACAATTTTTTCCAAATATGATTTTTATTAAGACTCTTAAACAAGAGAGTAAAAGCTATTACTAATAGACAGTAAGAAAGGAAAAAGAAGAGAAAGCAAAAAGTGCAAGGATAGGAAACTTTTAAAAGAAAAATAGAAAAAATGTATAAAGAAATGGCTTCCAATATTCTTCATAGCATTGTAAGTAGAAACATATTCTCCAGCGCGCTGCTTGGAGAATCCAAATGTTATGTTATTCTTCATCTTGATCACTAGACTGGGTGAATGTTTCTTTAAGAAACGTCGTTGGCCACTCCTCCTTTGCTCAGCTGAGCTCCAGTTTATTCACTCAGTCGAGCGAGAGACTGGTTTTTTCCTTGGCTCTAGCAATCAAGCTGACGATTTAAACCTTTATTTGGATTTTCCAAGCAATTTTCTTCTCTACCTTTCTTCGGGTGGTGTGGATTGTCTTCAAAGTCAGCTCAGCTGTTCATCGGACCTCTCCTAATTACCTCAGCTGCTGGCGGTGGGTGAATTGCTCCTGGGCCACCAGGCGGGCTCACGCCATCATTTGTTACTTGCAGCATCCTCGGAGCTATACCTTTCGAGGCATCTCCGAGTGATTATTATCGCCGCTGGCGGGTGTGCTGGTTTCCGGCTTGCCGGTAAAGCCACCTCCGCCGTCCATACCGCTCCTACGATCTTCGAGGCGTTCAGGAGTTCCTGCCTGTCAATAAAGCTTTGCTGCGCTGGGAGAGGTTTGTTACAACCTCGCACGCTTTCCTTTTGGCTCTTTCCTTCCGCGGAGGCGCTGAGCGGCAAAACACGAGCCGCGCGCCATTTTGAGTACAATTATAGCCGCCCGCCATTTTATCTCTAATGGCTAGCTGCGGCAGCAGGGAGCGCAATTTGATATTGGCGTTTCTCTGCTATCCTGTTTTGGACTGACTTGCCTATTGAGGAGCCCTGTGAAGCGGCTTTCAGTGGTGCTTTGACATCTGCTTAGCCATATTTCCCTGCATCACTTGTTGTGTCCTGTGGTTCCTTCTGACTGGCATCTCCTATCTGCCGTCTGCATTTTCTACTCTACACCCGCCCCCCAAAAAAATAATTATTACTATTCGACTTATTTCAACCTACAACATAAACTTAAATTTGGGTTACCTCATCTTGATGGCAGATTCTGATCTGTCCTCCGACCTCAAACACTCCTACAGCCCTCCTGAGGCCAAGAAACATTCCAAAGCGCCTGCCAAGAG
The DNA here is from genome assembly GCF_029215685.1 of Pituophis catenifer annectens. Lineage (NCBI taxonomy): Eukaryota > Metazoa > Chordata > Lepidosauria > Squamata > Colubridae > Pituophis > Pituophis catenifer. The sequence goes on from NW_027256887.1 coordinate 37,070,406, forward strand.
CTCCAAACATCAAGCTACTAGAGCACGTTCTGTCAGCCCTCATCCCACCAAGCGCTCGCGGCAGCTGACAAGGCTGAGGAGAGAAGGCACAAAGCACTCGAAAAACAATACCTTCTTGCCCAACAGAGGGCTCAGTCCTCTAACCGTCAGATGTCTCCTGACAAGCCTTCCCAAGCATCACAGGAACCTCCTGTTGCCACCCATAGTTCAACTGAAGGCGATGTCCTCCGGGAGTCCGCCTTTCCACCTGCTTCCTCAGGATCCAGCGCTCATGCTGCTCATCATCGGGGTCGTCTTGTTCCGGAGGCTACTTTCACCCTGACCGCTGCTGGCCTCCGTCCCGTTGAAGGCCTACAACCGGTGCTCTCTCGAGATATCCAGGACCTAGTGTCTCAGACAATCTCTAGGATCTTGACATCAGCTCCTCACCAAGGTCTCCAGGGTCTTCCCATGCCGGCTATGCATCCACCATTACCTCAGGCATATGGCGATCCGCATCATGGTTATTCATATCAGGCGGAATCTCTTCTCACCGAAGACTCCGTGTGGGATGAGGACGACCCTGAAGAGATTGAACTATCTGAGGACGAGGACCTTGCTCCCGATAGGCCTTCCTTCACGGGCCTTTTCTGCCCTTCCATGTTCAAGTCCTTGCTCCACAAGGCTAAACTTACCACAAATATGGGTGTTTCGAGCACACAGCCATCGCAACAAGCAGACCCTCGACCCCATGGCGACTTGTTTCAGCTGCCCAAGCCTGAACAAGACTTTATTTCATGCCCTGAACTGTTCACGGAGGTGGTCCAAAAGTCATGGACCCAACCGGCTTACATCTCGGCTCCAAATGGCTTGGATAAAAAGTTGTATTGTTCGGACCCTACCTTACAAAATCTGATCCAGCTGCCTATAGTGGATGCCCCTGTGGCTCAATTAACATCTTCTTCCGTCATTTCCAATGATGTGTTAGATGGTCTCAGAATGGAAGACAGGAAAGCTGAACTGTCTTTCCATAAGACGCATCAGGCGGCAGCCTGGGCCATTAGGGCAGCAATATCTACATCTTTTTTTTGCTCGCGCATCTTTTCTTTGGTTGCGCCAACTGCAAGAGCGATTACCACCTGAAGACAGTAGGCCCCACCAGGACATAAATAAAATAGTGGCAGCCACTGACTATTCGGCAGATGCATTCTTGTATGCGACCAACTTTGCTTCTAGAGCTCTTGTTTCTACCGTCACCTCTCGGCACCTCCTTTGGCTTCGCCATTGGAGGGCCGATGTAAAATCAAAGTGGAAGCTGGCATCTGCTCCCTACAAGGGTTCCTTTCTCTTTGGAGATGCTTTGGACCTGATACTAGAAGAGGATAAGGATAAATGTAAAATTATGCTGTCCTCCTTCAGACGACAGGATAGGAGATATGCTCCTTATTCCCAGAGAGAACCCTTTCGGACTGAGTCCAGACCCAGCGGGTCCTATTTTCCTAGACAATACTCCCAGGGCTTCGATAGGTCTTCTGACAGACCTGTCTACCGGGTTCGGGGCAGAGGTCAGCACAACGCCAGGCGACAGTTCCGTGGAATGGCCAGCCGATCGTTCAGAAGGGGCAAGTGACTACCACGCAAATCTACCCATTGGCGGTCATCTCATCCATTTCTTAAGCCAGTGGGAATCCTCCATGACTGACGCTTGGGTCCTCCAAACGGTGAGGTTCGGCCTCACATTGGACTTCCTCTCCAGCCCTCCGAACCGCTTCATTTCATGCCTGGTATTGGGCAATCCAGAGAAGAGGCGACTGATGGACACAGAGGTTCAACATCTACTCGACATCTGCGCAGAGGGTTGCGATGCACTTTGAAGCATGTGGCCCCCAGGGCTCCTCTACACCTTTTCCCCTCTGCCGCTCATCCCGCGAGTGATTCGCAAGATGTTGATGGAGAAAGCGGATCTCCTCCTGGTCACTCCCAATTGGCCGCGTCGACCCTGGTACATGGATCTCTTGAACTTGTCGGTGGAACGCCCCTGGCGAATCCCCAGTGACAGGATATCTTTCAATCGGGGTCATAGTGCACCCAGAGCCTCAATGGTTGCAGTTGACCGTCTGGCGTTTGAGAGGATCCTCCTAAGAAAAGACAACATCCTGGCGCGTGTGATTCACACCAATCCGCCAGGCACCCTTCTAAAAATCGTATCTACGACGCCACCTGGCGCTTGTTCTGTTCCTGGTGCTCCAGGACACATCGAGACCCTACGACAGCGTCTGCCTCTGATGTCCTTGTGTTTTTGCAGAACGGTTTGGACAGGGGGCTCGCCCCTAACACTCTGAGGCGACAAGTGGCGGCCTTGAACACTGTCTTGTGTGTTGACAACTATTGGCCTTTGACTCAATACCCCCGAATACGGACTTTCCTGAGAGGGGCATCCAATCTCCGGCCGGCTACAATCCACTGATATCCAACATGGGACCTTTCATTGGTCCTTAATGCTCTGATGTCACCTCCATTTGAGCCTCTGGTGTCGATTTCCCTTCGGTTCCTGACACTCAAGCTCGCCTTCCTTGTGGTGATTACGTCGGCCAGAAGGGTCTCTGAACTTGCAGCGTTGTCAGTGCGGGTTGACCTTTGCATCTTCCACCCTAAGAAGGTGGTACTCTGAATGGACCCCTCCTTTCTGCCCAAGGTAAACTCTTCGTATCACTGAGCCCAGGAGCTGGTTCTACCTGACTTTTGTCCGGACCCTCGCCACCATCTCGAACAGCAATGGCATACCTTGGACGTTAGGAGGGCCCTGCATCAGTACATTAAGCGGACATCATCATTCCGTAAGTCTGAAGTTTTGTTCCTGTCCTTCAATCCATCTATGTTGGGCAGGAAGGTCTCATTGTCCATGATTGGTCGTTGGATTAAGGCCTGCATCGCAACAGTGTATCGCACCCAGAAGAAACCACTGCCGGGGAGGATCTTGCTTCATTCCACCAGAAGTGCAGCTACATCAGCTGCTTGGGCTACCCAGGCATCCATCACAGACATCTGTAGGGCTGCGACGTGGACTTCCTTGACACCGTTTATTAGACACTACAAGATTAACTTCTTTGCCTCGGCTGAGGCATCCTTTGGACAGTGTGTGCTGCAGTTGGTTCTTACATATTCCACCCGGGATCACGCAGCCGCCCTCCCGTCATCTGGCTAGCTTGGGTATATCCCCGTGATGGCGAACCTATGGCACACATGCCAGAGGTGGCACGCAGAGCCCTGTCTGTGGGCACGTGCACCATCACTGAAAGACAGTCTGAAAATAGTCCTGTAAACAGCCTGGAAAACGCCCCCAAAAATGGCCTGAAATTGCCCAGAAAAATGGACAGAAAAACAGTCCAAAAAGTGACCTGTAATTGGCCCAAAAAGCAGCCTGTAATTGGCCCAAAAAACAATCTGAAAACCAGCCCAAAAAAATGGCCTGAAAACAGCCCAAAGAACAGCCTGAAAACGGCCTGAAAAGGACCCCAAAAATGGCCTGAAAATGGCCCAAGAACTGGCTTGAAAAGGACCCAAAAAATGGCCTGAGAACAGCCCAAGAACCAGCCTGAAAACAATCCAAAAACCGGCCTGAAAATGGTCCAAGACCGGTCTGAAAACAGCCCAAAAAATGGCCTGAAAACGCCCCCCCCAAATCAGCCTGAAAACGGTCCAAAAAACGTCCTGAAAAGGACCCAAAAAAACCAGCCTGAAAACGGTCCAAAAAATGGCCTGAAAACAGTCCAAAAAACGGCCTGAAAATGGCCCCCAAAATGGCCTGAAACCGGCCCATAAAACGGCCAAAACCAGCCAAAAACAGGCATGCACGTGTCGGCCAGCTGGTCTTCAGGTTTCTGTTGCTCCGGCGCATACACCCATGCATACACATGCATGTGTGTTCCGGTTTGGGCATTCGGTGCCAAAAAGTTTCGCCATCACTGGTATATCCCAACACTTGGATTCTCCAAGCAGCGCTCTGGAGAACGGACGTTGACTTACCTGAACGTCCCTTCTCGGCACGCTGCTGGAGAATCCAACCCACCCCTTCGGCTGCGTTCTGTGGGACCGGGTGGTTTTACCTTCTTTGTTTTTTGGCAGCACCGTCCTCTCTTTTGTCTTCGTGAATAAACTGGAGCGCAGCCGAGTGAAGGAGGAGTGACCAAGGACGTTTCTTAAAGAAACATTCACCCAGTCTAGCGATTAGGATGAGGACTAACCCAACATTTGGATTCTCCAGCAGCGCGCCGAGAAGGGACGTTCAGGTAAGTCAACGTCCGTTTTGACCCCTCTCTAAGTTTATATCATAATACTCTTCTTTTTATGGTCTAGCCTCATCAAAATCATAAATCACAAGTTCATTTTTTATTTTTATACAAAAAGTCCATAAGAGGCTTCTAGCAATAAAAGCAAGTAATGTCTTTTCTCTAATCAAAGAAGTTAATTTATCCATTTTTGCAAAATCTGTCAAATTCACCAACCATTCCTCCATAGTGAGTAGGTCAGTTCTCCATTGCGCTGCTTAGAGAGTCCATTAGAATGGGTTTTCCTCATGTCATTGGCCAGAGACTGAGTTAAAACTCTTTATCCATTGATTCTAAAAAAAAAAAAAAGTTCTGGCTTCATTTGAACATTCTTTAAAACCCTTGATATCAAAGTATATATTTGGACCCAATTTGTTTTAGTTTTTTATGTGTCCACGAAGCATGATAAAATGTTCTTTTCATGTTGTTCACATTTCCAACTAATGTTTGAAGTGTCTTTATACATTCTAGATAATATCTCTAGCATCATGCATCAACAATACATCATTTTATTAAAAAAAATTTAGCACAATGTGAACGTCAACCCTTTTAATCACATTTCAGTTGATCCATCTGCATATTATAACTAAATTCTTAGCCCACTTTATCATACATTCTTAATCTGTTCTTCCTGTTCCAAATTTCAACAAAAGTTTATTCATTTTGGCAACTACAAGTTTATCAGTACACAATTTTATTTCAAATTCTATTTTACTTTGCTCTTCACCGTAAGTCTTTTTAACCATTTTAAATCTTTCAGACAACCAATAAATGGGAGAACAATTGACAATTATATTCTACTTTAATTGTTCTCTTGATTTGATTTTAAATTCCCCTTAATAATTTTCCAATAAACTCCAGAACAGAAAATTCCTCAGTAACACTTTTTAAACAATTTTATTATTACTTTAATAGTATTTTAATGTTTAATTGATTTTTAAAAATTTGTTGTTAGCCATATTGAGAAATAATTTTATCTTAAACATAGTTGCCAAGAAGGTTGCAATTAAAATCAATTCAACCAAACTAATAAAAAGCTGCACTATTTGGAACGTGCTGGAATTTCTAGCATGTATACACTGTTGAAACAGTGATATAGTTAGCATTTTAATATTTTTTAAACAGCAGTATACATGATATTGTTTTGATGAATAACGAATAGAGCTTGGTATCCTGGAAGCATGGTTTGTAACTATGCAATAATTGCAGGTTTGGACATTTTTCTTGTTAATAAACTAAACTTTTTGTCAGGCCTAAGACCAAGAGAACACTCTGAAATACAATCAAGTCCAATCCTTCTTTGGTTACATGTAATGGGCACAATCTAGCCAAAGTAAAGCTATAATTCTCTACCCTGACAGATATATTCTTGGCGATTCTAGGATGTGACTACCCTAAATATCTTTCCTCTCCTGCAGCTAGCTTAGAATTGCAGAGTTTCTTACTTTGGGTTTCTCTCTGGAATGTACCGTATTTTTCGGCGTATAAGACGACTTTTTAACACATGAAAATCTTCTCAAAAGTCGGGGGTCGTCTTATATGCCAGGTGTCATTCTCCTGTAACCAGGCAGACCAGTCCGAAAGGCTCTGACGAGCCTTAAATGGCTCTGGCGATCCAAGCTCTTGACGATCCCAGCTGAGTTGCCTGCTAATCAGGCAACTCAGCTGGGTCGCCAGAGCCATGTAAAAGGAAAAAAGTTTTCCCCCTTAGCTGCTAGTCGCAACGCTTGCCTTGCATCGCTTGGCTGAATCCATTCCATCAGCAAGACACTCCCTGCCTGCAATCAAGCAGGCAGGGAGTTGTGGACTTCAACTCCCAGAATTCCTCAGCCAGCAAAACAAAGCTGGCTGAGGAATTCTGGGAGTTGAAGTCTACAAGTCTTAAAGTTGCCAAGGTTGGAGACCCCTGTTCTATTGGGTAAATTTTTTTCCCCTTTGGGAGCTTTAAAAAAAATAGTTAATTGGGGTTTTTTTTAGTTGTTCTTTTTTAGACCTAGCCATTTAAAGTTTAGGAAGTTTTAAATTTAGTTTTCATATATAAAAATAAAATAAAATAATATTTGTGCAGGTTTCTGAGATTTAGTATGTTTCTGTAGTGTTTCACTCTAACTACACAAACACAAAATCTGACAAAGCTGTATGTGGAATTTTGTGTGTGTAAAGTATGAAAGTTGTTTTTTGGGGCTTTTTGTGGCTGCTTGTTGCAGGGGCCATTTTGGATCTAGCACAACTGTTTTTACATTGTGGGTGAGCCAGTTGTGTTGTGTTGTGTGTGTGTAAAGTGTGAAAGTTGTTTTTTTGGGCTTTTTGTGGCTGTGTGAGGTTCCTGCTTGTTGCAGGGGCCATTTTGGGTCTAGCACAGCTGCTTTTACATTGTGGGTGAGCCAGTTGATGTTTTTTAATTTTTATTTGGTGTACGTTGGAAGAGGGGTAGTCTTATACGGCGAGTATAGCCCAAACCCTATATTTTAACAGGAAAAGTCGGGGGTCGTCTTATACACCCAGTCGTCTTATACGCCGGAAAATACAGAACTATCGGGACCTTCTGCCTGCAATAGCTGGATGCTGCCAAGACTCCCCTTCAGTGCTTCTTCAGGTTCACATTCCATCGCAACTCTCAAATATACTCAGACTATTGATGCTTGTATTTGAAATGGCAAAGACAACAAAATTAAAGTTGAAATTTGGGGTGTAAATAAAATAGACATGACTGGTAGCCATATATGTTTTATGTGTGAAGAAATAAATCTACAGGGAATCCTCTACTTATGAGGGCAATTGGGAATGGAATTTCTCTTGCTAAGCAATGCGGTTGTAAAGCGTAACCACACCACTTATGATAGCAATAATTAAATTCCCAGTTACTATCTTAGTTGACCCTTTATGCACGTCAGGTGAGAAAGTTGAACACCTTTCAGATGCGCTGTCTCTGACGTATCCTTGGCATTACCTGGCATGACAAAGTTCCAAATAGCGCAGCTTTGGAGCGTGCAGGAATTTCTAGCATGTATACACTATTGAAACAGCGATGTCTACGCTGGCTTGGGCATGTCGTGAGAATGGCTGATGGTCGGATTCCGAAAGATCTCCTGTATGGAGAACTAATGCAGGGAAAGCGCCTTAGAGGGAGACCACAGCTGCAATATAAGGATATCTGCAAGAGGGCTCTAAAGGCCCTGGGAATGGACATTAATGACCGGGAAACGTTGACCTCTGATCATTCAGCTTGGAGGCTAAAGACGCAGTATGGCCTTCTCCAATTCAAAGAGACACTTGTTCGGCAGGCTGAGGCAAAGAGGCAGTCCCAGAACCAGCGAAATCTGGGGGCTGAGCAGGGGACAGGATGTATCTGCCCTCGATGTTGAAGGGATTGCCACTCTTGAATTGGCCTTTTTAGTCACACCAGATGCTGTTTTAAGACTTCTTTCCAGAGTACAATACCATAGTCTTTTGAGAGTATGGTTGCCAATGATGATGAATGATGATCTTAGTCATTAGTTGAGGCATCTTTCTGTAAACTTCTCACAACCAATGTCATGGTGAAGGTGGCAGGAAGTTGGAAGTCCCAGGCTAACAGGCACATAAATGCTGATGCCAGGGGGGGACAGAGTGAGGAGATACCACTCTGTCTGAGGGTGTGTAACATGAAGGTGTGAAGCATGCAAGGAAGTGCATGAGGCATTGTTAGAGAAGGTGCATGAAAATGAGAGGGAGGCATCACAAGGGCAAGAGGGGAGATGTGAGAAAAGCAGCATGAGTTGGGGATGGTATGAAGAGGACTGGGGAGGAGCAAGAGATACACAAGTATGCAAGGGAGACATAGCAAGAGTTGGGGAGAGGGCACAATTTTCCAGTGCAGTACAAATGCAGAGGGGCTGGAAGAGAGAAAGCAGAAGGTGGAGATCCAGCAACCCAGTAACTTGCAACCTTTCTTATGACTTTCTGGAAAGTCACCAGAAAAGGTGGTAAATGTGATCATATGGTTGCAGGACACTGCAAGCAATTGTAACTGCAAGCCAGTTGCCAAGCATTTGGATCACAATTATGTAACCTGGGGGAGGAACAGTTGGAACTCTATGGACCAATCATAATCACCATTCAGCCCACCATAACTTCAAAGTCATTTAGTGAATGCTCATAGGTCAAAGACTACCTGTAACTCTAGTACAAAATGTCTGTATGGGTGATTGAATTGAATGTCTGATTCTCTTAACCGCTCTCCGCCCTGCCTTCCCATATTCTGTTTTACTGCAGTTATTGATTGAAGCACTTCCCCCCCCAAACTATTTGAGACTGAAAGAAAATAGTTGTGATAGACCATGGAAAAGGAAGTTCATGGAAGTTTAAATGCTTCCTCCAAATGCATATTATCAACAATAAAGAAATTACATTCAAAAAACCACTCTGATGACTTCCGTTTTATATGGATTTGTTTTAACATTTTCCTTCATTTCAAAGATTGTTATATAGGTACATAGAAATCAATACATTATTAGAAGTTTAGCAAAATAATTCTTCCTCCCTCCCTCCCCCTTCCAGATACTGGCAAAATTTTGTATCATGTTATTTCATGATCAGGGGACTGTAGTGAAAGATTTATACAAATAAACATAGCGTATATTGAATGAAAGTATAGAATTTAATATGAAGATTCTGTACATGCCTGTCTAGCAGTAAGACTGTTATATTAACTCAAATTGAATGAATAAGATCATATTATTATTATTTACCTTATTCATTAATCATGAAACTCAAATCAGCTGAACATTCAAAAATGCATCATAAATACCATTGATTGGTGCTAATGGTTGATACGGGTTGCTGCCAGCATCTTAGATATCAACCAAGTACCTTCTTAAGATGTACAATGTTCCAAGTAGCACAGTTTTTTGCAGTTCCGCTGGTATTATTGCAGGAAGCTGCAATTTGTTGATGTATCTTATAAAATTCTTGGACATGGTACCAAGTGCCCCGATCACAATGGGTATCACTGTTACATATTTCATTCATAGCTGTGTAGTTTCGATGGCCAGGTCGCGATATTTCATGATTTTTTCCAGTTCTTTTTCTTCGACTCCAGCATCTCCTGGTATCGTGATGTCAATAAATTGTATGTTTCAGTTTTTGACAACTGTGATATCTGGCTTATTATGTTCCAAGTGACGATCTGTGTGTATTCAAAAGTCCCACAAGGTCTTCACCTTCTCATTTTCTATAACTTTATGTTCTCCATTGTGGTTGGAGACAGCAGCCAGGAATGGGTGGTTCTCGCCTGTTCAGCTTGAAGGACTGAGACTGTTACAAAATTAAGCTCCTCCCTTGTTGCTAGGGATCTCCAGCTTTTTTTCAGCCCTTCAGCCTGGACAGTCGTCTCCTACTTCTTGGTTGCTGTTTTCCTTACTATATTTGACCAGTTTGGAATTTGGACTGCTTCTTTCCTCGAACTATGAGTTACAGCGAAACTTGCTCTTGTGTAGCTTGTTCCCTGTCCCCTGCAGGCTTGCCTGCCTGGGTGGATTCCATCTCCCCTTGTCTGTGAGGCATTCCTCCTGGGAGATTGGACTGGCTTCTGTTTAACTAGGGACCTGGTGAGGAGTTTCGCACTCTGTTGGGGGCTGCGCCGTCCATAGCGACGATCAGCTGGCCAGTCCCCAGTCCCCCGCAGCTATCCCGACTCAAGGCAGCCCTTCTAAAAAACTTTGTTATCGGCTGCCTCAGGAGCTTCGTGCACCGTTTTACTTGTGCTCGGCGGCGTTTGGATTGACAGGAGCTTTGCGCTCCCTTTGCTGGCTGTGAGGAGGATTCGGCTATCAGCCTTGCGCTCCATCGCCTAGCCACAAGACCACTGCTTCAGGATCAGGAGATTCGCGCTCCATTGATAAGCTGCTTGCTGCCGTTTCTTGCCGTGAGGAGCCTTTGAAGCCCCATTTCGGCGCCAGGAGCTTCGTGCTCCATTATCTTGCTGTTTGCAGTTGTTTGGGGCCGAATTTGACTGTGCGGAGCTACGCGCTCCATAGACTGTACTTGGCAGCCGTTGTATCATTGTCAGGAGCTTCGCACTCCATTGCATGAACGTTAGCCATCATTTTGTGCTCTGGCTCGCTGGCCTGGCCGTTGGGCAACATTTTGGGACCTTAAGGAGCTTCGTGTTCCCTGTCCTCTCCTCGCCTCCATTGCGCATTGTGCACATTTCTCACAGCGCATAACCCTTGGCAGTGGACATTTCTGCCTGGATAGGGTCCCCTTATTTGGCTGCCTTTCTAGTTTGGGGGGTTTTCCCTCCAGGTTATACAGCAAACTGCTCTGAGTGTCTTTGAATCTCAGGCGGCCATTTTGTATTTGCTATCTTTGGGCAGCAATTTTGAGAAGCCAGTTTACAATTGCATTAACCAGCCTCCTCTCTAAAAGATGCCTAAGGCAATTTCTAAATCCAAACATGGCCGCAAGGCCGGGTCTACTGACCACTCTTTTTTTTTTAATTAAGTTTTTAATTAAAGACAAAACACAAAACACAAAACCACACCCAGTGTATAATACAAAATAGGGAGAAGCGGAGGAATTTTTTCTTCATTTTCAGGACTTCCAAAATTCTCTTTGCATTGGCACTGGCATTATTTCTTCCAAGTTCCCGATTGCGTAGTCCACAAATGGTTGCCATATCCTCCAAAATATATTTTCTTTCAATAGTCCTTTTTTGAATTTTATATCACACGTTAACTTATCATTAAGAGCAATTTTCCAAACTTCTCTGAACCATTCATTTATTTTGTATTCAATATTCAATTTCCAGTATCTTGCAATCACAATTCGTTCCATAATGACCAATATCCTTACAAGCTCTCTTTCATCAATTGTTAACACCTTATCATTCAACTTTAATATGAGGATGGTATCTACTCCCAACTTTACCTTCTTTTTACTTATTTTACTAGATTCTTCTTCTATTCGTAACCAAAAATTCTTCACTTTACGACATCCATACCACATGTGTTCGTATGTCCCATTCTCCACTTTACACCTCCAACATAACTTGCTAGCACTTTTATTCATTTTATATAATCTTATTGGGAACAGGTACCATTTCCAGATAACTTTATAATTATGCTCCTTTATTCTTATTGATAAGGTCCTCATTATTCTACTGTTCCAATTCAAAATCCATTCCTGTTCTGTAATATCTGTTTCTAAATCTTTTACCCAATTATCTTTCATCACCATTTGTAAATTACTATCCAAATTAATAATTTTATATACTTTACTAACCAATCCCTTAATTCCAATTTCTTCCATTCCTAATTGGGATACTATTTCTTCAAATTCCGTTTTTAACTTTTCTGCCCTCGTTTTATCCTTATATTTCTTATTCCAATTATTAACCTGTATCTTCTCCCACCAATTCAATTTCCACTTTTCATATATTTCCTCTTTTTTAAAATCATCTCTTACCACGTTTATCCATTCTTTTATTCCTTCCAGATTTTCCTCTTTTAACACCTGTTTCCTCTCCCTATTTAAATTTATGGGAAAATCCCCATCTTCCAACTTCCCCAATTGTAATCTGTCTGGAATCAATTTTCTGTCAAATTTACTCCAAGTTTTCAACAAACTATTTAACAAATCATTTCTAACTTTAATTTTTCCCGCTATATTCTCCATAAAATATATTCTTCCCCATTTTTCAATTTCTCCCAACTCCAATTTTCCTCATAGTTCGTTTCGACCAACAATTATTTTAACTACAGTCGTCACTTGAAAGGATCTATAATAATTAATCAATTTAGGTATCCCAAGACCTCATTCCTTTTGATTTTGATACCATAATTTTTTAACTATCCTAGACCTTTTATCACCATTACAAAATTTTTTGATTTTCTTTTGATATCATTCCATATCCTTTTCAGAGATATATATTGGGAGCATTTCAAATAGGAAATTGAATTTCGGTAATAACATCATTTTACTTAATACCACTCTCTCAAACTAAGAGAAATTTAATTTCTTGTACTTCCCGATTTTCTCATCAATTTCTCTTATCAGTCTGTCATAATTCAACTTTTTCATTTCATTTATCTTTGTTGATAATATTATTCCTAAATACCTTATATTTTCTTTAACTTTTATTCCGAATTGATTTTTAAATTTCTCTTTTCCATTTTTTATATCCCAATTTAATAACATTTCTGATTTAGCCCAATTTATAGATAATCCAGTAAATTCTTCAAATTTCTCTAAATGCATCTTAATCTTTTCAATATCTTTTTCTGGATTTTTCATTATAATCAGGGTGTCATCGGCATACAAATTAATTTTAACACCTTTATATTTATTTATTTTATTTTATTTATTTTTAAATTTCTATACCGCCCTTTTCCCTGAGGACTCAGGGCGGTGTACAGCCAAAATGAAAAAACATGCAGTACAAATATTAAAAAAACAATTAAAAGATATATAATAATATCCAATAATATCTTCGTCTTCTTCTATTTTTACTGCTAAGATCTCCATAGCAAGTAAAAACAATACTGGGGATAGAGGACACCCTTGTCTTGTACCCGCTTCCAGAATTATCTCTTTTGTTAAAATCCCATTCACTTTTACTCTGGCAACCCCCTTTTGATATAATTTTGAAATAACTTGAGTAAATTTATCTCCAAATCCATAAGCCTTAATCAATTCTATAATCGTTTCCCATTGAATTGAATCAAACGCTTTAAATATATCCAATGCTAATATTCCTATTCTATCCTTATTATATTCTGCAATATTTATAATATTCAAAACTCTCTTAACTATAATGACATATAATCTACCTTTCACAAAACCTACTTGATTACCATTTATATATTTGTCTATGAAGCTATTTAATCTATTCGCTAAAATAGCTGTAAATATTTTTGCATCCTGATTTATTAGGGAAATAGGTCTATAAGATTCTACCAATTCTAAATCTTTTCCTGGTTTGGGAATCAAATCAGTGAATATCCGCACCATGCAAAATTTTGTTATACAATTTTTCTAATTTTGGCACTATTATACCTTTAAATTCCTTATAAAATTCTGCCGGCAACCCATCCTCACCTGATGCCTTCCCCAATTTTAATTTTTGGATCGTTTCTATAATTTCTTGCTGGGTTATACTTCCCTCCATTTTTTTCCTTATATTCCATTTCTATTTTTCTATGTTCATATTTTTTCAAAAAATCCTTCAATTTCTTACTATCTATTTCCTTTTTAGAGTAAAGTTTTTGAAAAAAATTTCTAACAATCTCACATTTATCTTTTTTCTTATTACATCTTTTACCTTTTTCATCTATTAATATTCCAATTTCTCTTCTACATTTCTTATCTTTAGCCATCCTTGCCAATAATTTAGAGTTCTTATTACCAAATTCAAAAAATTCTCTTTTCAAATACATTAAATTCTTTTTAACAACTTCAATATCTTCGATTACCTGCTTATCTTTTAATTGTCTCAATTCTTCCCCAATTTTTTATTTTTAGTTCTTGAAAATTCGTTTTCTAATTCTTGTACTCTTTTCCCTTCCATTTCCATTTTTTTAATAATCTTTATATTTTTTACATGACAATTTTATACTTTCACCCCGAAAAATCGCCTTCATTGTATCCCATACCACATTATATTCACTTCATCATTATCGTTCCATTTCCAATTTTCCTCCCAAATTTCAATCATTCTTTTTTTGTTTTCTTCATTTTTATACAATTTAGTATCATATCTCCAATTATACATCATACCTCTCAGTATATACATTCAACTCCATAATTACATTTGCATGATCTGATTCCTTAAATATCCCTACATCAACTTTTCCAACTCTATTAAGTAAATCTCTTGACACCATAATGTAATCAATCCTTGAATATGTATTATATACCTTAGAATAGAAAGTATAAACCCTTTCTTGACCTTTAATTTCCCGCCATGTATCAAATATTCCGTTTCTATCCAATTATCTAATATACTCATTTGAACATTAACACCATAACATCATCCTCTTTCTCATTCAGCCCAAGTTTATGCAAATAATCAACAGGTTCAATTTTAGTATCAATTGTATGCATTCTTCTATTATAAAAATTTTTTAATTGTTGTGGGAATCTCCAATTATATTTAATGCCTTTATTTCTCAATAATTTTGTAATTGGCTTTAAAGTGTGCCTCCATATACGTTCCTCCCGAGAAATATCCTGGTAAACCTCTATCTTGTCCCCTTCTATTTGAAGAATCTTGTCTCCATCCTCTCTAATTTTTGACATCACTTTCAATTTATCGTTTATACTTGCAAATTTAACCAGAATGTTTCTCTTCTTTCCTTTATTACGTCTCATTCCAATTCTGAAGACACTTATTAAATCCTCCACCGTCATCATTTTGTCCATTCCAATTGAGTTTAGCCAGTCCAGTACTCTCTTTCGTATATTATCCACAGTTTGTTCAGAAATTCCTCGTATGACCAGATTGGCTTTCCTTGCTCCTTCCTCCAATAGGCATAATCTCTTACCTTGTTGACAATATTTATAAACGAGATCCCCAACTTTTCCATCCATTTTTTAGTATGTATTTGCAATTGATCAATGTCATCTTTTATCATAGCTGTCTCTGCTGCATATTTTGCAAAGTTATCATTAATTTCATCCATAATTTTTTTATATGTTTCTACATTTTGAGCTTTAATCTGTTCCAATTGTTCAGCTTTCTTTCTTTTCCTCCTCCATTCTTTTATTTAATCCTTCATCCATTGTATTTAATCTTTCAGTAATTTTATTGAGAACCAATACTATTTGTGACATATCAGTTGTCATCTGGGCTGAAGATTTTATACTCATATAATCAATAGTCAATAATCAAATTTTATTTGCTTAGAGGGTCTAACAAGGGACCATGTGCTGCTTTCCAATTTCGTATAAAAAGTCTGAGACGGCTTAAAATATTGGAAAAAGAAAATCTGAGATTCCAAATCACTTTCATCCACTTTTACCACAATCTTTACAAAAAAAAGAAAATTTTATCTTATTTTATCGTATTTTTAATTCCCCAGTCATGTAATATTCTGTTCAACCATCCGATGGCAGTATCCACTAAAAAACAGAGTCCACTCTCTCCTATGACTTCCTTCTGTATCCAATCACAATCAGCTTATTACAACATGCTATCATCCGCCTTGACTTTTAACTTTATCGCCATTTTTACTTGCAAGTCATTGTATGAATAATAAATTTCAACAATTTATCTTCCCTTCTTCCACCTAATCTTTCATTTCTACTTTTTTCCAGTCAGAGGAATTTTATTTACTGAGCAAAGTTTCAAAAATTCCTCATTTAAGTCTTCATCCTTTCTTTTTTTTCCCCCAAGCGTTTTAACAACCACAATTGGAGTGCTTGATGTAATTCCAAACTTTACTTACTCCTCGAGTGTTACAAACTCCGCAACTCCGCAGGACTGATCCCCTTGGCTTAAAACTATCGTTATCGCCTCTTTAATGTCTTCAGACTGCCGGTTATGCGTTTATCTCAATCCCCTTCCCCCACTCCCCTCCAGGCGGTTGAGCCCCCTGGAGAGTTTGCAGGGTTTCCGGGAACCGAGACGCAATTCAAACCAATCCTTAAAATCAGAACGCTCTCTGCTCACTTTTAAACTTCTTCTCAGCTTTTCTTGTACCGTGCTATTTCAAATTCTTCATCGCTTTCACTTTACTATGCCGGAGCGAGACATTGGAGATGTTACTACGCTGGCAACAGGCCACACACCCCTGTCTACTGACCACTCTGATGGAAAGCCTTTGAGCACAGCCACAGGGGCTTCTTGGGCAATTTCTGGCGTGGGCGTGTCCTCCAGGGCCAAGAGCTCCCATTCTCATCAAACCCCTTGCAGCCACACCTCAACTGCAACTAGGGATGAGAGGCACAGGGACCAGGCCTTGCAGAAAATCTGCAACAAGGCCAGTAGGAATAATAACCCTGCATTATTATTATTATTATTATTTATTGAATTTATATACTGCCCTTCTCCCCAAAGGGACTCAGGACATTGTAGGATATTCCCCAAGGTGGCAGCAGCACCTGACCAGGTTTCACTACAGGACTGTCCCGTTTCTGTTTCGACTAATGCATTTATTTTATTTTATTTTATTTTTTATTTTAAATTTGATTTATATGCTGCCCTTCTCCGGAGACTCAGGGCGGCTTACAATGCATTAAGCAATAGCCTTCATATTTTTGTATATTTATACAAAGTCAGCTTATTGCCCCCACAAACTGGGTCCTCATTTTACCTACCTTAGAAAGGATGGAAGGCTGAGTCAACCTTGAGCCTGGTGAGATCGAACTTACAGTAATTGCAGTCAGCTGGTGTTAATCACAATGCTTTTAGTCTGCTGAGCCACCAGGCCCAGTTATGTGGGTTATGTGGGGACCTGCGGTACTCTCGGCCTCTGTTTCTCCTCCTGCTCCATCTCCTCATGTGAGGTCTACGGAATCTGCTACTTGTCCCACTCCTGGACTTGCTGAAAACCCGCAAGCTCATAGAAAAAGTTTCCTCCCTGATCATCTTCAATAGATTTTTTCCAGGGCTCTACAGATGTCATCGGAAGCAGGATACCTTCGACTGGGACAAGATCCTTATGTGAGAGCTGAGGCTTCTGCTTCTCCTGAGCGAGATATCCAGGATGATCAGCTTTCCTGGCCAGAATCAGTGTTGGCACCTCTCTCATACGCTTCTCGCTTGGCTAACCTTGACCAGTTCGATCACCGAGAACTGAATCTGTTGGAGGATGAGGGTCTCGAGCCGGAACAACTGGCCTTTATCGGTCTTTTCCCTCCGGCAGTTTTTAAATCCTTACTCTTTAAGGCGTCTAAAGCAGCGCAACTAGACCCGCCAACTACTGGAGAAGCCCCTTCTTCCTCTCAAAAGTCGTTTAACCCACTTTTTTCTGAGCCAACTAAACCTGTTGATTCTATTCCAGCTCCTCCATTCTTCTTGGACGTTATTCAGCGCCAGTGGACTTCGCCTGGATCTGCTCTGGCTCCGTTTTCCCTGGACAAATATTTCTTTAATATTGCTCCCGACATGGCATCCCTGCTCCAAATATCTGCGATTGATGCCCCTAATGCTGCATTATTGCTGCACACTGCCATTCCGGGCAAACCTGACAAGGGTCTTCTCCCTGAGGAACGCTGCTCCGATCAGACCCTACAATGGGCTTACTTAGGGGCGGCTTGGGCCATTAAATCTGCCACCACGGCCTCCTTTTTTAACAGGGCAACATTGCTCTGGTTGAGGCAACTCCAAAGTAAATTGTCCCCAGAGGACTCCAGACTGCAGCAAGATCTCAATAAAATCATCGCAGCAGTCCAGTTTTCGGCAGATGCCACCCTCAACTTTGCTCGCTTCGCTTCGAAGTCTATGTCTTCGACGGTGGCGACACGTCAGCTTGTGTGGCTTCGACATTGGCAGGCGGACGCCTGTCATAAATGGCGCCTGGCGTCTTCCTCCTTTACGGGGAGTAATTTGTTTGGCTCTTCTTTGGACCCGTTCCTCATAGAGTCAAAAGACAAATGCAAAATATTGCTTCTTCGCAACGCAAGTCTGACACTAGATTTTCTCCCCTTTTTCGCAGGTCTTCTATGAGGGGATCCGATTGGGCCGCTGGAACTGCCCGTTCTCAGGGGTCCTTTATACCTAGACAGCAGGGGACCCAGGACAGGCCGTATAGAGGTAGAACCCTCCCTGGCAAGCGGCCCTTTCGAGGGGGAGGAAGCCATCCTTTCCGCAGCCAACGATAGCTGCATTTCTGATGATCCCATCGGCGGCAGGTTAGCTCTTTTCGCTGACCAATGGGATATTCTTACATCAGATTCTTGGGTCAGGGATACGGTAAGATCTGGTCTATCCCTTGAATTTTTCTCTACCCCTCCGAGTTTCTTTATTCGCTGCCCCATCTCTAAAGATGAGCACAAGAAGGCCCTCATGGATTTGGCCATGAAACACCTACTGGACATTCAGGCCATCGAGCAGGTGCCTGAGGATCATGTGGGTCAGGGGTTTTACTCCCTGCTCTTTCTGGTCCCCAAACCCTCGGTTGGGTGAAGACCTATTCTGGACCTTAAAAGACTAAACCGTTATGTGGTTTATAAACGGTTTAAAATGCAGTCTCTTCAATCTATCTTGGTTGGCATCAGGAGGGGCGACTTCCTCACTTCCATTGACCTCATGGAGGCTTGTTTACATATCCCCATCTTTTCCCTGCATCGCAAATATCTGCGATTTTATTATGCCGGTACTCATTATCAGTACCGTGCTTTGCCATTTGGATTGTTTTCTGCTCCCCATGCCTTTACTAAGGTACTAGCCGCCTTGACGGCTCATCTTCAGACCATCCCTGTCTGTGTCCAATGTTACTTCGATGACGTTTTAATTCAGTCCTCTTCTGAACAACGTTCCTTAGAGGATCTCCAAGTAATTATACATTGTCTTCAATAGCACGGTTTTTCTATTAATATAGCAAAAAATCAAATGGTCCCGTTGACACGTATTCTGCATTTGGGAGCAGTAATAGATTCCCTAGAAGGTGGAGTCTATCTTTCACAGGAGTGACGGGAGAGGAGGCACACAAGTTAGCCTTAAGGAACTTGTGATCATGGTTCAGAAAGAGTTTAAGGTTCCCCTGGCCTTGCTGTCTTCCTTACTGGGTAAGATGGTTTCGGCCATCCATGTTACCCCATGGGCCCACCTTCATGCGAGGGACCTTCAGTGGTTTCTCTTGCCCTTTCAGAAAGTAGGCAGAAGCAATTCCCAAGCCAGGGTCTGGGTTACCCCCAGAGTCAGACGGTCCCTAACCTGGTGGAGGTCTCCAGCCATTTCCAAAGGGCAGCTCTTTTACGAGCCTCACTGTCTCGTATTGACGATGGACGCCAGTCTTTCCGGTTGGGGGCCCCATCTTCAGACGCAGGTCGCCCAGGGATTGTGGTCAGCCCACGATCAACGCAGGAACATCAGTTGGCTAGAGCTGCGTGCGGTCTATTTGGCCGTCAGACACTTCAGCAGACTGGTGACGGGCCAACATGTGTTGGAACTCACCGACAATGTGGCCACAAAGGCCCACATAAACCGCTAGGGGGGCACCAGGTCCATGGGCCTAATGTTGGAGGCTTCCAGTCTGTGTCTATGGGCGGAGCGATACCTGCGCTCTTTGACAGCGTAACACATTGCTGGGACAGCCAGCGTACAGGTGGACTGGCTCAACCACCAGACTATCGACCACGCAGAATGGCGTCTTCATCCGACGATCTTCCAGGACCTGTCGAGCCTCTTTGGTCCTCCAGAGGTGGACCTCTTCACTATCCCGGAGAATGCGTAGTTCCCCCGCTTCTATACTCGCTTTCCAGCTCCTCAGTCGGAGGGAGTGGACTCCCTTTGCTGTGCGTGGCTGAAAGGGCTTCTTTACGCCTTTCCCCCATTGCCACTCATTCCACGAGTGGTGCGGAAGATTCTGGAGGAACGGGCGGAGATCATTCTTCTAGCGTCACACTGGCCCCGGCGGTCTTGGTTCACCGACCTCAAATCATTGTCGGTGACCCCTCAACCTGTGGATTTGCTCAGCCAGGGGGCGTTGCTCCACCCGGACCTTCAGTGTCTGCAATTGACTGCCTGGCACTTGAGCGGTGCGCTTTCAATAAGGACAACATTCTCTCCAGGGTTATCCGGACCATCCAAGCGTCCCGGAGGCAGTCCACAGACCACATTTATTCGGCCACTTGGAGGGCTTTTTGTGCTTGGTGTGACCGTATTGGGGATTTCTGCCCTTCAGGCCTCAATTGTTCACGTCTTGATATTTCTCCAGGACGGGCTCGAGAGGGAACTTTCGCCCAATACCCTGCGGAGGCAGGTGGCAGCTATCTCTACGGTCCTCACTTGTGGGTCCTTCCCTCCTTGTCTCAGCACCCTCTCATACATAGGTTCCTGCAGGGGGCCTCTAACTTATGTCCCCCCGTGGTACACAGATACCCCACTTGGGATCTGACTATTGTTTTGAACTCCCTTATGGGAGCCCCGTATGAGCCCTTAACGACTACTAGCCTCCGTCTGCTTTCATGCAAGGTCACCTTTTTGGTGGCAATTACCTCCGCCAGGAGAATTTCAGAGCTTGCCTCCCTTTCTGTACGTAGTGACCTTTGCATTTTTCATTCTGACTACGTGGTCCTTCGTATGGATCCCACCTTCATCCCAAAGGTCAATACGACTTTCCATCGCGCTCAGGACCTGGTCCTTCCAAATTTTTGCTCACATCCAGCTCACCCTTTAGAATGGCACTGGCATACATTGAACGTCCAGAGAGCCCTTCGTATTTATCTCAAGAGGACTACTGACATCCGCAGGACAGAGTCCTTGTTTGTTTCTTTTATTCCAGTGTGTTTAGGTTCCAAGGTCTCTTCATCCACTATTGGCAAATGGCTTCGGAAGACGATCGCCAAGGTGTACGAACTGTGTTCCTTGCCATGTCCATCACGTCTGATGGTGCATTCCATGCGCAGTGCGGCTACTTCTGCAGCCTGGGCCACGCAGGCGTCCTTGACTGAGATCTGCAGGGCGGCGACTTGGACGTCTTCTTCATCCTTTGTGAGGCACTATAAGCTGGACCAGTTTGCCTCGGCAGAGGTGGCATTTGGCCGCAGGGTTCTGCAGCGGGTTCATTCTGATGCAGAGACATAGGACCAGACTGGGGCCCGCCCGTAGTTGGGACATGAAGCTTTGGTATGTCCCATTCCTGGCTGCTGTCTCCACTCACAATGGAGAAGGGGCGTTGGTCCTACCTGATATGCACCTTCTCGTTGGGTAGAGACAGCAGCCAGCCCCACCCTTGGACTGTCTGGTCTCCTTTTTTAATCTTTCTTTCTTTCTCCCAAGACGTCAAAGCTGTTGTTCGTCTTCATAAAAGATAGAGATCCCTAGCAACAAGGGAGGAGCTTAATTTTGTAACAGTCTCAGTCCTTCAAGCTGAACAGGCAAGAACCACCCATTCCTGGCTGCTGTCTCCACCCAACGAGAAGGTGTGTATCAGGTAGGACCAACGCCCCTTCCCATGACTTTTTGGATACAGGTAAGTCATATTTTTTACATAATGACCAGTGGATTAATTTAGCAACTTGGTCGTGTCTAGCTTTGAAATCAGTTTGTGCAATTTTGTTGCATTCACATGTTAAATGTTAAACAGTTTCGACTTTGTTGTTGCAAAGTCGGCAGTTTGGATTGTCGATGGATTTTTGTATCTTTGCTTTCATGGCATTAGTTTGTAGTGCTTTTTCTTGAGCAGCGAATATTATTCCATATTATTCTGTTTCTTTCTTGATGGTTCCCATATTAAGTCATGCCCATGTAAAGTTGTTATCACATTTTTCTTCAATGTTTTTCAAGTGCTGTCCATGCAAAGCTTTGGTTTTCCATCTATTTAATCTGTCATCCAGCTGTTTTTCCTTATATTCTGCCTTTGTGTTGTTTTTATAATGTTCTCTGTTTTCACAGCTTGCAGCAACCCTAACCCTAACCCTAACCCTCTCATCACCACAGAGGTTCCTGTGCCTCTGCTACTTTCACGCCCACCGCGGTTGGTCTCCGCCCAGAAGAAGACCAAAGCACCGCACTGTCACAAGATCTGTGCGATATGATTGCCCAAACTATTAGAAATGGCATTGATGCTGCCTTGATGCAAAGGGGTTTCTTAACTCTGCTGCCAGTGATAGACCCGAATCCAAGTGCCATTCCATCAGTGGATCATTCTGACAGAGAATACATTCTAGACCCTCATTCTCCTTCACCTTCGCAGCAAAGTGACATGTCACTTATGGGCGAAGAAGAGGATGTGATGGATCATAATTTTTCCGAGGATGAAAGGATCATCCCTGATAAGCCCGCTGCCACGGGTCTGTTCCGTCATGATCTGTTTAAAATCTTATTGTATAAGGCAAAGACAACAGCTAATATGGGGCCGCTTATTGGGCAACCTGAGGGATCTTCGGACCATCAAGCAAGAGGCCATTCCATCCCCTAAACTCTTTGTTGATGTCATACAACAACAGTGGAATCAGCCCGGGTCCATCTCTGCCCCTAATGGCATGGATTGGAAAATGTATATAGTGGAACAAGAACTTGAGAAGCTCCTCAAACTTCCAACCATGGATGTTCCGATGGCCAGCTTGGCTTCCTCTAACATCCTAGCTTCCGACTCAGCTGAGGGCCTGAAAACTGAGGACTGAAGGGTGGAGCTTGCTGCTCATAAAACCCACCAAGCAACCGCCTGGGCCATTCGTTCCGTCACAGTGGCATCCTTTTTCTCTAGGACATCCCTAATCTAGCTTCATCAAATGAAGTCCCAGACGTCCCCTGAAGATACCCGCCTGCATCAGGACATAAATAAGCTAATTGCTGCTGCAGAATATTCAGCAGACGCAACCCTCAATTCAGCAAAGTTTGCTTCACGAGCCTTAGCATCCAATGTCACCTCCAGATGCCTATTATACCTGAGGCACTGGCAAGCTGACATGAAAACAAAATGGTGGCTAGCGGCAGCTCTATTCAAGGGCAGCTCTCTCTTCGGGGAAGACTTAGGCCCTGTTTTGGTAGAGGGTAAGGACAAGAGGAAGGTTCTTTCCCATGTCTACAGATGAGCAGACAGATGAACCGGTTTTCCTTACCGTAGACAGCCCTTTTGTGCATCTGACATGGGGTTTCACAATCCGGGCTACCAAAGGTCCTTTCTACCAACTGCGGACAGGCCGCAGGACCGACCTTCCTTTCGGGATCACTCTAGACAGCCACAGGTCAGACGTACCTTTCGGGGAGCTGGCTACTGACCTTACCGTCGGAACAAATGACTGTCCCATAGGCTGCCGCCTGGGCAGATTTGCCAACTGCTGGTGACACATGACCTCCGATGCCTGGGCATTACAGGCAATAACACTTGGTCTTACCCTAGAGTTCAGTTCAAAACCCCATCGATGGTTCATCCAATGCTCCGTCTCATGGGATCCCACCAAGAGGTCTCTGATGGAAGCTGAAATCCAGCATCTGCTGGCCATTCAGGCCATAGAGCCTGTACCAGTTCAACACCAGGGATTCAGCTTCTATTCGATACTCTTTCTGGTGCAAAAGAAATTGGGCTGAAGCAGAGCCATCCTAGATCCGAAGAAGCTGAATGTACACATCAAGTACAAATGCTTCAAAATACAATCCCTGCACACCATTCTGGGTTGCATCAGACAGGGAGATCTCTTGACATCTATAGATCTACGAAAGGCTTATCTGCACGTGTCCATCAGACTGTCCCACAGGAGATTCCTCAGGTTCTCCTACGCAAGACTACATACAAAGCTCTGCCCTTCAGACTATCGTCCGCCCCCAGAGTATTCACAAAACTTCTGGACATGGTGGCTGCTCACTTGCAGACAAAGCCCATTTGTTTGTTATGTTATCTAGATGACATTTTGGTCCTGTCCTCATCTCCTCAACAGGTGAGTCTAGATCTCCAGATCACAAATCAAACCCTCCAAAACCACGGGTTCACCGTGAATTGGGAGAAGAGTCACATAACCCCCTCCACCAACCTGGTCCATCTGGGAGCAAGGATCAACATTCAGACCAGCCTCGTCTTCCTCTCCCAGGAGCATCGTTCCATCCGCTCCATCATCAGACAAGTCGAAACCCTCAAAAGGGTACCATTGATGTTTCTTTCCCAATTGTTAGGCAAAATGATTTCCTGCCTACAGATTGTACCTTGGGCGAGGTTGCACTCCCGACCTCTTCAATGGCTTCTATTACCAAGTCAACGGGCGGGCCTCAGCAACTCCCCCAAATGGATCAGAGTTCCCTTCAATGTAATCAGGTCCTTGGCGTGGTGGACATCAGCAGCCATAGAGCAGGGGTGTTCCTTCAAAGAGCACCCCTGCCTAACCCTGACCACAGACACCAGCCTTTTCAGATGGGGCGCTCATCTACAATCTTGAGTGACCCAGGGTCAGTGGTCTCCAAACGATCTCCTCAAAAACATCAACTGGCTGGAACTGAGAGCCACTCATCTGGCGCTCCGCCATTTCCAAGCTCAACTGTCAGGGCACTATGTGCTGTTACTGACGGACAATGTCACAGTCAAAGCACACATGAACAGTCAGAGGGGCACCCGCTCCAGGACACTGATGCGTGAGGCTTCTGCGATAGGTCTGTGGGTGGAGAAACACTTGTTCTCCCTACGGCGGAACACATTTCCGGAATCTCCAACATCCAAGCGGATTGGTTGAGCAGAATGACTATTGATCAGGCAGAATGGAAACTTCATCCAGATCTGTTCCTTCAGCTGTCAACCAAATTCGGCCCACCCAAAGTAGACCTTTTTGCCAGCCCAGCGAATGCACAACTTCCACAGTTCTACACCAGATTCCGATCCCCAGGAGCTAAAGGGACGGATGCCCTCCATTGCCCATGGCCCTGGGGCCTATTGTATGCATTTCCCCCGATACCTCTAATACTGAGGGTCATCAGGAAGATCCTGGAAGAAGGCACAGAGGTTCTCCTTGTAGCTCCTCACCGACCCAGACGGACCTGGTTCATGGATCTATTCACCCTATCAATATCACCTCCTGGAGGATCCCTCCAGACAGGATCTCCCTCAGCCAGGGGCCGTACAACACCCGGAACTTCAATGGTTTCAGCTGGTCGTCTGGCACTTGAAAGGGAGATCCTGAAAAAGGACCGATTCTCTAGGAAGGTAATCTCTATCATCCTTGCTTCCCGATGTCTGTTGACAACCCGCATATACAATGCCACGTGGAATTCCTTTTGCCACTGCTGCACTAGAAAGGTGCTAGCCCCAACATAGGCCTTTGTACCTCAGGTATTGGACTTCCTGCAGGAAGGGTTAGAAGCAGGATTAGCGGTTAATGCCCTCCGGAGACAAGTAGCCACTTTGGCAACTATTCTGTCCTGTGAGGGAGCTTCAACCCTCTCAACACCCGAGGGTTCGTAGTTTTTTAAAAGGGGCTTCCAATCTGTGACCTCCACCTGTTCACAGATACTGTTCTTGGGATCTGTCCCTCGTCTTACAGGCACTCACGTCCTCTCCGTTCGAGCCGTTGAGTTCCGTCAGCCTCAGGCTTCTGACTCTTAAGGTCACCTTTCTCATTGCCATCACTTCTACTCAAAGGATCTTGGAACTGGCGGCTCTCTCAGTACGGAAAGATTTGTGTATCATACATCCTGGCAGAGTCATCCACCACCTGGACCAGACATTCGTGCCAAAAATCAGCTCCTGGTTCCACCGGGCCCAGGAGGCCATTTTACAGAATTTTTGTCCAAATTCCAAGCATCCCAGGGAACGCCAGTAGCACGCCTTATATGTATGCAGAGCCCTGCGCATATACATCGCCAGGACGGCACCATTCAGGAAGACAAAGGCGTTATTTGTTTCTTTTCAGCCCAGGTCCCTGGGCACAAAGGTGACTCCATCCACCATTGGTCGCTGGCTCAAAGCCTGGATTTCTCTAGTTTATGATCATCAGGCTCAATCTATTCCGGGCTGCATTACGGCCCATTCTACAAGAAGTGCAGCCATAACGGTGGCTTGGGCCACTCAGGCCTCTATACTAGAGATCTGCAGGGCAGCCACTTGGGCATCGCCCTCTCCCTTCATCAGAAACTACAAACTTGACATGCTTGCCTCAGCAGAGGCGGCCTTTGGGAGACGGGTCTTCCAGCAGGTTCTTCCAGTCGACAGGACCCTGTAGGTTTCTACTTCCCACCCTAGGGATACTTAGCTTGGGCATATCCTATTGCTTGGAATCTCTAAGCAGCGCACAGGAGAAGGAGCGTTGTACTCATCTGAACATTCGATCTATGTGTGCTGCGTGAGAGTCCAAACCCTCCCTAAAATTCCAAAGGGGCCCAGGCTCCAGGAGAATCTGTTTTTTTCTCATTACAGGTTACGTCTTCTCCAGATCCAGAACATTGTTAACAGACTGAAGTTATATAGGAAGGAGGAGGCATGACTTAATTTAATTTAATTTAATTTAATTTCCAATTTATATACCGCCCTTCTCCCTGAGGACTCAGGGCGGTGTGCAGCCAAGATAAAAAACATAGAATACAAATATTAAAACATTTAAAATATATATAAATTTTTGGCCCGAAGTTAAGAATCACAAACTAATTAAAATAATTTAAAAATTTGTTCTAAGCCAACCCGGCTTGCTGAAAAAGATAGGTTTTCAGGGAACGACGGAAGGCATTGAGGTCATGGATTCTTCTTATCTCCGGGGGCAACTGATTCCAGAGGGTGGGAGCCCCCACAGAGAAGGCCCTCCCCCTGGGGGCCACCAGCCTACATTGTTTGGCTAATGGCACCCTGAGGAGGCCCTCTCTGTGGGAGCGCACGGGTCGATGGGAGGTTGTCGGTAGCAGCAGGCGGTCTCGGAGATAGCTAGGCCCTATGCCATGGAGCGCTTTAAAGGTGATAACTAACACCTTGAAGCGCACCCGGAAGACCACCGGGAGCCAGTGCAGCTCGCGCAGGAGCGGTGTTACATGGGAGCGCCATGCTGCTCCCATCACTACCCGCGCTGCTGCGTTCTGGACCAGCTGGAGCCTCCGGGTGCCCCTCAAGGGGAGCCCCATGTAGAGAGCGTTGCAGTAGTCAAGGCGAGAGGTGACGAGGGCATGAGTGACTGTGCACAAGGAATCCCGATCAAGAAAGGGCCGCAACTGGCGAATCAGGCGAACCTGATAAAATGTCCCCCTGGTAACAGCCGTTAGATGTTCCTCCAAAGACAGCCGCCTATCCAGGAGGACTCCCAGATTGCGAGCCCTTTCAGTGGGGGCCTAATTAACAAATTAGTCTCTGGCCAATCAGACAAGGTTGACACAGCGCACATAGAACGAATGTTCAGGTGAGTACAACGTGTTCCTTTTATAATTTCCTTTTTGTTCTACTGGATACAAACTGTTTTCCATAAGATGACTGAATTCTGAATTTGCCAGTATTCTTGTAAAAAGTTTGAATGTTATTGGCAGACAAGTAATTGGGCGATAATTGCTTGGCTCTGTGCCCTTTTCTGGATCTTTCATTATCAAGTATGTTCGACCAGCTTTAACCATTCTTCGCTTGTTGCATTTTGAAGTATTTGATCAAAATGAGTGGCCATGCGATGATGGAGGCTGGTCAGGTGTTTTAGCCAGTATCCATGCAGTTCGTCTAGGCCAGGTGCACTCCAGGTCTTGACCTTCTTTGCTTATTTTGCAACCATGTCAGTTGTTGTTATTATTTTAATGAGCTACACTGAAAATACAACGATATTTTATTAGAGGTAAGAATTTACTACATTTTTACCAAGCATATTGTAGATCAATTGTGTAATTCTTGATCTCAACCAAAATGTATATTTTAATTCACTAGTTATTTTCAGTCTCTAGTTTCAACTCGTTCTGGATTTTGAGTCTGATTTACCTGTACTCAGCAGCGGTCTCTTGGAAATGCCTTACCTAGTATAGAAACATTATTGCAAACAAAACCAACCACAATAAAATATTTGTCTTCTTCACAATATAGCAATGATAGTCTCCTCTCTCTTCACTATATAGCAATGATATCCTCAATAAGTAGATATTGGGCCAATATCTTTTAAGTCTAGAAGTCATCTGGGATTTGCTAACATTAAAGCTCTCACTAATCTGGGAAATTCTGGTCCCTGCTACATGAGCTTAATTCCTAAAGAGTGTTATATTTCTTAATGTATTTTACATTAGTAACAAAAAAAATCAGTTAATAGCTGTAAATATTAGGCTAGTAAGTAGTGTAAGTATTACACTAAGGTTTATAAAAGTATTAGGCCAGTACACTAAGGTTGAATATAATCTGAATATATTCTGATCAAATGACAATGTATTTAGTAGAACATGTTCCTAAATCTTTAAACTGTAGTTATTTTAAAATAATTAGAATATAAAATAATTGGAATTCAAAAATAATTGAAATTATACTCCTAAAGAGAACCAGCTCGGTGTAGTGGCTAAGCCATCAGGTTAGAAACCAGAGGACCATGAGTTCTAGTCCAACCTTAGACACAAAACCAGCTTGGTGACTTTGGTCAAGTTACTCACTCTCAGTCCTAAGAGGGAAGCAAGCAAGTACTTCTGAAAATCCTTACCAAAAAAACTACAGGAACTAGTCCAGGCAGTCGCCAGGACTCAACAATGACTCAAAAGTGCAAACACCCCCCCCCACAAAAAAACCCCTTCAAAAGTGTATGTCTTGTTGGAAAATATAATTAAAAAGTGCTGTGCTTATTTAATACTGAACCATATTTTAAACATACTACATGGTAAAACATTTACTTTGCTTACTCAGTTTTGCATCAAATTTTAGTTCTGCATCTCAAAATAACTTGTTTTAAATAGATTTTCCTTTTTAAAAAATTAAAAGAGGGGATGATGTATGTTTACTGGGCTTTGCTGATTTAATAGGTGAATGAGCCCATATATACATTTATGTAATGATTAGCATTAGTAGAAAAATAAAGAATTGGGCAATTTTCTATAATAGGTGTACAGACAATTTCAAAATATTTTTATATTATTTAAATACTTACTGTGGTCCAATAATAACATTGGTTTGTAGATAGAAACAATTTCCAAGGTGAAATAAGTATTTACTGGTAGTGAGAATCAGGAAATAGTATCTGGCTTTGATTAAAATTGTGCTGTTCAATATTTGGATATGGATCTGACAGAGTTGCCTAGGATTCAGAATGATTCTCTTTACCTATCGGGCTTCTCTTAAAAAACAGTAATTTTTCTGAGTTTGAACAGTCTCATGAGCTCAGATAAATTTGATTTAAGAAGGCATCAAAAAGGTATGACCATGTGTTCCCACTGTGTAGCTGTGCCGTTAATGTCTTATTAACTCAAACATAAATTTTCATCAGCTTACATGGCTACTGTGAAAGTCCAGGAAAAAGGAATATATTGAATCCATATGTAACAGTATACTAGATTTTCTGTAAATATAGATAGATAAGGGAAAATAATTAGGAAACATGCTTCCTACTATAGAATTAGAATTTAATATGCTACATAGATACATAGATTAAATATGTCAAGTATGTATCAAATGAATGAGCTATTGTGCTCAATGGTAGGACCCAACCCCCTCAGGACAGAAAGTAACCAACAGCTATTGGAAAGAAAAAGGATCTTTAATGAGTAGTCAAAGCATTAATGACACACATGGCAAATCCAGCAGGAATCCCAATTGTTGGTGCAGCTATTGGTGAAAGTGAGGGTCTGCATTACATAAAGATATATCAGATAGGAACATGGAATGTCTGAAGAATAAACTGAGAAATTCACTATCTATTTATTACTCAGGAAATAATACCGGAAAAACCAATGAAGTAGCATTTATTACAAGCAAGAAATTTTCCCAAGCTGTGGAAGGATTCTTGATGGTTAATTTCATTTGTGTGAGGCCTGCATGTGCATGCGCCAGCCCACCACTCATGCAGCCTGATTGCAAATAGGCCATGGCTGGAAGTGGGCCATGGTCCACAGGTTGGGAACCCTTGTTCTATGCCATAATTGAAAAATGCTCAAAAAGGTCATGGTTTATATATTGGTAATCTTTAGTAAAAACCACAATTGGGACCGGAATTTCCATTTTAAGTTGTTATGATGATAAGTTGAGTCATCATCTTACTGGGCATGACTTTATGACCATTATTACCATGGTCATAAGACAAGGCACTACTGTTGTAAGTCAAACCATACTACTGTAAGTGTGAATCAGGTTAAACCAGTGGCCAAAATGTTGCAAATTCCAATCATGTGGCCATGAGACACTGCAACTGTTCGTAAATATGAACCAGTTGCCAAGGGCAATTGTTATAAGTTCAAATTTAAATAGTAACTAACTTTTTCAGAGGCCATT
This sequence comes from Pituophis catenifer annectens, assembly GCF_029215685.1. Lineage (NCBI taxonomy): Eukaryota > Metazoa > Chordata > Lepidosauria > Squamata > Colubridae > Pituophis > Pituophis catenifer. Next base: position 37,100,695 of record NW_027256887.1, read on the forward strand.
GTTAATTTGAACTGTTGTTAGTGAACAATTGTAAATTGAGGACTTCCTGTACTGGGTGATTTCAGTGCAAAACTTGTTCAAGTAAAAACAGGCATCACTGGAGGTTTTTGACTTGGAAAGAGGAATGATGCAGGCAATAATTTGTTCAATCAATTTTGATTCATGAACACTTGGTTCAAAAGCACAAGTCTTGCTTATGAATTTGGATCTCACCAAATAAACTGCATCATAATAAGATAGACTGTGCCTACATAACTGGTGATGATCCCGTTCAGTTCTTGCTGTCAAGACATATCTGTGTGCCAATTGGTGATCAGATAATGAATATTGTTGACTAAGATCTGAGTCAAATTATGACCAAAGCAAGACCAAAGTGGTTTGACACCACCAAAATTCCTTCCACATATGTAATTGAGGTGAAAAATAAGTTTGAATTGCTGAATACTGCTGAGAAGATGCCTGATGAACAGTGGCAAGGAATTCAATCAACCATCATTGAAACAGCAGATAGACACATACCATAAAATAAATCAGAGAAAAAGAGCAAATGGCTGTCAGATGAAACCATCAGAATCTCCAAGCAAAGAAAAGCAGCCAAAGCAGTAGGCAAATGGGAGGAAGCAAGGAGACTGATTTTCATAGAACAGCAAGAAAAGAGACAGAAATTTACTAGTCCAGAGTTGCAAGCACTAGAAGAGAACTGTATGAAGGACCACACCAGGAATGCATTTGTGCAAGCCAAAAGGTTTCAAACACAATAGAATAACAATCCAATCCCCTGCTTAGGCAGGAAACCCTACACCACTTCAGACAAATGTTTATCTCTTCCTAAAAACTTCCAGTGTTGGAGCATTTACACCTTCTTGAGGCAAGTTGTTCCACTGATTAATTGTTCTGTCAGGAAATTTCTCCTTAGTTCTAAGTGGCTTATCTCCTTGATTAGTTTCCACCCATTGCTTCTTGTCCTACCCTCAGGTGCTTTGGGGAATAGCTTGACTCCCTCTTCTTTGTGGCAGCCTCTGAGATATTGGAACACTGCTGTCATGTCACCCCTAGTCCTTCTTTTCATCAGACTAGACATACCCAGTTCCAGCAACCGTTCTTTATATGTTTTAGCCTCCAGTCCACTAATAATCTTTGTTGCTCTTCTCTGCACTCTTTGTAGAGTGTCAACATCTTTTTTACATTGTGGCAAACAAAACTGAATGCAGTATTCCAAGTGTAGCATTACCAAGGCATTATAAAGTGGTATTAACACTTCACGTGATCTTGGTTCTATCCCTCTGTTTATGTTTCCAGTTTACTGGTCATAAAAGTAACAAAAAATAAGCAAAGGAAAGAACTGTCTGACCAACAAGATATCGGCAAGGAATTTCGGATATAATGTAATGCTTGAACAATGGGAGAATATGTGGAATAAAAGTTTAAAATTTACATTAAACTATAATTTAAATGAAAATTTCTATAAGATGATGTATCGTTGGTATTTAACTCCAGATAAGTTGTCAAGAATGTGTAAAGGTTCTTCAAATGAATGTTGGAAATGTAAATGTAAAGAAGGGACTTTTTATCATTTATGATGGACCTATGATAAAAAAATATTGGAGTGGGATTCATATCTTAATATAGAAAATACTTAAAGTGAATATAGAAAGAAAACCAGAGACTTTTCTTTGGGGTTTAATGGAAAAAGACTTTGGAAAAAAAAGGAACTCTGATGTTATATATGTTGACGGTAGCAAGACTACTTTAGGTATAGAAATAGAAGGTCATCTTGATCCTCACAATGGATGAATGGCTGCAAAAACTGATGGAATTAGCAGAGATGGCTAAATTGACAGTTTTGATTAAAGAAAAAAACACAAATACCTTTATTTCTACTTGGAAACCGCTTCTGGACTTTGTTCTTAAGATGGAAAAAATGAAACTTTGATTTTGGGTTTTATCGATTAGATAGATTTATTGTTATAGAAATGGCTAGTTTATATTATTATATAAAAGTATTATGTAAAAGTAAAAGTTGAGGTTAAATGTTTATTTTACATTTCTACCACACACACAAATATTTTACCACACACACAAACACACATCAGGAAAAGTTGTGTAGGATATGAGCCAACTGCCAAACAGCAAGGCCCCAGATGTTGATGCCATCCCTGCAGAATTGCTGAGCTCTAGAGCTGGTACATGCAGATTTGGTTGGGCCAATGCAAGCCAGTTTGGGAGGAACAAAGTATTTGCTGGTCATTGTAGATTACTACAGCAGATTTGGTTTCTGCTATTACTAAAGAGTAAAATAGAGGTGCTACAGAAATTTAAGCAATGGGTAAGCTTTGTAGAAAGGAGATATAAATAACAGGTATGTCAGCTGCAAACTGACAGAGTTTCAGAATTCATGTCAGCAAGTTTTCAACAGTGGTTGGGACAGTTAGGAATAAAACACAGACACACAAATCCATACACAGCAGCTGAGAATGGTGTGGTTGAGAGACGGAATGGTGTTTTACAAAGAATGAAGGACTCGCTGCTGGAGGATTCTGGTCTGAGGAGGTCATATTGGGGTGAAGCCATGTGGACTGCTAATTATTTAATCAATAGGCTGTGGAGTTCCTATATTAATAATACTCCATATGCAGTGCTATATGGGAGAAAGCCATCTCTGGCACATTTAAGGGTTTTTGGAAGCAATGCATGGGTGCATATTCCAAAAGCAATCAGTAGAAAAGGTCAACCAAAGGCTGGAAAGCTCAGATTTACAGGCTATGAGCGTGGCTCAAAGAGTTATTGTTTTAGCAATGGGAGCAAAAGAATAGTCATTTCTCCTGTGCACTGCTTAGAGAGTCCAAGCAATGGGTGATAACCTTGTCTGATTGGCCAGAGACTGAGTTGTAATTTGTTCTCCTATCCTGCTGCGGAGTGGTTCAGGAATGGGTTAACGGAGTCCAATCTGCCTGGAGGCTGAGTCATAATTTTGTGGCCATGCCTCCATGTCTCTACTTCCTGTCCCTGTTTTTGACTCAGTCTGTCTGAGAAAGACATCTTTGGCAGTTGCTCTTCGTTCAGCTCATTTTTGAATCAACTACAGGTTTATTTTATTATTCTGTTGGGTTAGTGTGCTGGCCACATCAGTCTAGGCTGATAAAGCCGCCACAACCAAGGGAGGGGGGGTGCCCCTAGGGCCCAGGCCTAAAAGGCCTTGCCTGACTTGCATGAAAATTTTCCCCCAACAAACCCCCCTCCCACCCCCTCTGCCATCGTAGCCGCTACTACCAACGCAGCCGCTACCACCTACGCAGCTGCTACCACCACCACAGACAACGTTGCCGCCGCTCCATTGAGCTCGCGGCGAGGCAATCAGCTGTGAAGCGGTCCTGTTTGCTGCTGCATCTTTTTAAATTACCCAGCTGGGAAGCGGCTTGAATTTCACCGCCGCCACCGTCAGCAGTCTACCTTAGATCGGAGCCTTCTCGGCTGAGAAGCACTTTGTTGCTGCTACCACTGCCACCGCCGCTCTTAATCGGTAGTGTGACTCTTCAGGAGCCCCTCAACAGTCACCTCGTGTTAGCAATGGCCATTTTAAGAGCACGACCACAAGGCGTGCTTTCAGGTTGGGCGGCCATTTTGATTTCTGGCGGCAGCCATTTGGAAGGCACTTCCAGCAGGAGTTCCCAGTCAGGGGCGGCCATTGCAGGACACTGCCAGGAGGCATGTCCAGGGCTGCGGCGGCCATTTTCCTTCCTTGTGGCAATAAAGCACCCATCAGATTCTGCAGTTACAAAGTGGTAACGATTTGGACACCTGTTTCTTCTGCTGCAATTGGCAAGTATTGCCACTGAAGGGGCCCTGTGCACAGGGTGGGGGTGGGGAGGTCCTAGGCGCAGGCAGCACTCAGGTTCACCCTGAGTAAACCGCCCTTTGACAGACTTCCCGTCTGTCGAAGGGCGACAGAGAATTTATTCTAATTCCACTAGTTTGTCCACTGCATAGTCCTCAATTATGGCAGATAGATCACAAGACAATATTGTGGTTACCACTCAAATCTAAGCATGGCCTCCTGCAAATCTAAGCATGGCCGCAGGGCCTCTCAACAGTCCAGTGCTGAATTAAAAGATCTGGAGTACAGACAAAAAGCCTTGGAGAAACAGTTCTCTATTGCCGAAGAGAAGCAATCTCAATTAGAAACTATGTACAGGTCTAGTGATCAACCTGTTGCTCAGTCATCTCCTCAAGTTTCTCATCAAGTTTCTCCCCAGCCTTCCCTTCAGGAAGAAGCTGGAAGGCTTTCTCCAAGCCCTACTACTTCTGAAGCATAAGAGCTGCTTGTTACCAGGGAACATCCTAAGTTGCCCAATCGATTTGTTTATGATTCTCAATGAGAACCCTAGGGCCAGCAAAGCTCCAGATTCTGCTGAGGCCCAACTGGCTAACTTACCAGACAACATTCAATTATTGATATCTAAGGCCATTTCCACGGGCATTGCTGCAGGCATTCGCAGCCACAGGTCCACATCTCTGGTTTCAGAGTACCTCAATAAGCAGGGATTTTCTGGCCTCGATCGACCTCTCCGAGGCCTATCTTCACATTCTGATTGTCCAGGCACATCGGAAATACCTCAGATTCAGTTATGCGGGGCATCTTCTGCAGTATAGTGCCTTGCCATTCGGGCTGGCCTCAGCTCCCTGCTGTTTTACATGTATAGATCCTAGCTGCCCTGATTGCTCACCTACGGTTAAAACTGGTAAGGCTTCAGGCATACCTAGATGACATTTTAATACAGGCTTCCTCCCTTCAGAGGGCTCGAGAGGACATACAATTGACACTTCACACATTAAAAGCCATTGCTTTCTGGTCAGCTTTCCAAAAAACCAACTAGAGTCAGTCACCAGCCTGATACACCTAGGCACCCTCATAAACATCAGCACGGGGGAAGTCTCTGTCACATGACAGAAAGGTAGCCATCAGGTAACAAGTAGCCCAGGTACTTCAAGACCCAAAAGTTCCTCTGGCAACCTTATCACTACTAGGGAAGATGGTGTTGTGACTCCAAATAGTGCCCTGGGCTCGTCTCCACCTTCGCAAGCTCTAGTGGTTCCTTCTTCCTTTTCAACGGGCACCGCATTGGCCTCGAAGGCTGTGGTTCACAGACCTCGTCGCTCTCTCCATTTCGTCACCTTGGAGAATTCCCCCTTGGAGGATATCTCTCAGCCAGGGGGTCCTTCTATATCCGGAGCTGCAATGGCTCCAACTGACCGCCTGGCACTTGAAGGGGTCCTCCTGAGGCGACGTGCATACTCGGACAGGGTCATCTGGACCATCCAAGCAGACCGTAAACAGTCGACGATCCGGATATACAATCACACCTGGCAGGTATTTTCTCGCTGGTGCTCTGCGCGCGGCATTAACCCTGTTTCAGCTTCTGTTCCAGCCTCTGTTCCACAGGTGATGGAGTTCCTGCAGGATGATCTAGATAAAGGGCTAGCTCAGATGTCATGTTGCTACTCTCTCCACAGTCCTTATGGGCAGGGAAGGAGAGTCCCTTGCCCTGCATCCCAACATCCGCAGGTTCCTCCGGGGAGCCAGTAACCTTCGCCCCCCAGTCATACACTGTTATCCCACATGGGATTTGCCTAAGGTATTGCGGGAACTCACGGAACCTCCCTTCGAGCCTCTGAGAATGGCTAGTCTTTGTTTTCTCACCCTTAGGGTAGTCTTCCTGATAGCTATCACATTCGCACGGCGCATCTCAGAACTGGCGGCCTCTCGGTGAGATCCGATCTCTGTATTTTCCATCCAGACAAAGTAATCTTATGTCTGGACCCATCTTTTATTCCCAAGGTTAACTCCTGGTTCCATAGGGTCCAGGAGGTCATCTTGCCTAATTTTTGTCTTCGACCTTCACATGCCTTTGAAAGAAAACGGCATACCTTGAATCTGCGGAGAGCCCTTAAAATATATATCTCCCGCACTATGCCCTCCAGAGAGAGAGAGAGGCTCTGTTTGTTTCTTTTCAATCTACTTCTCTTGGCATCAAGGTGACCTCTTCCACTATAGGTCATTGGATCAGGGCGTGCATCGCCCATGCTTATGAAAGCAATGCACTGCCACCACCTAGACACGTCACAGCGCATTCAACTCGTAGCGCAGCGACTACAGTTGCTTGGGCCACACAAGCCTCCCTTGAGGAAATTTGCCGGGCGGGTACCTGGGCCTCTCCTTCGCTTTTCATCAGGCATTATAAGCTTGATGTCTTCGCCTTGACGGAGGCATCCTTCGGAAGGAGGGTTCTTCAATAGGTTGTTATTGCTGGGGGTAATCCAGGCCCTTCGGCTTCCCTCCGGTAACACTGCAGGCTTGGGTATGTCCCATTCCTGAACCACTCTGCAGCAGGATAGGAGAAGGGGTGTTTGTCCTACCTTAAACACTGATTCTCTCCGACTGCAGAGTGGTTCAGCCCCACCCTTTTTTGCCAGGGACTGGATCCGGAGCTTACTAATGTTCTGGTCCAGATTCTCTTTCAGGTCTTTCTTCACTGAAAACTGGGACAGGAAGTAGAAACATGGAGGCGTGGCCACAAAATTATGATTTAGTCTCCAGGCAGATTGGACTCCATTAACCCATTCCTGAACCACTCTGCAGCCGGAGAGAATCAGCGTTTAAGGTAGGACAAACGCCCCTTTGGTCACGCCTCCTCCTTCCTGTTTAGGCTCAGTTTGTTAACACAGTCGGCCTAGAGAGACATATTCTTAATATCTCCATTGTTTGGACTGATTTAGAAACGCAGAGCAGAAGAATTATTTGTTTTTGTTTTAAAAAAGTTTTTTTTATTTTTTACACAAACAGACAAACAAACATACAATGTATTTTTTCTGAACAGAGTATTGGCCGGTTCACAAATTTAAACTATTTTTAGTCATTTCAACACAATTTATATATTCTCTTTTTGCCATAGTATTTATTCTCTTTATTTTTTTATAGACCAATATTATCCTTCATCCTAACCTCTAATCTTAACCAAAGTCAATTTTTCCCTTCATCTCTATATTAAACCCCTTAAATTTAAAATCTCACATAATATAATTCCTAGTATTACAATGATTCATTTCTTATCAAAATAATAAATCAATTTTTTATACCATACATTTCCTTAAATCTTATTCCAAATAATACAATCCAACATCTTAATAAAAATCAGTTAGTTCTATAACAATCTTTTCTCTTTATATGATAATAATAAACCAAATTACTTTATACCATATATTTCCTTGAATCTTATCTCTAATTTTCAATTACTTTGTCAAACATATGTATTTATACCTCTTCAAACAACATCTTAATCATTTCTACTTTCACCACAATCTAATTAATTCACAATACAATATCATTTCACCTTTTTTCTTTTTTGATTGGGTTCCAAATATGCAGTTAAAAATATTCCAATTGTTACAATTTCCCTAATTAAAATTCCCATATTTTTAAAACTTATCATTATATAAACTCCAGCAATTAAGAGTATTCCAATTGTTACAATTTCTCTAAATTCTCTAATTTTAGGTAAAAATATTCCAACTATTGCCATCTCATTTGTCAAGCTTATTCATATTTCTAAAACTTAATTCATTCATACATCCATACAGTTTTCCATTATTTTATATTACTTAATTAGTATCACAATCTTATCTTTTTTCTAATATTCATTACATCTATAAATCTTACTTCAATTCATATTTCAATTCTAAATGTATACAACATATTCCTTTCATTCCTTTCTCCCTTTCTTTTTTCTTTTTTTATTTTTCTTTCCCCTTCTTTTCTTTTGTGCTTTAAAATCCTGAACTATCCCGTTTTGCCCTGTATTTCCCATTATTTCCCATCTCTTTTCCCCGTTTCTTATTTTTCCACTGTTATTCCCAGTGTAATCATTTTGTATTTTAAAAACATGAGTTCTTCTATTTTGCCCTGTATTTCCCTTTGTTTTCCATTCCTTTTCTTTCATTCTTGTTTTTCCACTATTAATCCCAGTGTAATCATTTAAATTTTTTATATTCTTTCTGTTCCATCCCTTTTTCCCTCTTTGTCTCTTTCCACCCTTTCTATTTTTTCCAGTGTTAATCCCAATGTAATTTTTAAAATTCTTCTTTTTATTGTTACTACCCACATAATCATTTATTATTATTACTATTATTTATTAAATTTTTATACCGCCCTTCTCCCGAAGGACTCAGGGCGGTGTACAGCCATGTTAAAACAACATATACCCACAAAATTTAAAAAACAGTTTAAAATATATTAAAAAATTGGCCCTTATATTAAAAAACTACAAACACCCAATTAAATTAAAATTCATTTTCTAGGCCAGCCCGACCTATTGGAACAAAAGAGTCTTAAGGGCACGGCGAAAGGTACGTAGGTCGGGGATCATACGAATCTCCGGGGGCAGTTATTCCAGAGGGCAGGTGCCCCCACAGAGAAAGCTCTCCCCCTGGGTATCGCCAGTCGACATTGTTTGGCTGACGGCACCCTGAGGAGTCCCTCTCTGTGGGAGCATATTGGCCGGTGGGAGGCTATCGGTGGCAGCAGGCAGTCTCGTACATACCCAGATCCTAAGCCATGGAGCGCTTTAAAGGTAGTAACCAACACCTTGAATCGCACCTGGAAGACCACCGGGAACCAGTGCAGCTCGCGCAGGAGAGGTGTCACATGGGTGCGACGAGTCGCCCCTATAATCATCCGCGGCCGCATTCTGGACCAGTTGGAGCCTCCGAGTGCTCTTCAAGGGGAGCCCCATGTAGAGAGTGTTACAGTAGTCCAGACGCGACATGACGAGGGCATGAGTGACCGTGCGCAAGGCATCCCGGTCCAGAAAGGGACGCAACTGGTGGATCAGGTGAACCTGATAAAAAGCTCCCCTGGCCACAGCAGTCATATGATCTTCTAAAGATAGCTGTGCATCCAGGAGAACACCCAAGTTGCGAGCCCTCTCTGAGGGGGCCAAGATCTCGCCCCCAATAGTCAGTGATGGAGCCAGGTGGCTATACCGGGACGCCAGAAACCACAGCCACTCGGTCTTGGAAGGGTTGAGTCTGAGTCTGTTTCTCCCCATCCAGATCCGCATGGCCTCCAGGCACCGGGACATCACATTAAGGGCATCATTGGGGTGGTCCGGGGTGGAGATGTACAGCTGAGTATCATCAGCGTACTGATGGAACTTCATCCAAAACCACGGATGATCTCACCCAGCGGCTTCACATAAATGTTGAAGGGGCTAGAGGACCGACCCTTGCAGCACCCCACAAACAAGGCGCCTCAAGGTCGACCTCTGTCCCCCTGCCAACACAAACTGCAAACGGTCAGAGAGGAAGGAGGAGAACCACGGCAGCACGGTGCCCCCCACTCCCAGCCCCTCTAATCGGCGCAGCATGATATCATGATCAATGGTATCAAAAGCCGCTGAGAAGTCTAATAGGACCAGGACAGAGGAACAACCCCTGTCCCGAGCCCTCCAGATTTAATTTAATTTTCCATAGTCAATCTCTTTTTCTTTGTCTTCTTCTTTATTGTCAATCTCTCTCTTGCTTCCCATTCGTTATTTCCTTGCCAGCTTGAGTGTACTCTAACACAATTTTCCAATCATCAGATTTTGGTTTTCCATGCAGCATTGTGGTCATTTACCTTATTTCCGTTTTCAGTGATAGGTACATCATTTTCACCATTTCCATAAGTTCCTGCGCCATTTTGTTCTTTCTGAGTTAATATTATTCCAATTTAAAGTTGTGTTATAATCCTCCTTTTTTAATCATCAAAGTCAAGCCACTTGCAGACAAACAAACCTGTTGTGGTCCACCAGCAGCCTGCAGAGTTGGCAGTGGAGTCAGACAGCGATGAGGCTGAGGAAGAACATGGGCCAGTCCTGGAGGCTGGGGAAGGCCTGGATGAGGGAGGCAGAGATGGGGCCAGGGCCATCGGGGAGTGATGTGCGGACTCCTGAGCCTCCAGAGGCTGACAGTAGAGAGGCAGAGGAACAGGAGGAGTCTGTTCCTAGTGCATGTATGAGAAGAGCTGCCAGAAGGCAAGAGCAGCTAAAGCAAAGAGGAGGATTTGGGAGTAGGGCCAAGGGATGATTGGCCTCTCCTATAAGGCTTAAAAGATCAGCAACGGCTCTTGGGCTCTTTGTCGGAAAACAACAATAGTCTTGCTGCACTTACCTCTTGTCGGCGTCTTCTTTTGAACTTTTGCCAAGAGAAGCCTTTGGCAGTTTGCCTAATTATACCAAGGTTGGTGATTAGACTGAAGAATTTGTGTTATGAAGAGTTTGTTTTAATTTAGTTTGGACTACGCTGAGAATGAGTTAATTCTCAGTTGTTCTAATAAAGTCTGTTTGTTTTGGAACTGTTTGTGTCAATTACTACCTACTTGGGCCTGGGTCACAAGAAAACCCTCCTCAGAAGTTCTCATAGCTGTTATCACTATCAAAGTTCAAGGTTTTTTCCAAAGCAAAAATTCAGTGTTGTAATGATCTTATTTCTCCTGAAGATGTCTCTCTACAATCCACAATTCTAGTCAGCAGCCTAAAAAAGGATCCATTTTGTTTGCAATCCACTTTAACAATCTTGACTATTTTTTTTCTCTTCTTTTTTACCGTCAGTCCAAATGACTGTCCTGACAAAGGCCCTATTGGCGGTCACCTGGGCAGATTTGCAACCTGCTGGCAGCACTTGACCACCGATGCCTGGGCATTACAGACCATAACACTAGGTCTCACCCTAGAGTTCAGTTCCAAACCCCCTCGATGGTTCGTCCAATGTTCCGTCTCACGGGATCCCACCAAGAGGTCTCTGATGGAAGCCGAAATCCAGCATCTGCTGGCCATTCAGGCCATAGAACCTGTTCCCTTTCAACATCAGGGGTTCAGCTTCTATTTGATACTCTTTCTGGTGCAAAAGAAATCGGCAAAAGCAGGGCCATCTTGAACCTCAAGAAGCTGAATGTACACATCAAGTACAAACGCTTCAAAATGCAATCCCTGCACACCATTCTGGGTTGCATCAGGCAGAAAGATCTATTGACCTCAATAGATCTTTGAGAGGCTTATCTACACGTGCCTATCAGGCCATCTCACAGGAGATTCCTCTAGTTCTCCTACACCTGATGGCATTACCAATACAGAGCCATGCCCTTCGGGTTCTTGTCCGCCCCCAAAGTATTCACAAAGCTTCTGGACGTGGTGGCTGCTCACTTGCGGGCAAGACCCATACGTTTGCTCTGTTATCTAGATGACATATTAATCTTGTCATCTTCTCCCCAGCAGGCAAATCTCCACGGTTCAAACCCTTCAAAATCATGGGTTCACCATGAATTGGGAAAAGAGCCATCTGACTCCCACCACCAACATCGTCCACCTGGGAGCAAGAATTGACATTCAGACCTGTTTTGTCTTCCTTTCCAGGGAGCATCTTTCCAACATCTGCATTACCATATGGCAAGTTCGAATCCTCAAAAAGATACCATTGGTGCTTCTTTCCCAATTGTTAGGCAAAATAATATCCTGCCTATAGATTGTACCTTGGACGAGGCTGCACTCCCGTCCTCTTCAATGGTACCTCTTGCCAAGTCAACGGTTGGGCCTCAGCAACGCTCACAAATGGATCAGAATTTCCCAAAAGGTCCTCAGATCCTTGCAGTGGTAGATGTCAGAAGCCTTGGAACAGGGATGTTCCTTCAAGGAGCACTCCCGTCTCACCCTTACCACAAACTCCAGCCTCTTCAACTGGGGCGCTCATTTGCAATCACAAGTGACTCAGGGCCGTTGGTCTCCATCTGACCTCAGCCATAACATTAATTGGCTTGAGCTGAGAGACGCTCATTTGGCGCTCCGCCATTTCCAATCTCAATTATCAGGCTACCACATGTTGTTGCTGATGGACAATGTCACAGTTAAAGCACATGTGAACCGCCAGGGGCTACTCGTTCCAGGGTACTGGTGCACGAGGATTCTGCGATCAGTCTCTGGGCGGAGAGACACCTGCTATCCCTGTGAGCGGAGCACATAACTGGACTGCCCAACAACCAGACGGACTGGTTAAGCGGGACCGCCATCGATCAGGCAGAATGGAAATTACATCCCGACTGTCAATATGCAAAGCTTTCAGGTTGCCATGAGCAGGAGGGAGGGAGAACTGATGGAGCTGATTTTTTCAGAAACTTCACACCGACCTGTTCAAACATTTAGTGACAAAATTTGGGGTCCCTCTGGTGGATCTTTTTGCCACCCAGCAAACACGCAACTTCCATGGTTTTACCCCTACACAAGAAGCCAAAGGGACAGATGCCCTCTGATGCTCGTGGCCCCAGGGCCTATTGTATGCATTTTCCACGACCCCTCTAATACCGAGGGTCATCAGGAAAATCCTGCTGGAAGGTGCGGAAGTCCTTCTCGTGACCCCGACGGACCTGGTTCGCATATCTCATGTACCTGTCAATGTCCCTTCCCTGGAGAATCCCTCCAGACAAGATCTCCCTCAGCCAGGGGGCCATTCTACATCCGGAACCTCAATGGCTCTAATTGGCCATCTGGCACTTGAAAAGGAGATCATGAGGAAGGACAGATTCTCTAAGAAAGTAATTCTACCATCCTAGCCTCTAGACATCCATCTACAACCAGTATATATGACGCCACTTGGAAATCCTTTGGTCGCTGGTGCACCAAGAAAGGCCTAGTCGCAACATCAACTTCTGTTCCTCAGATATTGGAATTCCTTCAAGATGGGCATGATGCCGGCCTCTCCATTAATACTCTTCACAGATAAATTGCTGCTTTAGCAACCATTCTATTCTGCAACGGAGCTGCGACCATCTCTCAACACCCAAGGGTCCATAGCTTTCTAAAAGGGGCCTCCAATCTATGCCCCCCACCAGTTCACAGATACCCTTCTTGGCATCTGCACCTCGTATTGCAAGCTCTCATGTCCGCTCCGTTTGAGCCATTGAGTTCTGCACCTCTCAGACTTCTGACCTTTAAGGTTGCCTTTCTCATCACCATCACATCTGCTCAGCAAATCTCAGAACTGGTGGCTCTTTCAGTAAGGAAAGACTTGTGTATAATACATCTGGACAGAGTTGTCCTCCGCCTTCACCCGACATTCATCCCGAAAGTCGACTCCTGGTTCCACAGGGCCCAGGAGGTTATATTACCAGATTTTTGTCCACATCCCAAACATCCCAGAGAACGCCGATGGCACACCTTAGATGTCCGTAGGGCCCTATGCATGTGCATCTCTAGATAGCACTGTTCCAGAAGACGGAGGCATTATTCATCTCGTTCCAGCTGAGGTCCCTGGGCACAAAGGTGACTCCGTCCACAATTGGTCATTGGCTCAAGGCCTGTATTTCTCTGGCTTACGATCATCAGGCTCGACCGATTCCTGGCCGCATTACAGTCCATTCTATACGAAGCGCAGCCACCACGGCGGCTTGGGCTGCTCAAGCTTCTATCTTAGAGATCTGCAGGCCAACCACTTGGGCATCGCCTTCTCCTTTCATCAGAAACTAGAAACTGGACATGTTTGTCTCAGCTGAGGCAGCCTTTGGGAGACGAGTCTTGCAACAGGTTCTTCTGGTCGACCGGCCCCTGGACAACTCTAATTCCCATCCTAGGGATACTTAGTTTGGGCATATCCCATTGCTTGGACTCTCTAAGCAGCGCTGAGGAGAAGAAACATTGTACTCATCTGAACATTCTTTTTATGTGCGCTGTGTGAGAGTCCAAACCTGCCCTAAACTTCTAGACAGGACCCAGGGCCGGGAGAGTGTATTTCTTTTTCTCATTACAGGTTACATCTTCTCCAGATCCAGACCTTCGTTAACAAACTGAGCCTAAACAGGAAGGAGGAGGCGTGACCAAATAATCAAATTACAACTCAGTCTCTGGCCAATCAGACAAGGTTATCACCCATTGCTTGGACTCTCACGCAGCGCACATAGAAAGAATGTTCAGGTAAGTACAACGTTCCTTCCAGGTCTGCTAGCTTTGCAGAGCAAAATTGGAACAGAATTGATGCAAATTTTTGGAATGATCCACTTAGTGACTGTGACCCGCTTAGTGACGGTGTCAGTATTCAGGAAGGAGAAACAAAGAGAACAAGAAAAGGAGTCAGGAGAAGATGATGAGTTGGATATGAAGCAAGAGAGGGTTGAAACACAAGAGCAGTCAATGCCACGCAGGTCAGAGCGATGGAATAAGGGGATTCTCCAGTGCGCTGCTTGGAGTCTCCAGTCCCCAGAACATTCACCAAACTGGTAGCGGTGGTAGCCGCGACTCTACAGTCCCTTCCAATATGTCTTCTCTGTTATTTGGATGACATTCTAGTCCTCCATCGTCTCCTCCCCAGGCCTCAAAGGACGTAGAAGCGGTGATCCGTGTGTTTCAAAGTCACGGTTTCTCCATCAATTACAAAAAGAGCCACCTCATCCCGACTACACAGCTTCTTCACTTAGGGGCTGTGATCGTCACAACCAAAGGTCAAGTCTTTTTATCTCCCGACCGGATCCACAGTCTCACATTGGTGAATCAGATAAAGTCCCAGAGGAAGGTTCCTCTTCTTCAACTTTCTCAATTGTTGGGGAAGATAGTGTCCTGCATCGCTATAGTTCCCTGGGCACGCAGACACACCAGGCCCCTACAGTGGTTTCTGCTGCCATTTCAGAAGTCAGGACGCAGCACATCCCCATCTCTGATCCCATTGCCACCTCAGGTTCGGATGTCCCTAACGTGGTGGACGTCTCCGGCTATCCAAAAGGGGTGCGTATTCCTTGAGATCGATCGTCTCGTCCTTACCTCGGACGCCAGCCTGGTAGTCTGGGGAGCCCACCTCTTGGATCAAGTGGTCCAGGATCGTTGGTCACCAGCGGAATGGGCGCACAGCATAAACTGGCTGGAGTTGAGAGCTGTGCGACTCGCACTGAAGCACTTCTGCACCACCTTGGAAGGCCAGCATGTGTTGATCCGGACGGACAACATGATGACCAAAGCTCACCTGAATCATGAAGGGGGCACTTGATCCAAGTCCCTGGTGATCGAGGCAGAACGACTTCTGGCCTGGGCGGAATGCCACCCAGCGTCACTCAAGGCCGACCACATTTCCGGACTGTCAAATGTTCGAGCAGACTGGCTCAGCAGGGAACAAATTGACCCGCCGAGTGGCGGCTTCATCCGGACATCTTCTCAGAAATAGTTCAGAGGTTTGGCCGGCCTCTCGTGGATTTATTCACCACTCCTCAAAACGCCCAGCTGCCCAGGTTTTTCACACGCTACCAGTGTGTGGGAGCGGAGGGTTGCAATGCCCTGAGATGCCCGTGGCCACCTGGGCTTCTCTACGCCTTCCTTCTCTTCCTCTGATTCCACAAGTAATTCGGAAGTTGTTATTGGAGCAGGCAGAGATTCTCTTAGTAGCTCCATTCTGGCCACGACGACCCTGGTACGTAGAGTTGGTGAGTCTCTGTGTCTCCCCACCGTGGACAATTCCTCAGCACAAGGTCTCTCTCAGCCAGGGGGTCATCGCCCACCCAGAGCCCCAGTGGCTCCAGTTGACCGTCTGGCACTTGAGAGGGTCCTGCTGAGGAAAGACAGACTTTCCGACAAGGTGATAAAGGTCATTCAGTCATCCAGACGTCCCTCCACGACTCATATTTATCAAGCCTCGTGGAGAGAGTTTTCGATTTGGTGCTGTGCCTACCATGTGGATCCCACATCTGCCGACATTCCAGATGTCCTTGATTTCTTGCTGGATGGCCTGACCAAAGGCCTCGCCCTGGCTACCTTGTGACGGCAAGTGGCAGCGCTCGCTACCGTACTTACTTGTGAGTCACACCGTACACTATCACAAAACCCACGTATTCAGAGTTTCTTGCATGGGGCCGCCAACATATCTCCTCCGATAGTCCATCGTTATCCATCTTGGGACTTAACACGGGTACTCCAGGCACTTACCTCCGCCCCATTCGAACCGTTGGGCTCCATCCCTCTCAAATACTTAACTTTCAAACTTACCTTTCTCCTCGCCATCACTTCTGTGCGAAGGATTTCCGAGCTAACGGCTTTGTCGGTTCGCAAGGACCTCTGCATTTTTTATTCTGATAGGGTGGTGATGAGGTTGTACCCTTCCTTCTCGCCTAAGGTGAACTCCTGGTTTCACCAGGCCCAGGAGCTCATCCTTCCGAACTTTTGTCCTGATCCACGGAATCCTCGCGAGAAAAGTTGGCACACGTTGGACGTGCAGAGGGCGCTACGTCGATACATCAGACGAACTGCATCATTTCGACTTACTGAGGCATTCCTCGTGTCATTTCATCCCTCCTCCACGGGTATGAGAGTGTCCTCTGCGACTGTAGGTTGTTGGATTAAGGCCTGCCTCTCGACCGCCTATGACACTAAGGCCAGGCCTGTTCTGGGCCGGATTTATGCGCATTCGACACGCAGTGCAGCGACCACGGCAGCTTGGGCGACACAAGCTTCTGTACTGGACATCTGCAGTGCGGCTACTTGGTCGTCGGCCTCTTCATTTATCCACCATTACAAAATCGACTCTTTTGCCGTGGCTGAGGCTTCATTTGGCTGTAGAGTACTACAGCAAGTTGCCACCTTCCACGACTTGGGGAGCATTCAGCCTCCTGCCAGGGAGGTTTAAGCTTGGGTAAATCCCAGCCAATGGATTGGAGGAGCAGCGTACTGGAAAATGGACATTGACATTCCTGAACATCTCTTTTCAGGACGCTGCGACTCTAATCCATACCCGCCCTGTTTGGGCTTCCTGCTCCTGCCTGGTTGACCTGCCTAGTTTCTGTTGGTTTTTATTGTTTATTATAGTCTTATGGATTCCTGCGCCTTCGTGAGGAAAGACTGATGTTGGAGTGGCAGAGTGGGCGGGGTCAGCCAAGACATTTGAAAAAAATCTGCACTCAGGTCCCCAGCAACATGAGAGAAACAACCCAACCAATGGATTGGAGTCACTGCGTCCTGAAAAGGGACGTTCAGGTATGTCAACGTCCGTTTTCATTCTGGTATATTATCTTTCCCTCATCATTACATAATTTGCTAACCCATCCTCTATCTTTCTGTTTTTTCAATCTATATGCCAACCAACGCCCCAGTTTGTTCGCATTTTCAAAAAAAAAATTGTTTAGTACTTTTAATTTGCTGTGCCAGACTTTCCTTCTCAATAATATTCGATTTATGTTTAATTACATCTATTTGTTGTTTCAAATCCCGTCTTTGTGATTCCTTTTGGAGCTCTACCTCAGATTTACTAAGTTTTTCTTCTAAGCTTTTCAGTCGTTGTCTTTTTTGTTTATTTTCTTTGGCCATATAGGCTATTGCAATCCCTCTCATAAAGGCTTTTGCTGTATCCCATAAGTTCTGGTTGTTTGTATCTTCTTTCTTTTTGTTCTGCAAAAACAGCCAACAGAGGCAGAATTTATTGCTTTGTCTGAGCTTTGCTCAGAGGTAAATTGGTACGTACAGCTGTGTAAAAGTACCTGTGTAAAAGTACCTAAAAGAAACTAACGGTGTTTGAGGATAATGCTGCTTGCATTAAAATGGCTACAGGTGACAGAGTAAAGAATAGAAGCAAACGTGGTTATTAAATACTGTAATGTAAGAGAAACCATCAAATGTAAATTAATTAGCTTGCTTCGCTGTTCTTCAGAGGACAATCTGGCAGATATAATGACCAAGCCATTGGGTGGAGTGCACCATGGGAAGAATATTAAGTTATTCAGTTTTATGTCTATTCCAGTCATGAAGGGAGGAATGTCAGTATATCAGGGTTCATGAATTGGAATAGACATGGTAACAGATCAGCCAATGGGGACTGTTTGGTGAACCAGACAACTTGGAGCCTGGGCGTGGCTTAGGTTCACTGATCTGTATATATATGAGTGCTTCTGTGATACTATAGCTTCTGTGATTATTGATTCTGTACTTCTGGATTCTGAGTTCTGGTTCTGGCTTCTGCTATATGGTATTGTATATAAAGAAGTTTCTTATATAAATGAATCCTGCTGAATTGTTTACTTGTGTGCTGGTTGGATTGCTGCAAATTCTCACAATTACTCTTATTTGTGTTCATTAGACATTGCTTTGATACAACAAATTGTCTTATCTAGGTACCTTTCATTTTTCATGGTTTGAGCATGTGGTCAAGACAGTTGTAGCTATCTGGTCTATCACATGCGTTCTTGACTCTAACTGTTCTGGTTTATTCAAACTGGACAGGAAGGGGTTGGCTGAGTGGATCCAGGGGAACATATTTTTATATGATAGATACTGCTGCTGGTCCTCAAGTGGTCAGTGGTTTGTTGATTTCTGAAAAACTCTGAATTCTGAAAATTTTGCTAATTACTTATCACCCAGTCACAGATCCAAATTACATTTATGGATAAGAGTGGTTATTATCAGCTTTGTTTGGTATATCAACTACACCATTCCCTGAATAAGAATGGCTTAACTATAGTTATTCATGCTCTAGTAACTTTATTCATTTCTTTTCAGTATTTGTGATAAAAGAATTTTTTTCTTCCCCTGCCACCATTTTAATGAGTGTTCTAATGAATATTATTTATTGTGCTCTAAATCACTTAAAACTGCTAGATTTATTTATTTATTTATTATATTTCTATACTGCCTTTCTCCCATAGGACTCAAGGCGGTGTACAGTCAAGAAAAATATAGACACACAAACATCATAAAATTGCTAATTAAAATTATTACTTAGTTTGGTCAATTAAATAAAACCCAGAATTAGATAACATTTAAAAAATTCATTCACATGTTCATATTTTTAGCCCCGCCTGTTGGAACATCAGGGTCTTGAGGGCACGGTGGAAAGCACAGAGATCAGGGATATTCCGTATCTCCGGGGGCAGTTCATTCCAAAGGGTTGGAGCCCTCACAGAGAAGGCCCTCCCCCTGGGAGTCGCCAGTCGGCATAATTTGACTGACGGTACCTTGAGTAGTCCCTCCCTGTGAGAACGAACTGGTCGGTGGGAGGCTATTGGTGGCAAAAGACGGTCTCGTAGGTACCCAGATCCTAAGCCACAGAGCGCTTTAAAGGTGATAACTAACACCTTAAATCGCACCCGGAAGACCACCGGAAGCCAGTGCAGCTCGCGTAGGAGAGGTGTTACATGGGCATAACGAGCTGCGCCCATAATCACCCGCGCGGCTACATTCTGGACCAGTTGGAGCTTCCAGGTGCTTTTCAAGGGGAGCCCCATGTAGAGAGCATTACAGTAGTCCATATGAGAGGTAACTAGGGCATGAGTGACCGTGCGCAAGGCGTCCCGATCCAGAAAGGGACGCAACTGGCGGATCAGGCGAACCTGATAAAAGGCACCCCTGGCCACGGCCGTCAAATGATCTTCTAAAGATAGCTGTGAATCCAGGAGGACACCCAAGTTGCGGGCCCTCTCTGTGGGGAGAAAGATCTCATCTCCTATTGTCAGTGATGGTACCAGATGACTATACCGGGACGCCGGAAGCCACAGCCACTCGGTCTTGGAGGGGTTGAGTCTGAACTTGTTTCTCCCCATCCAGATCCGCACGGCCTCCAGGCAACGGGATATCACAGCAAGGGCATCATTGGGATGGTCTGGGGTGGAGATGTATAGCTGTGTGTCATCAGCATACTGATGAACACTCACCCCGAAACCACGGATGATCTCGCCTAGCGGTTTTACATAAATGTTGAACATAAGGGGTGAGAGGACTGACCCTTGCGGCACTCCACAAATAAGGTGCCTCAAGGTCGACCTCTGCCCCCCTGCCAACACAAACTGCAAATGGTCAGAGAGGAAGGAGGAGAACCACCGAAGCACGGTGTCCCCTATTCCTAACCCCTCCAGCCGGTGCAGTAAGATACCATGGTCGATGGTATCAAAAGCCACTGAGAGATCTAATAGGACCAGGATAGAGGAGCAACCTCTGTCCCGAGCCCTCCAGAGATCATCCACCAATGCGACCAATGCCGTTTCCGTGCTGTATCGTGACCTGAAGCCCGACTGGAACGGATCCAGATAGACAACTTCATCCAGGTATCGGGGTAGATGTCGCGCCACCACACTCTCAACAACCTTCGCAACAAAGTGAAGATTGGAGACTGGACAATAATTTGATAATATAGCTGGGTCCAGGGAAGGCTTCTTGAGGAGGGGCTTCACAACCGCCTCTTTCAAGGCGGCGGGAAAGACACCCTCATTCAGAGAAGCATTTATAATCCCCTGAAGCCAGCCTCGTGTAACCTCCCGGGAGGCCAGTACCAACCAGGAGGGACACGGGTCCAATAAACATGTGGCAGCGTTAAGCTTGCCCAGAATCCTGTCCACGTCCTCAGGAGTAGGATATAAATGAGGAGGGATATAAATGTATTGAGTACAAGTAGTCCTCATTTAACAACTGCCCTGTTTAATGATGATTCAGAGTTGCAATGGCTCTGAAAAAGTAACTGTATGACTGGTCATTACACTTACATTGTAATAATGTTCCACAGTCAGACGGTCACCATTGTTTGTGTGTTTCACAGCCAGCTTCTGACAAACAGAGTCAATGGAGAAAGTGGCAGCAAAATTACAAGTGACAGTCATGTAAAGTCTCACTTAAAACCACAGGTGATTCACCTATTCGTTACAGTGGAAGTTTTGTGGTCATGTGATGCCTTGCTTAATGACCACATTAGTTCACTAGTTCCAAATATGATCATTAAGTGAGGACTACCTGTGCACTACCAGAGCTCTGCATCCATGTGACTGCTGTTTATGATGTTTTTGGCATTTACTTACAGTTTCCAGCAAAAAGAGTCCTTTAGTGAACAATGTGTTTGCTTAGCGACCATGGCGTTCAGTTTATGATCACCATGTTCACTTAAAGATCTCTGCCAAAAAAGTCATAAAATTGGGCATCGTCACCACAATTTACAATTGAAATGGTGTGCTTGATTATGGTCATAAGTCAAGGGCTACTTGTACTGTATGCATTTGTATGATGTCGGCTCATGTCTGTAGACCACTTTAATGATGGTTGTTCCTGAGTATTAATGTTAAATCA
This sequence comes from Pituophis catenifer annectens, assembly GCF_029215685.1. Lineage (NCBI taxonomy): Eukaryota > Metazoa > Chordata > Lepidosauria > Squamata > Colubridae > Pituophis > Pituophis catenifer. The sequence goes on from NW_027256887.1 coordinate 37,121,787, forward strand.
AGGACCAAAATTATAGTCCAATTTGAAAAACTCTTTATTTTATACCTTAAAACGTGCATTGAAGATACCAACATTTTTGCTGCTATTATGGTTAATATTTATGTTTATAAAATGCATACAGCTTGAAATAATTAAAATACTAATTATAAAACTTGGGAATAAACATTAATATAACCAACATTATTATAAATATAATTTAACCATTTAAAGAAGCTTAATTAAAAATATTTTTGTCATTTCCTAAATCTTATAAGAGTGAGGGTGAAATGCACTTCCCAGATGAGAACATTATAGCTTTTGTTACCAGATAGCTGAGCCAGTTTTAAAACAGGTATCATATGACCTTTGTACTTTGCACTAGTTAGTAGCTTGAATTTCACTTTTGTACCAACTTCCAATCACATTTCAAGAATAGCTACAGTTAAAGTTTGTTACTTCAAGTACTCCTGACGGTCTGTAACTTAGAGATAATAAATGTTACCAAGTCCAATTTAGCTCAAGGGTTGTATTTGGCACACTCACTATTGTTGTGCAAATGTGTTCCATACCATAACTACCATCTGGAAACTGGTGACAGCTAGAGTGAAAAGAATATTCCTAGATTGCAAACCTACTCTTTCTTGGGGAGAGGGGGTGTTAAGGGATAACCTCAATCCTCAGATCCAGTTTTCTCTTTACCAACAAAAAATTAATTTGGCCTGGGTTTAATTGGAACTTGTTTTCCTCATCCAGCCGACTGGGAAACATTCAAGGGCAGTGCTATTTTCTTGTAGTTATACACAGTAGAATTTAATAGTGGATGTGGAAGTGGCTAGCATGTGCCAAATGACCTCCCTTATTTCATTTAGATGTTAAATAGCAGAGGAGAAAAGATAGAACACTTGACACAGTGGTCAAATACACAGAAAGGTTCTTTAAAAGTATATAGTTTTATGTCTTGCTAATATTGTATTCAGAAAAATGTTAAATTTAGTTACCATACAACAGTCTAACCTCTGAATTTAGGTAAGCTGATGAAACTAGTGTATCGCCACGTGTCAGTGTATTTCACAAATTATATGTTCAAGATTTTTTCCCCTAATCGTCAGTTAGTTTAACTAGGGGATATTGCAATTCTGAAGTGACCACTTTTTATAATTAACATACAAGAATGGTATTTTTGTTTTTTTAAAAAGGCATTTATAATTTTGGAAATAATTTGGCATTATGTTACAGTAATGGTATGTGGGAATGACCTTGAGAGAAGAAGGAAGAGGTTAGATCAGGGGTCCTGAACAAATGAAGCTGTGGGCATGCACGCCCTCACACAAAACCATCCCCAATCTCCCTCCCCCCACCCCCGCTGGGCCACCAACTCAGAAAGGTTGGTGAATGTTGGGTTGCATTGTCATGCAACAGATATTTTCCAGAAGTCCTGCTCCGACAATCCATGCATGGGATTAATCTCTCATCTATTTGCTTGAGACTGAGTGTTAATTTTTTTCAAATCCTTGGCCACGCGTCCTGTGGTCCATTATCTTCAGTCTTTTTCACTCATTCTATCTGATGAGACCTGAGTGCTGCCTCTGGCAAGTAGATTGTCAGATTTACTTTTTTTGTTCTAGTTTTGTTTGGTATTTTTCCATTTGGGAGCTATGCATCTGTAACTGGTAGGAGAGTGTTACCATCTCCTTTAGGCTGCCGGTGGTGGGTTAGGTGTTCCTGGGGTTCCAGGCCACCTTCCACTGCCAGGACTTCCTTGGGCAGCGTTTCAGAGTTGTGTCCCTTGCAAGGGCACGTCCGATAATTAACTGGCCGCCGGTGTGTGTGATGGTTCCCCAGTCAGCCGGCACAACCGCCACCACCATCGCAGCTCCATTTCCATTCTTGGTGGCTCCGGAGTCACTGCCCGGGGTACCGATGCAAACTTCGACAACCAGCTAGGTTTCGCGGTGCTTGGAGGGCTCAGATCTGCCTTTGCGCCATTTCTTAGCTGTCAACGGCCACAGCGGCGCGGGAGAGCTATTTGAAGCTTGCGCCCGCCATTTTTTTATTCTTTCGGCTGCACCACCGCTTGAAGAGAGTCCCAGCGGCTTTGCGTCTTTTGTCTGGGCAGTTTGCTGGCCTTCCGGAGTTGACTGCCTTTCGTGTCACAAGCCTTTTGTATTGGTGAGGGCCGCGGAGGCACAAGGAAAGTTTTGCCTCTCTCGCCCACCATTTTGGGTGGTAAATTGGCCATGGCGGTGCTTTGACAGGCCCAGCTGTCTCACACCTTTTTTCTTCCCTTGAAGGGATTGCCTTGTCTTTTTTTGCAAAGCGTCACTTAAGGGTCCGTTTTGACTTGAGCACCTTATTCTTGGTGATACTGCGACCCGGAGCTGTGCTGCTGTGTGGGAGTCTTCACTTACCATCCCAGCTGTTTCCAGCGACGTGGACAGGTTTGCCTTTGCTGTGCTGGGGCACTTATAAGTCCAGTCTCCTTATAGAGCTGGCATTCTGTGAGTGGTAGTTTTGCCAGCTGACTTTACCACCCTTATTGTGGAAGTGACATTTCTTGAAAGGATTGCCTTCCAGGCCTTTCCAGCTGCATTGATTTATTTAACTGTCCTGTGTTTCTCAGCAGATTTGCTACATTGGTAGCTATCATGTTTGATTCTACCTTGTCTTCTGATTTGGAGTAGGCTGCTAGCTCTACCAAAGCCCATAGCACAAAACACACTGGTTCTAAAAGGGCTACAAAATCCACCAGAAGTAGGTCAGTCAAGGCTACATCTTCATCGTCTCGGTCATCTAAGCGACCGGCTGTAGTGGATAAGGACACTTCTCGGTGGCATAAAGCCTTAGAGAAGCAATTTAATAAGGCACAACGCACTGCTCAAGCAGCAGAGCATCAGTGGGCTTCTGCCACTGAGATTATATTGCCTGATCAGACTGTTGTGGTGCCCCTACAACATGTTGGGGCAGCTGGAGCCCAGGTTTTGGCTTCATTTGAGGCCAGTACTTCTCAGCAGTTGGTTACGGCTATGCAGGTAGCCCCAATTGGGGGTCAGAATGTAGCGCCAGTGGGGCCACATAGTCATCAAGTGGCTACATGTCAAATTCCAGAAGTCACTTTCACCCTGACCGCAGCGGGGCTCCGCACGAGGGGAGGCCCAGGTCCGGTTCAAACATTGGACATTCAAGCCTTGATCTCAGACACCTATCCAGGATGCTGGCGGCTGGTTTTCAACAGGGTGGTCAGGCTCCTTTGGTTGCACCTATGCCAAGGCCACAAATTCCAGTGCATTTGTCTGGCACGCCTGTTTTCCCTTTGCAACAGGATTCCTCCTGTAGCGACAATTCTTCGCTAGAGGATGCTTATCCAGAGGAGTTTGAATTTTCTGAAGATGAGGAGTTGAGGCCTGATAGGCCAGCGTTCACAAGACTTTTTCATCCCTCTGTTTTCAAGTCCTTACTTCCTAAGGCCAAGGTAGCGACCAATATTGCGGTAGTTGAGGACCCTCCTGACCAATCTCAGGGCTCAGCTGCTATTTTATGATACCAAAGTAGGAGCAAGACTTTATCCCTTGCCTAAAACTTTTCTCTGATGTCATTCAAAGCCCGTGGGTTCAACCTAGTTCACTGGCTGCACCCAGCGGACATGACAAAAAATTTTTTTGTTCTGCTCCTGAACTTGAGGAGTTGTTGCAATTGCCCACTGTGGATGCCCCAGTGGCCAGCCTTACTTCCTCCACTGTCCTTTCCAACGATATAGTGGAGGGCCTCAAGTCCTTTAGAAAATCGCACCAAGCGGCCGCTTGGGCCATTAAGGCTGCAACGTCGGCCTCATTTTTTAACAGGAGTCCCTCATATGGCTTCGCCAATTGCAGGAAAAGTTCCCACAGGATGATATTGGGCTGCATCAAACCATTAATAAACTGGTAGCTGCCACTGAATATTTGGCCGACGCATCCTTGGATGCGGCTTAATTTGCGTCTCGGGCCTTGGCCTCCACTGTAACATCTCGCAGACTTTTATAGCGCTGCAATTGGAGAGTGGATATGAAGTCAAAGTGGAAGCTGGCTTCGACTCAGTATACAGGCTCAGCTCTCTTTGGGGAGACTTTAGAGCCGATTCTCATTGAGGACAAGGACAAGAGTAAAGTATTACCATCCTCCTACAGGAGGACCGACCGGCGATATTCACCTTACTCGCAAAGGCAGTCCTTTCGGACTGATTCTGGGCCCAGCAGGTCCTATTTCCAGTGGCCTCCCTTGCAGGGGTTTGACTGACACATGTACCGTCAGGCCTTCCGGGATCAGAACAGTTGACAACCCCCACTGAAGAAGCAATTTCGAGGGGGCGGTGCCAAACCTTTTCGACGAGGCAAGTGATACCCAACTGCCCGTCCAACTTGGTGGCCGCCTCCAACATTTCCACTGCCAGTGGGCGACCGCCACGACCGATGCCTGGATTCTTTGGACTGTGGAGTTCGACCTCACATTGGAGTTCCACTCCAGCGCTCCGAGCCATTATCTACAGTGCCTTATGTCTTGCCAGCCTTAAAGAAACAACTTATGGACAACGAGATCCAACATTTGTTGGATATCCAGGCCATAGAGGAGGTACCAAGAGGCTAAGAAAGAACCGGCTTCTATTCCATCCTATTTTTGGTACCCAAGAGTTTGGGGGCTGTAGGGGGATTTTGAATCTCAGGCAACTCAATTGTTTTATTTTGTACAGGCAATTCAAGATGGAATCCTTAAAATCGATTCCAGGATGCATACGCGAGGGGGACCTTTTACAATCTGTGGACCTCAAGGAGGCCTACTTACAAGTCCCCATCCACCCAGCACATCGCAAGTACCTGCGATTTGCATACTCCAATCACCATTTTCAGTACCGAGCCATGCCTTTCGGCCTTTCATCAGCCCCACGAACGTTCACCAAATTGTTGGTGACGGTGGCAGCATCTGTCCGCATGGTTCCAGTCCACATCCTCTGCTACTTGGGCAACATTTTGATTCTGTCATCCTCCCCTTCACAGGCCACGACGGACAGCGCAACGGTGATCTACGTGCTTCAGAGCCACGGGTTTACGATCAAGCTGGCGAAGAGTCACCTGCAATCAACCAGGCACATTCTCCACCTGGGAGCAGTGATCGACTCGCTCAGTGGCCATGTTTAATTGTCACCTGACTTCCAGCTCAGCATCAAGGAGTTGGTGAGGCAGGTTGCCTCCCAAAGGTCAGTCCCATTACATCTCTTGTCTCAACTGCTAGGGAAAATGATTTCCTGCATAGAAATTGTGCCCTGGGCCCACCGACATGCTTGGCCACTTCAATGGTTTTTACTACTGTACCAGAAGTCGGTGCACAGCAATTCCAGGGCCAAGGTGGTAGTTTCGACTCGTGTTCAACTGTCGCTCAACTGGTGGAGGTCAATGGCCCTGCAACAAGGGTGTGGGTTCCAGGAACCCAACCACATCACCCTAACATCAGATGTGAGCCTCTACGGCTGGGGCGCACATCTTATGTATCAAATGGCCACGAAGGCCCATATAAATTGAGAAGGGGGCACTCGGTCCAAGTCACTGATGGCCAAGGTGGAGAGACTGATGTGTTGGACAGAGCGGCACATACTGTCGGTGAAAGCAACACATCTCTGGTGCTTCCAACATTCAAGCGGACTGGCTGAGTAAGGAACGCCTGGATCAGTCCGAATGGCGGTTGCATCCTCAGTTCTTTCTGGAATTGTCTCTGAAGTTCAGCATGCCCGTGCTCGACCTCTTCGCCATCCAGAGAACACACAGCTTCCAAGGTTTTTCTCGCAGTATCCGAGCCCTGGGGCGGAAGGTTGCAACGCTCTTCGCCACCCATGGCCTCAAGGGCTGCTTTATGCGTTCCCGCCAATACCACTCATTCCGCAGTTACTATAGAAGCTGTTAGCCGAATGAGCGGAACTCCTCCTTGTTGCATCTCATTGACCATGCCGGTCCTGGTTTGCGGACCTCATAAGCCACTCCATGTCCCATCCCTGGAGGATTCTCCTGGACAGGATTTCTCTCAGCCAGGGGTTCATTCTCCATCCGGAGCCCCAGTGGCTCCAATTGACCGTCTGGCACTTGAGAAGATACTCCTGAGGAAGGTTAATCTTCAGGGAAGGTGATATGCACCATGCAAGCATCCTGGCGTCCGTCCACGAACTGAATTTACGACGCCTCCTGGCATGCCTTTTGTCGGTGGTCTGCAAAACATCATATTAATCCTATGTCAGCTTCCGTCCCTGAGGTGCTGGAATTTCTGCAAGCGGGTCTCGACAAGGGATTGACCCCCACCACACTATGGAGACAGGTGGCTGCCTTATCGACTGTACTTACTGATGATTCCTTTCATACCCTCGCACAACATCTGAGAGTACGCACCTTCCTTCAGGGGGCTACCAATCTCAGACCACCAGTAGTGCATCGCTATCCAATGTGGGAGTTGCCTCTCATCCTTCAAGCCCTTATGCCTCCACCATTCGATCCACTGGGCTCCGTCAGCCTCTGCTTCCTGACCCTCAAGGTCACCTTTCTCCTTGCGATTACATCCGCATGGAGGAATTCTGAACTGGCGGCCCTGTCCATTCGGAAAGACCTCTGCATTTTCCATTCTAACCGTGTAGTACTGCACGGATCCTGCTTTTTTGCCCAAAGTAAATTCTTACTTTCATCGTGCCCAAGAACTCATTTTACCTGATTTCGGCCCAGATCCATGCCAACCATTGGAGGAACAGTGGCATACCTGAGATGTTTGGAGGGCCCTCAGACAGTATATTAAACAGACTGCCTCGTTCTGATGGACAGAGGCTTTATTTGTGTCATTTCATCCTTCCTCTACGGGGAAGGAAGTTTCTTCTTCTATAGTGGGCAGGTGGCTAAAGGCCTGTATTTCAAAAGCATATGAACTCAAGGCCAAGCCCTTACCAGGACAAGTCTTGGCTCATTCTACTTGGAGCGCAGTCACTATGGCTCCTTGGGCTACCCAAGCAACAGTTGCAGACATTTGTAGGGTGGCTTCCTGGTTGTTGCTACCATCCTTTGTAAAACATTACAAATTGGACATTTATGCCTCTTCTGAGGCATCATTTGGGAGGAGTGCATGCGTGCACTGGAAACTGGAAGTTCATTTCTCGGCATGTGCATGCCCACTGGGCAGCTCCTCTTAGGATGCATGCGCACCAGCCATGCCATTGACAGCCGCTGCCCGGGATCCACATTGGAGGCCGTTCGTGCTGGCAAAGCCGTGCTGCCTCTTTGCCTGCGCTGCTGCGTCTGCTCAGGGTTTGCCTTACGGGGGGAGAAAGGTCCTTGGGGGGGGAACGTCCATGGTGTCAGTGACTGTTTCTATACTCTGGAGAAACCCCGTTGGAGCACTGTGTGCAAGGCAGCAGCCAGCGCAAGAGAAGCGGGATGCCAGACTCTCAGCCCTGCAGCCCCGCAAAGCCGATTTCCACTGGTTTGCCAGCGCAGCTGCTTCTTTCCTGGCACAAATGGCTTGCTGCCACTGCCTCTTTGCAGCGGCAGCGGCACTGGCAAAGTTATGTAGGCAAGCCCCGCGCCCCACCGTTGCAGGCCATGCCAGAAATCACCTGACCGGCTCCAATGGGGCTTCTCTGGAGGAGGAGCCGTTGCCTCTGCAAAGAGGATTCCCCCCTCCACCAGGACCTTTCTTCCCCCACCACACCCGCACCCCGTAAGGTAAAGCCCAAGATTTACAGTGAGGCTGGCAGGGGGAGGAGGAGGAGCCACTGCTACCTCTGCAAAGAGGCAGCAGGCCAGGCAAAAAGCACTTGGAAGCAGCTGGTGGAGCGCAATATTAATTAACCATCTCGGAGAGATCTCGCCAGTTGAAATTTTTCAAGCCAATGGTTCTTAGAAGGTGCATGCACACCCAGGAAGGGAACAGGTGGCATGAAGAAAGGGGCGGAGGAGCGATGGCCGTTTTCCCCCTCCCCACTTTCCGGAAAACAGCTCCCCCGCTTCTTGCTCTTCTCTGGACCTATGTCACCTGGTGGACGGCTCAACTTCAGGCAGCTTGCAAATGCGCCGCAACCAAGCACGCCACCTTCCTGGCCCCTTTCTCGGCGATTCCCACTCGGGGGTGGGAAGAAGGGGCAAGTGGGCTTTTTAGGGAGTTATCCTAACACGGCAGCGAGGCCACCCATCTGGCCACCTCTCCTCCAATGGAATGGGAGGGAGAACTCCCAATCCCTTTCCCAAGGAGCCAAAGGAAGCATGTGATTCATACTGCTTGGAATATTTTACCGTAATAGGTATGAGGATGGCTGTGGCTCCCTCTTTTTGGCCTCCCCACACACACACATTGAGTGGGGCAAAGGTTTGCCATCACTGACCTAGTTATTGTTTTTGTTGTTAGTTGTGAAGTCATGTCCGACCCATCGCGACCCCATGGACCACATTCCTCCAGGCCTTCCTGTCCTCTACCATCCCCCAGAGTCCATTTAAGCTCATGATTACTGCTTCAGTGACTCCATCCAGCCACCTCATTCTCTGTCCCTTCTTCTTTTGCCCTCAATCTTTCCCAGCATTAGGCTCTTCTCCAGTGAGTCCTTCTTTCTCATTAGATAGCCAAAGTATTTCAGTTTCATCTTCAGGATCTGGCCTTCTAAAAAGAAGTCAGGGTTGATTTCCTCTAGGACTGACCAGTTTGATCACCTTGCAGTCCAAGGGACTCGCAGGAGTCTTTTCAGTACCATAGTTCAAAGGCCTCAATTCTTTGGCGCTCAGCTTTTTTTATGATCCAACTTTCACAGCCATAGATGGAAACTGGGAAAACCATAGCCTTGACTATACATACTTTTATTGGCATGGTGATGTCTCTGCTTTTCAATATGCTGTCTAGATTTGCCATAGTTTTCCTCTCCAGGAGCAATTGCCTTTTAATTTCTTGGCTGCAGTCCCCATCTGCGGTGATCTTGGAGCCCAGGAAAATAAAATCTGTCACTACCTCCATTTCTTCCCTATCTATTTGCCAGAAATTGAGACGGCTGGATGCCATGATCTTAGTTTTCTTAATGTTAAGTTTCAAGCCAACTTTTGCACTCTCCTTCACCTGCATCAAGAGGCTCTTTAGTTCCTCTTCATTTTCTCCCATTAAAGTGGTATCATCTGCAAATCTGAGGTTGTTGATATTTCTCCCTGTAATCTTAATTCCAATTTTTGATTCATCTAGCCTCACCTTTCTCATGATGTGCTCTGCATATAAGTTAAATAGGCAGAGTGACAGTATACAACCTTGCCGGACTCCTTTCCCAATTTTGAACCAATCAGTAGTTCCGTGTCCAGTTCTCACTGTTGCTTTTTGACCCGCATATAGGTTTCTCAAGAGACAAATAAGATGGTATGGTACTCCCATCTCTTCTAAGAACTTGCCACAATTTGTTGTGATCCACACAATCAAAGGATTTAGCATAGTCAATGAAGCAGAAGTAGATGTTTTTCTGGAACTCCCTAGCTTTCTCCATGATCCAGTGTATGTTGGCAATTTGATCTCTAGTACCTCTGCCTCTTTGAAATCCTCCCTGTATGTACTTCTGGTAGTTCTCGGTCCACATACTGCTGGAGCCTAGCTTGTAGGATTTTGAGCATAACTTTGCTAGCATGTGAAATGAGTGCAATGGTGCGGTAGTTTGGCGTTGCCTTTCTTTGGAATTGGAGTGTAAACTGACCTTTTCCAATCTTGTGGCCACTGTTGAGTTTTCCAAATTTGCTGGCAAATTGAGCGTAGCACTTTTCCTGCATCGTCTTTTAAGATTTTGAATAGCTCAGCTGTAATACTGTAACCCCCACTAGTTTTGTTGCTCAGATTTCCTAAGGCTCATTTGATTTCACATTCTAGGATGTCTGGCTCGAGGTCAGTGACCACACCCCATCTTGATTATCAGGGATGTTAAGTTTGTTCTTGTATAGTTCTTCTGTGTAATTTTGTCACCTTTTCTTAATCTCTTCTGCCTCTGTTAGGTCCCTGTCATTCTCCATTGAGAGTGGAGACAGCAGCCAGTGTGGGTACTACTCATCCAATCAGATTGAAGGACTGAGTCAGCCAACAACTTTAAGTCCCGCCCTTGTTGCCGGGCAGGCCCAGCTTTGGCTCAGTCCTTCAGTTGGACTGGCGTGTGGGTATCTAGCTCTGACTGTTTTCTTCAAACTATTTGCCCTTTTTGGATTTATTGGCGTTTTTTGGATCTGGACTGTTTCTGACATTTCTTCTGCTTCTCCCTATGGACTTGGTTGCATTTGGACTTTGTGAGTTTTTTCCCTGTATTTTCCCTTAAGGGCTGTTAATCTTCTGGTGTGAGGGCGTTTTGAATTGCCCCTTTGGGGACCCCTGGGGGGCTTCCTGGGTGTCCCTGTCAGGCTTGGCAGCCCCCTTCCTTGCTGAGCGCTTCCCCCAGGGTCTCCTTTTTTGTTCTCTCGGCCGTTTTTCGCGTCGTTTTTGTGGCGGCGGCCATTTTGTTGCCCTTCGTTCAAACACACAGTCTCTAAACTTTTAAAGAGACTTTCTTCTGCTGCTTGGGGCTTTGAACTGCTCTTTACCTCTCTCTGGGAGCTGGATTTGCTGCCTGCGTTGTCCCTGGCTGCTTCTCTTCTGTGCACGTCCCTCGTTGCCGCAAGCGCTATTTTCGCCGCTCCGACTACCAGCTGGGCTAATTAGTGGAGATTCCGCAGCGCTGACAACCGATTGACTGCTGAGCCGAGGCTGAAGGCTTCTTTTGATTGCACGCTCCCTGCTGCAGCGCCTGGGCGGCTTCCTGTTTGTTTGGCCATTTGGAGCTTTGAGAGTGGGGCTTTGCGGCCCCCCCTCCATCCCAGCGACAGTGACTGAGCTGCTGTTTTCTTTCTGGAAGCTGTGGGCAACTTAAAGGGCAACTGTCTGAACTGCACTTGACTGGGCTGGCTGTGCGGGGGTTTGTGGAGTTTCGCGCCCCCTTCCTTTGGCTGTTGGACTTGTTGTACCCCCGCTGTCCCTGCCAGCCTCCATTTGCTGCCTGCCTGCGTGCAGCGACCATTTTGTGGAGTGGCTGCGCTCCCCTGCCGTTCGCCCTCTGGATTGTGTGCACAGGCCTTGAGATTAGTGGAGTTGCCGCGCTCCCCACCTGTCCCTCATCTGGTGACTGCTGCTTTTGTCTTGGGATCTGTCATTATGCCGAAGTCATTGTCCAAATCCAAACATGGTCGTAAGCACTGTTCTGCTTCTCAGAGGCAGTCAGAGGATGGATCTGCCTCGTTTCAAGATGCTGCGCAGTCACTTGTTGCCCCGCCTTCTCTCGCCCATCACAAGAGCAGGAAGCATACCAGCGCGCTGGACAAAGTGGAAAAGCGGAGGGACAGAGTTCTCACTCAACTTTGTGCCAAAGCAAGCTCTGACCTTCAGGCTTCAACGGCTTCTGCTCCGCTGCAGAGTTCTCGACCGGCGACTCCTGACCAGTTATCTCTCAGGGACTGCCCGGTCACTATCTCCACTTCAAATTTGTGGGGTCCTGCTCCTGCGGACCTTGTCGCCGCTCCGGCCCCGGATGAGGATGTTCCTGAGATTCCACCTCCTCTAAATTCCTCTGAGGTTCCCTTAGCTCCAGTCCTGCCTCAGGAGGCGGTGAGTTGTCCTCTTCCTGCCGACCAACTGCAAAGGATGATTGAGGCTGCAGTGCAAAAGACTTTGGCAGCGGGTCTTCGTCCCTCCAGTGTCACTGACTCTGTTCGATCGGCCTCGCCGGAGCAGCCTCGTTCTTCTGGTAATGCACCCTCTAGAGCGCCTCACTCTCCTTCTTGCTCCCAAGCTAGTCAACTCTCCTCCCTGTCGGATGCGGACACTAGTGACTCTGGGTTGTCGGATGACGAGAACCTTCCACCTGATCAGCCGGCGACTACTGCCCTCTTTCCGCAGGCCTTGTTTAGGTCTCTTCTGTTCAAAGCCGTCAATACGGCTCGACTTTCCTCCCCTGCTTCACAACCTTCTGTTTCTGTGCCATCCGGGACTTTAGACCCGATGTTCGCTGAGCCGGCCAAACCGGTTACAACCATCCCCACACCTCCCCTTTTCCTGGATGTCGTGAAACGACAGTGGGCTTCGCCGGGATCAGCCCCTATCCCTTCTTCGTCTGACCGTACGAATTTCCATGTCGCATCTGAACTGGACACTCTTCTGCAGCTTCCATCAATAGATGCTCCCATCGCCGCTCTTCTGTCTTCTGCCACTGTTCCGGGCGATCCTGCTGAGAACTTACGACCTGATGAACGCTGTGCAGATGTGGTCCTCCAAAGGGCGCATCTAGGGGCGGCCTGGGCCATTAAGGCGGCCTCTACCGCGTCCTTTTTTAACCGCTCCACTTTGTTGTGGCTCCGCCAGTTACAAGAGAAATTGTCACCGGAGGATGCTCGTATTAAGCATGACCTCAATAAGATTGTAGCTGCGGTTCAGTTTTCAGCGGACTCGACACTCAGTGCTGCTCGTTTTGCTGCCAAATCGCTGGCCTCTGCTGTTACAGCTCGCCGTTTGACCTGGCTCCGACATTGGCAGGCGGACGCCAGGCATAAGTGGAAGCTCGCCTCGGTCCCGTTTGGGGAGGCTTTAGACCCCTTTTTGACCGAAACCAGGGACAAACGGAAAGTTTTGGCGGCGGCTTTCCGACGGGGGGATTCTCACTTCTCTCCATATTCCCCTCGACCCCACCTTCGAGGTAATGATGTTGGTGGTCCCTCTTCCTCCTCCTTCCCCTCGCCCCGGCCTTATACAAATTTTGGCAGGCATCGGGGCTCACAAGATAGGGGATTCCGGGGCAGATCGTTCGGGTCTAAACGGCCCTTTCGAGGGGGAGGAGGTCGTTTCATCCGTCGCCGGCGCTAATTACACTGCTGATCCTCCCATTGGCGGCAGATTGGCCATTTTCGTGGCCGCCTGGGAACGGTCCACCTCTGATCAGTGGGTCCTAGCCATTCTTCGCTCTGGTCTAGCTATCGAATTTGTCTCCACCCCCCCTGACTCCTTTGTCTGTTGCACGATTTCTCGTAATTCGGAGAAAAAGTCCCTTATGGACGCAGCAGTTCAGCATCTCCTGACCATTAGAGCTATTCAACTCGTCCCTACAGGCCAGGAGCGTCAGGGTTTCTATTCCCGGGTTTTCCTGGTTCCCAAATCTTCGGGAGGGTGGCGCCCCATTTTGGACCTGAAACGCTTAAATAGGTACGTGGTGTACCGGAAATTTAAAATGCAATCATTACAAACTATTCTAGCCGGTGTTCGGAGGGGCGATCTCCTCTCTTCCATAGATCTTACGGAGGCTTATTTGCACATCCCTATCCTTCCTTCCCATAGGCGTTTTTTGCGTTTTTGTTACGGGGGGGGTCCATTATCAGTATAGGGCGTTGCCTTTTGGTCTCTCCTCGGCCCCCGTACTATTACGAAGGTGCTGGCTGTTTTAGCGGCATCTCTTCGTGTCCGTTCTGTTAGACTTTTATGCTACCTCGATGATATTCTCCTGTTGTCCCCTTCTGTTGTTCAGGCAGTTTCGGATGTTCGCCTCACGGTAGAGACTTTGGCAGCCCATGGTTTCTCGGTTAATTTAGATTAGAGTCACCTCTCCCCTTCCACCAGTTTGGCCATTTGGGGGCCCTTATCGACACTGTTCAGGGTAGGGTGTTTTTGTCCCCCGATAGACAGGCGGGTATCCGTCAGTTAATTTCCAAGGTGGAATCTTGTAGGGCCGTTTCCCCTCTTGTCCTCTCCCAGTTGTTAGGGAAAATGATTTCTGCCATCTCCATAGTTCCCTGGGCACAGCTGCACGCACGGGAACTTCAATGGTTTCTCTTGCCGTTGCAGAAGGCGGGCAGAGGCACTTCATCCAGGCCAGTTCCGGTCCCTCCTGCTGTTCGTCGGTCCCTGCGGTGGTGGCGTTCCCCGGCCCTAGCTGCGGGGTCGTTTTTCCTGGAGCCTCAGAGGGTGGTAGTGACCACAGATGCCAGTCTCCTCGGTTGGGGGGCCCTTTGCCAAGGTCAGTTGGCTCAGGGCACTTGGAGTCCGGCAGAGTCCCGTCGCCCGATCAACTGGCTAGAACTACAGGCGATCTTCCTAGCCCTCAGAGCCTTCCGAAACCTGATCTCCAACTCCCACGTCCTCGTTCTGACGGACAATGTTGCAGCGAAAGCGCACCTGAACAAGCTGGGGGGGACCAGGTCGAGGTCGCTTCTACTGTTGGCCCTGCGACTGGGATTCTGGGCAGAGCGGCACCTTTGCTCTCTCCGGGCAGAGCATATTTCCGGAGTGGACAACGCCCAAGCGGACTGGCTGAGTCGTCGTCGAGTGGACAACGCGGAGTGGCGTCTCCATCCCCGGATCTTCCAGGAGCTGTCTCGGCAGTTCGGCATGCCGATTATCGACCTCTTTGCAATGCACACGAATGCTTAGCTGCCTCGGTTCTTCGCCCGATTCCCAGATCCTCAGGCAGCGGGCGTCGACGCTCTTCGAATTCCATGGCCAGCGGGTCTTCTCTACGCCTTTCCCCCGACCTCCCTCCTGCCCAGAGTGGTTCGCAAGATCTTGTACGAGCGGGCGGAAGTGGTCCTTGTAGCGCCTCATTGGCCCCGGAGACCCTGGTATGCGGACCTTGTGTCCCTCTCGGTGGCCCCATCGTGGCGCATTCCCCTCGAGGACGACGTTCTGTCTCAGGGCGCTCTGTTGCACCCGGACCTGGCCTGGCTCAACCTGACCGTTTGGCGGTTGAGCGGAGCACTTTGACAGCAGTGCATATCCCGCCGGACGTTATTCAGACATTGCAGGCCTCGCGCCGCCCTTCTACGGATCGGATTTATTCTGCCACTTGGCGTGCCTTCTGTTCCTGGTGTTCAGAGTCTGGCGTTTCTCCTCTTCAGCCATCCATTGTGGACATTTTATGCTTTCTGCAGCAGGGTCTGGCTCAAGGCCTCTCTTCCAATACGTTACGCAGGCATGTGGCCGCGTTGTCTTCGGTCCTGGTCTGTGGATCTCTGCCATCATTGTCGCAACATCGCCTAATCCGGCGTTTTCTTCGAGGGGCTACGAATTTGTGTCCTCCTGTATTACACAGATACCCGACCTGGGATCTCCCTTTAGTATTGGAGTCGCTTATGGGACCTCCGTACGAACCTTTAAGGACTACTAGTCTCCGTCTACTCACCTGCAAGGTTGCCTTTCTTGTGGCGATAACGTCGGCCCGTCGTATATCGGAGATAGCAGCATTGTCTATCCGTTCTGACCTTTGTGTCTTTCATTCGGACCGTGTAGTACTCCGCTTGGACCCTACCTTCGTCCCGAAAATCAATTCAGTTTTCCACCGATCGCAGGAAATTATTCTGCCTAATTTCTGCCCGCATCCTGCTCATCCCCGGGAGCGCAGATGGCACTCGCTCGACGTACGGCGGGCTTTGCGGATCTACATTAAGAGGACATCTGTTTTCCGTCGTTCGGAGTCGCTGTTTGTCTCATTTCTGCCCGTTTCCCAAGGGTGCAAGGTCTCCTCGTCTGTTGTCGGTCGTTGGATTCGGCATACCATCGCCTCGGCCTACGACCTTTGTTCCCTTCCGCGTTCAGCTCGAGTGACCGCTCATTCCACCCGTAGCGCTGCTACGACTGCTGCATGGGCGACCCAGGCGCCTTTGTTTGAGATCTGCAGGGCGGCCACGTGGACCTCGCCGGTTCCCTTCATATGTCATTATCGATTGGATCAATTTGCATCGGCGGAGGCGGCGTTCGGACGACGGGTGCTTCAGCGTGTCGTTGCCGGGGAGACGGTTGTTGCTGACCAGCCGGTTCCCACCCTAACCTCGGGACAGTGAACTGGGGTATGTCCCACACTGGCTGCTGTCTCCACTCTCAATGGAGAAGGGGCGTTGGTCCTACCTGATACGCTCCTTCTCATTGAGTGGAGACAGCAGCCAGACCCTCCCTTACTCCGGCTGTGTTTTTTTCTGTCTGTCTTCCTCTTCTCTTTATTTACCTGATGGCAGATATTGCCTTCTGTGCCCACACGCCGAGTCAGTCTTACGAATCTTCGCCAAAGCTGGGCCTGCCCGGCAACAAGGGCGGGACTTAAAGTTGTTGGCTGACTCAGTCCTTCAATCTGATTGGATGAGTAGTACCCACACTGGCTGCTGTCTCCACTCAACGAGAAGGAGCGTATCAGGTAGGACCAACGCCCCTTTTGGTCCTTTAGCATGCCCATCTTTGCATGAAACGTTCCCTTCATATTTTCTTGAAGAGATCTCTGGTCCTTCCTATTCTATTGTTTTCTTCTGTTTATTTGCACTGTTCATTTAAGAAGGCATTCTTATCTCTTCTACCATGTTTCCCCGAAAATAAGACTCTGAAATAAGCGCTTGGCCTTATTGCCATTCGTTCAAAAGCCCAATTGGGTTTATTATCAGGGGTTGTCGTATTTTGGGGAAAACAGGGTAGCTATTCTTTGGAATTCTGCATTTAATTGGGTTTATCTTTATCTTTCTCCTTTGACGTTCGCTTCCCTTCTTTCCTCAGCTATTTGCAAAACTTCCTCAGACAGCCATTTTGCTTTCTTGCCTTTTTCTTTGGGATGGTTTTAGTTGCTACCTCTTATACAATGTTGCGAACCTCCGTCCATAGTTCTTCAGGCACTCTGTCTATCAGATCTAATTCCTTAAATCTATTTGTCACCTCTACTGTATATTCATCAGGGATATGATTTAGTAGTGCTTTTTCCTACTTTCTTCAATTTAAACCTAAATTTTGCAACAAGAAGCTCATGATCCAAGCCACAGTCAGCTCCTGGTCTTGTTTTTACTGACTGTATAAAGCTTCTCCATCTTTGGCTGCAGAGCACATAGTCAATCTGATTTCTGTGTTGACGTCTGGTGGTGTCCATATGTAGAGTCGTCTCTTGGGTTGTTGGAAAAGAGTGTTTGCTATGACTATCATATTATCTTGACAGAATTCTATCAGCCTGTGCCCTGCTTCATTTTGTACTCCAAGGCCAAACTTTCCTGTTATTCTGGTTATCTTTTGGCTTCCTAATTTAGCATTCCAATCCCCCATGATGATAAGGACATCATTTTTTGGTGTTAATTCTAAAAGGTGCTGTAGGGCTTCATAGAACCTGTCAATTTAATCCTCTCCAGCACCAGTGGTTGGGGCATAGATTTGGACTACTGTGATATTGAATGGTTTGCCTTGGATTCGACTTAAGATCGTTCTGTTATTTTGGGGATTGTATCCTAGTATTGCTTTTCCTACTCTTTTATTGACTATGAAGCCTACTCCATTTTTTCTGAGGGATTCTTGCCCGCGTTAGTATACCTGATGGTCATCTGAATTAAATTCACCCATTCCTGTCCATTTTAGTTCACTGATTCCTAAGATGTCAATGTTCAGTCTTGTCATCTCTTATTTGACCACGTCCAGCTTGCCTTGATTCATGGATCTTACATTCCAGGTTCCTATGGAGAATAGATCTTTACAGCATCGGACTTTCCTTTCACCACCAGATGCATCCACAGCTGAGTGTCCTTTTGGCTTTGACCCAGTCGCTTCACTCTTTCTGGTGCTACTAGTACTAGCCCTCTGTTCTTCCCAGTAGCATATTGGACACCTTCCGACCTGAGGGGCTCATCTTCCAGCGTCGTATCTTTTTTCCTTTTGGTACTATCCATAGGGTTTTCATGGCAAAGATACTGGAGTGGGTTGCCATCTCCTTCTCCAATGGATCATGTTTTGTCAGAGCTCTCCGCTATGACCTGTCCGTCTTGGCTGGCCCTGCACAGCATAGCTCATAGCTTCATTGAGCTACGCAAGCCCCTTCACCACGACAAGGCAGTAATCCATGAAGGAGCACCTAGCTATACCCAGATTAAAGGACAAAGTAGAGCTAGTGGAGAGACAAGAGTGTGTAACGTGGTAAATGTGACTGTACGAAGTGGTCTCTTCAGCTGCTTTACAAGAACCTCTTAAAGAAGCAGATGATGGTTTCATCAAAAATAAATGAATAATGCCTTATTTAATTTTGGTCCCATTTTTTTTTGTGGGACTCCTTGACTTTTATTAAATATTGCAGATCCTTGGAATTTTCCGCTGTCAGAATAGCATGATCAGCATATTGCAGGTTATTGATAGAATAGATTTCTTTTTTTTATTGGCCAAGTGTGATTGGATACACAGGGGATATATCTTGGTGCATATGCTCTCAGTGTACATAAAAGAAAAGATACGTTCATAAAGAGTCATAAGATACAACACTTAATAATAGTCATAGGGTACAAATAAGCAATCAGGAAATAATATCAATATAAATGGTAAGGATACAAGCAACAAAATTACAGTCATACATTCATAAGTGGAAGGAGATGGGTGGTGGGAACGATGAGAAGATTAATAGCGCAGACTTAGTAAATAGTTTGATAGTGTTGAGGGAATTATTTGTTTAGCAGAGTGATGGCGTTCGGGAAAAAACTGTTCTTCTGTCTAGTTGTTCTGGTGTGCAGTGCTCTATAGCGTCATTTTGAGGGTAGGAGTTGAAACAGTTTATGTCCAGGATTTGAGGGTTCTGTAAATATTTTCACAGCCCTCTGTTTGACTCGTGCAGTATACAGGTCCTCAATGGAAGGCAGGTTGGTTGCAATTGTTTTTTCTGCAGTTCTAATTATCCTCTGAAGTCTGTGTCTGTCTTGTTGGGTTGCAGAGCCAAACCAGACAGTTACAGAGGTGCAGATAACAGACTCAATAATTCTTCTGTAGAATTATGAGCAGCTTCTTGGGCAGTTTGAGCTTTCTGAGTTGGCACAGAAAGAACATTCTTTGTTGTGCTTTTTTGATGACGTTTTTGATGTTTACTGTCCATTTTAGATCTTGTGATATGGTAGAACCTAGAAATTTGAAGGTCTCTACTGTTGATACTGTGTTGTCTAGTATTGTGAGAGGTGGAAGTATGGAAGGGTTTCTTCTAAAGTCTACCACCATTTCTACGGTTTTGAGTGTGATCAGTTCCAGATTGTTCTGGTCACACCACGAGGCTAGTTGTTCAACCTCCCGTCTGTACGCGGATTCATCATTTTCTTGAATGAGTCCGATCACTGTTGTGTCACCTGCCAACTTCAGTAGTTTAACAGATGGATCATTAGAGATGCAGTCATTGGTATACAGAGAGAAGAGAATTGGGGAGAGCACACAGCCTTGGGGACCCCCTCTGCTAATTGTATAGGTAATGTTGATGTTTCTTCTTCAAATTTTAAAATTGCATTCATCTTCTTAGCCAGCTTCTCTTATATTCATAAATTTAATAAATAAGGGTAAAGTACATATACATATATATACATACATACACACGCACACACAAACACATATCAATATAGATACAGATATACATATACATATATAATATACACACACACACACATATCAGTGGTGGGATTCAAAAATTTATACTACTGGTTCTGTGGGTGTGGCTTGGTGGTTGTGGCAGGGGAAGGATACTGTAAAATCTTCATTCCCTCCCTATTCCAGGGGAAGGTTACTGCAAAATCCCCATTTCCTCCCGATCAGCTGGGACTCGGAAGGCAGAGAATAGATGGGGGCAGGGCCAGTCAGAGGTGGTATTTACTGATTCTCCGAACTACTCAAAATTTCCGCTACCGGTTCTCCAGAACTGGTCATAACCTTCTGGATACCACCTCTGATACAGATATGGATACACATACACATACACATACACATACACATACACATACACATACACATACACATACACAAACTAAATATTAACTAAATTAAATTTTCTTACTTCTTCGTAGGGTTTATGTGTGTTTTTCTTCGTAGGGAAAACCTGGCTAGAAGAAAAACATATATATATATATATATATATATATATATATATATATATATATATATATATATATATATATATAATCATTATAAGGTTATTAACTAAATATATATATAGTCTCAACAGAATCTAATCAAGCAACTCTAGCTCAGAAATATGAAAACTGGAGAGGTCAAAGAAAAAGTGGATGTGAATTCTGAGTTAGCTGCACTTAAAACTGAAAATGTAAACAAATTTTCTAAATTTCAGAAAGTATTTACTAACAAGCTCAGTATTATCAATCTTATCAAGTTCCAAATAGATATAGGAGATTAGAATCTTCCCTCATTAGGCAAAGACCCAATAGATGGGCAAAACAGTTCAAAGACATCTTAAAGGAGAAAATGAAAAAGAATGATAAAACTGGGACTCAGAATCAAAATAGAATGAGTGATATTTTTTCATTGGTTGACTTCTAAACCTAATGATGAAATATATTTGTGCAGTAACGGGACAGGTAAGTGAAACAGACAAATTTGATAACAACCATATGCCTTGTACATGATTTGTTTATTAACTAAATGCAGATAAATACGTGTCAGTGTTAGATCTCATAAATGGGTACTTGCAAATTCCCTTAGAAATAGACCACCTTCCTATAATTTTTGAATAAAAACTTACAATAAATCATTAAAACATCAGTGAGGATACAAGAAATCAAATATTTAGAAGAGAGAGGTAAAATTAGAATGCAAGAAAATAATGGTTCTGAAAGAAATGAAGGCTCAGAAACAAAGAAGGAAGTTGGTAACCTTCCAGTTGTAGGTTCTCATGTTGCTCCTTGGGAAAATTAATTGCCACCTCTGATCCAGTCAGATAGTTATTCAAGAAGCGTTTACCATGCAATACATGTGCTCAAAATGTTATTTATGAAGTTATAGTTAGTTCTGTATAGTTTATAGTCAAACAAAACTCAACCCCTGGCCTGGAGAAAATAAATGAAAAACAGTGATGCTTGAATTACACATTGGTAGTTGTCATTACAATCCTAGAAGCTGACTTTCCAACACAGATCAGGAAAACAAAACATCCTTGTGGATTTTTTTTATCGCATCAGAGACAACGACACAGAAATAAATGTCTTATAAAGTTAGTCTGAAAAAAACATTTAGTCTCTTAACAGAAGAGACTTATGTGGAAGGATGAACTCTCAGCTGAGAATGCAGAGACATTTCTCTTGTACTCTAGTCCAGAGTTTCAATACTATCTGGAAAGGAAGAGTAAAACAGCCCCACCTTCAGAGAACATGTCTCATAAAATGGACCACAATCACAGCATGCCTGTGGAAATGACAGAACTGAGCAAGGAGACTATTGAAATGCAGGAAGTAGCAGTCCTAGAACAACACAAGGAACAGCAAAAGCCACTAAGAGAGAAAGTTGCAAGAGCCACTAAGAGACAAAGGCAAAAATGGGAGGAAATAATCTGACTACCAGCTATAAAAAAAGCAACCAGAGGACACCCACTGTTTGCAGGTAGTTCAGGCGCAGAGCTTCAGAAACCAGCTCCAGGATTGTGAGTGCTGGAGAAGAGAAAAATCCATATAAAAATATATGGCGAAGTAGTGAAAAGTTTTCAAATGTAAATGGACTGAGTTTGGCTACAAGAGCTAATTAAGTAAGGAAGACTCAACTAGGAATTAATCAGTGTAAGAAAATTTAGAGCCGAGAACAGAGATATAGGATTGTAGACATAGAATATAGAGATAGAAAATTAGAGATTAAATAAATAGAAACTTTAAGAAACACTTCCTAGTAATATTAAGACTTCAT